>NC_142178.1:11347500-12547500 GCF_026936395.1 Plectropomus leopardus
ACTCAAGTATGAACTGAGTACAATCTGGTGGGCAAGGTCAAAGGTCAAGTTCGTGGTGACCTCATAAAACATGTTTTCAGCCATAACTCAATGATTCATATGCTCAGATTTAACACAAATGTCTGAGGGGATATAATGTTGAAGTGATGACATTTAATGTCCAATAGGTCAAAGGTCATCTTTACTGTGACATCATAATGTTCTGCAAAAAAAAAAAAAATACTTGGCCATTACTCACACTAGTATTGCACTGGTTTTATGCAAAGCAGTTTTCCCTCTTTGAAACAGCTGAAATGGTTTGGAGTGAATTCAAAGTATAAAGTAGCAGGAAATGGAAATATTAAAGCAACTCAAAAATATTCTTAAAGGGATACTTCTCAGATTTTCAACTAAGTATGTATCAAAACACTCCACCCACCCCATCGCTGCCATTTTACAATGCATTCTGGGAGCTGTAGTTTGTCTACCTCTTGAGCAAAAGCACCCTGGTAATAAGCCTTCCTTATTTCAGTGACATGCTATAAATACAGAAGTGGAGTAAATGCACTTGTGTTTCTATTCTATCTGTACCATGCGTGTCTCGGTCATATTTTTGTTTGTGTCTGTTTTCAGTGTTTCCAGGCTGTGTGGGCGACCGTATCTACAAAGCAGCATTAATGAGCTTATTATCAGTCCTATTTGGTCTGTCAGCTGTTAAGGAATTTGAATTAGAACCACATCCAAGCACATTATTTATGCTGTTTAAACAATAATTAATCAGTACAGGAACAGATTGATGTACACAGCTGAATAATTACTGAGCCAACGAAGATGATGGATATATAACTCACAGGAAACGTGTTTGACAGAATCTGCCGTTCCTCGGCTGAAGATTGACAAGCGCGTGGACGTGTGGCCACGGTCGCCTACACACAGACACATTATACACACAGAGGCACGCACACACACGTTCCATCTCTCGGAGGACCAGTCTGTCCTTTAAAAAATACATCAACTCAAAACCAAACTCATTTTTTACTTCTTCTCTTCCTCTCTGTTTTGTTTGTGTTTTGTGTGTCATTTTTCTCAGGGCTCTCAGAGGTCCAATTTGCCCGCCAAACCTTTGGCGCAACACTCTTGCTGCCACACAGTTTGTTTGTTTGTTTGTGTGTCTCTACACTGTAGCTGCCACTGTATGTGTGGCTCTAATTACCTCATCCCCTGGCTTTACCTCGGCACACTGCACCGTCCCCGTTCAGCCTCAGATTACACAACAATATGTGTGTGCATAATCACGTATGCCCCACTGTGTTGATGTATGGGCGTAAGTGGAAGCTTTTCGTTGAATTTTGAAAGTGCACACCGGCACTACAGATGTGAACAAACACTCATCTCTTTGTAGCACTTTCTCATGTTTCCTGATGCGGCTCTTTAATGAAGCCAACATCCTTTTGAAGTGGAGAAGGAGGAGGAGGATGCATCCAGCTTCTTTTAGTCATATGGTCAGATCTCCGCTGGGCTTTTCACATCAAGGTGGAGTGGAGTCTGTTTTCTGTTTGCCTCAGATGTGCTGCCTTCTCTCTCAGAAATCTCCCTGAATGTGCCAGTACTGAAGATCAGCAGGGTTCAAACTTGGGAGAACATGGTGATGAGGGTAAATGTGCGTGTTTGAATCTTTATCACTAACACTGTTAGATGAATTTTTGTGTAGTAAAATACATACCAGACGTACCAGGAGAGAGGGAGATAAGAAAAAGGAAGACGGGAGAGATGAAGGAGGAAGGGAAATTCAAGGCGAAGGTGATAAGGTATGAGGGAATTAGAGGACGGAAGAGGGGTGTGGTGAAAGACAGAAATGAAAGGGAAAGAAGAAGATGTAATGGGAGGAGAGGGCAGAAGAAGGAGAGATGGAGAAAAGGAGGAGTGTTGGAGATCGAAGCCATGAGAGGTCAACAGCATCCTCGTCAATAATGCATAGGTAATTGGCTGACTCCTCCTGAGCTTCGACGTGAGCCTGAATAAATAAAGTTGTGTGTAAATAAAAGAGCTGCTCAAAAAGAGCCGCAAATCAATGACAGATGCCCCAGGTGAGCGGCTGAGAGAAAATCCCCCTCTCTGTCTCCACCCCCTCTTTCTCTACTTCCTTCAGTGTTAAATAAGAAGGCTTGAATGCGGTGTGTAACTACAGGCTGTGCAGATAACACTTGAGGGGCTCTGTGTTTGTGTGCTTATTTGCATGCGCTTCTTCCATCTTTGTTCTCTCGCCCAGCCTCCCCACAGCAATTCTCCGCTCTTATCTCCCCTCTAACCATGCGTCCTCACCTATGCATCTCCTTGCCACTCTCCTTTTTCCAACTCTTCTTCAATCATCCCTCCATCTCTACGTCTGCCCTCCTTCCACCCAGACTCTTTCATGACTGGCGTAGGTGAGGCCGACTAAAGCTGATAAGGATCCCCTCAGGGAGCTGCGGTAATGAGGTAGAGAATGAGAGAGGGAGAGAGAGAGCAGGAAAAGAGAGAAGCCTGATTCCAAATGAGGTGTTTCAACAGTGGTAGTCCTGGCACAATGAGGTAGATGCAGTGGTAAATAACATGCAGGCTGAAGGGAAACCTTCAGTGGGTGTTTTTCAAAAGGCACAAACATAGAACTGACTGGCGATGTTTAAATCCACCTTTATAAAAGAACACTTGGAGCATGATTTGACTTTTTTAAGCTTTGTTTAAATTTCATCTAAGGGCCTCAATGTGCAGGATTTGAAAATGTTGGACTCCCAATGGTTGCATCAATAAATATACAGTGGTAGACATCAGTGTGTAAGCCCATTTCCAATGCTATGTTAGGAATTCTGATACTCTTTTGCCACCAAATTAGCTCTGGTCCTTGGACCAGTTCCATTCAGGATTCTTGGAACATGGTTGCCATCGCACAAACCGACCTGCATGTCCACCATTTTTAAGTGGAACCATTACAATCAAGGATGCATCACCAGCAGAGGGTGTTGCATAATGCACAAAGGGAAGTAAACAGTAGTAGACATTTTGCAGATTGCATTGATTACCTGCCAACTGTTTTTTTATTACATATTATTTTTTATCCAAAAACAAGCCTTTAAAGATTTCAATCCTCTGGCTAGCCTGCAAGAGCTTTCTGCTCCTGCATCTGTCTTTAGGACATCCACATGATGTTGGACGTCCTTGTAAACCATGTTCATGTGTTGGCTGGGAGCTTCCAGTGTCTCTGGCAGGGACCAGCCAGTCTCATTCTCCTGGATACTATTTTGTCACTCACCCTGGGCAGCTCTCCGTATAGATTCTTGATAGTGACGTGCATGCCGTGGTTGATGTTCAGTTCTGTATGCAGCATTTTGGTTTAGCATCCATCCAGGGACTTCTGACATACTACTACTACTGCTGAGTGCTGCTTGTTCCTATCTGTCAGTTTGTGTTTGGTCTAGGTGGATTGTAAAACTTAATTGCCCTTCTGGGATAAATAAAGTTGTCTGAATCTGAATCTTCTGCAGGCTGGGCTTCAGGGTCCAGCACTGACATCTGTATAGAAGAACAGACTCTACAGAGAAGATGAGGTTGGCATGCCAGGAGAGGCTTGACTTCCTCACACTGGGCTTGCCATTCAGAGTCTTCCACACCAGAGCCTTCCTCATTTTAATGTCCTTCTCTGTCGAGTTGATCCATGAGCAAAGGTATCAAATTGCATCGACTTCTTTCAAAGCAGTACTTCTTGTTGTCCTTAGAGGTGAATGGTACGGGAGGATATTGTTGGCAATGACCTTGGTTTTCTTGGTGTTTAGCCTAAGACCGACCATGGCACACTCTGTCTCCGCTCTAGTCAAAAGCTCTTGTGCTTGCTCCACGTGGTCAGATAGCAGACAGATGTCATCTGCATAGTCCAGGTCTATTAGGACTACTGCAGGGAGTCATCTGGACTACTTGGTGTAATAGTGAGGCAGAGTTCCTGCTCTTGTCCACTGTTGGCCTGCCTAAATGCATAATCCAGGACTATATTTAGGAGGACGGGGGCGAGGGTGTCCCCTGGCAACACCCCTGCCTGGTTAATGATAACAAGATGTTGTAGTCTATTACATGCAAGACACCATTCTCCCTTTCCATCCTCTGGAATATTGCACACCCACTGTTTTCATCACAGTTCACACTTGAGGTCAATGAAAACCTGGTATGTTACTTTTGTCAGCTGGGAACTAGCTTTTCAGGTCATTTTTAGCTTTGAACAGTTCAAAGGTGTGCCATTGTGTCCCTTGATACACAGTTGTGAGGTACAGTTCCACTGCAGTAAAGGAGCAGCAGTCTAAAGCAATGAATGCCACACAAAGTTTTCCTTGTGCAGCCCATCTGTGCAGTTAATGTTTGTAATGCATCATTGTAGCAATTTGTCACAACACAATCTGAGGGAAGGGATGCCCTCCGTTAAATGTGCCCTCCGAGGTTGATGAGCATTAAAACAAATACATTTCAGAATAAAACGAAAGGTCCAATCAGTCATCAGCAAGGATCTAGAGGAACAATTTGCTAATTGTCTGTTTCCTCTCATCTTGGTTAAAAGCAAGATTGCTATAAGACAAAACAAAAAAAAAAGAAAAGGAAAAGAAAACAGACTGAAAAACAGACAGAAAAAATGATGAAAGACAGCGGAACAGCTGAAAGCCAGTAGAGAGGCTGGCCTTGAGCTTCGCTCTGCCCAGTGAGGGTGCTCAGCAGGAGGGCTGAGGAGATGAAGAGGCTCCTTTGAAAAGGATGGGAGCCAGAGTGTCTTTTAACATTCATCCAACGCTTCCTCACTGATGTCTGAATCAACCTTGAACGCCTGTCACTTCACACGCTGACCAGATCACATAACAAAAAAGCAAACAAGTCAGACAGCAAGTACGCAATAAAGGGAGACAGAAAGTGGCAATTAGCTACAGGGAGCCATCATGTGAAAACTAGTAAATTGAAGTGTTCACCCAAAAAATTCCAAACAAAGGACTTGTGTTGCATTGCACTGATCAAACTTCAGCCTGCAGGGCTGGACATGTGTTTCATGTCAGTCAGGCTGTATGTCAGCATTTCATTCATTTTTTTCTGTCAGATTCACCACCTGTACAGTTTCATCTTAGATTTATGGAATATATTGTGAGTCATTTTAATTCTAAATTAATTTTACCTAAAGAATGTCAGAAACTAATTGCCTTGAAAAAAAAGGTAAGTAAATATAACTATTACATCTAAGGTATGTTTACTTTATACCTGGTTAAGTTTCCTCAAAATTTAGTTGAATTTACTTAAAGTTGTTTTAAAGTTGTTGTAACTTAAAATTGAGAAGTACTGTCACCTTGTTTGATTTAAGTGTTAGTAACAAATAAACAATTTTATTCTGACTTTACTGAACAATCGTAGACAAATAGAACTGGAATTGAATTAAGGGAAATGATTGCCTCAGACAAAAATCAAAGTAATTTACTATGCATGTTATGCATAGTTGAATGGTAATTAACAGAACAGCACTGTAGGTGTAAACATTGAGCTTTATAACTGTATCCTGCTGGTTGAAAACTAGTCTGTCATAATTGTATATTCTCAAATGCGTTAACAAATTAGATACCCTAACTCCAACACATGCACTGCTATCTTTGTCATGACAAAAGACACATCTTGCATATGTGTTATCTAAGGCCATTAGTTAAACACAACTGTTCAGGTAAGTTGGACAAACCCTGTTTACTTAAGCTGTAAGTTTACGTAAGTATTATTTTTAAGTTAAAGAAACCTCACAGATTTAAATACTGTAAATACAACTTTGTAGTAAACTAATAGTCATATTTATTTACCTTAATCAACGCTTTCAGTTGCCAAGATTTTTTTCAAGTATAATCAATTTGTCATATTTTACAGTTAAGTATTTAGCGTGCATGTATTTCCGAATAGAGATTACCCTGCACAGATCATAAATTGGAACCTCTGATTCCTCTGTCTACCTCTCTATGTTGCCTCTTTTAAAGTTTGTAAAGTATAACAAGAAGTACAGTCTACAGGCAAAAATGCAGCATCAGTGAGGTCAACAAAAAACAACAACAACAAAAAGTCTTGAAAAGGTATAAACACTGGGTTATAAGGTGCAACATGCTTTTAGTACAAAGAGGGGAGGTGTCAGTCAAGAAGAGTCTGTGGAAAAGAGGAGGTCATATCAGGCAGATTGTGGGTCCACCATGGTTGTGTAGTGGCTTAAAAAAGGCCAAAAATACTGACTGTCCCAAAACCACCTCAGTAAAATTAGACTTTAAAGGCTTATGGGGACAAGAAAAGCACAGAGGCATTGTTAATGTTATTATTGTTTTTCCCACTAAGTCAAGTCAAAATGTCAGCTGTGAAAAAGGCCAATGAAATTCAGTCTAGGAGGTGTAATCAACCAAATGAAGAAAAATCCTCTGTTTTACTTTGGATTTACATGGCTTGGATTTACAATACTGCTAAATTATAGGATGCATAGCACATCATCATGTATCAATGTCAGGACTATTCTGTGTCGTAAATAGCATGACAAGCATATTAGAAAATGCGAATTCCAAGATGATATATGTATTAAACTACAATTATTTTAGGGTCTTATTCTAGTGATATTTTAAAGGTGAAATAGCCAATTAGCATATGGTTTCTACTGTACCAGCTTAATGTCACTTTTAAACAACAGTTGCCCAAAACAGTAACATTCCCATCATAAGATTAATGAAAAATCCATACCAGAGGGTGCGTTTGTTGACATTCTGGCATTGGCTGCCATGTGTTATTGTTTCCTGAGCCGAATCACATGCAGCATCATCCCATCATGTGCATTTGTTGACATCATGATAGTAGCATCCTTTGTGTTTAGGTGTCACGTGTCGTTATACTAAACTCGCTATTGGTATCAAAGTCACAATTTAATTATTTTTGACAACACTTTAACTCCGTAATTTTTTCATTGTTAATGAGGTCAGATGGTCTTTGATAATAATGACCAACTTAGTTCTGTCCTTTAAGCAAAGTCTCTCCTTTGCCCTCACTGCTGCATGGTGAACATCCCAGACTGACATAGTTAAAGAATTTACAAGAGGAATTTTTAGAGCTATGAAGTGGAAGTTTCAGAACACGAATGTCAAAGTTCAAGTGATTGTTCCAACCCCGGGCAACCTCCTTCAAGATTTATTTCCTTGTTAATAGAATTTAACATGCAAGCTCAAAGCATGTTCGTGACCTATTTTTGAGTAGTGACCTCTGCTTTATGAAACACTGCAGCACATTTTCATGTGTGTGCTGCTACTCAAAGAAAGATGTAAGTTTTAATTATAGCTGGGATTGTTATGAATCAGAGAATGTGTGACTGTGTGTGTGCGTGTATGTGTGTGTGGTATTATTCATACGTTAAACCCTGGGGACTCCTCTAGAGCAGAAAGGAGCTTTGATCATCCCAAGGCAACATGGTAAGAAAAATGGAGGATAATGGTGGAGAGGGTAGATACATTCAGACTGAAAACACACATACACACACAGACACTTATGGTAGCCTTGGTTTTCTGTGGTCTATACATCGAAAAATAATGTACATAGCCACCTATCACATACATACTGTGAATTTAACTTGAAAATAAAAGCATGGTGGTGTAAACCTCAGGAGACATTGTGTTGACAGGATGCGACATAAATAATCCAGCTATACATCTGTACATGACAGTACAGATGGATATAAAGAGATTGCTTGGAGGCAACAAACTGCCACTGGGGACGCAGTAAGCAGAAATGAATGATAGCTAAATATATTTACTTACCATACAGCATTATAGTCTCCAGGGTATTTAAGTATATACTGGAAGAATAATAACATTTTTAAAAGTATCTGAGTTTAACAGCCCTGGAGGGATAATTGGGGGACCTGCACTTGGCTCAAATGCAATCTGTTGTTTATAGTTTCTGAGTTCTTCTCAGTTTTACTTTTGTTCTGTTAAAATACACATTTAAGTCCTTTATTATAGCTTTGTCCCAAGAGTTGATGCCTCTCTCCCAGCTGACAGAAACATGAAACACCAGTAAGATCTTTGTAGGCTTTTCTGTTTTCAAGCTGTTTTTGAGCAGATGGTTAAAAACTTCACCCATTTCAATTATATCATGCAAAACTCCATCATTTATTAAGTTGCAATAGGAGATGACTCCTTTATAATACTGCAAGGAGGGAGCCAGTATAATTGAAACTGAACAAACAAATAATACCATACAATGACTGTTAGACTTGTTCATTGTCAACATTAATAAAAGTTCCCCATTGATTTATTTTGAGTTACTTTTACCTATTGGGATTAAACTCTTTTAACTAGAATATATATATATATATATATATATATATATATATATATATATATATATATATATATATATCCAATTACACTTGACACCAAAGTCCACTTCGTACCACTTGAAGTATGATTCATGTATTCTCAGGTACAGTACAGCATGAGTAGCCATCAGCAAAGTTTAGGTCCGAAAGCATCCTCTGAACATGGACAAGAAAGTTGGAAGGCAGCCGAGACTGTAGACGGGTTTCTGTGCAAATTGAAATTGTGAATATAAAATTCAGCCAATCAAAACATGCCAATTTTGAAAAGAAAAAAAGTTTTTACGCTCGCATAAGGTGGTATTTAAGGGGATTTGAAAAAGGCCGTATTTCACAAAACTGCAATGGAAAACTTTTTTCATTTTTTTATATTATTCACATGATGCTGTGGCTATGCGCTTCTATGGAAATAGACATGTCATATTACACCTTTCATTATTGTAATATGACATGCATCTCTTCCCTTCTCCTCCCCTCTCTCTTTCTCTTTCCTTTTTGCCATGATTGTATTTCATTTGTTATTTATGACATCTATTGCATGTCTGTCCGTCGTGGAAGAGGGATCCCTCATCATCCTCTACCTTCCTGAGGTTTCTTCCTCTTTATTTTTCCCCCGGGTTCTTTTTCGGGAGATTTTCCTCAGGTGATGTGAGGGTCTGGGGGCAGAGGGATGTTGTACGCTGTAAAGCCCTCTCAGGCAAAAAGTGTTTTGTGATAATGGGCTCTATAAATAAAATTGACTTGACTTGGCTTGTCAATAGGAACTGGCTCCCTCTGGCATGATGAAGCAGGCATTAAAAGAGGTGTTATTGCATCGCATAACTCTTTAAAAGTTCAACGGTTCATCCAAAAGTTCGGAAATTCCTCTGTGAAATTGTGCACTTTCACTTTCCAGAAATTCCTGATACATGGCCACTCCCATGTAAGGTGCTTGTCTTTCCATTATTGCTCGCATAACACACCTACGTCACTTTCAATTGGAAATAATGTTGGCTAGTGCGGTGGCTGCAACAGAAATTGTAGATGGAAATTCTGCATAGAAGCACAGGTTGCACGAATAGCTCATTTAGTCTTGATGCTAAGCTAATATAATTGCTGCTTGGCTCTGGCTCTGCCCTTAATGCACTTAATGCACAGACATGAGTTTAGTATCAATCTCCTTGCCTAAGTAGGACCATTTTACTCTGGCTTTTCTAATATGTTTTGGTTCTAACCTCCCTTTTTCTTTACTAAAAGCTTGGCAATGCTATTGACCAGGTTACAAACTATTCTCATAATTATCGCTAGTAATTGTATTTAAATAAAACATCTTTTCAAACCGACTGGTGTCAGTATTAAGGTCACATATCTATCTATTTAAGTGCTTGCTTCTTTAGGCCTAAAAGCTGGCCTGGGGCTATTCACAACAGTTAATTTTCATTTATTCAAAGCTGACATTTTACATTCTTTCGAGGTGACCCAGCCTCACAAGTGCTTCAGGCAAAGAATCACTGTAATTGATACAAACATTAATGGAACGCATTGTAGGTGATATTAACAATGTTTAATTAGTTTAGTTTATGTATTAAAGCCTCAGGCTGCTTATTTGTACATTATATTCCTCGTAGTCTCTCTGCCTTAGTACAAAGCAGGACAGCTGGTTGCTCTGAATTTGCATTTTCCTTATTAAAAATGCCTGTAATAAATGTCAACACTGAATGTAAAAGTGTACAATGTGACCATATGCAAACAACGCAGATGGTGGAGAGTAATGCCACAGCACATACGTCATCGTCTTGTGCTTTCATTAGTTTCACTTTCTGTAGCTGTACCTGACCATTTTCAAAAGTGTCTGTGAAAAGGGTTCAAATATTATATCACATCGCCAAGCAAAAAGGGAAGAAACCTGAGGAAGAAGTGAAGAAACGACTGAGGGGAGATCCCTCTTCCATGATGAACAGATGTGCAACAGATGTTGTAAAGGACAGTAAAATTACAGTGGAAGACAAAATAATATATAGGAAAGAGAGAGTAAGAAAAAGAGAAAGAGATGGAGGAAGACTGAGAGAGGGGGAGAGATGCACAGCAAAAATAATAAATGTTATTTATAATAGCATATAATATTAAATGCAAAAATTGTACTTTATGTATGTGGCAATAACAATTATATGTGTATATTAATAGTGGCGGCATGACGAACTCAGACCAACGTATTTTGCCCGATTCTGGGGCATTGGTCATTCAGCCCAATTCTCAGCTACTCAACTCATTTCTTCCTGTGTGCCGAGTTTGGGCCGATGCTAGGAAAGGTTATTTTTTATAACAGTCCAGTAATGGCAGTGTCGGCAGCCGGAATTGAGCCAGTAAATTTGGCCTGATTCTGGGGCGTCAGTCATGCCAAGTTGGGCAACCGGCTGCGCCTCGACTAATTTTTTCCAGCATGCTGAGTTTAAACCCATTCTGGGCCAGGTCATTTTGGCCACCTGGGTTGGGCAGACCGAATCAATTATCAATCGGAGCACCCTGAGTCAGAACCCCAACAATGATTTCTTTAAAAACAAGTACAGATTCCTTACAGTTCCACTGACACTAGAACTTCTTTCACTTGAAGTAGCTGCAAGTGTGAGAAACAGTCAGAGAACTACACTCAGATCTGCACTATTTCCCTGCAGGCTTTATACAGCATCTCAGAGAGTGTGGAGACAACAGAGGGGAATTTCCGAACAGCAGCCTGACCTGCAGGTTCAGATCATCCATTCGTTTGCGCCAACCTTTGTCAGCACACATCCGATTTTACTTTCTGTGGTGTTTTTTCTACATCTCAAGGGAGTTCTAAAGGTTTCGTGGGTGTGAAAGCCTTTGCTGGTGAAGCTGTGGGGGCAAGAAAGCTTTATCTGATATCTCGCTTGTATCTTGTGTCTCTGCACTGCAACAGAAAATCCTTCACTCCTTTAAACTCTCCTCTCGAGGTTTCAGCTGACAACCTCTGGACTCAGCAGGCTTTGGTCACTGTCGATTTGGGATAAAGGACATCAAACAGTGACACAGACAAGGCTGAATTTCTTGTTAACCCTGTGCACTGTGGCGTCCTCTCTCAGAGACGAGAAAGCCTCCATCTTTGTGAATTGCTTTGAACACTGTCTATGCTACACTGCCATGTTTGTTAAAAGACCTTAAACTGTCAGATTCCTCACATAGCCTACTTCTGTAGAACAGCCCTGTAATATGTTCAGGGCTGCATGAGCCCGTAAAGCTGACAGACGCCACAGAGAGCGCCAGCAACATCACCATCAACAAACTGAGGGGCATATGCAGCTTTGTTGTTCAACTCCAGCATTCAGACTTGGAACCCTTGCTGGGTTTCCTTGAAAGTGACCTGACTTCACTGCTTGCAAAGCAAAAGTGCTCATAAGTTTTTTGATTATTATATTATTATTTAGTTAATTAACTGCTGAGGATATTTTTGGCCAGTTGCACGTCGGTCTGTCAGTTAATTTTGTTATTCTTCAGTTTACTGCTCTGTGCTGGTAGGAGGTCAGGAAGGAGCTAGATTGCTAGTGGCGCCACTCATTCTGCGATAACCACAAAAAATGCCATCCAGACCCAACAACGTTTCTGTGGAAACACTGCACTCGTCCTCTGGTCTTCCCCCAGCTCGCCCTGGTGAGAAAGCGTCTCAACCTTTTGGCGGTAAACCCCTTCAGGATTTTTGACTATGTTTGCACTGTTAGCTCTGTTAATGCCATTAGCAGTGTCACCTTGGCCAGTGGTGCTAACACAGTTAACAATGCTAAATGGGATTTTACAGCTCAAAATAAAACCAGAGGATGAGCACAATGTTTCCACAGCAAAGTGTTTTACCACTGGGACAGTGTTACTAGATGTAATTGAAGAACTGACTAACCAACATTAGCTTCCACCAGACCTGAGTGGTGTTGCAGGTGCACAGCAGCCAGGGAACCAGCGCAGACAGGAGGTTGGGCCGTTGGGCATGTTTCCACATGTTAATGTGGCTGGCCTGTTGTCTGACACAAAAAGCTGACAGAAAATAAAATAAAAGCGAAGATATTTACATGGCATCCCTAGTAGTAATGCTGCTATACTTCTCACCACAAATGTGCCATGGATTTGATATGCACTAGTGAGGGAATTTTAGTTAACTTAATGTGAAAAAAATTGAACTATATGTTCAGACAGACTGTAAAGCAATTTGCAGTGGTGGTTGGATACAAAGTCAATAAAATTATGTGATTTGATGTAACTCAGGGAAGTAGAAATTGAAAATGAGCTGAACACACCTTAATTAGACAAAAAAGCTCTTGCACATGACTACATGCATCATTTTTCATGCTATTACAGAAACAAAAAGTATCGGAGCAAAAACACATTCTGTGGTATTGCCTTTTCCTGTAATGTGGTGCCATTTCCTTATCGCCTGCTGTGATTGACAGCCTTGTAGGCAGCTGCCTGACAGGCTTTATTGAGGGAACAAAAGGCCCCATTTTCTTTCTTGTTTAACATTCTCAGAAGTTATTTGCATACAAAATGATTATGAGACGTTCAGTTCAAATTTACCAGGCTGATTTTCACAAAATGACTTATTGCACCGTGATGACATTTATAGCATGCAAGATTTAGAGGAAAGTTGTCTGTCTGTTGGCAGAATTTGGGTTTAGACTGGTGTTGTGGAAAAACAATATTGAAATGCCGTTCGTCCTTAAGAGACAAAGCCAACAACATTTCATTTTCTGTCACGTCATTCTTTACATTCACTACACTTAGCTCCCAGCCTTCTTTAGTCCATGGAGGTTTCTCAGACAGAGGTGGGGAATAATCTGAATTCTGCAGAGCTGATGAGGAAACATTGAACTCCAGATCCCCTTCATATGCACCAAGTTGATCTTTTCATGGTGGTGGATGTAATCCCAATGTGAATTTTCTCTCTGACGAAGTTTTTTGACTGACTATAGTCTTTGACATGCTTGGCACTGTCTCCTTGTTTTTGGTTTTCCTGAGGACTGTGATTCCCCCTGGACATACACGCAGACAAGATCTCACTGCTTTAAGTTTTTTCTTTTCCGTTTGATGCTGTACTCTAAGTGTGTATTTTACTTTGCCAATTCTTTGTCAATTTTGTAACAGCATTTCCTTTCCTTGGTTGACATGCTTACTTCTCCTCAGTTGGATTATTTCCCCTTAATATCATTTTCAAGTCCTCAACAAAAAGTCACAAACTTCTTTATTTAGACTCAATATTTATTTCTAACTCAGCAACATATGTTCTTTTTTTGTCAATCAAAACTTGGCCATCAACATCCGTTTCGTTGCTCATTTATTACCTTACCAGGAACATATGTTGTTGTTTTAGTGTGAATAAGATGAGTAAACTAGATTAATGTGATCGGTGAATGGCCTCAGCTTTATTGCAGAGAACTGAGGCAATGATACAATGTTAGGTGAAAGGGACATGCCGATATTGTGACAGCAGCAGTTGGCCCATTAATCTAAAGCGTTTTTACTCCCAACTTGTCAAATAGCAATGCCTGGTCAGCAGTGCAGATAGTGATGCACCGCGGCACCATTTAGCATCTGTAAAAAATACACCGGGCATTATTATTTGATACTCTGAGAAACGGCTGTGTTATTATAAGTCTGTATAGGGTGGGGGGTAGGAATGGTGGATTGGTTCAACCAGCAGTTTGTTTGTGAAGTATGTCACATGACATACATAATGTCACATTACATTTGCATTTGTAAGTACTTATTTTAACCCAAAGCATGATCTTTTTAAAAACCGAAACACTTATTTTTGTTGCCTAAACCAAGGGTAGTAAAACTAAAACTGAATGATGTCGATAAACTTGTACTTTTATTCACCTTTTACATTTTCTGTGGAGGCATGCGACAAAAACAACATTTTCTTTGACTAACTGAAAGAGTGGGTAAAATATTAATTCAAGTTACTTCTTCTCTGAGTCAGTCAAATCTGGAAATACAGACACGATATACGTATTTTTAAATACAACATGGCTTACACATTTTGAGGATATTGTTGCATGGAATTGACGTCTATATATCTAATTTGAATTTTTGAAAAGATGCTCCTTACTGCCACACTTTACCTGACAGTCATCATGTTATTAAGTTTTCTCCAGTACTAAAGTAATCCAGTGATAGTTTTATGCATTTCCCTGAATAGCCTTGTATCAAAACACACCGACACACACACACGCACACACGCACACACACACAAACAAGCAAACAAGGCTCAAGTTGTAGCCCACAACTAACTACCTGACTCCATGACTGTTGGGAAAAATTTGCCTTCAGGGCTTCATGCCAGAAAGCGGTTCCTTGGATACGTTTAGGAAAAAGATCCTGGTCTGGGTTAAAATTAAAAGATTTCTGCCAAAAAAGGTCTTTGTGGCAAAAAGCACTGAAGAAAAAACAAGGGGCAGAGTTGGTGTGATTTTCTTTGAGTAGATGCCTACATTGTCAGACTTTGAAAACACCCACTTTATATAATATTTATAATAATTCAAAGAGAGATCCATCCTTCCTCAGATGATGAGGGATGTAATAGGTGTAAAAAATCGAATGTAAAAACACAGCAGACATACAAGAAAGCTCAATCTAAAGCCAGTATAATATGACCAATTAAACAGCAGCTTTTAAAAGTGTGACCCATGAAAAAGTCTAATAGCCATTCTTCACAGCATTCAGCATCCAAGGAGGTTCAGGTACGGGGTAGAGTTAATAATTCAACTTGTCTCATGTGAGTCAACGAACACATCCAACAAACTCTTCCTCTCACACTGATGTTGGCACAAATTGCCACATCATGAAGATATCCTGTCACAACCTCAGCAGCACAGCATGTGGTGTTCAGATGTAGACAGACTTGCTGAGAAAGCTAAACTGGTGCAACACTGGTTGCCCTCTCCACCCTCCCCTCCTCCACCTCTTACTGTAGAATGTGCCAGAAAATAAGGGTTGGCCTTGTATTTGGCCTCCACCAAAGCTGTGATCTCCAATTCAGAAATTGGCCCCAAAAGAGAACATGTAATGGCACCTCAATCACTGTAAATAACATGGGTAATAATGGCAAAATTCTCTGGCAGCTGTAGAGATGATTTTCACCATGCAGCGCAGAAATCAGAGTGCCCTCTATCACGAATATTGGCTGCAGGATATCCACCTCCTGTTTCTCCTCCGCTGCGCCAGGGAAGGTGATATTGTTGGCCAGCAGCTTTAGGAAAGGTTTTACAGCTCTAGCAGCTGTGGAAACAGAACAGTCATTGAGATCCAGGCAACCACCTGGCACTTCAAGGAAGCTCCCTGCGGCACAGTGCAGCTTACAGTTACGTTACAAGCCTCCAGGCGTAATTGCACCTTGCTGCCCTCATAAGATGTCATTCATCCAAAAAGAGCAACTGAAAGATTTTGGCATATTGGCAGTGGTACTTGAATTAGATGGCTTAATGAAAGGGGAATTCAAGGTCATTATCATATAAAGAGATCTATGCAACCATCAGACTTCATATTAATTTCCAGAAGCAATTATTCTTTGAAAGGCAGCCATTGTTGAAAATGTTTGGCACTCATAGATGGACTTCTTTTCATTGCAGCTGTTAATAGAGAAGTGGAAAAGAGGGCAATGCTTGGCTCAGTGATTGTACAGATGTCCAGGGTTGACTCAGTGAGCCTGACTCTACTGACTAAATCACGGTCAGCATTTAAAGGAACAGTGTGTAAAATTTAGGGGATTTAGTGCCATTGATTTAGGTTACAAATCAGTGTTTCACCAGTGCCATTTTGCATGTTGCAGACAGCACATGTGCACACCTTTTTCTCCAATAAGTCCAGATCCCAACACATTCTCGTCCAAAGTCGTCACACATTGCCACTTTGCATTACATTGAAGGAATCCTTCTGCATCTGCTGTTTACACTGCAGGATGGCACGACTGTGATGTCAGCAAATGCACATGGTGGGATGACGGTGCACATGGCTATGTTTAGAAAACGCAAGAATATGGCAACCAACACCATAACGTCAACAAACACACATGCTGGCATGTATGGTTAGATTTAGGGGAAGTAGGCAGCTGGTAAGGTGTACAAAAAAGACATCACATTCAGACAGATAGCAAACACCTGATTTCTGCATAAAAGTTTGGGGTTGGTTGTACCCATCCACCACCTCTCTCTATAGGCGGTTCTCATATCATGTCATTACAGCAGCGTTTCAACCCTAACGCCATCCTGCTGAATTTCATGCTGGTAGGTGCCATCTGGCTGTATGCCAGTGTATGTGCATCCGAAAGGTGGTTTTTGGCAGCATGATCTTACGCCAAAAGCACCCTCGAAGTGGCAGTATTTTACAAGTTCGGAATGAGAAGAGGTTGAAGATCCAGACAGGAGATTTTTTTCTGAGAGATGAATTGTCCACAGAGGTCTTTTCCTCTCCACGACAAATAGACCCAATGATTTAAACTGATCAAAACACTAAATAAGGAGTTACATGTTAAAAAATCATAATTTTTTGGCATACTCGTAACAGAGAGACTGCTTACTACGATGGGTGACGTGGAAACGCAAATGGCCCAATCTAGAGCCAGTGTTTGGTTTGTCCTTTCGAGCTACTGTGGAAACATGGCAGTGCAACATGACGGACACTGTGGAAGAGCACCTTCCTCCTATGTAGATATAAACGATTCATTGTAAGATAATGAAAACATAACAATTTCTTTTTTCAGGTGATTATACACTAGAAAACACACTCATTATATTTAATTTCTGCCAAATTGTATCCCACTGTATCCCCACTCTAAATTCTGGCATCTTTGCGGGTCCGTGAGCGGTGGATGTTTTAATCATGGTTGGCCACCACAAATAAATGAATGTGTAGGAAACCCTGATAGAGTGAGCCCAATTGTTGAGAAAAGTTGTAACAGTGACTATTCTGATCATAGGTTTCACTTCCTCTTTGGTTATCTCGTCAGCTAATTGATAACTCTGGTCTTAATCATATCTAACAGGCAGAATCTTTTCAGAAGGAGGTCCCTGAAACATCTTGTCAAATGGAGGTTTATGCCCCTAATGTGTTTCAATTTGTGGGTCCTTGAGGGGAAAAAGGTTTAGAACCACTGGCCTAGATACTGCAGGGCACAAAGCTGTCATAGTATATACCTTAACTCTTCTCTGTCCTACAACAATACAATTTTTACAATTGTTCATTGTACAATTGTACAATTTGTACTCGCTCTGGAGCAAGCAGTACAAGGAATATAGCTTTTCTTTCTTGCTGCTACATTATGGAAAGATTTGCTCACCAGAGAGCCCATAACTGCTGTGATAGTGCTCTTGTGTCTCCTTCAAGGCTGCCCGTGCTTCTCTGATTATCAGATTGTCCTTCACACAGAAGCTCTTCAGTGCAGCCCCACATTTTTAAATGTTCGTCTTTTTCCATTTCCCCCCTTTGTCTATGGATTTGTGACCATGATGGCCAAGGCTAGATTGAAAGTATCACAAAGGGGGCTGATATTGAAGTACAAAGAGTCTGGTAGTGAAATGGCACAGGAATTCAGGAAAACACTGCAGCACTGTGGAAGCTTAAAGTGGTAAATGGAAATAGTCTTTTACTTTTATCTCTTTGTACAAGAATTCAGTTTTACTTTCATGTTTATAAATGTTGTTTTTTCATGTGTTTGTATCACAAAGATAGTTTGTATGAGCTAAAACCTCATATCTTTTTCAATTCAAACATGAAGACAACATGGAAGGAACTTGCAACTATACAAAAAAGATACCTATATATACTAAAAATGGAAACAAATTTAACATTGCCTTGCCATATGAACAGTTACCACGAATGTTGTTTTAGCTACACTTAAGCCTCTGATAGCAAATGATGGCCAGGTTAGCAGTGACATAAAAAATAATACATATAATTTGGATAAAGAGCTGGCTGAGCATGAATTACATTCTCTGGCACAGACTTAATTCCTGGTGACCTTTAGTTGATACAAACAATAAAGTCTCATTGTTACATTGATACTGATATTGTCACACTTGCATCACTCTTGCTGTGATAAGGAAAAGCCCAGAATGATAAGATAAGCAGTGACCCAACTGATAAAGATATAATAAATCCCTCCACAAAATGCAGCTTTGTCGCTTGCCTTTATGACTTCAGAGTATTTTCATTCCTTTCCTCTTACAAATAGCTCTGTCTTTTAACTAGCAATTCGTTGACACGTGTGGGATGAATCCCTTGAAATTTCATCACCTGGTTTTGTAAGAGTATTGGTAATGATCCAACAAGTGGTGGAAGACCTATTCAGATCTTGTACTTTAAAATCCAGTGTGATTGGGGTTAGGGGTATCTGTTGGCATACATGGAATGTAATATTCATAACTATGTTTTCATCAGTTCAAAGTTACCTGTAATTAAGAATCATGTTTTTGTTACCTTAGAATAAGGTTTTTATATCCATATATATATATATCTATATATATATATATATATATATATATATATATATATATATATATATATATAGACAGACAGACAGACAGACAGACAGACAGACAGATAGATAGATAGATAGATAGATAGATAATCACTATGTGCTAGCTGTCAGATAAATGTTGGAAAAAAAGAGCATAAAGCAGCATAATATGGAAATACTAAAGCCATAAACATCTGTCTCTTAATTGTACTTATGTACATTACTTGGGTAAATCTACCTAGTTACATGCCACCACTGGATGTAACCCAGTGACCATAATCAGCTTCCTGCAGAGTATTATCAATATTTCAGTAAAAAAGCTTTACAAACACTGTGGGAACATGACTTCAATCATGTCATCTCCCCATGGTCACCCAAACACAGCATGTGTCAACCTGCAGCTTCATCTGGCCATGAGCTCTGGGCTCCATGGTGATTTTTTCTCCTTTGAAGAGACTTTTCAGTTCAGGCAGAGAGAGGCTGATCCATCCTCTTTCAGTGAGCGAGATATGTTACTGAGGCTGAATGTCCCCTTAGAGCAAATTACTGAGACAATCAGACTGATAGAGATGAGACCCAATCACCTGTGTGCTGCTGACTGATCGAGGGAGAGTAAAGGGAAGAGCGAGGAAAAATGTGTGTGCATCAGTGAAGAGATGTGATGGGATTAGTGCTAGCGCAGTGTGTGTGTGTGTGTGTGTGTGTGTGTGTGTGTGTGTGTGTGTGTGTGTGTGTGTATGAAGAATTTGAAATCGTGTAGTACTGTACTTGTGTTTTGGAGTCTTTGGATACATACTGACCTTTGCAGCTTGGAGACACACACAGAAGACATATCAACCAGCTGTAGCATGAACACAGCATGAGCACACACACACACACACACACACACACACACACACACACACACACACACACACACACACACTGTATTTCTCTTGAGCTGCAAAAAGCTTTTTAACTATAGTGAAGCCTGATGACAAGTGGAGGACAAAAGCCACCGAAGTGTGAAAAATCACTTGAGCCCAGAATTGTCCTCCATCTATGCTTGATACCCTTCGCCTTCTCCTTCTGCTCCTTCTGCTCCTGTCCATTTAAGGTCTCCTGGACCTTGGGTGTTGAAGTATACTGAAGAACTGCATCATTTACTGCACACTGTCTCTGCCTTCGAGTGTGTAAAAACTATTAAAAACTGAGAAATCCTCTGGAACTGGGTCACTGCTCAACCTTTTCACAGTATTATCTATGTCTTACAGAATAAAAAGCAGTGGATATATTTTGCTTTTTTTTTTTTATCTTTTTCTTTAAAGATTTTTCAGTTTGTCCTCTGAAATTCTGCACCTTATTCAAAAGCCCAGTGGCATCCTTTTTTCAAAAAGTGGAACATTTTGTCATCTTAGGTTTCTCTGTGTTTGTGTGTCAAAACATATTGGTGTGCACATGTGTGTGCGCTTCTCTATTTGTGTGTCATAAATGAGAGCCTGCACACATGCACTCATATGTACTTGCACAGATGTATTTTATGTGATGTGCAGAAGTGCCACAGTTTACTTAAAACATAGCACACAGAACAAACGCTGAGTCAGTGCTTGAAGGGCACTTTACAGAGTGTCTTTGATGTTGAATGGAGGTGGCCCAGTGTCAACACAAGGAAATCCTGGTGAAGGGGAGCCTTTTATTTTCCCTTTGCTCTGTAAACACAACTTATTTCAAGGCTGTGCCTGCACATGGCAGGCATAAAAAAGAGTTGGCATAGTGTGGAGTCTTACACATGATGAGGTACTCTACATCATCAGCCACTACTACTAAAGCTTGATCAGAACTGAAGGATTTTGGAACTTGTCTGTGCAGGGAACTTAATAGTACCCTGTGGAGTTAGTAGTTGCAGTAATCAGCAATGTTTTTACAAGTGGATCTCTGTTTTGTTTGAATTATGCAAATGGCTGCATACAATAACTGAACGGTCCTTCTGAGCACAGGCCCAGAGTGTCAGGTGCCCCCCAACTTTCTTTTGCAAAATGTCACTCAGATAACTGACCAGTAAAAGAGACTCATAAGTACCAGAAAGAAAGCAAATGAGCTGCAGAGAAACACAAAATAATGAAGGTTACAATATTGTTCTGTTAGCTCTGGACTGTGCAGCCCATTCTCATCCCAAAGTCATCAAATAGATGATGGGATTCTACCTCCCTCTATAATGTGGATTCTGCACATATTAGGGTAGGCAACTCCTGATTTGCTGGCTGCATTTATGCTTTTTTCAGTGTGTGAATGTGTGTTTGTGGAGTATTACCCAAAGACTCCAGTAGAGGGATCTACCTATTTGACATAGAACTACGTCAAAAGACACAAAATTACCATGGAGAGACACAAATCAGAAAAAGGTAGCTACGGACTAAACAAAGCCACAGAACAACCACAAAAAAAGATGAAGAAGCCACAACAAAGTCTGCGTATCTTGTTCCTAAAGAGAAGTGCTGGGGTCTTTTGCATATCTGTGCCCAGGACGCTGTCTCATAATCTGCCCATGTAAGCATGTGACCAAGGGCATGAACAGGCCTGCCAGTGGGTCCATGCTATCTCGTTAATCGACAGTTGGTGAATAATGTGCAAAGAAAAGGAGGAATTTGCTAAAAAAAATATTTTAAGAAGGAGCAGTTAAGAAGACCAGCTGGTAAACATAGATGTAAATCATGTCGAATTGAACTGTAAAATGTTTCATGAGGATGGTAATGCAAATAGAGAAAACTCCACAGAACACCTTCAAGGATTAAAAGTGACCGTAGTTGTAGATTGCTTGCCATCTAAAGTGCTATTTAGCCATAAAAGGCAGACACTATCTTCCCTGCTTCTTGATCTTAATTCTGTATACAGTTGTTCGCTCTCTTTCTACTATCTCCTGTTTTGAAGAGCAAGGAGTTGTCAAACGGTACCACAGAGACTTTTTGCCCTATATTAAAATTGTATTATCATCCCTCCACAAAATAAATCACTTCAGGATGCAGACAGGTGCTCAGCTGGGGTCCTTGGAGGGACACTTCACTTGTCTCGCACTTAGCTATTCTCCTCTCCCTTTTTTTCCTTTTCCCCCCACCAGATTAATCTCTCTGAGCAGCTCTGCTGAAAAGCGTCCCAGTTTAGGTGACGCACAGCCGGAGAGCTATAAATGACTACGATCCCAAACCATAAACCGTGAGGCAGCCATACCACGAACAATAGGGGTCTTAGAAGGATTCATTTAGAGAGGGGTTGGTGGAAAGACAGCTATTCAGACAGATGGGCAGGATGAGACAAAGGACAGACAGAGCCCAGTTATTCTGCCCTGTAAAGCAAGACTGTAGTGAAGGCCTTTGTTGCTTAATTCTGTATAACAAGCAGCACAGTGCGACATGCTGGCTTGTTAGCGGGCCATCACATTTAAAACAGGCTGAACAATGAGCGGAAACATCAGGTAACTGTCATTTTGCAACAGTGTACATGTCTCAGATGATATGAGCAGAACAGCTGATGTGTTTGGGCCTAATTATATGTCCTAATGAAATGGAAGGGACTGTGTACATAGTAGTGCTGCTGTTTCACATCACAGCACTCTCTGCTGCTTTGACTCATCCATCATCCTCCTTCACTGGAACAACTATGAGTGTGTTATTCTGGCCTGACATCGCAAGACCCAACTGCAAATGTGAATCACTCTGCTACTCTCCTACGATTTTCAATATCTAAAGGGTGCTATCTACATCATCTGACATAGCACAGCACGACCAATGACCAGATCTGTCGAGTGTAGATGGGTAGTCAAGCTTGGCACAAATTGGGTAGGGAGAAAAAAAAAACCTGAGCAACAGAAACAAATGTAAAGAGACTACAGCGTGCAGAGATTACCTGGTATATTATGAGCTGTTATGTTAAACTTTTGCCAAATAAGAATAAGAGCAAACATATATTTAAGAGCAGTTAATTGTTCTTCTTTTAGCGTAAATTTACTGTCCAATTTGTTTATAGGGTGGCTGTAGCGCAGGAGGTACATGCATTTATCATGCGTTATACTGTAGTGATAGCCAAAATCCCCCAACAACGCTCCTTTTTTTGTCTCTAACACGCCCTATGTTGGATTTGTTATTGGCAGCGTGTCATGATCCTGGGTTTTCTGTTTGTTGTCTGTTATCTTGTGGACTTTGTGTTTTTGGTTTCTCTATTTGCTTTCTCCTTTATTTCCCTTTAATGTATTCATTCATGTTTAGTCTGTTTCCTGTTTTATTTTGTAGGTATGTCATATCTGGTTTCACTTTATTTTCTTTGTGTGTTTTCCCGCCCTGGTAATTGTTTTGTCCCGCCCTGATTAGTTTCACCTGTCCTTCACTAGTCCCGCTGTCTACTCACCTGTTCTCACTTCCCCAATTAGTGTCTCCCTACTTATACCTGCCCAGTTCTTTTGTTCTGTTTCAAGTCATCTTTATTTTTGGTTTAAAGTTCTGTGATGCTGTGCCTGCCTGCTTTCACATTCCTGATTTGGGGGCTGTAAGCTTTTTCTAAATGAATCTGAATTTGTGCAGCTGCCAGTTTTGTTGCCTCCTATTGGGTCCAAGCCTGCTACCTGCTCTCAAGACCGTGACACACGGCAGATCTCAAGATTCCGGAAATCTGTCCAAAGCAGAGGCGTACCAGACATGTCTAAATAAAACATGAACCTGTAGATTTGTCTGGTTTGCAGGGATTTATGCCAACCCATTCTCATTTCAAGTTGTCACATATTGCTATTTTGCAGTTGATTTCTGTGTCAACATATTACGCTCTATGTAACCTTCTGCATCTGCTGTTAATGCTCCAGGATGCTGTTGCCATGATGTAAACACAAGCACAATGGTGAGAATATGCTGGACATGATTATGTTTAGGCAACAAAAACATGTGGCAACCAACACTGGTACATCAACGCACATGCTGGCACAAATGGTTGGGTTTAGGCAAAAAAAAGGGACATGTTAAGGTGCAGAAAAAAAATCACATTCAGACAGGAATATGGTGCTGGCAACAACATATTGCATCGTTACCAGCAATTTTTCAGTCCATCCAGTGGCGTGTCATGTAGATGCGACAGGTTTCCTCCGACCACAAACTCTACTGACATGGACCATCCATGTATCATGCAGCAGCGGCAGATGCTGTCTGGTGGCAAATAATAACTACTGTCCGAGTCGCGTTCTAAGTGGCATATCATGCAGACACGAAAGGTGGCTTTTGGTGTCGGGATCTTACACTGAAAGCACTACAAAAGCAGCAGTATTTGACAATTTCAAAATGTAAATTGGCTGGTTATGTGAGTAGCTAATGTAGCTGAGCTGCTACTTGTTCCTGAAACAGATAGCCTCATATTGACCCTGTGACTTCACAGGTTTTCACACAGAAATCCAATATAAAAATCCATTTTCCTTATTGTCACTTGTTCCTTATTCATGCTAGTGCATCATCTTTTGTAATTTGCAGTAGGTGGAGACAGGATCAAACACTGACTGTAATTAATCTTTAACTAAACACAGTAAATCCAGTCTGAAATCTGTAAGGATGAAGTGCTCGTCAATGGTGCAGCCCCACTTAATGATCCAGGCTGATCACAGGCATGTGTTTTACCTCAAAAAACCTCCAAAATGCCACGTCAAAGTCACTTACAGCACACAAATTCACAGTGGAGGGCTGATTAAGTTTCAAATCATGATTTTTTTACTGAAAGATCAAATTTTCCATTTTCTTGTTCAGTGGGGATATGTTTCCCGTCCTCACAAAGCCATTTCCTGCTTCTTGTAATTATGATCAACATGCACTTGTGTTCATGCTACAGCTGGTTGATATGTCTTCTGACAGTTTAAAGAGGCTCTATTATAAAAACCAATGCTTGTGAGCTGTTGTTGTTCGTTCCCATGCAGATGTGTTGGATCTTGCGATAATAGAGAAGCATGTTAACAAGAGTAGCAACCCTTGACATGCACATCATTACATAAACAAACTACTCACACACATTAACAACACCCACAGACACACACACATTAATTATGTGAACTCATAAACACCTTATGGAGGCTCAAACAATGCCCCCCTCCATCTCAGTCACAGGAATTTTATTAATAAGCAAAGGTGTTTTGTGTTTCTGTGGGGGACGGTGGAGCAATTTTGCATGGCATAATGATGGAGCTACAACACCGTCTGAGTTCTATTGTCACTCAGATGGTGTTATGACCTAAGCCGCCGCGCCCCAATGGAAATTCGCCTTTAATTAGAACAGCAACACATTGGCACAGCAGGGAGGGTAGCAGGGGAATGAAAAAGGTGCGAGTGTTTTTGTGTGTGTAGCAAATAAAGTTCCACTGGCACAGTTCGAGACAAGGAAAGCAGATGAGCTGCATAAAAGAGGAGCATCTTATGTACTTGAAAAAAAAAAAAACACTGGGAGTTGAAGGAAGGGCACGTATGCTCTGCATCAACAGAAACAATCATACTGATGTGTCTTATTATTCCTACGGCTATATATTAAAGAGCACAGTGATCCAAATCACCTGGAGGTGAGCATTCATAGTGTCCTGACAATTTTATTTGTCTTTATTTTAGTTGGAGATGCAGAGATTGTTTTTCCCTCCACTGGCTCAGATCATCCTTCGATACTTTCATGTAACTCTGTAATAGATGTGGAAGTTATGACCCTCATACTCCCATCTCTGCTAACAAGCTCTCTGTCCCCCGTCCTCTATGCAAACTTCCACGCTGCATCATTTACTCAAGTAATCCTTTAAATCCTTTGTTTATCCGCAGTCACCGTGGTGCTTAGTTCTAACTGCTGCGAGGCTGTTGTACTTCCCAGAGGTCACCTGTCAATCCGACTGTCAGCAGTTATCTTTTTCTGTTCAGTCATGGTGGCTCTTGATGCTCGTACTAACTGGCACGTTGTTTTCCTGTAAGCTAGATTTGAAAAATATTAAATCTGCAAAACCAGATGTCTTTCTGAACCGGAATAAAATATTCAATAGTTTTGCAGATTCACACATTGGATTATACATCTTTACACAATGATTTTGAAACCTGTTGTGGGCGAACCCAAGGAAGATTGTCTTAGCAGTAACAATAAAGAGAAGACAAGGTTTTTTTCCCCCCAAATTTTTAAAGTCAATGAGAAAATGACCCAGCTTCTCACTTGATTCATTACATCAGTAAACATTTTCCTCATGAGTTCATGTCTCAGTCGCTACTTTCAAGTCTTCATCAATACAACATGGTCCTCATTTTGTATTGGACGGGGCTACTTTGTGATTGACAAGTCCCCACCACAGTGCTGTCCTCATGTTTTCGGTCAGACCCACCCTGCAATCCACCGCAGCAGAGCATTGACTCTGTACCCAAGCCTGACTGGGCCCAACTCAACCTTCTGGGATTAAACTGGATCAAATTCTCGCCAATTTCCCATTTGCTTGTTTATTTGCTTGTTTGTTTTTTAACTGACAGTTCTTGATGTATGATTTAATCAAGAGGGAAATTGGGGGGGTAATGAAACAACAAAGCAATATAGTGGAGAAGCGAGGTAGAGGGACACAGTGTGAGAGACAGAAGGAAGACAAAGTGACTGCAAGATGACGTAGTCGGCAGTGTTTGCTTCTGCCTCCCCAGCAGTAAAAGAAATGTGCTTAACATGCAGCAGAAAGCTGTGATCATCATCTGCATGCCCCACGCCATTGACCACATTGACCACGCATTCAAAGACTGACATACACCGACTGGTATAACTTAGTCTGCCAAACCTGTTGTAAACAAGATGCAGGGAAGTTTTAATCATGCTTGGGCCCAAAACTGCTGCTGGCTCAGACTTGGGTTGAGCTTTGACAGAAAATGTCTTGATGTTAAATGGTTATTTTATTGGGCCTGATCAAAGCTCTACTCCTCAGCTCCACCCTCTTTTCCATATATTGTCACTTGTGGCTCCAAAAAAACAAGATGCCAACAGCTAAAATGACAAACTCGAGGCTTCCAAACGTGTCCACAAACTAATGGATGATATCACATTGGTTATTTCCATTATTTTGATAAAGTCTGTCGCGACAGCAAAGAGAGAGAGAGTGTGTGTGTGTGTGTGTGTGTGTGTGTGTGTGTGTGTGTGTGTGTGTGTGTGTGTGTGTGTGGTGCGCCTAATTTGACTTATAATCAGCATACAATATATTAAGCTTATTAAATTCTCCATCTCTACCTTCCTGTCTCTCTTGGGATTCATTCAGAGTGAGAGTGATGTGCCTACAGGGAGATGAGAGCAGAGGAAGTGCTTTGTAAATGAATAACCTCTACGCCCCTCACTTCAGCCATTATTCATCAGGCAGTGTGTGTGTGTGTGTGTGTGTGTGTGTGTGTGTGTGTGTGTGTGTGTCTGTGTGTGTGTGTGCGCGCACGTGTGCGTGTAAGAAAAAGATAAGGTTAGTGAAAGTATTTTTTTGTGTAAAAGTAACAGAGAAACAAAAAGCTTGACAAAAGGAAAAAGGAAGAGAGAAAAGTTGAACCCGTCTTTGCCACTGCAGATTTCTTCTAAAGTGTGTGTAGACATGAGGGCTGATGTTTCCCCAGAGCCTGCTGCACATTAGACCCAGGCAATCATACACCATCAGGCCTCCGCCCATTAACTGCCTGAATCCTAATTAGATCCATGCCTGTGCACACAGTGACACACACACTGTGCATAAAATAATCCCCTCATGATCAAATCCAACGCCTTGCAATGTGAATCAGCTCATGTGGTTTACTGCTGAAACATACAGGACAACTACAGGGAATAATGTCTATTTCTGTGGTTCTTCTGTGCTTCGGCTTGTTTTTTTTTTCAATTTGGCTTTAAGCTGTGCAGTTGTATGGTGATCAGGCTGGCAAATGCAGTGTTTTCTTTTGAAATAGCATTGGTTGAGGTATTATTGTTGTTCAGTGAACCAAAGAAAATGTCACAAACATGCAGATTTCATGAGTATTCAACAGCTTTGTTCATTCTCACTGTCTGTACACTAATATGTTAGCTTAGCGGATATTACAGCAAAATCCACTTTTAAAATTATGGATAATGAAATACAACATTTCTTAGAGTGCTCAAGTGCCTGACACAACTCATTATTCTTTAAATGGCTCCCTGCGACCTCTTTTTAATCTATCTCATTGCTGATGAAGCCTCCAGCTCAGCTCTCTGTGGTTCACACCACATGGGCTCAATGGACAACATTGTTAAAAGACTGATGAGTCTCAGCTGATGTGAAAATACATGCTTATCTGTTAAAAGTAGGTTTTTGTAATTTATTTTTGGCATATTCACTCACATTCAGCTCAGCGATGTTTGAACAGCCGAGAGACGCTGTTAGGCATCACGCAGAGCTGTCAGTTTTATTACTTTGGATTAATGTAATAAATATGCAAATGTCAATCATCTGCATAAGAAATAAGGACAAAGAAAAACAGCGATTATATTATTCATCATCCTACAGTTATCAATTTGACCTGGCAGACATTGTCTCTTTGAGCATTTTCCACTGAACATTCAATATGCAAGAAATCTCCATTTCCTCTTATGTTTTTTTCTCAGTGTATATGAAAAGTTATTTTAAGGTTTTGTTAAAGATCCAGTGTGTAGGACTTAGGGGCATCTATTTCCAAAAATGAATGTGACATTCGTAACTATGTTTTCATTAGATTATAAACATCTGAAAATAAGAATTGTGCTTTTGTGACCTTGAAATAAGAGTCCTCTACTCGGAATCTGCCATGTGTTTTCTACAGCAGCCCAGAAAGTACAAATCAAACACTGACTCCTAGATAGTAGATGGATAGAGTTGCATTTGCAACTAAATGTAGTTGTAGAACTCAGGGCTTTCAACCACATTTTTTTTTGTTTTGTTTTTGCCAGGGGGGTGAAAAATGCAAAAGTATGAGTAAAAATTCCAAGGTTTGGATGGATACAAATTGGGATTGACAATATGAATAAAATAATCTATCACAGTGAAGAGTCAATACTGTGACATTGTGAGTGATGGAAGTCTCTATCTAAAATTACATAGTCTATAGCAGGTATGTCCAAAGCCCAGCCCGGGGGGCAATTGTGGCATTCAAACCAATTTTGAATGGCCCTTGGCTGGACGTTCAAAATATTCTGTTTGTGGCCTGCCACACAATATTGGTTAATCAAGCAATATCATTTTGCATTTTCCCCTCACCTTACAATGGCAGGACTACCATACAGTTTGTAGACATGCATCAAGTAGAAACTATGCAGACGGAGCTGATATGTTTTCATTAACTGACAGTAAACCAAGAAACGCAACAGTTACCAAACAGCAGGCGTTGTTTCCTGCTAGGCAGCAGACATGGCCAATGTTGAAGAGGCGTAAAGTCAACTGTAATGACGGAAGCTTTCAAGAGCGGTGGAAAGTTGAAAACTATCTGACCAATGAAATAGTTACGTTTGTTTCATTTGTGGTTTTTTTTTTTTTTTTTAAGTAACCCATTTTGCATGAGAGGCAGCTTTGAATTTGGACACCCTTGGTCTATATACAATGTAATCTTAGATAGAGAGCTACAGGAGATATTCATGGGCCACTCCTGGTGTTGCAGTGAAATAATCCACAGCAGCCCAAAAACCATTTTCATCAGAAACCAACATTGTGAAAGATACATCTGTAAAATTGTTTACACAGGACACATTGAACAGCAAACAAGGTAATTTATGACTCTTACGTTTATGATTTTTTATTTCAATCCATGGAGGTTTTCTATTTTCTACATTTTTACAGGTCGAGAAAAGTGATTTAAAAATCTACGTCATCATCACAATGTAAAGTCTATGAGCCAAGTGGGAACTCACAGGTGATGCCAGCGGGAAAAACACTCAGATAGTAGACAAATAGGCATCATCAGCATATATTGTCATTTCACCAAACATGTTGAAGCAGTGGCGCATTGCCTCTCTGTCACTGGCAGGACGCAGGACTTTACGTTGGACTCTAAACAAAGGTGACCCCGATACAAACTGCCATTTGTCCTCATTGCCGTGTTTGTGCTCTCATATGTTTGTGTGTGAAGTGTGTTTGTAAAAGTGTGTTTGTGTTTGCCTTGCATGGCTGCAGAGAGGGATGGCGAAATGATCCACTCTGTCTCAATGAGTCCAAGCTGGCCACATGGTGGCTGGGCCCGGCAACAGCCATCTGGACCGGCTGGCAGTGGCCGCCTAATGGAGCGCAGACTGGAGTTTTGGCTGGCAGGATGAGTCTTCAGTTTGGATAATGACTATAGTGATTAAATGGGGTGTGGATTTTGAACTTGGCTGTGAGAACATCATGCAGTAAGTAGTTTCCATCGCTGGCTGTGACACATCTTGGACACAAGAACACAAATAGCACTGCGAGTGGATGTGAGGATGGATGATAATGTTGATGGACCTCATAATTAAAGCAAATCTGCTCCTCAAAGATTTGTTGCTTTGCCTGATCAGTCCAGTTTGTCTAATGACGGTTGCTCCACGTAGGGTTAAAGCCCCGAGAGCAAGCTTTTAAATTCAAAAGATATATGTGTAGAAACTGACAAAAGCTGTCCAATTACTACTGTGAGATCTTTGCTGGCAGCATAATTGGTTGAATCTGCTAATGCTAATCAGGGTCATTAATGTGATTATTGATTCAAACAACACAGTCTCCTCCATAGCTGATTAGAACTACTTGCTTATCTTTTACTCTGGTTTTATCCTTGAATTTATAAAATTAGCCATTTGGGATTTTTAATGTTAGCACACGCTTTCAAGGGCTTACAAGGAAAGATATTTTAGAATAAACAGTGTGAAAAATGAAGGAATTTTTTCTGTGGGGTTCAAATATGAGGCATAGCTTCCTCTAGCTAAGGCTTGCTTGCCACCATGTGAGCTGGTTTGGGAGGGATTCAGCAGGTCTCATTTGAGGCAGGCAGGAGTAAAGGCCAGCTCAATAACAAACGGGGTCCTGATTCCCTTCCAGCAATACAGAGGTCTCTGTGAGAGTCCTCTTTAACTCTCATCCTCACGTTCTCTCTTTATTCTTTGGCTTCTTTAATTTACTGGGGGCTCCTTAAATGTTTGATGCATCCAGATTCAATTTTCCTGCTTTCAAACATACATACAAATGCTCAGAACTGCATTTTCTCATCAGTTCATGTCAGCAACTAAACTGAGCACAACTGAATCAAATATATCAATGCTGTTAGAATATGAGCTCTTAACATATGTAGTAAATACAGCCTGTTATGACCTTATGACCTTACATGTACTCAGTAGTAAATTAAATTGCCTTAAAGAAATAGCAGAGATATGTTTGTTGTGATATAGAAATGTGAGTACATCATATAGTTTATCCATCGGACTGAGTGTATGTTTCTGCTGTAAAATGTTCTATTAGGACATTTGGTCCCAGTTACCTAATAAATTATTTAATATTCATTATCATTTATTATTATTTATTATGTGGAGTTATAACGTCAGGTCTTTCACATGATGTCATCGACTCAAAAAGACTTTTTCCCACAGACTTACATTACATTATAAATTGTAAAATAGCCACTGTAAAGTAGATTTTGTTTTTTGTTTTTTTTTTTTTGAGCGTCAAAACTACCACCAAATGACTCATTTTGCTTCATGCACCAATGAGCAACTTCAATTGGAATGAATGGGGCCTGCTTCCAACACTGTATCCAGGTCTCTTTATGGTTTCCATGGTAGGACTGTTAATTTATGTAAAGGAGCTACAAGAAACTTTCATTTTATGTTGATTTTGACCACTCTTGTGAACAAAAGTAGCAAGTAGTAGTTGTAGTTTCTATGAGCACCATTGCCTCTTGTCAGAGAGATCTTGATCAGGTTTACATGTTAATTTTTTGGAAGCAAGTGAAAGAAGTACACAGCTTATTCTTAATATTATTTATCATTTTTTAACAGGTGTTTGCAGGGTACATAGCAATGAGGGAATATATCTATATTTTTGATGATGTAAGATGAATAACATTAATAGGCTATGATGATGGTGAAACAAAGTAAACCTTGTTGTAGCTGACCAAAATAACTTTATATATTGATGTTAAACCTCATCTCACAATGTATTTCATGAATAAAATAGATATATCACACACGTGACTCGGTAAAAGAGGGCCAATTCAGGATGTGAATTTGCAAATCCTAGGAGGGTGAAGGAATGGCCTGCACTACTCTGCCTTAGTCTGCCTCTTATTGACTTATCCTGATATTCTTACCCTAACCCAAACCAATTTCACTCTTCTTGCCCTAACCTAATCCATCCATCCAATGGAGGCAGCAATCACTACCTAGCAGGGCGGGTCATTCCTTTGCTATTCTAGGATTTGCAAGTTTGCATTCAGGATAGGTTTTAAGTCCTTTTAAATTGTGCAATTTCCTGCATCAGTTGAATGACTGACTAAGGTGTTCTTGCCAGTGCTCTGTCACTGTCAATTTTCAAGTTTTCGTGTTCTTAAGTCACTTCTGTGCTTTTTTTCCATTGCTGATCAGTGGCATAACCATAAAATATAACATCAAAAAAGAAATGCTCCAGAGACAACAATTTCAATCTGCTAATTGGCTAACATACTTTTCAGAATTTGAAATCATTAACTATTTGCAGTTACTTTCAGGAATTTGCTAATTATGCTGGCACAAAAGCAGTATCAGTTTGAGGCTAAAAAAAAACTTAAGGCATGTGAAGCATCCCTGGCACGGGTTTCTGTGACTCATCCAAGGCTCACCTCCCTGCGTACCACTCTGCTATGCAAATTGCTGCTGAGCAGATGACCTTTTTAACTGGAAATAACAGGCATGAATATGGAAATGTATGTTTCTGGTGACTTTGGCCAACAAGCTGGGGTGCATAATTGTACTATCATCCGCCCACAAAGCAGGAAATTTTGAGACTGTGACCTCCACTGTGGTGGTTGTGCCTTGCAGACAGTGTGTATGTGTGTGGTGGCTGTGGACTGTGGAGGATACTGATCAAAGCTCAGGGCAACAGGAGGAGACTTAAGAGGATTGTTATGCTTTGCCCTTGTGTGTGCCTTTGTACCTCTGTGCCCGTTACTGCACACAGTATGTGCATGTATTTGTGCTGCTGGCATGCAGGGAAGCACTTTTGAGGGTATCCATCTGTATGTGTGTATGTGTGTGGGTCCTTGTGCATCTGTGTGGGTCACTTCGCCTTTATGCGCCTCTGCCTCCATATGTTTTTGCATATGTCCACTCTGCGGGTTTTTTGCATATGACTTTGCATGTCTTTATTTTAGGATCAGAGCTGGCCATAAAATCATGCACAGTGTGGAAGTAACTTGCATTAAATTAAATAAACTAAATTATTCAAAAAAACTTAAAAGTAGAAATTTAGAGGACAGATGTCTTTGAGACTGTATAAAAAAAATGTGCGTAAATACATAGAATACATATGGTAGCTAGTCTTTTGCCAAATTTCAAGGGCAGAGGCAGGACCTATCATAGCTTACTTAACAGAAATCCAAAGTTCATCTTCCATGCATTGTATTTTTTAAATGTGCATTTTGAAAATGTCCTTGGGATGGTTTGAAAAGCTCTTGGTAGTCCTGCACTAAAATGATCAAATTCTCATCAATACTCATCATAGACTGATAAATACATAAAAAAGGTTAAGAAGCATATCAGTTGCCGTTGATTGGTTCCTCTTCACACGATGTGCAGTGTGCGTTCCACACTGCTGTATTCCAAAAGTTGAAATTTGTTTATCTTAGAACGGCCATTGTGCCCTTAAACCTAACCTATGTAACCTCACTTTCTCAATCTAACTTGTGTAATTTGAATTTTTCTAAACCTAACCCTGGTACCCTGCATAGCTTTACTGTTCAAAACCTAACCTATGTTACTTCACTTTTTTAAACCTAACCTAAGCAGCTTGACTTGTCTAAATGTAATGTGTGCCTAGCTGACATAGTCCCTGTTATTGTAAGTAGAAAGATTAGATACCAGATCTGCTATTTTCCAATGTGGTTCATCTGAAATGAGATATTTAAACAGTATGTGTGTCAATGTTTTGCATGTAGTCGTGTCTTTCTTGATGTCTGTGTGCACCTCATCACAGACACCCCACCATTTCACCCATGTCTACACCAATCCCTTCATCAGATCCTCACAGACAAAGCCATCACTAAGCGCTGCATACTGAGAGCCAGGGGTCTTTTGGCGAGTAAATGGGACTGATTAACAACGAAGCGGTGCAGAGAAGATAGACAGACAGATGGGAGTCAGACACAGAGGGAGAGAGACAGAGAGAGGATGTCAAGCCAGAGACAGACCAAAACATAATCACACAGTCCTCCCGTCCAAGGCTGGATGGAAGTGACTTTGAATTCTGAATAGGGTGACCACTGCAGTGGTGTGTGTGTGTTAGTTTGTATAAATGAAGAGATGAAAAAAAGATTCTGCATATTCTCTGCTGCTCCTGACTGAATTTGCATAGAGGGGAATAGACCAATGAATATTTTAAAACAGCGAGTCACTCGACAACACAAGCTGACTGACAGCTGTGTAGACAAACACATACAAAAAGTCATAAGTGAACACACATTTATTGTACACTGTATGTTTTCACTGACTTCTCAAAATGTGTCTCTTCTTACGTCAGCCGCGGCAAACTTCCTCAATGTCACCTCTTATTTTTCTCTGCTGTTTTTTTTAAAACCAGCACCACGCTTTCCATTCTTGCAGGACGCATACACAGTTTACACAAGGTTACCATTTTGCTTTTATTGAAACAAAAACTTTTCCACTTCAGCCAAATAAAAAAAGTTTCTTGCGAAAATCCAAGTTTTTTCAGTTCTAGCATGTCTGTCCAGCCGAATAAATAAATGTGATGTCTGACAGACCTGTACTGCTTTTTTTTGTTTACCAGGCTATGACTGGGCAAATGTTGTTTGGAGGTTTAGCAAACTTTAAATCCCTCTCTCTTGAATCATTGAATTGAGAGTCCTTGTATTAGGCTGGACTTTAGGCTGACCTAATTTTTGAGCTGCATGACTTTTCTTAGTCAACCAGATTTCAGCTTCGACTGGCGTTCTTTGCTGTGCAATGTACGGGGGAAGCAGGACTGATCATGGCCTGTTCAGCTGCAAACGAAAGGCTGTCGAAAGTTTGGATGTATTCCCACATGTCAGAAATTTCGGTCAGCTGTCGTAAGGCTCTCGCACAGTTGATTCCCCAAGATCAGTGCGTATGTGTGTATGATCAGTGCGTACCTCTGATAAACACTGTACTCAGTCGTACAGTGTTTATCAGGGGTAGGAACATGTCATTGTTTTACAAGTCACAAGTCTTTGCACTCAAAAGTTCCACGTCAAGTGCCATTTGAGTTTTGAGTCCTCTACAAGTCATAATTTGCTCCTCGCTAAATAGATTTTTTTATTTGGTTTAAAGAAGTTTGTCAAAAAAAAGCGTGACTGAACTTAACAACAAAAGTACCACAGTAGAATGAATTTTGAATGTTTCTATCCTGTCTTGTTGTATTTACCTCATCTCACATTGGATAAATGTTTATAACTTTCAAGGCAAAAGGTTGAAGTCTAAGTCAAGTCAAGAATCATTGCTGCTTAAATTAAAGTCAAGTTGCAAGTGTGTTTCAATTTTGTCGAGTTGAGTTTAAAGTCATTTGTGACTTGAGTATGACTCGAGTCCAAGTCAGTCCTCACCTCTGGTGTTTGCCTAACTAATTTGTTGGTCCTGCTACCTTGCTAACATCTGTCTCTACATTATTGCAAAACCTCCACAAGCAAAAGAAACATCTACCTTCCCACAGCCCTTTAGCGTTCAAACAAATCTTTAAAGACAATTGTCAATAGCCAAAACCACTTGGTTAGATTCAAGCAATGACAATAAGCAGCTGATCCATCGGCGGAAAGCAGTGTTGGAGCCTTTGATTGACTTGACAGATGATACTTGTATGTCAGATGTTTCAGAAAGCAAACCCAAGACTGTCATTCCTCACATCAACGGGAATACAAAGGCACTACAGAGAACTTTAAAAGAAAAGAAACTGCCAGTACGCTCCAGCAGAGGGACGCGGTTAGAGGCTATTGTTATGACAGGTTGTTTTATTGTCTTTTTTACATGTAAAGTATGAGCACTCAGGTCATGGTTTGACAATGGGACTGCACAGTGTGAGCACATAAACTGTGAACTTTGGCTTTACATGGCAGACAATTTACCTGTACAGTGGGAGTTGAAATTAAACAACATCTCCTATCAGCTTTAGCCAGCGACTTATCTTACTGTAAATTCTAGTACGAAGAAGTTAAACAAAACAGCTATATATGCATTTATGTATGCAATCTATTCTGTATGCACACAAACCCACAGCAGCCATAAAATAAATACAAATACGCAAACACACACAAACACATTCACAGACCAAGAAAGCTATTAGCCTTCTATTACCTGTCGCTCTGGAAATGTCAAGACACCATTATGTGGAGCTACTTTGTGTCTTTGCTAAGCTCACCTTTGGTATTTCCTCTTTTTTTTTTGCGTCTGAGATGCCAGCAGGTTCAGTGTCATGGTAATGTTCATTTTGATAAGCCGGCACTGCGGTTTGATAGACAGGGCCTGGAACAATAGGAGCTCTGGCCCCATTGCTCTTGGCAGTAGGGCAAGGACACAAAGGAGACATAATGAGCAGAGATAGCATTGTGATGGGGGGCTGCAGATGAGAGAAACTGAAGGTATTGTGTGTTAGTGTGTGAGAGAGAGAGAGAGAGAGAGAGAATATGTGTGTATGTGTGTTTGTGTGAGAGAGAAAGCAAGGGTGTGGAAGGAATCTTGTACTCCAGTTTGATTGTGTATTTGTGTACGGGCATCTGTGTGTGTGTCAGAGAGACAAAACGTCCAAGTGTCTGCCGCTCAGTCGTTTTGTTGCAGGATAGAGTATTGGCAGCACTGTGTGTGTGTGTGTGCATGCGTGCGTGTGTGTGTGTGTGTGTGTGTGTGTTGTACAGAAATACACAAAGCTTCATAACAGGCTGATCAATAGCCTATTCAAGGGTAATGAAACACCAGTCAATATCACCACCCACATTCTGGCTCATAAACTGATGACAGCCTCACTCTCTGTGTCCCTCTGTCTCTCTGTCTTTCTCTGTTTGTCTGTCTGTCTCTGTCTCTCCTCTCTTGTTTCACCCACAATAATGTATTAGAGCAAGACTGTCAACCAAGACAGAAATAATCTTACCTACATAATTCCGAAGGTACTGCCTGCATATTATATACAGTATAATGTACTTAGTTCATGCATTATATTCTCACAAATTGGGGTACTTTTAATTGAACTGGGAGGATGAAAGTTGCTCTGGATGTGATCTCGTCATTTGGGGTACTTTACATATTATTTTGGCAGTTTCCACCTATGAAAAATGTGGCTATATTCCAATAAATTGGCCTGTCCTCTTCTCTGCATGCTATAGCTGAGATTGATAGGACAATATCTTTAGAAGACTCGGCTAAAAAGACAAAAAAACAAAAACAAAAAAAAAAACGATAACCATCAAAACCAAATGTAATTTTAGTTTATTACAATGAAGTTGACTCTTTTTTTCTAGCTCCAAATTTTACTCAGTCACAGCTCTGCGATAGAAGATTGTAAAAGCTAGCATCTGTTCATATAAGTTGAAACGTAAATTTTAATGTAACATTATTTAATTTTGTATGTATTTTATGTCTTATAAAGTTTTTTTTAAATGTTTGATAATAAATTATTTTTTATTTTATGATAATTTTGTAAGTACATCACATAACATGTTGAAACATATTCGGCAGTTAGCTGTATTATTATTTCAAGCATAAAGACATTCTTATGAACCACATGGATCATTTTGTAACTCATTGCAAGAGACTCTGACACCCCATCCACCTGAAAAGCAAATATGATATATAAAGATATGACTCTACCAATAAATATTATTTTAGTACCTTAGTACTGCATGCACCATAAAAGTGTGTGTTTATACATTGCACTATATGTCGCCCTACACATTATTGTAGGCGAAGTTTAATATGCAACTCAATTTGATACAGTAGAGGGGTACCCTGCTCCATCTCTCTTTTAGCTGAGGGGTTCTTGGCCTGAAAAATGTTGAAGACCCCTGGTCAAGAGGATAAAGGAATCAACCAATACTCAAGACAGTAGAGTAAAACCTGCAATGCAATATTGAGTCAGGTTAAATCAGATGATTTGTTGCAAACAGAAAGTCAATACTGAACTCAGCATCATGCCTTCTCCGGCGCTGACCCATCCGGGGTGCCTCTCCCCAGCTGAGGAGGGCTGCTGTGCAGTAACCCGACACTGCAGGGCTTCAGCTATCTTCATGAAGCTAAAGTTACAGTGCTGTAGCTCTCAGGACTTTAATCAGTATAGTTCAATCAGGAGACACGTCACTCAGAGATACCAGCTTATTGTCAAAGTCCTTTCCTTCCTGTTCTTTATGGGAAACAATGTCTTTTATAATTGCCTCTCTACAGGACCAGTATAAATTTGTCTCTATAAATGCAATTAAACAATGGCGCAGTGGTTGTCTTGGCAACCACTGGGAGCTGGTCGCCGTGGTAAGAATAGACTTCCCTGTCTGTGTCGAGGCAGCTTGCTTCCCCTTCTCATTTACTCGGCACCTCTCTGTTGTTATATCATTAGCCAGCCAAAGATTGGAGGGTAAAAGACTGTGTGAACAGGTGTTAAAGGATATCAGAAGTGTGCATTTAGCACCTTGCAAGGTGAGGCTTTTAGTGGAATGATTTGGAGTATTACACGCTGATTACACCTTCACCCTGCTTACACACAGAGTGAGCAGAGAAATACCTGTATGATGTAATGCAATGCAATACAGCAGCAATACATTCTGTCATATTAAAAGGCTCAGGTTTGTTCTGCTGTAGTTGTTAGACTCAGCACTATGGTACAGTTTATGTAGAGGTACTCTATTATTTAAAAGGGTGTTTCTGAAAAGGATCACTGCAGCAACACGACAGAATGTGGCCTCACAATTTACATATAGTTGAGTTAACACGTTTTAAAAGTTTGTATATATATATATATATATATATATATATATATATATATATATATATATATTAACATGGAGATTTTAGGTGATTGACTCACTTTTGCAACCAGCATCAAGTGGCCATAAGAGGAAGTGCAGTTTTTGGGAACTTCCACATTGGCTTCATTTCTCAGCCTCCGAGGTTGCCTCTTGCTTTTATCCCTCCTGTGTTCCTGTCCTGTCCAGCTGCACACCTGTCTTGCATCAAGCCTTGTTAGTCCCTCCCTGCTCCTGATTTTTTTCCTAGCCAATCAGCTCCCTGCCTGTTCTTCTGCCTCATTACCTTATTCCCCTCACCTGAGCTCCTCCTCCCTTTTTCTCCACCTGAACTTCATCTCCTCGTCAGTCTAGTTTGTATTTGAGTCCTGGTTTTAACTTCAGTCTTTGTTGGACTTTTGTTGTGTGATCTTCAGTTTTCTTCTTCCTGCACCAACTATGCCTGCAGTCTCTTGTTTTTGGGTCCACCTGCTCCACAACACATGATAAATACATACAGATACACCACACATTTAAACAGGATTGTTCTCCAAATGTTAACTGCAGTAGTATTTGTGTATGCACATCAGATAATTAGTTACAGTCACATGATTCCTTATACCTCCACATTGACATGGTTCTTAACCAGATTATATACTTCAGCAGCATCAATCCTGTATTCACCTATGGCTCAAGGTTTTGCTGTGCCACTCCAGGATTTTCAAGATCTGACTACCTTAACAAAAACTATCTTTGGTGCCACTATGGACATGTATTATTTTTCCTTGTTATTAACTTAAGTCAGCAATTTGATGAGCCCAGACAGCTCACCAACATCACCACTCAGAAACAGCCACTATATATAAAAAAATAGCATTTATATTACAATAAACAGCCAAGCAGCTTAATGCCTTTGACTAAACATAAACAAATCACAGCCCACCTCACTGATTGTTTATTTACTCTGCTTGCCTCTATTTTTTATCACTGCTCTCTGCCAGTCTCACTCTGACTCTGTTATTTTCTGCACTGTGGTGAAAATTATTCATGAAAACCAGCACAAAAAAAATGGATACTATCTCCAACTCATTTGGTGTATTAAGGCGTATATATCTCCACAGTCAGTTGCACTGTTCTGACACAAATGTTCCACACTTGCTCCTATATTTCTGGAGAACCAGGAGAAACAAAAGAAACAGCAGGATTTCTGTTGATGGAAACTACTAGATTTTTTTTAAGATCCTCCTTCTCACAACGGGAGAATGGATGCTATTAATAACATCATCAACAATCGGACTACAGGAATAACTTGACAAGCGGAAGCACCTGCACAATGTTGCCTCCACAGGTGTTTGCACCTTGAATTTTGATGGATTTGACTTCTTCTTGGGTTGGTTTAGTTGTGTAGACTGCCTGATTGACAGCTCTGTTACTCTCTGGTGAGTTTTATAGCACCTGTAAGGGCAGGATAATTCACACCTCTATGGTACTTTTAGGTAAATGGAGGCCAGAGAGGTCAATAAACTCTAGAATAAGCTAACACAGTGTCTGATTGTGCAGAAAGCCTTGATATATAACGATGTACAGCAACATTTGCTGTCACAGTCCACGTGGTGTGTATTCAAATTAGGGCCTTGAGGCATTTACCAACAGGGTCACAGATAGTGTCACACAGTATATTTTATTTACGTGCAGTAAATGCAGTGTTTACTTTGTTACAGGCATTTTCCTAAATGCAGAGCCTTGCCTGTTTTACAGCCTCTGCTCAGACACACAGCAGTGTCCAGTACTTATGTTTTAATTATGAGCTTCATCTAAACAGCATCAAATGTAACAACAGATCCAATCAGACCAAAGTGTCACTTACAACTGCTCCGATACATAAACAACACAACTCTGTGTGATCTCATCTGAGTTTGCTGATTAAACGCTACTTGTTCAAGAATGACTTCATCTCCCAAACTCCATTTCCTGTAATCACTTGGATTGTGGCAGCGGGACCATCTGAGAGCCAAGTGGCACTCTGCCCACGTAGGAGGAACTAATCAAGTAAATAGGGGTTGACTTGTAATTTGTCCAGTCAAAAACCCCGCTGACCTGCAATTAAGGTGCTGTGGAAGGTCAGAGCCAGAGTCTGAAGTCTAACAGCGGTGTTTACTGGGGTCACTCACTTAGAGAAATGGGTTGAGGTGTGCCAAGGGGCTTCAGTTGAAAAAACATGTAGTTACTTATTGTTACTAAATGTTATAACTTATTAGTATCATTGTTTTTGTTTTGTTTAATTATTTTTACATCAAATGAGTGCTTACAAATAGAGTCCTATAGTACAGTATGTGTGCTATCAGTACTGAATGTAGAAGTTGCAGGTTCTATGAGATGTAAATTAAATGAAGTATTATACATGATGCAAACCATTGGATTTTAGTGCATGAATGGGCAACTTTAAACTAAATGTCCAGACTATTTTCACAAAAATCTCACTGAATTAATGGTAGACTCATCTTGATCATCACACTGAAAATCCAGACGAGCTTTCCTTTTGTTCTGCTTAAACACACTACATACAACAAGGGTAAGCAGTAAGGTCATAAAACAGTCATGAAAAACCTGGAAAAGTCATTGAATTTCAAAATCACATTTTCCATGCCTTGAAATGTCATGCAATTCATAAAAAATATTAAAAGTTTTGGAAAAGTTATGGAATTGTGTTGTGTGTAATGAAATTGTTACAGCAGTCTTCTGTAGATAACCTCCCATGTACTGTAACACAACAGCAAATCTATCTGCTGAAGCTGTCAACTTAATACAGCTCTGGTATGCATTGATGTGTGACAGAACTTCATTAACCAATACATACATTTCATCATTTTCTCCCAGCAAGTAAGGGAAAAAATTATATTATGAGTCCTTAATAAGTCATGGAAAAGTTTTGAAATTATTTCCATGAAAATGTGTGGGAACCCTAGCATTAGGTTAGATTAGCATTTTATTCATGAGTATTTTAGTTTGTGAGTGCTTGTGCAATAAATTCCTTTACAGGGAAGGCTTTGTTTAGCAAAAGTTTAGCTCAAATAGCTATTTTAGCTATTTTTTTATTATTTTTGGATATGGTCCCAAAATTTTTTTAAATTTTTCTGGGACCATAGAGCTTAGGGAGGTACTATTCACAGCTTGTATTGTTTTGGGGTGAAGTATTAATTCAGGTAAATTAAAAAATAGAGCATTAAGTAATTTCAACATAACTGCATGGGGTGGCATTTGATTAAGAAAGTTTGTTGAGATTTGCTTTATAGCGTGTCGTAGTAATCAATTTTCTAATCTTTCCTCCATTTGTTTAAACCATCTTTGTGGATCCAGTTGAAAAATTAAGTAAATGTAATGTGTGCTATGAGACTTGAAATTGTAATTTTTTCCACACTAAAAAAACAGTGAGCAAGCCGTTGTTGCCTCAGAAAAACAATAAACAGCACACCATGTCAATTAGACTGCAACTATTTGTGTTTGAGATGCAAAACATTCATTAGATTTATTGTTACAAGATTAGGTTTATTGGGATTTACACAAGATGGCTATTTAGTGCATCATTATCTGCAACAGATGTGTGAATAATTATGCAAATGTTTTGATGCAAACTATAAAAGGGGCAACTTTATCTTTCATTGGCGGGGCAAATACTTTTATTAGAGGGTCAGATTTGGCCCAGTTTACCTACCAGTGACATGTACTATGGTTACCCTTCGCACCTTTAGTGCTAGTATGACTCCTAATGTGCCACTATACCAGAGTTTAAATACTGTTTATAGTGTATGGCTTTTGAGTGTAATATCTAGCCCTGTTTAAAAAAGAGAAGGTTGACATTTGTACATTTCATACATACTGTATCGAAGTCACTAAAGCGATCAAGCAAATGAGCTGACTTTGTCATCAGGAAGCAGAGGGGATAATGATAAATAGGTGCTAGGGCGTCAAAGCTGCAGACCTTTTCAAACTTGTGTTTTAGCGAGTCATCACTGCGTTTTGAACAGCTTTTTAGCCACCGGACATGAGTGTATTTTAGTGATTCCTCACTAACCAGAGATAGTGCCACGGTAAGCTATTGTTTTTTACAGAGACATTGCTGCATTTCTTGTCAGGATTTTGCCACCAAAGGCTTGTATTTTTAGCAAAAACATGATCTTCTCCGAGCCATAACTAAGTGGTTTTTGTGCCTAAACATAACCAAAGTGTGAGTGAGCATGTGTATACATCAGGGAAAAGATAGAGGCTAAATTACCTGGAGCTATAGTTTGATATATATCGTATATTTACAGCACACACACACACAAACCTGCAGACACATCTAACCACACAATCATCCACAGAGGCCAGACCAAGCAGAAGTATTTATAAAGCAGTGAAATGTGTTTCTTGTCTTTATTAGTGGCTTTGGCATCCAATCGGGGCACCTGGTGACAGTGATGGAGCAGTCCATCTCAGCCAGATTGTATAGAACGAGTGGGAGTGGGTGGGGGTGTGAGGAAAAAATGGAGGCAGACTGACCCATATCCCGAAGAGAGAGATTCATTTCATTACAGAACTCCAGAGAAAGAGAGAGAATCAGAGAATCAGAGAATCAGAGAGAGAGGGAGAGGGAGGGAGGACAGCAGAGGTAGAGATTCATTTTATTACAGAACCCCAGAGCAGAAACGTGTCCCCATGGTGACAGATCGCCACAGCAACTGCCTCTGATGTTCGGTGTGAAGCAGTAAGGCTCTCAGCAGGACGCAGCCCTATGATTAAGTCAGTAACATACCCAGATACGCTGATCACACATGCACACAGGAACACACACACACTCAAAAAGACACACACTCTTCGTCTATAGAGTTTAAGTCTGCAGGGACACAGACAGAGAGAGAGAGAGAGAGAGAGAGAACAAGCACCATTTTTCTGTACAAAAAAAACTCTTTCACTGTCTCTCATATTTGAACACACACATGCAAATCCATATAAACCTATTCACACACCCAGAAGCCCCATTCTCATGGGACTGGTATTACATGGGGACCTCCGGTATTTGCAATAATTGTGGAGGACATGTGAATCGGCCATTTCCGTAATATGTTAAGTAAAAATTCCAGGGCGAATTACCTACCATATTTCAGCAAACACAGAGGTCATGGGATAATATCAGTATCACGTGAATCGGCATCTCTGTGATTTGCTGGTGATTTGGGGTTGTTTTGGTTTTGGTTTTTTTGGGGGTTTTTTTCGTTTTGTTTTTTTCTGCTTGGGGGAAATTCGAATAAAATGCAGACATTGCTTATCCCATGCAAATACATCGCAGGAAACAATGACTCGGGAGTGGGGGGGGGGGATCATTTCTAAATTAAATGAGGTCCCCGGATAATACTAGTTTGGTGCAAATAGGGCTTAATATACATTTCTCAAATTTGGGAACACATGTCAACATTTCTGAAACAGCGGTATTGTTTGTTTGGTCAGTTGGTTGGTCGGTTGGTTGGTTGGTTGGTTGGTTGGTTTTCCAACCCAGAGATATCCCATTTTATAAGTGAGGATTTAATTTCATTGTGTAGCCAACCAGACCCTGGTTCACCTACTTAGTAAGTGACTAAGTAGGTGAACCTTTATTCATATAGCACCTTTTATGTAGCAACCCAGGTGCTGTACAAAAAGACAGAAAATAACAAATCATGAGCACAACAATAACATCATGTCAGGAGAAATATAAGAAATAGATATAAGAAAAGCAATAGCAGCAGCTCAAAACAGAGGACATGATTCGTACATAAAAACACTAAAGAGAGAGGTCTTCAGCTGTGATGAAGAAACATATATCTCCTTACAACTTATCAGATGAGTGTCATTATTACACGTGTCCTTGGTGCAACATTGAGCTCAAAGTCCACATCCAGCCTGAAAATGAAGAAAATCTGAAAAGATTGCATGAGATGGAGCACAGCCGTGTTGTTGTCAGGCCGTTGTTGGAGCTGGCTGATGCTACAATATGATTGGGCGGTCTGGGTTTGTGGCAGGACCTAGCACCAATTTTGATCAGAGGCATTTTGATCCATGGCTGTTGAGGGAAATTTTTTAAGATTTTTTAAATGCCACTTATAATTGAATTAATGACCTGCAATGGAAGTACACACTGAAATTGAAACAATACTCTTTCCAAGTAAACACACTGATGTGGGTTCAAAAGGAACAGTGAGGTAACAGCTCTGATGATACTGTCTGTGTTTACTGCTCAAAAAAAAAACTAACCAGCAGACTGACCAGCAAGGCCTTAGATTAACAAAGCAGACAGTGTAATCTATATGCATCTATATGCATAAAAGGGACCAAAATAGGGGCATTGCCTGCAGACAGGTCTTGTGCCAAATCCTGTTCCGCTCCTAAACAGTGTTTCCCTCCTGTTAAAATGTTTCCCGCAGCACAAATACCAGGGGTTCTTGTGGCGACGTGACTAAAAAGCATGCAATCTAACTTGACAATTTAATACTTTTTAAGGCATATTATTTGCAAATGTTGGAGACCTGTTAAGAGCTTTTAAGGGTTTGCAGCCACCCTGTGATAATGCCTTGGAAGTTCCAGACTAATTTGCTTTTGCAAATTGGTCTGCCAATGTCTTGCTGGTAACATTACCAAACAAAAACATACATTTACAGCCTGTTGAATGGCTCATAACGATATATTATTAGAGATATATTAATTATTAAAAGATAAACAAAAGCAACAAGCAGCTTAAACATTTTAGATCTGAAATATCTAAAACCTCCTGATAAACTAATGTTGTGTTTTAATGCTTTTTAAAATATTGTGGTATTAGAAATATTACTGAAGAGGAGAGAAATTAGATAAAGCAAATATTTATTTAATGGATGAAAAAATACAATGTCAATACAATACAATGGAGATTTGCTGCATGTTTGCTGCGCTGCTGTTCAGTCCAAAATACGCAATTTTGAAAACCCATTATCCATCAAAAAACAAGCAACAAATTGAGCGATAAACAAACACAAATTGATTGACTCAACACTCAGCATCTCTATAGAGTAATCACTCCATTTTTTTTCTTCCAACAGTTCCTAAAACAGACATCCCAATGAACATTATTGGACTTCTTTCCCACAGGCGCTGCAGTAATGGGATTTTATACAGTTTAGTGGAGTTTTTGTTGAGTCCAGTGGGAGAGCTGATCAGTGTCTGGATTCATTCTCTCCTCCATTACTCTGATCTGTCCCAGTAACTCAACAGAAGGTGAGAGTGTAGAGAGCTGCAGATGGGTGGAAATGACAAGAATGGGTTTTCATAACATACATCACAGCAGACTCACAAAACCATACTTCATGGATGCACATGTGTGCCCAGCGAGCAGGTGACAGCTCGAATACAATTTTCATGCAGATTAGAGCAAATTCTGTCTCATGATTGGGTGGTAAACATTTAGATTCAACGTCAGTGGAAACTATTTTCAAAGATATCTGAGAAAGATTTAGCAAGAATAATAATACAAATATTGTTTACTGTGTGAACAACAATGGACAAATTCTCAGCTTTCACTTTGCAGGGCAAGTGGAATATATATGTGATGTCTGACGAAACTTTATCTTAAAAAATAAAGTGAATACTTTATCATGGCGAATATTTGAAGCAGTGCTTTTCCACCTGAGCTGAATGCATGAGTCTCTCTCACCACCAAATCAATCAAAATCAGACATTCTTGACACCATAGAAGTTAACTCTGGGGTCGACGACATACACGACATAACATAACATTTTTAACATTTTTAAAGTTAAATAACTCTGCATGTGAAATTTTATTTGTCCCCGAAATTGATCTTTGTTCCAACCAGGGCTCCTGTGCGACCATATCTGTTTGTTTTGCAATCCAACCATGTGAACTGCTTTGGTTTTTGGAGACTTTGTAAAAAAAAAAATCAGGAACATAAATCAGTCACTGAATGTCTTCTGTGATTATTAATCCATTTTTTCGGTTGTTGTTAGCTATCAGTGATGCCTTCAGCTGATTCTGTCGACCAATCAGAGACTGTGTTCCTGACAGCGTGACAGCTCTGATCTCATGCAGTTGTAACCTATTATTACCTATTAATTGTGTGTTCTATATGTTAAGAAATTATAATTATACAAATCCCTGTTGATTTTATTATTTTGAATAAATCTTTTTTTTTTTTTTTAATTTGGACAAGTTAGTTTGGTTATAAGGCAAGTAAAAGAAAAGGCTTAATGAAAAGCTGCTTTGGAGCTCCAGCTTTTTAATGTCAGCTGACACTCCGTGTTGATAGTGAATCAGTAGAATAACTTGTTGGGTAGGCAGATCCATACAAAGGCCACATCTGTGGCAGACCATGCTGTGAATAATGTTTTGAATGATTTCTGCTGTGCCTCAGTGCATGCAATATAAAATATCTGTGAAAAAAATGATTAATACTTTACTTCAAACATCTTACATGATTATTGTAAAATATGCAGTGGAAAGTGGTGGCCTGTGTGTTCAAATTAGAAAAAGAAAACATTCTGCATATCGTGTCAATCACTGGCCAACACGTCAGGCTGAGTTTGAAAGCTAGAGTGATGATTTTAGCATCATATGAAACTAAAAGACCAGCCATGTCATGTTAGGTTGAATAATGCTTTAGGGTTCTTATATCTTCATCATTCATATCTTCGTCATAACAGTTTTGTAATGCAAAATAATGGAATTGAAAACATGTGAATAAAATATGTGATCAATCGCGAATAACTATGGAAATTCTGCGATTAATATGGAATAAAAAATAAATTGTTTGACAGCCCTACTTTATGTATAGCACTGTGACAATCTGAGCCAGCAGCATGCTAAAGTACAAGAGGCTCAGAGATTTCCTTCAAGAGCTTTGTCAGTGCGATGTGTCCCTCATGGTGCATTGAGGTGATGAGCTCAGCCAGATAGAACCAGATGTTGGATAAAACTACAGCAATGTACTCCACAGCCTGCGAGATCTCTTTCACCACATCATGCTGTAACATATCACTATGCACGCCAGTTCATGCATCAACAGGCCCGTCTGTTCCCGAGTAATGCTGCTCCTGTCCACACCACTCTGCGCAAACTCAGAGAAGAGCAAGGCACAGCTTTTTCCAATCGCTGCGTTGGAGAAAGTCTTTAAGGATTTCTCCTCATTTTACTCTTCAGTCAAAGCAGCAGGGAAATAATTGACCTGCATTTTTATATTTCTGCTCTTTTAGATTGATTTCTCCTCCACAGCCACCTAAAAATTGGCCTAGGAGATAATCCTAAGCATTGAACAACTTTCAGTCAACAATATGAAAACATCTATACTACTGATCCAGCCACAGCAGTTTAAAACTACTACCTGCAGGCACAATAGACTGTTGTTGCTAAAACAGTATGTGTTTGTGTCTTTTGCTGTTTTCTTTAAACTGTGACTTAAACTGTGAGGCCTTCTACACAGCTTAGTCCATTACTGATATTTACTAGATGTGTTTGAGGCTTTGAAAAAGTAATAACTGCATGTAGTGCTGCTGTTAGATATCACCAAGACAAACTGGATGGTCTTTGTAGTTTGTAGCACACAGAGAGTGAATATACAACACAGTGCAGCATGGACCACTGAGGCATGCAGGCATAAAGATGGCTGGTTGTCAGAGTTTGGGCTTGGTTTTGATTGGTGCAGGGAGGGACAGAAATGGTCAATAGTGTCCCTGTAGTCCCTGCGGTATTAATTATGCTTTCCTTTCTCCTCTTTGGCACAGATAAAGCCTTAACTGCTCTGGACACCTGCAACTATTTTTGTCTTTTGACTCCAAATGTTATTGGAAGGTTGTAGACTTCAAGGGGGACTGACCTGTCCAGGAACTAACATGTGTCTGATAGTCTCCTGCTTGGTTATTACCAGCCGTGACAGCAGGGCCAGTATTGTTCTCCCCTTGTGAGACTGTGTGTGTTTATTTGTGTCACCATGGCAAAATGTTGTCCTGGTGACACCTTTTGTAGCGGGAAAAACCACAGGAGTGTTTTTGATTACTTTGGCAGGTGCTTACATGTCTGTCTGGTTGACTGTGGACACACGGGCATACCTTTTGTTACAACACATACAAAACCAGTGGTTTGGAGGTTCTCCATAAGAACATTTTAGTGTCAAACACTTAATTTTCTGTATTCTGGTGATTTTTATGCACCAATTTATAGTGTTAATGTCTTTACTTTTGCAGAAATAAAAGTTTTCAGCTTTAATGTTTTTATTGGGAGGAACAAATGCAAATGTTCTAAATACGAAGGGGACTTCTCCCCAGGACCAGGATATTGTCAGTGGCGTAGTGTCATAACTGTGCAAGATTCAGTCACGAAACTTTACAGGTGTGTAGCTCAGATCAAAATTGAAGGCAAGTTCAAAGATAGGTATGGTCCAAGTGGCAACCCCCAAGGCTGAAAGATGAACCAGTGCGGAAGATCCAAAAACTGCAGTTCCTCAAATGGCCATTAGAAGCTCGCTCCAAAAGCGAGTCAATCCCTGTTGACCGCGATCTTGAAATGCCCAACTTCACAGCAGAAATAAACATGTTTTTGTCTCAATAGCCAAACTAAACATTCATCACAACTGTAAAGAGGTTATTTTTGTATAGCTCACTCATTAACAAATTTACTAAGGCCCAAGGTTGCATATTTAAGGGTGGGGCAACTTGAGTGACAGGCTGTCTGCGAGGAGTTGCTACAGTCTTATGAGTCAGATCCACCCCTCGCTCCTCCACAGCTCCAAACTCTCATCTAAATATGGTCACTTCTGGCTCCAACATAATTAACTCATTGAGTGCCAGCCCTATTATATAATGGAAAGGGGTGTGTGCCAGCTTTTCTGGCCATTTTGAGTCATCTTTCAAGACCCACAGAATATTTTGTACAAAGACTGAAAACACCAAATAGCTCAAATGAAGGAAGAAACGCGCGCCCCCCTGTGCCAGCTGCCAAAAACACACTTTGACATTTATATAAGTCAATGGCACTCAAACGTTGGCTTTTGAATGACGTATATACTGTATACGTCAATGGCACTCAGTGAGTTAAGATAGTGAGTGCCAAATTTGCCACAGTGAGTCCTGTGGGAGCATTCACATAACATGTGACTCTTACCAACCTCTTAGTCTAATCACCATGGGGGGTCATGGGGTCATTGGGGGTGCAAAGCCCGCTCATGGCCCTCTTAATGCTGCTTGAAAAGAGTAATGCAAGCATGACAGACACAATAATAATGAAATGATGAAATCACATCAGTCTTTTCTGTAAAATTAAGACTTTTATCTGAGTAAAATGTTTTATAACTAATTTCACCTCTGCCTGAAGGGCTTTTGAGCTTTTGCTCAGATTAGTATCTTACTGTATTGTTATGTGTATGTCAGCTCAGGCACTGATGAAAGTGCGTTTAAAGTTTTTGCTCCCTCATATTTGTGTCAGCTGCAGAGTCACCTTAAACTACTCTCTTTCATAAGCCTTGAAGATTTTAAAAACAGGACTAAGGACTTCTTACCACTGAATGCACTTGTCTAGTTGCTGAACGCTGCTCATTTTAATTATTTCTCTAATGGAATTAAACTTTAAACTTTAAACTGGCTGATTTTTTTAAGGCTTTTATGTGTCTTTGACTGTAAAAATCTTTCTGTTGTTTGACCAAAACTCTGTTGTTCTTTTACCTGAAATTTGTCATGCTGCTGTCTCGGCCAGGACTACCTTTAGATAAAAAATTGCTGAATCTCAATGGAACTATTATTAAATCAAGGTTAAATAAAAATAAAATAAAATTCATGAATGTGAACATCATGTTTCTGTGTCAACTTAGTTTAACTTCATGAGTAAACGTCAGCTTTATCCGGCTGTACATTATATTAAAAGAGGTATTTCATGGCACATTAAAGAAGAAATTAAGAAGACTTTGGTGTCTTTTTGGCTTTATCTACTGCATTGCACTGCGGCCCACACACCCTATTTCTCTCTATTTATATGCAGTCACTGTCAGCTCTACTGTGGATTAGGCTGTCATTGTTTGACTTCAAATACGCAGCGCAGCCAGTATGATTTTAAGTTGAACTAACAAGCCGGATGACACTTTCTCCCCTCACTGACTGCTTAGCCATCAGAGGTAAGAGATGTGTCGTGATATAATTCACGGACAACAGGGGTCAGATGGGCCAACGGCAACATGTCATCTGAAGTTACCGGATTCTCAGGAAAGGCTAAATGGGGAATGACATGAAAATATAAATTTAGCCTGAATGTCTTACTTAGAGGTTTACTGCATTGTTCTTTAAATGTTCCCATAAAAACTGAAGAATAAACCTCAAATGTTAAGTTGCATACCAAGAATATTTGGTTCGGTTCTTGTTGGGGACTCTTATTGTGTGTTTCCTGTCACCCTCCATTGACACAAAATTTTATTGATGACGAGACAAGAAATTAAAACCTGAGCATACATGAAAAATATTACACTTCACTACGAACTCAACTCAATTGCCAGGAAAGAACTTAGATTATGGGAAACTGATACGGTTGAGGTTAGGTAAAGACTGTGATTGCAATTGTTAAAAAACGGTTAATGATAATAGGAAAGGCATACAGATCCACCGACACATCAACACCCACTACCCTGCAGTACTTTCTACCTCACTACATAAAAGACCTGGAATTGTTTAAATTTGCACTTTGTTTATTTATCACGCATTTATTTACTTGTTTTCTGATGCATTGTGTTATTTTTCTGCTGTCATTTCACACCCTGCCACTCCCACTGCTTGCTGACTCATTAGTAGATTCACTCCACCTGCTAATCATCACTCACCTGCTCCTCATCCCCTCATTAGCTCCCAGTATATTTACTGGTCCACTTTCACTGTGTCTCTGCCACATTGTTTTTAGGCCCCATGCTGCAGCTTTCTCGCAATTTATCTCTGCTTTGTGATTCTGATCTACATTTTGACCCTGCCTGTATTTTTTTGATTCAGCCCAACACCTTGCTACTTTGTTAACCAGCTTAATCTTTGTGTATCCTTCTATTTTTGCTCAGTAAAGACCCCTTGCTTTGTTCATCTGACTTTTGGGTCATGTCATTGGGGTATTTTTGGCTGTGAATTGTGACATGGCCAGTCAGTTTTCATTCCCAGGTTGTCAAATACCAATGCTTTATAATGCTCCTGAGTATGTGATAGCGTGAGACTTCTCTTCGCATCTTTATGAAACACACCAAGTTTTCAGCTAACTCCAGAGTGGACCAGTCTACAGTAATAAATGATGCAGCAACTTCCAATTTTAGAAAGCAAGACAGTTGGAGGCTGGGATAGAGGGTAGATGGGTCAAACAAAAGCTGTTTATGTCCAGTGTGAAACCAAAAGTCAATGTTGTTTTAATGTAATGGTATGCAACTTATGAACAGACCTTGGGCACAGGGGCTGTCCTGAAATTAGAACATAACTTGGACTTTGCAAGATGGCTAAACTGTCACTTGTTGTTTTCATTTGATTAACCAAGTTCATTGTCTGTGATATGCCAGTTTTCTTCGGCAAATCTGTCTATTGAGTCTTTTGGGATCAGTTTCACAAAGCTATTGACTTTTCCAACATCTTGGTAGCGCACTACATGTAATCAAACTGAGTTTAAATGTCCGTGTTTGACAATAATTAAAAGTAATAAATGCTGCTGCAGAATGAATAATTTTGGCTTATTATCTTTTGATTTATTATTTTAGGGGCAATTCATACATGTATGTATGTATGTGGATGGTAAGATAAATAGATTCAGCGTTCAAAAACTGATTTGGACTTTGATTACCATGGTAATGATCCAAACTTGCATCAAAGCATTTGGTCAGTATGTCAGGCGCTGACGTCATTCCCACGTCATATTTACGTCGCATCACATCACAAAATAAACATTTCACCCAAAACATATTTTTTCAAAATCTAACCAGGTAGTTTGGTTGCCTGAACCTAACCACAACTGTTTCATAACATTAACTGCATGGGCCTTGTGCATTGCTATGAGACTTCAAGGGGCGTGACAAAGTATCATCTGGTCTGGAAATGGTCTGAAAGGGCAGGCTATCATCCGCAAGGCACTGAACAGCACTGGATATAAATTGTGAGGCGAAGAAATGTCCAATATCGACTTTATTTCTAGGGAGATTTAAACTGTATATACTATAACATGTTTACTTTCTGTACTGCTAATATATTAAACCAAACTGACTAATCTAAAAATAAGTGCCTCGAGTAGTTTTCTTGACAAATGGCACCCAAGGTCATATGTCCTGTTTTAAGGTACAGTGGAAATTATGTGGTTTGGTCGTACAGTATGAGTCTGCACACAAACACAAGGCATATAAACATCTTCTGTCGAGGTCACCCCTCAGAGGATAAAGTCATTACACTTTATTCCACTATGAAACACGTCCCAGTCTTTCCAGTAAGGGCTTTCTATGACCCGCGCCGGCCACAATAAATGCTCCAGCTACCTTCTCTGCTGCAGTTCCCTTTAATAACCTTTTCACAATCTAGACTGCAGCTCAAGCACAACCCCAGCTACATACACTGTATATACACACAGATAAACTCCCTATAGAAACTAAAACACACACATTTTTGAACGTGTCCACTTTGTAAACACAAAGTGGGAGAAAGAAGAGAAACTTTAAAGTGATGGACTTATATTGGTTTAAAGGGAGACAGAGGCTATCAAGGGAAATTTATTTAGGCTTGGGGCTGAAACTGCTGCTGGTATACAGGCTTTATTGGTGTTTGGTGAGAGGTGGACGTTAAGCCCTCTGCATACTGAAGAACAAAGTTTTTCTTCTGGTAGAGGATCAAGAAACACAATGGAAATTTCTTTGTCTCAACAGTTTTTGTGTATAACAATAACATTTTTTTTATTTTGGGAGGAAAAAAGAACACTTGAGCATAGAAAAAGCAGGACTTCTGCATAATTTGTAAGAGAGTCTGTGATTCATTTTGGCATGGACTAATTGTACAAACACTGAAACAAGATTTAAAGAAGTAGTTTACAAGCCTGGAGCTGAAAATACACGCATACCATTTTACAATTTCTTAGTTATATTGCTGAATTTATGTTTTTGATGTGTTTTTATAGGTAGAGGCTGGAGGCAAGAGACGTTTATTTCTTCACATTAGGGCTACAGCAGTCATAAATATGAGTACAGACATTGTGTAGATGTCAAAGGCCTGAGTCTTGTACCCCATTAAAACAACTCAAACAAACAAAACAATAAAAATAACCTATAAAACTCAAATAATAAAGCAGGAGGATATGTGTGCATGTGTGCACTGAATGTAAAATGAAGCTGCAGGAAAGCTCTTTGTGCTTTCCTGTATGGGATGAAAAAGGGCTTTAATACAGGTGTGAAACCTCTGCGAAGCTTGAATATACTGTATCCCACAATGGAAAGATTTCAGAAACTGAATATCAAGATGAGCAGTGAAAGCGGCAGATATAAAGTATCTAAAGACTGTCGAGTGTCTCGCCTCCTGTTATAAATTCTTCAGCCTCTCTGGTTGAGCTGAACGTTTGGTAGCAAATATAGGAAGGAAGAAAGACTGGTTTGTTTATGAGAAGTTAGTGCAGCATGGAGTCATTTGAGTGCCTAATGGAGACTTTCACTATCAATTATCACCTTACTTTCTCAGAAGCACACACCCCAAGGCTTCATATCTTTCCTGCTGGTCTTGTCATTAATGTGTTCTGTTTTTCATCATCTGGCACAATGTTTCAACATTTCAATTTCTCTGGCTTCCTCTTCATTTATCGTCTTATGCTCCCTCTCTGAGCTTTTTCATTACACTTCTGACTGTATCACCTCATCACTCTCAATTCTATTCTCTCTGCCTTCAGAGGTCCAGTTTGTGAGATTTAAAGGGATTTAGTTGCATCTGAGGATTGTAGATTGCAACCATTTCCTCCAGCAATTAGGCTTTGACCAGGTGCAGAATTTTTTACGTAGAGCTCTCTTCCTCCCAAAAAATTAATGCAACAATTGATTAATACCAGTAACACCACTGAACAAAGCACCTTCACTTTACAAACCAGTGTTTCTCTGATGCTGTTAAGCTTGTTGCAGACGCCCACTAGCCCAGCACCTGCTAATGTGTGCTCACTTTTTTCTCTGATTTAAGATCCTGTTATTCGGAACGTTTTTTTTAGGAGCCGAATTATCCACAGAGGTCTCTTTCTTTCCCAGAAAATCTGACTCTGTGATTTAATTCAGTAAAAACACTCAGTAAAGCAGTTTCCCGTAACAAATCAGTGTTTTGCCAATGCTGTTTGGCAAGTTGCAAACAGCCCACTTGTCAAGCACCTGCTAGTGTGTTTACCTTTCTTTCTGATAACTTAAGATCCAGACCTTCAGGAAGTTTTTCGCAGGAGCCAAAGTATCCACAGAAGTCTCTTCCACTTCAAAATAAATGGAACTGGTGATCTAAACCATTAATAACACTGAATAAAGCAATTTCACGTAAAAAAAAAAAAAAAATCAGTGTTTATCCAATGCTGCTCATTGCGAAGGGGCTGCTTACTGTGGTGACTGAAACAAAAACGTGAATGGCACTATCTAGAGTGACTGCTTGATTTATCCTTTCTGGGCTACTGTAGAAACATGGCATTGTAACACTGCGATCTCCATAAATGCGGGCCCAATCCCTATATAGATACAAATAGCTCATTCTAAGATAAGGAAAACACAACAATTCATATTTGTAGGTGACTGTTCACTAATGAAAACATACTTGTATTATAATCCATTTCTGCCAGTATGTCGCGCTAAATCCTACACACTGGACCTCTAAAACATAAAAATATACACGCTGACAGGGATGGGGACACTTTATCTCATCTTTTCACAAACACAAACATCATCTGTCCCTTTCTCACTTTCTTGCACTCCTCATACTTCTTTTTGTGTAAGTGTACAATAGACCCCTGTCCCTCCCCACTTCTGCTCAGTCTGATTTGGTCTCCAGCGGTCTGACCTCCAGCCAAGGTCGCCTTGGTGACATGATGAAGAGCCCAGCTGAAAACATTTAGCCAGCTTCATTACTCCCATTCTTGGCCCCGTGCGTGTGTGTCTCTGTCTCTTTCTGTGTGTGTATATATGTGTGTGAGTCTGCACTATGAAGTGATTAACAGAAGCAGGGCTATCAGAGCAGGACAGAATGGAGGGTAGGGAGCACAGAACGGAGGGAGGAGCCGAGCCTAGCGGACAAAAGACAGGCTAGGTCAGTTTATGTGAGTGTGTTGGTGTAAGTACATCCTAAGATACAAACAAATATAGAGCCAAGACACCTTGTTATAAGCTGTTTGTAAAAGAATGAATATGTATTAGACAATGCAAGTTTGGCATGTGAGTTTGTCATTTTGAAACTTTAAGGCGCCCTAACCATGGGGTGCAGCTGAAGATCAACATGGAGGGAAGGATGTGAAGCAAAGATAAAGCATGAGGTGAAAGGAACAGGTGCATGCCAGTGTTGCAAAGACAAGCGAGAGTTAGTTATTGTAGTTTGGCAGCTGATTTGGCCCATTTATCAACTCAATCAGCAGTTGGAGACGCTCATGGAAGCAATTAAAGTACTTTAAAACCCTCTGAGTGGAAATCCTGCTCCTTCTCTGAGTCATAACTCTGTCAAGTCTGAACACACAGACATAATGACACAATTTTTACTTTCAGGGTGGCTTTCTGTGGTATCATTATTGCATCTTTAATATGTATCAATAATTAGCAGGCACAGAAAATAGTTTATAACTCCAGAACTTGCCTGAGAATCATCATGTTTTTAGTTTTCTTCAACTTAAAAAAAAACAGTGATTGTTTTCTGTAAATTGCAAAGAAGAAATGCTAATAGTTAATTTGGCATACTTTAAATAGAGCCAACTTGCCAAAATTTCACAAAAATTAGCTCAAAGAGTGAAATACCAAAACAACTAGCATGACATTCAGTATCAAGGTCTCCAAATGATGAATAACAATAACTTTGGTTATCAGCTGACAGTGTAAATAATCGAACAATCAGGCCAACTCTCTGTAGCAGTTGGGCACGTATTCTAACTCCCAACTCTTCAAATACAGACACTTGGTCAGTGGCCCTACATGTCAAACTATGATGCTCTAGGTGCCCCTCCCTGCACGTTTAAGGACGGGCCTCTCAATTTACACACAGTTCACAATTTTGTTACTTGCATTGTGTCTTTTCAAAATACACTTCTGTTTTCACAGGAAATATTCAGTTTGCGCTCGTTAAATGTGTGCATCTCTTTCCAAAATAAACTTAAAATGCAAGTAAAAAAAAAAACAAAAAAACTTCGGTTTTAGGTTTAAGAAGTACATCTGTTATTAGTGGGATGTGCTGTCACGTGACATACATCAAATGCATTATCTGGCATATGTTACTAAGCTAGTATGTTACACATACAAGCTATATTGTTATTAAAGTAGTATAATTCACTTCTAATTTCACAAGGGACACGGGTAAAAGTCCAGTGTTCATTTGACTGATCCACCTCCACTACCAACCACAATATTAAGACTTTCTCACTCTTTATTCTAAGGCAGTTGCTCAAAGTGTCCAAAACTGCCCCAATTTGTCTCATATCTCATATCAATCTGAGTCAGGAGTGAGAGACCGGGTTATTGGCCACTTGTGGTGGCAGCAGGATTTACAATTCTTAAGCTCTCTTTTATTTAATTCCATACAAAACAACCTCCCGTGAACAAATGAGAGCTGAACAATTAATGCCTTTGAGAACATAAAGGGTCATTATCGCCATTTGAGAAATTATCACAGCCCCTCTCTGCAGGCTCTTGAAAGTAGTTTGTTTTTCAACCTCTGACCAAGAAGAAGGAGTTCGATCAAAGAGAAACAAGAAGTTAAGGTTCAGGTTGGTCAGGCTTGTTACACTCAAGATCACTCTTAAGAAGCTGTCAGAGAAATGAAAAAGGTGACGGGGTTAACTAAGGACACAGAGGAGATGCTAAACTCGTCTTTTGGAAGCCAGCCTCTTGTGACCTGATATGCAAATCTGTGACTGGTTGGCCTCCTCTTTTTGCATTTTCTGACTGTCATGTGCTCTGATAATGGTCAGGATTATAGAAAGAAATAAGAACATATTTATCAGGGTTGATTGCATTGTTAGTTGTTGTTGTTTTGTTTGTTTGTTTGTTCACTTTGAAAAAGACTGCCAGAACAATGTCCTGTTCTTTTATTTTGGGGGAAATTTTGGGCTTTAAACCTGTAAGGGAATCAGTTGTAATATATATATATATATATATATATATATATATATATATATATATATATATATATATATATATATACAGGCTGTTCTCATTTACTGCTCGTACTTATACCTACGAAAAGTTTTGTACTATAATTCACATGTAATCCACATAATTGTGAGCCAGGAGGCTGTGATCACTTGACCTATTCCCTGCAGGCTGTCCGCCATCATCAGGGGCAGAGGAGGAAACCTTGTAGTATAAAGAGCAATAGAGTCTACATAGGAAGGAAGGAAGGTCAAAAAGTGCACAGGACTTTCACCCAGGAGACTGGGGCTTGTGTCCCGTGTAAAACCAAAGTCAGTGTTGTGTTAATTTAAGTTACCGTGTAGGACGTGATGTCGTTGCATCGACACATCAAAACAACATGTCACACCAAATCACTCAGAACCATGATTCATTTCCTCAACATAATCAGTCGGGCTGTTAATTCATAAGATATCATACAAACCGTTGAAGATATGCTGATACAATATATAATGTGTTGCCTCTTCTAGCTCTACATAGTAACAGAAAGACAAATCTTTCACTTTTTGACAGTGTTCATGGGCTATATCAGATTGTTTGTTTTATGATACGTTCAAATATTTGATATTGACCTTTACTCAAAAGTACAGTCAGACATCCATGTGAGTAGGGATGTTGTACTTGCGTCTATCTAAAGGAAGAGAAGCTTGAAGGTGGAGCTGGATGGTCTGCCATGATTTAATAAGAAACATCAAGTTGGTAATCAAAGTTAATTATGGAGCTTTTCAAGCTGAGGTTATAGAGAGGCCACTATCAACAGGTTTATAGAGTGAGTATGAAGGCATCAGTATCAGCTCCTCTAACATGGAAAGATCACGAACCAGTGAGGGCCAAGGAAGAAGAGATTGTGTTCAGTATTTATGTCATACTGGAGGAAATCATAGACCTGAGTCAGGACTGGGTGACATATAAAATAACATGCCATTTTAATACGGCTGGTCTCTGATACAGATGGACTCTGACTTTCGTTGAAGACACCGATGTCCTCAGAAATAGCAGTCCTCTCAGCAACTCTGCGGCGACTAGGTATCCAGCAACCGTGACCAATAAAACTGTCTTCACCAGGCTGACTAGCCACCAAAAACCACCAACAACATTATATCTTCTCTGCTCAATAAACATTTTTTTTCTAACAAGGCTACAAGAGAAGTACACAGGGGGGAAAAACAGGACTTGTTTTTACTTATTGACTTTTTTATGCCATTCATCTAACCATTGCTTTTAGTGTATAATGAGCATTACAGCCTCATGGGTCACCAGCATGGCTATGGATTAGCCTTCTTGAAACAATGGGAAGAAAATCAGATGAAGGTCAGCCATTGGAAAGAATACAAATAAAACTGCAACAGAGGGTCTCATGTGTAGAACTTTTCAAAAACCCACAAGCTAATGCCTATGGATCAAGCCTCAAGCAACACATACATTATGAATTACAAACAATATGTTAGGCATACCTGCAGGTATTGTATATAACCCAGATCTTGACACATGTGGATGGGGTATCTGTCTTTGCCAAGGCTCCGCAGGACTGTGGGGACCAGGTGGTGGAGAAGCAGCAAAGCTTACTTTAGGGGAAACTACATTATACTTACATTCAGTGGGGTTTTTAACTAGCTGGGATGCAATGTGTGTATGTGCAGGTGCATGGTGTGCATGTCTCAGAGAATTCAGAGAATGTGTTTTTTTTGTGTGTGTGTGTGTGTGTGTGTGTGTGTGTGTGTGTGTGTGTGTGTGTGTGCACGTGCATACGTGTGTGCGTGTGTGTATTCCCTCAAAAGCTTAAAAATATCACGAGCCAATGTTTTACTTTAGTTTGGTGCAAATACAGCTTGAATTTTCTTGTGATGTTACTATGCAGCGTGGACAAGCTAAAGCACTGAATGTCTGCTGGAAGATAATGGGGGGGGGGGTGACGGATTTGACGGAATGAAGGTTTTTTTAGATCACTCACGTAGTCCCACAGACTTAATCTCTTCATGTCACTTTAGCTCAAACATAATTTTCTCTCAAGATGTTTCTGTGTGGTTGCGGTGTTCTTCTGCAACATCTCCCTTGTGATTTCTTCACGCCATAAAACCTTATGTATCATATTACACACATGACACCTATTCCCATTGGGTGAAGGACTGTATATATTACCCTTAATGCTTTTAGTATATAGCGAACACCCCTTGACCTTGCAAATGAATATTTTCAAAGGTAATTACCCACAATCCCTCAAAGTGTGATTAATCATTACGAATGAGCCAGGGGAACGCAGCAATGAGATGAGCCTTGCATTAGTCGCATATATAATGTATGCATGTATATTTCGATCCTGAGCCGCGCTAACATGTACATTAATCAAGTCGTCATCAATAATTTCTGTGTGACTGAGCGCATTACCTCAGAGTGAGGTTTGAGCCTGCTGCATTTAACATGGTCTGTGTCACTGAGAAGTCACACCTTACTTAAGTTAATCACCTTTTTCATGTGAAAGAGTGCAGGGCTCAACATGTCATATTATTGATGACATTTGCATGTGAGTCATAATGAGGCTGGCGGGGCCTGCGGCTTGTGTCTTTCAGAGCAAGTGGCAAGGTTTTCACCTTCTGTGAGGTGGTCATATATAGTAAAACAGGCAGTGGTGGGTGAACACATTTACTCTGCTACATGTACTACTTTTTAAAATTAGTCATTCTTCTAAGTATTTGTTATGCAAAATACATTTACTCAAGTGCATCTGCAATAAAATATATGTACTCTGCTCTATTTCATGAGGCTACACACTTCTCGCTTATACATTTAGCTAATTTATTTTGAAAACATGAATATTATATTCCATTTTTGCCACTATATCTCCCTAAATTCTACATGCTGGACCTATAAGTCACAATAACAAAACATATAAAAACTATAAAGAAAACATCTGCATTTTTTTCCTTTGGTTAATGCAAAGGACAAAAATTGTACTTTTACATCATTGTTTAGCTACTTTGTGCAGTGAGATCTGATTTTCTCTAACCATCACAAGACAAACCTGCGTGTAAGCTAGCATGCTGGACAGCTTGCTGGTAGACAGACAGCACCCCTTGAAGCAGACACAAGGTTGTCCATTGTTTGCTATTCACCAGTTTTTGTGTTTTGTTGTGCTCATTAGTGTACAAGTCACCCTTAAAAGTGTCTCTCTGTCTTACTCCATGGCTAATCACTTGCTTTGATTGGATCTAATGATGCTCATCAGGGCTGCTTGAAAAACTTTGGCCTTGTGTGTGTGTGTGTGTGTGTGTGTGTGTGTGTGTGTGTGTGTGTTTAATTAGGTGTCTGACCCCAAGGGAGCCACTGGGACAGAAAACTCACTTGACCTTCCAGGAGACCTGCAATTGAACACGTTATGACCCTGAAGAAAGTAACCATGTAGCACTGGGTCGATGCCTTGTGTCTCCCAAAGAGGAGGACCTCTCAGAGATGTTCTTTGTTGTGTTGTTTATATGTTTTTCTGCAACATTGTCAGTGTTTTTTTTTAATACTACACCAACATGTCCCTGCAGATTTTCTGTCTCCTTCTTGTTGTCTAATCCAATATGCTCAAAAATAGGCAAATATAAGCAGAAGTCTGTTTCTGTGATAAATGCTAAATGTATTAAATGGGCACATCTGCTAAATTCTGTTAAAACTGATAAAACAAACAACATAGAAGGCCAAGTGAGTTGCCAGTGCAGTTTTTAATACTGGTTTGTCCATCTTCTATTACAAACTCATACATTTTGTTTCATTAGTCAGGTAGTTGAATCAAAAAGAATTGAAACATATATTTCTGTATATCATCTGTGTCCTTTTTGGTTAAGTAATGAATCCTCAGCCCACAAAGATGATGTACAAGTGTGTCAGAAATAAAACACGACACAGGGAAAAGTGAAGGTCAACAAAATGTTCACAGACCTAAACATTTGTAACAGAACAAATGCTGTGACCATATAGATCCCATCCATCAATCTTAGCTGGTGTTGCCCTCTAATTCTCCCAGTGACTTAAAAAATATTATCAGCAATATTAAGGGTTGTAACAATACATAAATGTCACAAGATGATGCATTGATTAAGGGGTTTAGTAAGTAGGAGTAGTTATTACATTATTAGTTAATATTATTACATATAAACACACCTTACAAAGTAATAACTAAGTTATTATATCATGAGTTACTACACACTTTCTAACTTTGTCTCTTTTCTAAGACATTTTTTCCTGTGTGTCCTGTGAAATACTTTTGGCCTGCCATGACTGACTGTAGGATTAGCATTAAGCTTTAAGGGGAAAGAGTCTGAATCCCTGCGGGTTCTTCTGTCTTTCGTGTAATGTTTTGCCTTTGAAGGTTATTCAGTGGGCTATCAGATGGCCTCTGTAAAGGGTGTTTGGGTATTTGTGTATATTTGTGTGTGTGTGTGTGTGTGTGTGTGTGTGTGTGTGTGTGTGTGTGTGTGTGTGTGTGTGTGTGTTTTGTCTTCAAACAGTCCTTCAAATGCCTTTTTAATGGGTTAGACTTGGTTTTAGGGGTCAGGTTAAAATTAGAGTATGGGTAAATGTGTAAAGGTTGAGGTTAGGCATTCAGTTGTGATGGTTGTGAAGTCTTCCCTAAATATCACTGTTGATTATTATTCTGCATTATGCCATTTTAAGAATTTGACAGATTTGATTGAACTTTACAGTTGTTTGATGATGGTGGTGAAAAAAGTCTGATAAAACCGTGTAAATATGCATTTGGATGTATCTATTTTAAAAAACAGACACATACAAATGCCCCCTTTCAAAATATTGTTTCTAGCACCCCTCAGTATTTTCTAAACACCCTTCTGTGGGGCACTACTGCCCACATTGATAAATGCTAGACCAGAGGATACATTATGTCAATGAGCCACTTTCCAACTGGATGAAAAAAAACACTTACTGGTACCTTGCTTTTGTATTTAATGTAAAGTTTACAACTGGCATTCTTGCAGGACAAATGACTGTGCAGGAATGGTCAGGAGTACTTATCAGTTACAGAGCTGGACAGCTACATTCAGCAGTGATTGAGATATAAAATCTGTGAAAAAAAAGGCTAATTTAAGCCCCTTTGTTTGCACACTGCAATAACAGGCCACCACAAAATACTGAAATTAAATAAGTAAGAGATATTTTTTAAAAAAAAAAGGAGTGACCACCGTAACATTTTCACCGACCTCCATGCTGCTTTCTACTGTTTACTAACCTGTTTTCCTGTCTGCGACGTCAAGTGTAACACATCAGCGAAAAAAAAGAAAACCAAAGGCTAATCTACAGCACACCCCTGGTCTTGTGGCAATTAGAAAGCAAGGCTTTTGCCTATTTTTAATGGGTTAACCTACATTTAAAAACCTGCATACACACACAATTATGGTGGAAAATGGGTATGAGAGTCCTCTCAAGTATAGAAGTGCTTGGTTGTGCGTGTATGTGTTTACTGTATGACAACGCTGAGGTTAAGCAGTATCAGAAAAGTCCAGAGTGTGGAGCCTCTTATCTCTGTCCTGAATAATGCAGTTGGCCTACGGGCAAGAGAGCATCCAGACCCCCTCACTCTCCAAATACACACACACATATGCATCCAACTCTCGTGCATAAAGAAACATAATGACCATACAAACTAACCTACGTCACAGGTTCATTATCTTTTCTATGCCACACTTGGAAAGAAGCTGAGAAAAACAGTTGAGGTGCTTAGCAGCGAGTGCAGAGCAGAGGAAGACGTGTCAACCTTCATGCATGAACTCAGAGCGTTTTATTTCCAAAACATACTTTCATCCCCTTTGACTTCTGGTGCTCTATTTTCTTGAATCAGTAGCACATGGGAGCAAACCGTAGTCAATGGCAACAATTTGATTACTGCCTCCTGTATCTGCTATGGTCAGACTGAAAAAAAACAGCTATCTTAGTACCTTTCTCTCTTCACATTAGGAGATGTATAACTAAATAATGAATGCAGTAAAAGCATTTATCTATATTACACTGACAGTAATGATTTAACAGCAGACATATGGTAATACTGCTGTAATGTGTCTTAACACATCAACTATGTCAGTCTACATTTTAATAACCTTGATGTGTTTTGCATTCCTTCCCTTAAGATACGCTCCCCACATCTGTCAGATCGGAATTATTTATCTTATATTCATAATTACTACTCAGAGAACAGAATGTCATGTCATTTTTTTTCATCGTGCTGTTTTTGAGATTCCTGAGCATGAGACATTATTCATAATTATTTTCCGGTGAGCAGCAGAACATCCATTTCTTGTCCAAGGCCCTGGCTTGCTTGTAAATCTTGAACACAGCATGGCCTCTCAAGTGCTTATAGTACCAATGTGATTTACTTGTCATATTAATAGACTGTGAGGCCGTAAGAATGGTTTCTTCATACTGTATGGTATATTTATGACACTGGTGTCCCAGGACACTTAGAACTTATGGGTTAAACTTAGAGAAAGCGTAAACAGTTTAAGGAAGTTCAGTGTGTTGTTTTTTCAGGGCAGTGAATAGTAATTATGTTTTGATGATAATGAACTTTATGACCAGCATTTAAACCAGTTCTTTCTGAGGGGTAAGGGATGATTTAAATGAATCAACACAGGTCAAAGCTAAAGTGGGGACCAGTGCTGGACCTAATATATTAGGTGCCCTTGCCTCCTCTCCCTCATATGGTCATTTCTGGCTCCAAAAAGCCAAGATGGTGATGACAGAAATGCCAAACTCAAGGCTCCAAAACGGCAGTCCACAAACCATTGCATCATGTTATGGTAGCTATGTTCATTTTTTATACAGTATATGGATGGCACCCTAGGCGACCGCCTATATCGTCTATAGAAAGATCAACCTTGATCTTGGGAAGGACTATGTTTTAAATTTTAAAAAAAGCCACAGAAAATCCCAGTGAAATGTAATGACATACTATCAACAATAACACCGTATACACTCATTCATATAAAGCTGATCTCTTGTGTTCCATTTCCAAAAGGATGATGCGTCCTTCAATTCGAGTAGTGCAGACAGCTGCAGCGGAGGCAGTGTTGAATCAAACTACTCCTGGGCACAATTGCTCACATAGTCGAAAATTTGTGTGTGTGTGTGTGTGTGTGTGTCACAGCCATGAGTACAAACAGGCTACTTTTGTAGAGCCACTTGTGTTCGTGGCCTAGGTTGACTGAATGACCTCAATCATGTCAGTACAAGTTCTTTTGTTTCCGTGTGCATATGAGAATGTGGGAACTGATACAAAACACTGACACTGATCCAATGACATACACCTACACACTGATCTGTGTCTGTGTGCTGATTGAATCTGCAGGAGCATCCCGGATTCTAAGGGGGTATTTTTTAGATATTTTTCCCTTCAACTTCTAACTCACACTCTGCCCTTATTATTTAATTTTGCACTGTACAACATACATAGGATATGTTGTACTTCAATTAGCAGCCCAAGCAGATCAGCAAAGCGTGAACAAAGAGTGCTGAAACAGCGTCCATGTAGCATGGATTGGACACTGTATGGAGAATCACTTTAAAGCTGCACTAATCAATATTTTTTATATTAATAATCAATTACATGACTGCTTGTACGTGAAAGGGGTTGCCTGTGATGAACCCACAGAGAATTATCATCTGACTCTGCAACTCCCCTCAGCTCTACGGACTGTTTTAGAGTCTGTTGGGTCATTGCTTTCATTTAACATCCTGTAACTGTTTCTGGTTCCATTCTCATTAGCACTGTTTCCAGCATCAAAAAGAGCCCAAAGAGACATAAAACGTTTACAAAGAGATGTAAAAAGACCACAAAGAGACACAAAAAGACTCACAAAGACTTAAAAAATAGGGCAAAACAACTACAAAGATGCACAAAATGACTAAAAATAGATACAAGATGGCTAAAGAGAGATGCAAAGCAACAACAAACTGACACAAAATGACCACAAAGAGACATAAAATTGCTGTAAAGAGACACAAAGAGTTTAAGGGTGATTACAAAAATGGGTAAAAACTACAAGGAAGCACAAAATAACTAAAAACACTAAGCAATTAGCAATTAACACAAACTAACCACAAAGAAATGGCTACAAAGAGAAACAAAATTACTTAGGAGACACAAAACTACAGAGAGATGTGTAACGACTACAATAAGATGCAAAACAACAACAAAAAGAGGCAAAACAATTTTAAAATGTGTGTCTTGCTCCTATGTATGAGAGGTAGTAGGGCCTTTTGCATATCTGTGCCCAGGGCCTCACTGTCTCCTTATACACCCCTGGCTTTATGATACATTCCTCCCAGTGTCAACAAATGTGGAGCAGCAATGCACCCTCAGGTTTTACTACCTTGCTGTTCTGCTGACTATTTTGTATGTGTTTGTTTAAGTCATTTGTTTTTGTCTTTGGAACTTAGGACTACCATGAGGATATTTTGCCTGTAAACAAGTCAAAGCACATGCAAAGTCTTAACCGGTCACTTAAAGGTGGAGTCTGTAATTCTGGATAAAGATTGTTGATTTCCGAAGTCAACACCCAAACAATACACCGCTGTCATTGCGTGCTCTTATAGAAGCTCCGGTAATATCTCTGATGTTTCATTACTATCATGGTGTAGCTTCGTTGCTTGTTGGCAAGGAAGTGGAAGAGGGAGAGTAGCTGGCTTGCTCATTCTGAGCCACTTAGTTTCCCATTCACAGAGCCAAGGCTGTGTGTGATTTTTCTCAGCTCATACACAGAACGGACAGCTAGCAGACCTTCAGGAGATATTTACTTAATTTGATTTTTTTTGGTATATTGGATATGACCACACTTTTAATTGATACCATCACAGAGAGGACACAGCCAAAGAAAACTATCTCAGCTTGAGTTTAAGAAAAACGACCATGAAGAGGACCATCATCTTACTTTTTCTTTGTGCAGCTGCTGAGGGAGAATTAGGAGAACACATTTTTGTACCTCAGAGAATGCCGTGGCGTGATGCTCAGAGTCACTGTAGACAATATTACACTGATCTTTCCTCTGTTCATAGTCAGAGTGATCTAGACAGGCTCCTAAAGGCTTCAGGTGTAAACATTTCTAGCGGATGGATCGGTCTCCACCGAGATCCCAAGAACTATACCAACTGGAAGTGGTCAGGAGGGGGCGACATTACATTCAAAAACTGGGGTCGTAGACAACCAGATAATAATAATGGCAATGAGACAGTTGGACATCTCGTGTCTAATGGAAAATGGAATGATAACAGAGAAATAATACATTTGCCTTTTTACTGCTTCAGTAGTAAGCTGGTGAAGGTGAAGATGACGTGGGAGGAGGCTCTGGAGCACTGCAGAGAGAAACACTCTGACCTCACCAGCCTTATGTCTGTGGACGACCGTGTTCAGTTCCAAAAAGAGATCCAGAAAGTCAACATCACTGAGCGAGTGTGGATCGGCCTGCGCTACCTGATGGACCGCTGGCTGTGGGTGAAAAACGACCCTCTGGTGTACGAGGCCTGGGTCCCAGGAGGAGCTTTGGACCGCGGGTGTCCAAGACTGAAACGCTGTGGAGCTTTCACCAAAAAGGGAGTTTGGGAGAACTGGGATTGTCAGGACAAACTCCACTCCATCTGCAAATGAAAGATTCAGAATATTTTATCTGGTAAATTAGTTCAGATTGCATGTATGGCAAGAAATGAAATGCAATATACAGAATATAGAAGCCAGAGGCTGCCAGCACATGTAGAAAAGTTAGCTAATGCAAGCACTGATCCAGTTAAACTGTCTAGGGTAAAAACAATCAGAATGCACCACAGAATAATATAAAATTAAGTCTAAACTTCCCATTTGCTATTCTGCTGGGATGTTATTAACATTCTCACTCTCATATTTAATTTACAGGTACCTGGGCACTTGTACTTGCCAGGTTAATTATTTGGTGATCTAATCCTTTAGAATTGTATACACTGTGCTCCATTGATCCTCTTTCAAGACTAGAAAGGAAGATTAAGGTCATGTTGTTTTGGAATAAGAAGTTACGATGACCTTCATATTTACTTGTTTAAAAAAAAGACCTTGTTGAACCCTTGACCTTTCCAGCATGTTATGATTGTTGACTAATGCTGCTGTGCAAATCAAAAGACCACACTAACTGTGTTTGCGATATTTATTATTCTTATTATCCATCATCTGTTCAGAGGTTTTGCAAAAAACTCACCTTGTAGATTCAAATGCCCAAAACTTGTGATGCAATTACTGTGATACGTTCTAATAACTATCAGCAGATACTTTCATGATGAGATTAATGTAATCTGCCCTGATTTTAAATGTTCTTCAAGTTTTGTTCTGTTTTCTTTCTTCTTATGTCTGAATACTGCATTACATACAGTATATGCACTGACATCATCTTAAAAACAAACAAAAGAAACATTAACTGCAGTGCACTGTGTTTGTACATATTAATATTAACTATTACTATTTACACCAGAATCATTTTCAGGAAAATAAACATTAATTAAATATTATGTTTACCTTAACTAATATAATTAACAAAGAATAGAGAGACAGCAAAGAAATATGAAAATGAGTCCTGCACAGCATTGTGGGTGAAGTCTGCAAAACAGTTTGCACACTGTTATTGAAAATTAATTTATAATGCAAAGAAATGATAGAATTGCATTATTTAAAATAGCTGGGCAGAGTTGAGATGTAGTGCTTGTAATGTTTTTTTTTTAATGGCAGCATTGAGCTGAAAACCTTTTTGAAAATATTTGCTGGATGTTGTGGAATTGAGTCAGATATTCATTTTGAAATATTTCTTTCTAATTATTTATTTATTAAAGAAAAAACAAACAATACACTCAAATAGAGGAGAATGAACTCTAGTTGAGTCTTTTAGTAAAACTATTGTATTACCAATGCAAATAGTTCCATAACAGTGGAGTCTCTGCAGATTTCGGAGTACATAGACACCGTAGTCATTCACTTGAAAGGAGAGGTTAAACATACTTAAGCATACAATCCATTCTGCAGCTAACACTTGATGACTTTACAAGAGGATAATGTCAGCAGAAAAAACACACTGATTCAAGCAAAGTCATAGTGGCAACCCCAGCAAGTCTGGAAAACAGGTAATCTAGCTGTTTTCCAATATGGCAGCAGACACCAAAAATTAAGTCCAGCAAATCTAAACTTTAATCTTTCAGTTCAGATCCTGGACAAAGTTCAACAAGACAGGCGTAGTGACATTACTGTAAATAGTATTGTTTGTAAGAGAGCAATATTTGGTTAAAGATTACCTGACCATAAGGTACATTGAGAAAATGCAAATACGTCTACCTATCTGGTGTGACTAAAAAGCCCTCTTGAGTTTTCCATGAAGCCAATAAAACAGGGATGATCACATGTATGCACTGAAACAGTTAAGATGACATTTCTTAAGCATGTCATCTAATACAGTCACAAGTTTGCTAAATATGTTGCAAAACTAATTTACCCCATAACATAACATTTAAACACAAACATTCATATGGTAATTGACAGAGTACTGCAAATAACAGCCATGGGAAATATAAGCTCAGCCACTACAGTACAGCACTTACTGTAGGAACAAAACAGAAAATTATATCTCACACAAATATAACCTTTATAACATGTTTCAGTTGTGTGGGAGTTATGTGCATCCATGGCAACAGTATCCAAGAATCCAGTTCTAGGGATGTTAAATGTGCACATGTCCATGGTTGACACCTCTGTTTGTGGAAACTACTGATAGTCAGGGGAAAATGAAGCCAACACAGAAGTACCAGAAACTGCAGTTCCTCAAATGGCCACCTGAGGTTGGCTTCAAAACTGAGGCAATCCCCGTAGACCTATGTTAAAATGCCCAAATTAAAGTTATGGATAATTAAGCTGCTTCAGCTGTTATGAGTGAAAGGTGGGTGCGAACCCTTGACAAGTCGCTACTACAGCGACAATGTCAGTTGGATAATTTAACCATGGGGTAATCACAGATTGAAATCACCTTTCAGTCACCTAAAAAAGTCTTGTTCAGCATTTGGTTGAACTGAAATAGCATTTAAGGGATCCGTCGGTCAGTTTTTTCACTTTCCATTTTGTTCGATTGATTTTAAGATGAAGTTTTAGTGAGTTTTTGCTAGTGAAATTAGTAAAAGCATTATGACAGTTAACAATAGCTGTGTACACATCATGCTAACCAAGCTAGCAGCTAGTGTTAGTGTCAGCTCCACCCTCAGCATATGGTCACTTCTCATCACTTCTGACTCAAAGGTGGCAAAAGTGAAATTACTAAACTTGACCCATTGAGCAGGCGTTTGTGAACATCCAAGACTGGTTAATATCACGTCCGTCCTTCAAGGCTATAATCTGGAAGTTCATGGGAGAGGCAGAACTAGTTGATAAATAACACTGAGATAATAAGCGCCCAATTCTGGACGTCCACAGACAATCAAAACAAGTTGAAAGTAGATGTTCCAACAGGCCACAATCTGGACGTCTATATGACATCCAGAGTGATAAATGACTCAGAGAAGAGACGTTCAGCCCAGCCAAATTCGGAGCGTCTCATAACGACCAAAGTTAGTTAAAAGTAGATGTTCAGACAGACCACAATCTGGACATCGAAATGAGTAAGAATTAGGTGATAATCTGCACTGAGAAAAGAGATTCGGCCAAATTCAGGACAGCTAACAACGGCACCTTCAAAACAAAACTCGTCAAATCAATAGTTAACGTCACGGTTGCTTTGTCCATTATTTTTACAAATTTTATTTTCTTTAGATTTGCTATGCTAGCTCCATATTTTGTTTTGTTTTGTTTTTCTTTCTTCGTCTATAGCAGGAGCTCAGTCACTAAAGTCTATTAATTGTTCAAAACCTAAAGGCCACATTTAACTTTGAGGGGAAAATATGTGACATGTTTCATTTTTTGGATTGGTGCTTTAGGTAATAATTTCTTCAGTGTACAGTTTAGTATTTTTTGTAAAGCAGCTCGCAAATGTGCCCAATTCCAATGTACAAGGGGACAGTTAACAAAAAGACAAAAACAAAACACGCCACTCACACACCATCTGTGTCATCGTATATGTGAAGAGGCAAACCTCTCATGACAACGGTAGCCCAGACATTAGATATCAGGATAAATCTTATTGCTTGTCCCCCCTCATTCATTTCTTGTTCAAGTCTATTTGTACAGCACTAATACCACTATAAAACAGTAGATATTACAGTGCTTCTGCAGACATCATGCAAATTAAATGAATCAAACAACTTAACAAAAATGTCTTGAGTTAGCTCTTAAAGGAACATAATGCAGGTCTTCATCAGCAACATTAACCCCAACTGCTCCACTGAAGCTTCTCAGTGGGCAGCCAATCAGACTGTACTGCTTTTAACCATGAATATGTGTAACTAAGGGAAAGGTAAAGCATTTTGCACACACATTTGAATGGAAGAAATAGTTTGTTTATGGTTGTCAGTAAATTACAGTATATCAAGGGAAAGGCTGCATGTAAGACAATACTTAGCTGCACTGTCTTGATTGATTTCATGTGAAATCAGATGAAATATCTGCCCTCACAGTACACTGACTGACAGCTGCCAGGGGGTGAAATCCCTTCTCACACTGCTTTGCTTTCTCTTAGTCAACACCCAGCTATTACTTTAGTTTGTGCGTATGCTCACCTCTGGTCCATCCCCTACAGAGCTACTTTTCATGGAGCAAAAGAGAGAAAAGAGCTGCCAGGAGCGTTACATTCCTCTCTCCTCTCTCTGCCTGGCCAAGGAGGCCTTGACATGGGGATCAAACAGTGCAAAGCTGGTTCTTTTTTTTGCTTTTTGCAAGCTCAAAAATGCTGTATCAAACACACCTCTCAGACATTTCATGGTGCTAAATTCTATCACACTTAGAGACATACTAAAAAAGTGCTTTTCAGCTCATTGTCATCCCAATGATCACACATACACACACACTTTCTCCCTCTCTCTCCCTATAAATGTCTTCCTCTTTTTGTAAAAAGCACAAAAAGTATTCATCAAACGCTTTGCTCCAAGCACATCATCACTTTATGAACTACTTTTAAGCATCAGCTCTTCACATCAAAGGAAATCAAAGGAATCTATTCACAAATGTCCTCATTCCTGCCGTGTTTCAATTCCAGTAAAAGGAAAATAATATTGCACCTCTCAATAGGCCCATTGAGTGGTACCATTTTCCGAAGTGACCGGCTTAGCCTTCATCCTCACCCATACATCTCCCATTCATCTCTCATCTGCACATTGCACTTCTGCACTAACAGCTGGTGCAAGGCCTGAACCTGCCATTGAACTGGTGTGTGTTTAAGACAGATTTCTACATCCCAAGGTCTTGCAACAATGTAGAATGCTCCATTTAAAACACAACATCTGGGTGAACATTGTAATTTTGGCCCCTTAATTGGCGACATGCAATAAACATCACCACAAAATGTTGTTCATCTCCACCAAAATAGTGCTAGTCTGAGCCGAGTTGGCACGCTGTCCCTGAATGTCAAAAATTGACTCGGGGTTCTTAGCGAACAGCCAAGAACAGCTTGGCGGATCCACTTATTCCATTGAAATGAATAGATGAAATTTACCTTTAGCCTCCATTTTTTGGTGAGGCTGCAAACACAAACACCGAGTTCGAGAGAGACACTGAATAGGTAAGAGATGTATAAAAAGAAAAAAACACCGTAAACTTTTCACAGGCCTCCACGTTGCTACAGTTTATTAACCTGTTTTCTGGTCTGTCCATGATGTCAGACGTCACACACACACAAGGGCATGCTCATCTGTTGCAGAGCCATGTACACAGCTCTGATCAACTGGCAATGTTAAATAAGTCTAATACCTATTTTTAGCAGATTTACATGTGTTCAAAAAACCTGCTTACATGCACTAACTTTGGTGGAAAAGAGGTAATAGTGACTACCTGCAAGGCTAGTTGGTGAAGTGATGTAGCAGGTAAGCTAATCAGTAACTTACTAGTTGGCCGCTGGTTAGGGTGGCTGTGGCTCAGGAGGTGGAGCAGTCATCCACTTATGAGAAGGCTGTTGGTCGATCCCTGGCCCCTGCAGTCTGCATGTCAAAGTGTCCCTGAGTAAGATACTAAAATCCAAATTGCTACTTATGGCTATGCCATCAGTATGTGATAGGGCATTTGAATGGCCGTTGTTCCTCCTGAGCAGATGGCACCCTGCATTGTAGCCTCTGCCACCAATGTATGATTGTATGTGAATGGTAAGTCATGTTGTAAAGTGCTTTGAGTTGTCACTAAGCCGAGAAAAGTGCAATGTGTCATAGTCCTGCTCTGTGTCCTCAGAGCCCTCAGATTTTTTGTTTAAGACTATCTGGTATATATTTTTATGGTTAACCTGTCTTTCTTTCAGTTTTCAGTTTTACTTGTATTTTTTCAGTCAGTCATGTTTCCTATTTCATTTTGTTATAATCTCGTTCTGTGCCATTTCTAATGTCACTTTCTACCATTGTGTTTTGTTTCCCTCCCATCTTGATTGCCTTCCCCACCCTGATAACTTTCACCTGTCCCCTACTAGTTTGGCAGTCGTCTCAGCTCCTGCTCACCTGTTTGCACCAATCAGTCATTCCCTTTATATACCAGCCCAGTCCTTTGGTTCTTTGTCAGTTTGCTGTATGTGTCTCCTCCAGTGATTTGTTTGACCTGTTTCCTCCTTGTAGTGTATTTAGTGTCCAAACGTTTAGTTTGCTTCTACCTGTTGCCTCTTTTACCATTACCTGTATTCCTCTGGACTTTCAAGAGTTGTTACCATTTTTGACAATAAATTATTGCTTCCCCATCAATCAATGTTGAACTTGAGTCCAAACCTGCATTGTTGAAACTCTGACACTATGTAAGAGCAGTCCATTCAGCTCTATTTTCTCTAATGCTGTTTACTTCCCCTTGGCATTTTGTTAACCACTGCATACCATTTAGTTCAATAAAGTTACTGAAGAGGAAAATAAAGCTCCCCAGGCTGACGAGCTTTGCAACAGTCAGCGAGTAAACTCATTAACTTATTGGTTAAACTTGGTGGCTAACGGGTCAAACAGTTCACACAGTTTATTTAGAAGATGCCCAAGGCGGTGATAAAGAAAAGTGAATACTGTAACACAGCTATGATGGCTTCCTCAATTTTGGACTCACCTAATCTCTCTGAGTGTCATAGTTCAAAGTTGAAGTTAATTTCACTTCATTAAGCGGAGCCAGCCCATTCTCATTCCCAATCGCCAAATAATGCTGCTTTGTCAGTGATCTAAGTGTCACATACTGACGCACAGAGGTACATTTCATGGTGGTACGATAAGCACTGGGAAGTGGCACTTGTTGACACAGTGAGCAACGACCAATCTTGTCAAATACAACTGCTTTGTCAGTGGTTATCCGGTATCAGACACCTTTATACAAAGAAATCCTTCACAGTTGTAAGAAATGCACCAGCTAGTGGCATTTTTTAACCCTGTGGGCAACCACTGTAGTCCATAAAGGTGTGCAGGAGTGGTGTTGGAAGGGTCAAACAAACTCAGGACTCTCACCTGAGAGCCACTGTTTGTGTAGCATGTAAAACCAAATTTATGAGACTAATTTTTAATGACAACATGGCCTGCTAGTATGTGTAGCATGCTACAGTTACATGATGTATTTCACATGATATTGGAAAGAACCATACTTAATTTAAGCCAAGCCAGCGATGATTTTTTTTTCGATGTCTAACCACATTCTTTTGTTGCCTGAGCTTGAGGAAATAAACCTGGTAATGAAGTGTTGTTGTGAGTTTCAGTTTGAAAAGGTCTGTATGCATTTAATGTAAATGTAAAGCGTAAATTGGCACGCTGTCCCTGAATGTCAAAAATTGACTCAGGGTTCTTAGCGAACAGCCAAGAACAGCTTGGCGGATCCACTTATTCCATTGAAATGAATAGATGAAATTTACCTTTAGCCTCCATTTTTGGTGAGGCCATAAACACAATCAGTGCACATTTCTAAACCAGATTCAATACGATATCTTAGGATACCATTTGGACTGAAAATATTGTTCTTTCTAAATTTAACAAAGAAAAATATTCAGCTTACAGTTTTGTGACTCAGCACTTGGAAAGAAAAGCTGTGTGTGTTTTGCTCGCTGATTATTATAATAAAGACACAGAGATACAAAGGGAGGGTGCTCTGTTTGTTGAGCATACTGATAAACCCACTCATGCATCTATTTTTGCATCCATCTTTATCTGTGTACACCCAAAGCCAGTTAAACCTAATATTCACTCATCACACTGTCCCTGCAGTGACTACAGCATCACCATTGCTGTTTGACACGTTAGCTGTAGCAGAAACTATGTTTGAGATATTGCCTTACTCTAAAAAAAAGTTGAGATTCAGAATGTATGATCACTTTTTGGTGAGCAAATGAAGGCTGCACCCTGTCCTTGATACATTTTTTTGGGCTTCAGGGTTGCTGCCTCTGTAAGTATCTCAAGGTGCCCGAGCGAGTGGAATAGACTGTTTTCCTCTGAGGCTGTTTTCTGTCTTCATTTTAAATTAAACATTCCCTCTCCGTCTCATAAATTCGCCTACGTACCCTCCCATGCACACAAGCACTCCTGACTGCAAAGTTGTGAGGAATTTGCTCATTCTTTGATTTATTCATGCCCTTCTGCTCAATATGTGGAAGGGGAATTGAAGTAACAACATGGCTTTTTTTGTCTTATCTCTTTCATTTATGTATCAAATTCATAATGAAATTAAACTCCCTTTCAGTGCATGGACTTGAGAAAGTCCAGTTTAAGAAATCTGGAAGATTTCTTTGTGAAATAAACAACCAGTGGTAAAAAAAATTTGTATTTTGAGATCACCGCATACACAGTACAGTCAGCCTTTTTCACAGAAAACGTTCCTACTAACTATTCTGTTGATCGTGGCCCCCTCCACTGATTGAAACTTGCTCAGATGTCTTTACATAACTTTGGTTGCATGATAACAGGTGGTAGAACTGTTCGTGAGGCCGAGATGGTAACCCCGTCTATGTTTACAGATGGTCTCTGGTAGCAGATGAAGATGTTCTTATTGATCCGTCTTTCCACATCCACTGACTCATGGTCAGTGACCTTTGACCTCTCCAGAGTTGAGTCTTTTCTCAAGGGTCCTTGCTGTTTCAACAATGGAACAAAATGATAGCAGCTGTTCCAAGTGAAGTGTTACACCACCTCATTTTATATTCATGTTATTTTTGTTGGGTGTATGAGCAGAGATATCAGTGTTAAATGTTCTGTGGTAAATACTGACTGCTTGTGTCGTGAATACTTTAAGTGACCTGACAGCTCAGTCACATAAGGAAGTCCCACTAGGATATTTCTGCTGGTCCATGTGAAGTTAACCCTGTCTGTTCTGGTCCTGAATCATGGCAGGATAAATACATGTAAATTGCCTTAAATTACATCTAGTAACTGAAAGCCCGGCTTTATCAATAAAGACTTAAATTAGACCGATGTGTGTATAGAAATCTTTTCTCCATGTCAAGAAAGTTTCTCCAAAGAAAATAATTTGGATATGGACATTGAGATTTATACAGCAGGATTTTTAAAAAAAATGTAAAATCAATGCTCTCTGTTCTTTTTATATGCAGTGTCCATAGTATTGAAGCTGGCAATGGTCATGTAAAATTTTGTGAAAAAAAAAAAAACATGGACACCCCTCAGTTTCCAGCTTTAGACTGACTCTCTCATATTAAAGGAATAGTTTGACATTTTGGGAAATTTGCTTTTTTGTAAAGTAAAAAAATGCATTTCCCAAAATGTCAAACTGTTCCCTCATTTACCTTATCTTATTTGAAAAAATATTGTGTTTGATTTGTACTGAAGTTATCTCAGAGGTGTAGTGCCAGAGAAATATTCAATAACCTTGATTATCAAAAAGCCTCTTCAGATTTTCACTTCATTTCCTCTATAATTGAAATCTGATGAGCCTTGAGCTTCTGAATCGCTATCACGGCTGCCTAATGTCTTCAGCTACGCCTGCCAACCATGCGTAAGCCTTTTTTCACTGTTTCCGTGTGGACAAAAAAAATGATGCTGTGAACCTGTCAGGTAGGAATGGAAGAATTCCAGGGGAATTCCCCTTCGCAGCTGTGAGGGAAGCAGATGGGAGAAGGGTGAGGAAGCTGAGAGGCGCCATTTATCTTCATAAGACCCTCATTCAATTGGGGTCGAAACAAGCAGAGGAAGAGGAAACATAGGATAGGGAAATGAAGGATTGAAGGAGGGGGCAGAGAGAGATGCGTGTTATCTGTAAATGTTGCAGACTGAGATATCTGTGTTTGAGATATCTGTGTTAGTCTGCTGGTGCTGATGGAAGGTTGCATTCGTTGTCAGCTTGTAGTGCATCTCCACAGGGATTGGCAGAAAAGGACGCATGCATGTGAGGAATAGGTTGGAAGGAAGTGATGGATGAGGAAGGGGAAAAGGAAGGAGGTAGCAAGGGAGGGTGAGATGCATAGCTGGGGACAGATGGAGAGGGAGGAGGAGGCTCAGGAGAAAAGGAAAAGAAGATGGCTTTGGAGAGGAAAAATGGTATTCAATTAATCTTTTTTGTCATGGATAAATATTATCATTCAAATCTAACACAGCTTGCTAAAAATAGTGCAAAGTCATTTTAAACAGAATAATAATTCAAGTGTAGCTACTGCATATACAGAGTAGTCCAACCAGAGTCAACAGCCATGGTAGCAACTCTGTGAGGCTGTATTTACGTACTGCAGCTTTGAGCTAAATGCTAACCTCTGCATGCTAACACACTGGTTCTGAGCAGGTATAATGTTTACCATGTTCACCGTCTTAGTTCAAGATGTTATTGTGTTAACATAATAGTGTTTGCCAATTAGCATACAAAGCAGCAGAGTTTGGTGAGAACATCATATTCATTTTGCAGTTATTTGATCATAAACCTTTGTTTAATGTAGCAAAAAATACTTTTAACCTATTGATGATTATTAAAGTTTCTATGGAAAATTGCAGTTACTTTAAACCAAACATGTCAGTGAGCTACTGACACTTGTAGCACCTTCCAGAAGGCAGAGGGGTGAAGTGTTCGTAATGTCAGCTGTCATGAATGGATGATACCTCAGCACTGATGATGGGCAGTTATAACAAGCAGCTGCATGGCTTTTGTTAGGATAGTCTCTGTTGTACAGCCGTTGGTGAAGTTGACCAGGATCATAGTGGGGGTAGGTGACCTGGCTTTAACCCTCTCAAGCAGCGGAGAATCATGTTAGGCCTCAAGACACCTTTTTAGAATGTAATTAGGCCATTAAATGACCGTTATCAGTAGTTATCACTACCTTCATAATGCTGCAGACGGGACAAACTCCACCTACCATTAGACCAACATGTGCATATCTAATGTTGTGAAACAGTCGCTTCATTAGGTTCAGGCACTAAAACTGCTTGGTTAGGTTTAGGAAAAGATCCTGGTTTGGATAAAAATAAGTATTTTTATTATGTAACTTGAGTACATTACATAAGTTTCATCCATATAATTTAAAATAAGTCAACATTTACTTTTGGTCTCGTGTTTGTTTTGCACTTTCTAGCCTACTACATCACCTGGCCTCCTTCTTTGTTCCTATCATATGGCCACTAGGGGTTGCTACCAAACTCTAATCATGAAGTAGGGCCATACCTCAAATCTATGCCCCCGATAACAACCGATAATAGCCATTTAATGAGCTAGTAACAGTCAAAACAAAGTACCTGCAAGATTAACACATAAGAACTTTAAGCTAGAGACTAGGTCCATCTTGATGTTATTCATGCAGACAGCACTGTGTCTCCAGCTTTAAGACTTCATTAAGCGCTTTGGTCTTGTCAGTTTTGGAACTGTTATTAGAGCTCCTCTCTGCATGGTGCTCAACATCCTCCCTGTTGGCTCACTCATCAGCACTGTGTAACATTTGCAATGATGGTGTTAAATTGGAGAACAGACACACTGAGAAGGAGAATAAATGACGGGATTCAGCTGTTTATATATTTGAATTTTCTGTTTCCACCAGTTTACGTACATATGTTCTCTACTTCTGTACTGAGTGCAAACTAAAAGGTAGCTGAAAGGCATGTGGCCTAAATTCACATGCTGTTTTTGTTGCACTCTACTCCAAACACTCAGCCTGTATGCATTACATACTGTACATCTGAAGCAGGTAATGACTGGCCAAATATAGCTTTAAGGTAGCTGAGGGGCCACACAGTAGTTCTTAGTCAGCCTTAGCAGCACAGTTGCCAGCAGGCCAGCGTATGTCTCCAAATAAATAATTTCTTTTTCAATTCTATAGATTTTCATGTAACTGGGTATTAAGTACCGAGGGCTAAAATCCTGACATTCACCATACATCTGCCCTTACAGCAGCTTATGTAGAACAAGTTTCCATATTTGTGCTTTTCGAACCCAATACTCCCATATGGGAAACGAAGGATCTAGCAGCCGGCCAAAGGGTAATCCTCACCTCCCAGACGAGCAGGATATTTGGCTTACAAGTCTTCAGGCAGTGCTGCTTCTCTGCCTGGGAAAAGCTTTTTCCTTCCCTGTCAGTCGGCTGCTGTGAGCCCCAGTGACTGCTAAGAGGGGGGGGCAGTCTAATCAGGAGACCGTGGGTGATGGGAGACAAGAGCGTGCTCCGAATAAAACCAGGTTCAAAGCGGCTGCGCTCTGCTGTCACAGTGTGGAGGAAGGCAGGAGAGAGAGGGCGAAAGAGGAGGAAAATGATGAGGGAGATGCAGAAGGGAATGGGAATCAGGGAGGTTTAGTGAAAAGAAATGAATTTTAAAAAATAGGATGGGGAGGAGAGAAAATATTGATAGAAATAGTGAACATGAGGTGAAAAAGAGGGAGAGAGTATCCCTCAGCTACACCACCTACTCACAGTCTGTTGAGAAGAGTTTAATTAAATATCAGGGAGGGTGGACAAGTGAGGGAGGAGAGATGAAAGTAACAATTCACAGCAGGTGTTCATTTAAATCCATCTGATATGACCATGATCGTGTACACTTGTAACCCCACAGTGGCTAGGGATGATACTATGATAGATGTTTTTAAATGTGTTCTAAATGTTAAATCAGCTACTGAGGCTGAAAAGTCTATTTTCTGCTGTCTTTCAGTGATACATTATTGCCCAGCGCTGCTTTTAACAGCCATCCCTGACATAGAAAATGACAAAGTGAGCGGTAGAGAGTTATAAACATCAGGTTTCATGGTTTCTACTTTGGCCTTTTGTGTGTCTGCCCTGCCAATGTTGACTTCAAGGCTCAATACCTTTGTGCTAAGCATTGGATTAAGTCCTGCCTTGGAGGCGTATTCTTTTTTTATATATTTTAGTGTTTGGCTCCATCTTGTGGAGGCTTCTGAAAAAGTCTTCACTGTGCGGCAAGATAAAGGGAAGCTGTGCCCATTTTTAAAATTCAAACAAGTTATTCCTATAGTCTAAGAAAGTCCAAAAAAATATCAGGAAACATGAAAAAAACGCTCTCCGAAATCCAAAAGTTTAAGTGCTAAAACTCAGTTTGTGATGTATTGCATATAAAGTCTGGAGCTGCTCCAAAGACAATAATTGATTAAAGACGTTGCAGATGACATCAAGAGAAGAAGGAGAGTGACTTGATAAATTTTCTATTTCAGAACTGAGAATGCTATGATATGATAAGGCTCATTTAGATACAGAAATAAAATCAAACCCTCTGTGGTTTCAAAAAATCAGGCCTCCATTCTTTGTCGATGGAGCAGCTCAAGACTTTATTGATGACACAAGTTTGAGAAATGCACTCATGTCATGTTGTTACAATTTTTAGAAAAAAAATGGAAAGTCCACTCAGAAAATCAATAAAAAATTTGGTACACAAGTTGCAAAGTTGGAACCATATATTCAGAAAATAATAAACTTTTTATTAATTCACATATTGCATGTCAATTTTTTGCTTACATTATTTGTTATATGTCATTAGGTTGTAACCGTTAGTTGCTGTCTATGTAGAGTGACCTTTTATTAGTTAGAAAAGATATTAATTAGCATTTGTCAGGTAAAAAATATTTTAGTAGTTTTAGGGATTTTACCAGTGCAGCAACAAGTCCAGAACCACTTCCCATTTCATGAAATGGGACCATCTCAGGAGTGCATAAATACACCAACACCTCTCTGGTTTCTGATATGAGAGAGAGTAGCTCATGTTCACAAATACTGAACTCCCTTAGGCTGTGGGAATAACATATTGTAATTCTTAATTTAAGTTCCAATTAAATCTTTTGAAACCTGGATCACTTTTTGTGCTGCATTCAGACACCTTTTACAAACTGTTGACCCTGAGCAGATTCAGCAGGTTTCATTTCTCAAAAACACAGGGGAAAAAGGAAATGACCAAGTATATATAGGTCACTTTTATGTTTGTTTTTGTTTATATATATATATATATATATATATATATATATATATATATATATATATATATATATCTTTTTCGCCATAATTTTCAGGGAATTTTCTTTTAACTTTTTTTTTCTCCCTTTTGGGTCGTGTCTTGTTAAGTTACTCATTGCCTTCTCCCAATGCTCAGGTTTTAAACTGTGAAAACAATATATAAGAGCAAAGTTGATAGATATGATGTTATGACAGGGATTAAGCAGTCTTACTTTGTGTCTTTAAAAGCAACATCTCAGATTAAAGAGATTATCTATCTATTATCAGAAAACTAACTTTCCTCATGTAAGTATGTTGTCACTTTTATTCATTACTTTCTTCTGATACTTCCACCAGGGGGAGAAACTGCTCCAAGGGAGTTGTCCTAGATTCGAGTTGATGTCAGTTTTTGCCAGGCCCGTCTCTTCTGTCCAGAAAGCTGAGTCCAGCTCTCTTATGTAACTTTACGATGCTCTGTAGGTTTGAACTGCACAGTTCATTAACACAGGAACCATATGCCAATGCCAGATTTAGCACGTATCCCATTACACATTATAATATTATATGAGGAGTGTGGCGCACGCACACAAACACAGCCTCACTCTGAGCTTTCTCACACTGTTCTGTCTCTGTAAAAAACAGTTTAAACGCAGGCTTCTGTTCTGTTAGTTTAAAAAGAATAACACACACACCTCTCTACTTTCTGTCACCTTAAACACACACAGAAACGAGGTTCCCACATGCTTAGCTTTTTCCACTGCAGCAGCAGTTTAATCACCCTGTCACCACCACTTGCACTCTTTCTTCCTCCCTTTTTCTCCCAGGACACGACTTTTCTCCACACGTCTCAATTTCATGCTCCCATTTGGATAATTACATTAGAATTATGTTATGCAACGTGTATTTCTTCACGTCTCTCCATGTGTATTTATGTATTCTAAAGTATATGACCTTAGTATCATATAATTTGGTTCATGTGACCTTAAAAGTGGTACGGGCTGAAATACCAACAGTGTGTTTTTATGTGAAATACCATCCTGCCAGACTGCCAGAACCCCATCGGGGTAGACCAGAGCAGGCAGCGGGGCACTTGCTCACTCCTCCCCTTGAAAAAACAAACTCTTTTACCATAAAACACCTGTTGCCACCCCCTCCTCCACACACATCCCCTCCTGTCCCATCCCATCTTTGAGTCTTTTTTTCTCCCTCACCTACTTACATTCACTTTTCTTCCCTCTGGATGTTTCCTGTTTTCCTACATCAGCCCTCTCTCATAAAGCTGTATCTCCCTTGATGTTTTTGTGTATCGTGTTGCACACAGTGTGCACCTCTCAGGTGACGGGCCATGTGACAGAAACAGCACAGTATCGGGCCATTCGCCCTTCTGACATCACTTTGTTTCCCTAGACTGTGTATTAGATTGCTGTCTTCATATCACTTCAGTACATCTCGTTACAGTTGATCCTCCAGGGCCGCCTGTTACACGAAGTCTGGGGTCAAATCACACTCGGCTCATCTAATTCACAAAATATCAAGGATGGAAAACAACTCAGTACATTTACTCAGTTACTGAAGTGCTTTTACTTTTCTAAAGCATTTCGATTTTCTTCTATTCTCCAATAATATTCAGAAGAAAAGAGTCATATTGTGAAATATTATGCATTGTTGTTGATCAAATTACCCAACAGAAGATAAGGTAGCTCCAAGACACTTGACACACAACAATATTAAAATGCTTACTCATTAATGCATCACTTATAATAATGAGCTATAACAGATTTAGTGACATAACACTTACTGAGGGTATTCTGCACGATGGGTGCTTTTATTTTTGCAAAATTAGGCACATTAGTAAACAAGCTTTGATGGAAAGATCTGATGTTGATTTTACTTTCACATCTGTCCATTAGATGCAAGCGATCTAATCACAAGCAAAAAATACTGGCACCATACATTTTCACAAATCACTGATATATTGCATATGTTATTTTGAAGCAGAGAAGTTGAAACTTTACGTTTCAACAACATTTAGTCATGTCTGGGCTTAAAATAAGTCGTTTGGAGGGCACATTCCCCACTGGAAAAGCAGTGATGTCTTAGTAAAATAGAATAATTTTTGTTTTTCATGCCACTATCCCCACTGAAAAAGTAAAGAAAAAAACAGTGGGGATATCCTCACTTCCTGCCCTTGTGTGTTTCCCGTTTCTGTGATTGTCTGCCTCGCCCTGATGTGTTTCACCTGTGTCCAATTAGCCCCGCCCCCCTGGGTATTTAGTCTGTGCTTGCTGCTCCCTGTGCCGCTTTGTCTTTGTGCCATGTGTCGAGCTGCATTCTTCCTAGTCTGAGTGTACCTGGTTTTTTTTAGATCCTTGCTTGTGTGTTTTGACCTCTTCTTTTACCTAGCCCTCTTTGGGTTGTTTGCCTGTCTGACTGCCTGTGTACCGAACCCTTTTAGTGAAGTTAAGACTTTAATATCCAACTGAACCGTCTCCTGAGTCGTGCACTTGAGTCCAACATGAACCAGTCTTGTCACCCACGTTTGTCGGCTAAAAATTCACTTGAAACACAGCAATGACTCACTAAAAAACAAACGCCATTCCCTCCACCTCCAGAAGTCTAGCTTATGCACCACATCACTCTAGAAACTTTGATATTGTGCACGTGAAATGTGGAAATAGCATTTTGGTTTTGCAGAAACTTTGTGGCCAACATTTTCTTCTGGCAACCGGACTGATGTAAAGCTCAGTTCAATAACACTCTTATGTCTGTTTGTCAAATATGAAGCTGGAGACCATAAAGGCGAATCATACAACCCTCTCGCCAAGATCTTTTCTCAGCAAAAAAAATGTTGAACTTATCCTTTAAGAACCACCTTGCAAACTTTCTGAAAGAAATTACACACATTTTCTCAGTGTTTCAGAGGTTTAAATGCTTGGGAAAGGCACAAGAAAACTGATGAAAACTGATCCTGGTTTCAAAGGGTTAAGTAAAGGAACTAAATACTTCTACCAACAGTGAACACTATGATAACTTGTAAGAACAGTATTGTGGTAAAACTATGATACACTTCCTGATTGAATTAGGAGCAAATTCGCCCTTACTGTGACTCAGTCTCTGGTTTGAATCTAAGCGTGGACAGAGGTTATTCACATGTCCCAGGATAGACTGGCCTGTGTGAAAGAAGGTATAATTGTCTGAGTTAAAACAACGTAGACGGAATAAAAATAACCATAAAACTTTCACAGACTGGCACTCTTACAGTGAATGATATTCCTGTCCAGTTTCCTTCATCACACAAGATTAGTTTTACATCTCGGATTTCATCTCGTTCGGCATCACAGGAGAAGTTGAAAAAAAAAAGAAGCAGTCACAGGACTTTTAGAACTGCCCCTGTACCATGACCAGCACAGGATTAAAATAGATGAGCCGTGACTTTGTCTCCTCGGTCACACCATTAGAGCCATGACTGACAGCTTCCGGAGGTGGTTTCCTTTTTTAAATTGAGAGTCATGAGTCTAATGTCAGACAGGTATCTGCAGAACAAAGATGGATGGTGGTTGTAGAAGAGGACAGATCCACCAGTGTAATTTCTTTAAAGCTAGTAGACTCAACAAAGGAAAACACCAATTGAACACAACTCAGATCAAGACCTTTACAAAGATTAAAGACTGAACTAACATGTGTCTGACTTGATTCAGAAGAATCAACCTTACTTTGTAAGGTTACGTGTGATTAAAGGAAAATTGGGGGGTTTTGTGTATATGTATCCGCTTTTTTGATGAGAGTGAGACAAAAAAAAAAGTTCAATATCACTCTTGTATTTGTTAAATATGAAGCTGGAGAACAAACAGGAGAGTCATACACTCTCACATAAAGCTCACACTCATCAAGTGTTTTCCAAAAAATGTTGAACTGTTCCCTTGAGAACCACCTTGAAAATGATATTATTTTCAGAATCACCATCATTAGTGTTTTTAAGGCTCTTCTTTCCTGTGAGGGTTAGTCAGGACTGAAATCATCTCAGTGAATCACTAATTTTGCGATAGTTGCCAAAGACTAGAGAAAGATTTAGTCGACGGGAGGAACAGGAAAGATGAACAGCTGGGGATGTTTACTTTGTTGTAAGTCATATTCATCTGTCTCACCCTTGTTAGGAGTGTTCATGTTGGAGCAACTGATGTGTGAGAATTGTTTGGCAAGGGACTGTTAAACACCTAACATTTGTCACAGGGAAAAAGAGGGATATCCACATATTTATTGTACAAGTTATTTAATTCTTTTACCTCCTGAAAGAAAAATCGTTTCTTATCTTCTGATTTAGAATCAAGATTCAAATATATATACCTTTCATATACACAATTGTACACAGTGCAGCACAGGGAATTTTTATTATCTAGAGTTTTTGGACTGTGTATGATGTAATAATAATAATAATAATAATAATTATTATTATTATTATTATTATTACAGGATGCAAAATATGTAACACAATTTGGTTCCTATATACTATTTATTGAGAAACATAGACAACACTGTGTATCATTTGCACCAAAATGCTAAACAAACTTTGTTTGTTTGTTTTTGTTTTTTGTCCATATTACATAGTACCAATAATAATAACACTAATAAATTAAAATAATAATAATAATTCTAATGATAATGAATCAGGTTAATAATTTCAAAGTGATACAAATATACGATTAAATGCATGCATTAATAATAACTGCATTATTGTTATTCTTATTGTTGTTGCTGTTGTTGTTTCTGATGTTGTTGCTATTGTTACTTTTTTTAAGTAAATGCATCATTTAACAGTAAGGGGTTTGGTCTAGCCCCATTTTTATGTTTCAACTGCGGTGAGACTTCCAGTGATGAGCAGGTTGACCCAAACATAAAACTGAGGCAATCACCTAATTTAAGCCTTAAACTAAATATGAGTTATAGATCATTACCTCCTGTATTAAAGTGAGGTGTAACTAATTCATTGACACAGAGATTCCCCAGCATCTCAGACCACCACAACCCTCTGTGAGAAACCATGTGAGATGTTTGACTTTTTAGTTTCTAAACCTGAAGTATGCACATATACATGGACATTCATAACCTAACTTTCAAACCTCTCCGTATCACATTTCTCTCATCAAAGGAGGTCTCTGTGTCAGGGCAGGTGTGGCTGAAAACCTGCGGTTGAAAAGAAAGACAGTGGAGGAGTGGGAGGAGGAGGCCAACCCTCATATGAGCTGCCCTTAAAATAATAATCCTGCTTTCACCCACTATGGACTCCACCATTCTTTCCAAGTGATCATATCCTCATCACTCCCATGTCAGCACCATGTGGTTAGAAATAATAGTCAGACACAGTCGGTCCACCTGAATTCAACATGAACAGCAAAACAATCAAAACGTGCCTTTAAAAACTGTGGAAACACATTTTCTCTGATTATGATGTACAGGCAAAGAGGGGTGTGTTCACTCTTCCTGACAACTGCTATTATCTTACTATTTACTTAATACACTCCACTTTGATTTTCTCTCCTGGCACCTACACTGGTCTGGAAAAACAGAGGGAATTCCTCCCCCCTTCTTTTTTTCCCCCTCAGAGGTGGAGGTCCTATTAATGTTACCATGCTGTCTGGCCCAGCTGAATATATTTACTTAGTGTTAGGAGAGTGGCGGCCACAAAAGCAGGAATGTGCCTGAGTGTGATTTGAAAGCGGCTGTTCCATTTTAATTTTTAACCCATAAAATAAATACAGAGAAGGCCATGCGATTTTTATGAATGGCTACATTCATTCCAAAACACGCCCACCAATCAGTAAACTATCCTGGCGGGGAAGCCACGCCCATTTGGCATGTCGGGGCTGCTGCCTGCGCGCTGATTGGTTATAGGAGTATGGATGGGGCGGGGCCTCTCGGAGGCTCACCAGTGGGTATAAATTAAGAGTTTAGACTCATATCTCGGTAGAAAAACAAGGACTACGGTCTGAAAAAGACTGAAACTGAGTGTGAAAATACCAAAGACTGACAACCGTTCAGTGGATTGTAGCTTTTTTTTCTTTTTTTTTATCTTTTTTTGTGTTTTTCTTAAATCTATTATAGGCTAATCATGGCTTTTCTGATCTACCTGACTGTATTGACAACAGCCGTCATCACACAGGTAAAATGTTTCTCTCCTAGATCTACCAAGAGAAAAGAGTTTTTAAAGTTTAAGATTAGTTTATTGTGTAATCTGCTATGGATAATGCAGTGTAAATGCCGTATTTGTTTATTTTTAAAACAGCATAAATAGCCTATCTCCTGGTGTAAACAAATGCCTGTGAACCAAAACAAAAGTGAATTCAGTGCAAAGTTTGGGACATGGACTTTCAATGGGGTTACCACTTCAATACTGCCTTATAAGAATGCATATTTCTGAAGTTGGTTGTCCTTTCTGGTAATTAGCATGCCTATTCCTGTTTATAAAACACAGTGACATGCTGATTCCCACTGGAACAAGTTGGCTCTAGTGCTGAGCGATGACTCAAACTATGATCCAGCAGCAGGGGACTGGGTAAAAACCCTGAGCTGTCTAGACACTCAGGGCTGACTGGCCAGCAGTGACTTGACTTACTGTAGAGGCATGCTGCAGCGCTTTGTTTGCAGGGGAGTTCAAAATCAGTCAAAAACTCGGACACAGAATTAAGAATAAATGTTCCAAGTTCTCCTTACACTTAAATATCAGATGAAAAGCTGAGACTAGTGCATTGATGATGACTTTAGCTCTGTGGTTGTCTACATTTTCCAGTCAAGTGTTCTATGACTCTCTAAATTTGTGAGGAAAACCATTTACTAAAGCTGTGGATCTATGGTGTTTGAACAAGGGCTCTTTTTTTCTTTTCATAGCTGTAGAAAATGTTGCATGACTCATTTTCTTCTCGTCTGATGATGTGATCTCCGTCTCTGCTCTGTCCCTCATCCCTCTAGGTGACTGCTAGCTGCCCATCAGTGTGTGACTGCCCTGCAGAGCCCCTGGTTTGCCCTCCAGGAGTTAGCACCGTGCCAGATGGATGCGGGTGCTGCAAGGTGTGCGCCGCACAGCTCAACCAGGACTGCAGCCCCATGAGGCCTTGCGACCACCACAAAGGGCTGGAGTGTAATTACGGCAACGATGTGACCATGGCCTGGGGCATCTGTCGAGGTGAGAGACGATGGAACAAGTTATGTTGGGAGGGGAAGGAATTTCACTCAGAAAATAGCTGCCTGCTGCAGCCAGTGATCAGGGTATTAACAAGAACAGAAAAAGAGTCAGATATTTAAAATGAATTTGGTGAATGTGATGTTGTATAAAAGCGTATGTACAAAAGATGTAAGATATCAAAGCCATCAGTGACTAAGCTACGCGTAACATTGCACATCCAGGAAACAGACATAGGGTATTTTAATGAGTAGTGGGTGTTTTATGGCAGCAACAGGGGGTTTCAAAGATAAAAATACACCCTCCATCTGCACGGTGCCGTTGCTGCCCCACAAACTATGAATAGCTGGTTCTTCCGTGCTTTGGAGACAAGGAGTCTGACACTTCCTGTGTCCTTATTTCCACTGACCTTTCAATCTCAGTGGACCTCTGTGTGATTTTGTTTACTGTTGCGCTGTATGTGTGTGTTTTGGTAAACTCAGGAGTTGCTCAACAGCTGTCGAAATAAGAGCATGTGGTGAATTCTTAACATACTCGCAGTATCCGGAAGCTAAATCATTGGTCCTTTTAGACTTTAAAGGGATAGCTCAGATTTTTTGAAGTGGGTTGTTTGAGGTACTTATTCATGGTTGATGTATTACCAGGACAGTAGATGTCTGTTAGGACGCCCCCTATTTGGAGAAGTAGCAGGAGTGCTGAAACAGAAGCTAAGCTATGTAGTGCTGTGGATGGGGGCCAGCAACAAAATGTATTTTAGCCACCATAAAAAAGTCCTGCCTAAAAAAATCTGTAACAGATTAAGTTTGTACTACACTGAGAGTATTTTCACTGTTCTAAACTTTATTTTAGTTGGGACTTTTTTAGATGGTTAAGATAGGGTTTGTTGGTGACCCCGTCCACAGCAGTACATCACATAGCTTCCATGTCGGATTCCAGCCTGCTTCTTAGAACTGGGAGCGTGCCAACCACCATCTACTGTAGGTAGTACATTGACCATGGATAATTACCTCATAAAACCCGACTTCAAAAAAAGGATGTCCTTTATAAGCTAAGAGATGCGTGTCTGCGATGTCTGCCAGAAATGTGTTACGCTTTGCTTTATGGATAACAACAGCCATATATGATCTTCAGTTTGTGAGTTGGTTTGTTTGAATAACGTGTCTTTCCAGCAAAATCAGAGGGACGCACATGTGAGTACAACGGCAGGATCTACCAGAATGGTGAGAGCTTCCGTGCCGGCTGTAAACACCAGTGTACCTGCATCGACGGCGCCGTTGGCTGCGCTCCTCTCTGCACCAACAAGCTGCCTCCGGCCTCTCCATCCTGCCCGTACCCACGGCTGGTCAGGGTTCCCGGGCAGTGCTGCTTCAGGGTGGACTGCCATAAGGGCACCTGGCAGCTTCCACCTAAACATCAGGTTTGTTTTTTCATGCAGTGGAAATATATATTATGAAATTTGTTTAGCAATATCAAATGATGGAGATGCAATTCATCAGCTGCCACTTTGGTTTTCTCTTGATGTAGAAAACAAAGGTTGGGATCAAAGAGTAATTTCTACAAAACAAAGTTCAAAACTAACTTTTTTTTAAATAAACACAGACATTTTTAAAAGATAGATTTTTTTTTTCTGAACCAAAATCCATTATTTGAGATTTTTAGTTTATTATTACGAACAGAAACATCAAATAATTACAGATGAGAAGTTGAAGGCTCATCATTAATACACAAAACATTCATGCAGATAAAGAAGTGGGTCTCCTTTGACCAATTTGCCCTGAAGTAATCCCTAGGACACCATGGTGATGAAGCGTAACAGCGGCACAGATGAATCCCCTTCACTGTCTCATCTTATCTTATCTCTCGTCTCAGGTGCCTCCACCGAAACAACACTTGCCCAGACGTCAGCACCAACCTGAAAATAATGAGCTAGCCAATGAGCTTGCAGATGTTAAGTCCAGCGGCTGGGAGAGTGATCATGGCTACAAACACCTGCCTGGTAAGAGAAAGGGAGACTGAAAAACATTTTTATATTTATCATCACTTAGTTTCTTTAAATTAGGTGCTGAATAACACTTGCAATCTTGCAATGTCATTAATATAACATTACATGTAGACAGGTGAAGCAATTCAGTGGCTCCGAAACCTTTTGGCTTGTGTTAAAACAAAGCTCTGTCTCTAATGTTTCAACTAAACTACACCCTCTAACTGTATCACCACACAGAAGGAAGCATGTTTACATCTCCAGTTGTTGCTTTAACTATGAGTAGATGCACACCTCCTTCCACACAGAGGGAAGCTTACATCTACTGCTAGCACCTAGCACCACTGAACTTGTTAACATTACAGCTTAACCAAGAAGGACACTTTTAATGCTACCATCTCGCACTGTCACAACTCAAGCCTCTTGGCTGTGAGTAGATGCACGCTTCCTCCTGGGCAGTGATACAGTTGGTGGGGTTCAGACCCCCGAGTTGAGAACCACTCTCCTAATTGATATGTTTGATTTTACTTTTTTTTTCCTGCCTTTCACCTTCCTGCATGTCTCTTCAGAGCTGAACCATCTTAAGTGTCCAGTCCAGACTACCGACTGGTCACAGTGCTCCCGCAGCTGTGGAATGGGCGTTTCTTCTCGCATCACCAACAAGAATCCTCAGTGTAAGCTGGAGAGAGAGACGCGAGTCTGCACCGTACGGCCATGCCACGGCCTGACAGTCCCAGCCAAGGTGAGCTAGACTGAACTTCACTTGAACTGAAGGAGACAGACAGGGAGCAGAGGTCGATTATTCACATAACTGCCAAGATAGCATGTTATCACACTAAACGCTCACACGGTGAAAGTTAAACGCCTTGTGATAACACGTATCAATAAGGCATTATTTCACCTCTTATCTATCCATGTCAGACTACAAGGGGAGAACAATACCTGCTTATTTTTGCTCTGCTTCCTTATTTCCATCTTTCAACTGAGGAACGGAGGCTGACAAAATCTGTGCAGCAAAGAATGAAAAATTAGAAGTGCTGAGTAAATATGCTCTTAGTGCTAAAGCCATCTTTATCCCGAGCTTAAGAACAGAGATTATTTTAGCGGTACTTTCGGGAAGCTCTGCATCCAGTGGGAACTGGGCAGTGCTGATTTACCCGGCTGTGTTTTGGTGGCAAGCAGGCGTCTTTTTAAATATAGTCCCCCACCCCCGGCATTCCTGCCAAGCAACTGTCCATAGCTAGGCCCCGTCTGTGTACTCAGAGTCCAGGGGAGTGGTGTGTCTATATTAATCCTCCCATGTTGGACACACACACACTAAGAGTTCTCTTCTCTGCTCTACTGAATTAAAAAGATCTGGTGCCAAAAGCGATTATAGGTGTCAGTTTGTTTAACTGAAGAGGATGCTCAAACATTAAATAAATGTTTAATCTTAAAATGAATCACTTAAATCTAAAAGTAATCCCTCTCTCAATCCCTGCTTTGGTCTAGCAAGTTGAAGTCCAGGCCTCTTAATGTGAAACTAATGAGTTTGAGCTCAAAGCTGCTTAAATGTGCCATTATGTAAAAGGACAGGGCAGATGAAAGTCAAAGCTTTTTAGATTTTCTATATAATGGCAATCTTAATACTTGGGTGAACTGAAGACAATTAGGAACAACACTCATTATAATTCAAACTCTGACCTCATCTTTTTACTTTTATCGTCCAACCATAGAGAGGGAAGAAGTGCTCCCCAACACAGAAAGCCCCGGAGCCCATCCGCCTGTCTTACGGAGAATGCCTGAGTGTCCGCCTCTACCGGCCTAACTACTGCGGCGTGTGTTTGGATGGACGCTGCTGCTCGCCACGCCGCACACGCACCATCCCTGTGACCTTTGTTTGCCCTGATGGAGAGCGTTTCCAGAAGTCTGCCATGTTCATCCAGTCATGTAAATGCAGCGATGACTGTGGTTACCTTAATGAAGTGGCCCTTCCTCCACAGCAGTGGATGTACGGAGATACACACCAGTTCATAGACTAGTAATGAGGGGGATTTTTTTTTTTTATTATTATTTAAATGTGATGAGGTCAACTGTCTTTTTTGTTGAAGGAAAACTCTTCAAGACTAGGGGCCATTTTTCACATCTGGCTCCAAATGAGTAAAGACCAGGGCTGCCTTTATTCTCAATCATAAAGGAAACCCTTTATTGTGATATTATTACATGACTGGAGTGGATTGTGTACTGCTCCTGTTCAAACAGACATGGGACCTAAATTAGAGCCCTGATGGACTTCCTCCACTCTCTGGACTGATTGTTGATTCAGGTGTGGAGGATTTCTTATTTTTTGAGACATTCAGATCATCCTGAAAGGAGAAACACTACAAGAGCAACAAAGCACTTTGTTTAGCACTGAAAGTTAGGAACTATAATGACAGCAGTGCACGAGGATCACCTCACCTGCAACAACAGCCTCACATACTGTGACGGTGGATGACTCCGTGTCCCAAAATGCACTGCGATTACTCAGTGACAACAAGCAAAAGAATCTTTTGCAGCTTTATGTAAAGTGAAAATGTGGACTTTTGTTATTCAAAATATATCAAATCAGCATGTTATGAACATAAGCACAGACTGCAGCGATTGTGCCATTTTTGGGCACAAGTACATGACAAGCCATTTATATTTACACACAGCAATGAATGACACTGTTCTTCAAATGATAATGAACACTATCCGAAACTGACAAGCATTCAACGAGTACTGGACCAATGCCAATTGATTTCTTGTTTGTGCATTAAATGCAGTGTAGAGAAATGTCTTACACAAACCTGTATTTGAGATTTTTTTTTGGATCACACTGTATTCTGTAAATATTTTCTTTATTTGGATCCAAGTTTGTCTTATTGTTCCATTTATACACTACTGTTGATAAATTGTAGCTGTCACATTTTTGTTGGTCAAACCATGTGATAAAACTGTCTGCTGAGCTCAAGTTTTACATATGGTTTTATTTTGACTCAGCTTGTTGAGTTTCAAACTTTGCAGCCAGTTTCTGTTAGCAAACTGTTTTGGGATAACAGTGCTGTCTTCAAGCCATGCCGACAACGCCCTCTGCTTGTGAGGATTTGTAACTACAACACAAGGCTTGTATTTTGTAACACTGGTGTAGTGAAAATGTATTTTCATTGTAACATCTGAGAAACTTAAATGCTTTAAAAAGTGCAAAATTAAATAGAACACCATGAAATAAGGTATAAAAAGTTTATTTGTTCAACCAAAACAATACATCCATGTTTTAACAAGGAAAACACTAAAACAAGCACCCTGCAAAGACATAAAAGTAAAAAAGAAAAAAGTTTTATCATTGTGAACTTGCCAACATATATGGGGGAAGGACTTTAAAATAAATGCTGAGGGTTTTCCTTTTTCTTCCTCCACCAACATACAGCAACACCAAGGTTCAAACATGATCCTCACTGGAAAGACACTTCTTCACTCATCTGGACTGTTCGACTGCAAAGAGAAAAAGGAAAAGATTTTAAAATGTGAGATTACCACACATGAAAGGCAACAAAATATGTTATGTACCTGTATACACAGGCTATGAAATGGAATATCACAGATCAATATATTTATGCTTTTCTTCATGTGCCATTCCACATTTCCTACAACCAGATAAATCCCAACTTTAGCCTCCAGTGGTGAGGTTGGCCATTGTATAGGTTTGACATGTACACCAATAACCTGATGTGTGCTAATAATGTTGACAAAGTTTAAGTAGACATCATCTTGCCAAGTGCAAGGCAGCTTGTGTGAGCAACAACAGAACTTACTGTAGGAGGAGATATCAATCTCCTCTGGTAACTCTGCGACGTTGACCTCAAAACGGTCTTGGACTTCGTTCAGGGTCTTAGCGTCGGCCTCGTCAGACACAAAAGTGACGGCCAGGCCTTTGGTCCCAAACCTGCCAGCACGGGCCACCTGAGATACAGAGAAAGAAGTTGAGAATTTAAAAAATGGGCTCTACTCAAAGGCAAACAAGTACGCCACCAATTTGCTACCATCAAGAAAGGGGGTTTAATCATCATCAAAGGTAAAATGTTTCGCATTACTCCTGACTCTATTGTTAGAATAAAAACTTTCCAATTACAATCCCGATTATAAAACGTTGACTAAACAAAACCTTTGCAGTTGTGGGTTCCTGTGCTTTTGTAAAGATATTATCTATCAAGATGTGTTCTAGTATATTTGGTACAAGCTACAGCCCCTGTATGTGATTTTTGGTTTGTAAAATATACAGTTCTTTGCAATAGAAAACATAAATGTATATAATAGCTGGACTGACTCTGTGAAGGTATGTGTCAGAATCCTCTGGCATGTCGTAGTTGAAGACGATGTTGACTCGCTCAATGTCCATGCCTCGGCCAAACAGGTTGGTGGCAACCAGGATTCGCCGCTGGAAGTCTTTAAACTGTTGGTACCGAGATAACCTGGGACGAGACGGAGGGGATGAGCAACATCAGGAGTAAGAAAAAGTAAGATATCTTACAAAGTGAGACCAAGAACATCAAATGCCAACATTTAAAACGGTATTATTTTACACATAAATCTGGTTGTGAATTCCTCAGCAGGTAAACAGTCTTGATGCTTGTGTAAAAACAAATTGCCTTCCAGTGATGTGCTATTAAAGTGTTAGGACTAGATTTAAAAGACACCTACCGCTCCTCCTGCGCCATGCCCCTGTGGATGGCAATGGCAGGGAAATTCTGCTCCACCAGCAGCTGGGACAGAGCCACACAGCGATGCACTGACTTAACAAAGATCACCACCTAAAAAGGAACCAAAAAGAGAAAGCTTACATATTTTTGCTGGGATGGCAAAGACGCCCCGACGGGCTGGAATCTACATAAATAGCTCCCTCAAGAGGAAAAGAGATTAAACTTTAAAAGTATTATTGGAACAAGGCTGTACATGTATATTTCTTAGAATTACACCCTTTAGCAAAGATCTAAAATGCAATAATAAACATGTACATTATTGATATCTGATTCAGTGCCTCACAAATGACAGCCGGCTATACCTGGTTGAACTCAAGGACATCGAGCAGGTCGAAAAGCTTGCGGTTCTTCTCGCTGTCCTTCAACTTGCAGTAATACTGCTGTAAGCCGTGGAGCGTCAGTTTGGTCTCATCATCCACAAACACTTCCATGGGCTAACAAAGCAAAAAAGAGGAGCCAAACGTTAGCCTCACACACAAACAAACACACACACACACACACATCTGCAACTCCATAAAATTTCTGAATTCACACTAGGTTTTGACAAATGCATAGGGGCTCACTGAATCTGTTCTCCTGACTGCAGCAGAGCCAGGAGGACTGACTGTCCTGGCCAAGCCAAATCTGCCAAGGAGGATCACTTTGCCCCTCTTATATGGCCACTTATGACACCAACAGCCACAAGTGGGCAAAGCAGAGAGGGACCTGGCAACAAACACTAAGAGACTCAAACTATCTCACTTGTTGATTACTCATATTAGCAAAAATAAAACAAGAGCCGAGAGTACTTTAAAATCTCCAAATATAGATAGAACTTTGATAAAAACAGGTAACTGTTGCTCTTTCACTTTCAAAACAGCAACCTTACGACAAGCATGCTTTTTCAAACTTTTAGGCCAATATTTATTATAAACAATGTTATTTGAAACATAAATCTTGATACTCACATCCTGCATGAACTTGCGGCAGACTGGGCGGATCTCTTTGCTGAGCGTTGCACTGAACATCATAACCTGCTTCTCGTGTGGTGTCACCCTGAAGATTTCCTGGACGTCACTCCTCATGTCTGTTGATAAAAGAAAAATCCAAAAATCACAATAATGGCATTTCACTTCTTATTTATATAGAAAACTGAACATTTTAACCGTGCTCATTAGCTCCAGAAATAAGGTAGTAGTCTAATGGTTTTAAATGAACTTAATTCACTATTAGATCACAGTGAAATTACATCTTAAAAATCCACTTTAAAACATCTCTTTTCCTCTCACTCACCCAGCTGCTCCAGCATCCTGTCGCACTCGTCAAGCACAAAGTGTTTGATGTTCTTTACGCTGAGGGATTTCTGACGGATGAGGGCCAGAGTACGTCCTGGCGTTCCAACGACAATGTGAGGGCAGTTCTTCTTCAGCACTTCCTCGTCCTTCTTAATGGCCAGGCCGCCGAAGAACACTGACACCTTGACACTCGGCATGTACTTGGAGAAGCGTTCGTACTCTTTGCTGATCTGGAAGGCCAGCTCTCGTGTGTGGCACATTACAAGGACAGACACCTGGCATAGAAGGAAAGAGTAAATTAGTCTTAGTAGCTGCTTAGTCTCTCTTAATAGTGTTTGCAATCCAGGTTCCATAAATGTAAACAGCACATACTCCTATCAAGGTTGTGTTCCCAACTTTGCATAGGGACATGGAATATGCATTACACACAATGCATGTGAAATGTTTGGAGCAAAGGAATGACAACTAAGCACAAAATGCACATCTTCTAATATCTGACAGCTACAAAAAGTCATCAAGAGGCGGTGTTTACAGTTGTATGTCATGTAAATCATACATGACATACAACTGTAAACACCGCCTAGTCAGAGTTCAAAACTATAGCAGAGGCGTAATGACTTTTTGGCATTAATGTCAAGCAAAAACCAATGATGGTCAACTCACCTGTCCATCCACAGGTTCTATCTGTTGCAGGGTGGCCAGTACAAACACGGCTGTCTTTCCCATACCAGACTTGGCCTGACACAGGATGTCCATGCCCAGGATAGCTTGTGGAATACACTCATGTTGGACTGAAATTAAAACAGATGGCAACTGAAGGTGAGTAAAATTTTCTGAAACATATGACAACAACAGTGTAAGAAAAAGCAGGAGTATGCATTGAGGCGTAGGACTTAAACTATTACAAATGACTGCAGCTTTTAAATGGACATTATGTGCATCTTTTTTAAACCTAAAAAAACTGTTATTCACCTTCTGAGGGATGCTCAAAACCGCAGTCAACGATGGCACGTAGCAGCTCTGGTTTGAGGAGAAAGTCTCTGAAGCCTGAGCTGTGAATGGATACGTAAGACCCCTTCACCTCTTTCTTGAGTGCTGGGGTCCCACTCTCAGGGGCTCCCTGGGGCTCCTCATCCTCTTCGTAGTCCAGAAGTTCATTATCAACGTCGGTCTCAGCCATCTGTGTGAACAGCATGTAAATCAGCAAATCTGTTTCAAAGGCTTTATAAACGTTTACACTGTGTCAAAGTCCTCTTTACAGTGCATGCTCACAGTTGCGATCGAAGCTGGGTTGTCTCTCACATTTCAAAGAATAATTGTTAAAAAAATAAATGTTAGCCGAAGTTTTTCAACAAATCCTGGTACTGGTAATGTCAATACAATCGTTTCTACATTTGTCCTAAATTGAATAGTATTGCGAAAAAGTTAATCTAGGAATTGGTTTTGTTTGTAGTTCGCCATACAAAATCATCCTACACTCAACAGAGAAAATGTAGATACTACCTGATGTTAAAATGATCCGAAACCTGATCCTAATCAGCTGTCTCCAGAATTATCTTAAATTAGCAGAGGGCTCGGTTGGATAACGTCAGCAGGCCGCATCCGCGATTCGCATCAAAACGGACGAATTCATTGTTCAGAGGAGGAGGTTAAAATTAACGTGTGTGTGTACAAACTCGAACAACAACCACGATAAATGGGTCCCGTTTAACTATTACAATTACGCTGACTGAAAATGATGGCCGACCGGCACGATACGGTGCGTTCCTCGTCCTTCTCTTTCATTCAAGCCGGCTAGTTAGCAAGCTAGCAGCTAACAAATGAATGTGACTCACGACTTGCTTTAACCAACGTTGAAACAACGTAACTAACAACCTTATCGGATTCTTACTTCTCTAACACGACAACGTTGGAAAATATGGTAAGTATAGCGAATGAATGGCCAGGAAACGAAAAAAAAAACTTACTGTAACAAGATGGCTAAGGCTAATTGGCTAACTCAAAACAAAGCTAATGTTCGTGCAGCTAGCTTGTTAGCTACCAAAGCAAACCCCAAAGAGGCAACTTTAGCTACTTCTAGAAAGTATTTAGAATATTCCTCGATTGATTCAAGGCATCTACACACTGGTGGGTTTATTTTTGAAAAGCACAAAAGAACTGCAGCGTTACCTTGCTGTGATAGTTTATGTCCCGCCGATGTCGGTGTGCGTGATATACCACCGAGCTAGCAAGTATTCACAGCACAGTGAGCACACATGTATGGTGTGTTCAGGGACACCTCGAAAAAACGTACGCTTTCGGTGCGGTGTGAACCAGTGACTTTAAAAAGAATTAGATGAAAAGACAAGAATCCCGAAAAAATATCAGAACGCCTTTGTTTTTACATTTCACATCATTATACATTACATTTTGTATCATACACGGTGCGGGGCACAGCTGTGGTTAGTCATTTTGTGAATTAGACGAACAAATATAAAACTCTACACGATTAGAATGGTTTTGACACCAATTCATGGCTTGGCGTTCGGATTCTCTTCACCTAAACTGACCCACTGTCATTTCTCAAGTCATAAATCACCATGTCTCCGTTAGTTGCCTGTCCATTTGGTCTGGTCCATATCGTTTAATTCACTATTACGTTATTTGCGATAACACTGAAGGCATCTCTGTGTCATCAGCGACTGCAAGCGTCGTCCACTTTTCCAAGGTTGTGATTGGTCAGAATCATGGCAGTCACGGGGAAGGGTCAAAGCAGAGCCCTTTATTCTAGTGCACTCGGTCAAAGCTGTCATTTTATTATAATGCTTTATTACTGCTATAGATTTTGTTTGACTCATTACTTTTACAATGCTGTTTCTCATAGTATAGTACAAACACTATTTCCGTGGGAGATTTTATCTTTTTTTTCTCATGAAAGGAATTATTATAGAGATGCAAATATTGATTATTTAAGCTATTAAACTGTCTGTGTCTACATATGTGTATGATATTTCCCATGCAGCGCAGAGCATTTAGAGTATTTGCTTGCTCCAATAACCAAAGAATCCGTGGAGCTGCAATATACTTTTTGGCCACTTGATGGAGATAAAGTAAAGGCACTTGGCCAGGTGACAGGTGGCATTACATGTTCTTTAGTGTATGCTCATGTTTCGTATTTAGGGCCTCAATACAAAGGCAGAGAACACCCTTCAAGGCCTGCCTATGGAAAGAAAAAGCATCAATAAAGGGATCTAATCCAAACTGGATTAAATGTTTCATCTTTGTTTCTCCTACTGCAGAGGGTTGCAGGATCAAATATTTATTTACAATTTAATTCTAAAAAAGTGGAGATGAGTGTAACTTTCCTCACATTTACCTTTACATACTTTCTGCATTACCAGTCATTACAAGAATACCTTCAGGTTCAGCCCTTTACAGAGAGGGCTTTAATTATTGGCCCTTATGGCCAAACTGACAAAGTTAAAAGGGTTCTATTTTGGTACCTTTATCACTACAAAATCCCTTATCAACAGCTACTTGTTATCACTTGTTATGTACAAATAACCAACTTCCCCAAATGACATACAAATGATTATTATTTAATACATTTTCTCCATCTATGTATGGCTGTTTAAGTGATTTCTCTTTGACAAGTGTGTCCACTTCCTCTCTGCCACACTTTGTGGCCACCATTTTTCTCTTCTTTTACAGCCTCCTGTTGTTTTATATCAGATTGATAATGTTTTCTTCCCACTGTATAGGTCATCTGCAGCATCTCACCTCCTGCAGTCCAAATCTTCCTGCAGCTCATACTGCAATGGAACCGGATGTCTCCCAGTTGGCAGCATAGATACTAAAGTTGCACAGGTAGGTTTTTCTTTGGTATTTCTTTTACTGAGGAAGTGGTCTACCTGAGCCAAAGGCTCAAGGTCTATAGGTGATAGATGATGACAGTGGCTATGGTGTTTTCTGCCATATAAGGTCCTAACAAGCTTATCTTGAAAATTACTACAATACATGTGTGATAGCCATTTTTTCTTTATCATGCTTTTTACACATCTCATCTCACTTAATTTAAGTGAAGTTCTTTGGTTCTCACATTTAGCTTGGGAGCAAAAGGATAGCACTATTTAACTGTTGGAGCACGAGTGTACTCCTGAATACAGCCTGTCAGCTTAGAGGGTTGTAAAACATGAACATGACCAGAGAACAATGAGGGGAAAAAAAGACAAGACAGCGTCTTCTTTCAGAGTGTGCATTGCACTGATACAATGACAGTGGTGGAAGGTAACTAACTATGTACATTTACCCAAGTACTTCACTTTAGTACAATTTTTTAGGTAACTTCAACTCTGCAAATTTAAGTTGCATCAATGACTACACAAAATAATTTAGTATATAATACTTTTACTCTAGGTACATTTTACTGATGATAATTTTGTAGTTTGCCTCAGGTAATATTTTCAATGCAGGTATTTCTTACTCTGTAGGCCTATAACATATTTTGTTATGGAAAGAGTACACCCATCTTTCACCATTGTTCAGTGATAGGCCACCTGCTGCCAATCTCAGAACAAACTCAGTTTACACAGAACAGGTTTTTGTAATTTCAGTAAAAATTACAAAGAAGTGGATTTTTTTTAATTATTATTTTCAAGAAATAACATAGAAAATATCATTACGAATGTAGGTAATTGTAGTTATGATAACACTGCAGTTGCTTGCTACAAACACTCACAAAGCCAAATATTTACTTAAACTATTACATATATAACATTTTGTCACATCAACCGTTTTATTTGTCACACACTGTAAATCCGATAAAGCCGACACCGCTGTATGACACCTGCTGGCCCCGCCTTCTGCAAAATAAATCTCTACGCTGATTGGCTATCCCAGTTGTCCTTCCAAAGGGATCCCGCTATCTGAACACACCATTGGTCAATGACATGCCAATCACATCTCATCCTGCCACCTGATTGGTGTGCCACACCTCGTGCTCCACAGAAGACACAGGACGCCAGCCACTCTGTGTGATTTGCCTGCAATGATTGATGCTGCCGTTTATGCCATATCCCTGCTGAACCGCAGGCTACATCGCACGGCTGTCATGGTTATTTTAGCGGATTTCTACAGAGATATTTCCTTGTAGTTCACACACAGGAGCCTCTCCGCGCGGCAGAGGCTCGCGACCAGCTGTGCGACGCGGCGCTGCCTCCCGGTTGAACGGCGGCAGGACGATGGCACTGCGTTGGACGGTGTCTCCGTATTTGTCCTCGGTGGTCTATTAAGATTAAAATTAGCTAGAAACGTTACGTTTGACATTTACGACGGGCTGGTGTGGGAGCGACCATAAACACACCGCTGAGTATGGAAAAGGAGTCAAGGTAGGCATTTTAATGTTTATTTCAATATTTGTGGTGTTTATTTTTGACAGGAATATCAAATGTTATTGCGTGGAGCCTATTTCCGGGCCCGAGAGCTTATTATTTTGTATGAATTCAACGTCAAAAACTACACAGGCCCACACAGCAAAACAGGGCTCCTGGTTGTTGAAGCCCCATCAGCAGCAGCTTCATCCGTCTGCTCCATTTATCTCAGTGAAAAATTCCACTGTACGGCATGCCAACGCAGACACGGCCCATTCATTAGCCCATAAACCATATTTATTGCTAAGGCATAGCATGCTCCCTGCGTCCTCATTTTTAATATCGTTACACAATCGCATTGTTGTGGGAAGCCGGGACATTTGGTGCCCGCAAAGAGGGGATGATGTGTCATTTTGGCTACAGATGTTGATCCAGCCGAGCCATGAGTCGACTGCAGAGCATGTAGGCCTGTTGTTCAGGCATCCTCAAGAAACAGCAGGCCGGCATAATGAGCTGTCATTTCCAAACAACACCATCGATAGGATTATAGTGTTATTCAGGTTTGAAACTGCAGGACTAAGGGTTGCAGAGGTCATTGCCACCTTTAATAAAAGCCTGTATTCTCACTAGTGGAATGTAACTAACTACATTTACTCAAGTACTGTACTTCAGTACCAATTTGAGGTACTTGTACTTTACCTAAGTATTTTTTTTTCATGCTACTTTATACTTCCAATATAGATTTCAGAGGAAAATATTGTATTTTTTTATCAGTCAATCAATTAATAAATCAGACTTTATTTGTATAGCACTTTTAACATAATTTTACTAAATTACATTTATCTGAAGTCTTAAATCAGGAGTTACAAATTAAGATTTTTACATAAAAGGCATAAGAAAAATTTATAAAATATGATATTTGCTATAAATGAAAGTATCCAACTGAACAGCTCAAATGGTCAGTGCATAAATTAATTAGACAATTGACAGAATGTTAGATAGCTTTCAGTCATATTCTGTTTCACTTATTATAATTTTTATTAATTTCTTTTACTCTTAATACTTTTACTATAGTAATATTTTTGATGCAGGACTTTTACTTCGAACAGAGTGTTTTTATAGTGTGGTATTGGTACTTTTACGTACGTAAAGGATCTGAATACTTTGTCCACCACTGCTTTTTTCTTGTGTAACAACAGTAAATGAATGACATGGGGGCTGCTATATTGTGTCCACCTGTGTGTTTCTGTCCAGATGTTTATGTTCTTGATATTCACCAAAGACGCTGAGCCCTTAGGCTACCTGCCCATTCACAGGTCGCTGTAGTTGAAATTTTCATGATTACGTTATCCATCTAATTAGAGCATGAATTAAGGGTAAATCCCCTTAAATGTCTGGCTTGTAAGGCAGAAAACCAGCTCTTCTCTATGCTCAGAGAAAACCACTGCATTAAAGGGATAGTTTAGATATAATGAAGTGGGGTTTGATGACATACTTATCCATTGACAGTATATTACATACAGTAGACGTCTGTCAGCAGGCCCTTAGTTTGGAGAAAAAGGCTGAAGTCTGACACAGGAGCTAAACAATTCACTGCTGTGGAGGTATCGGCAACAAAACATTTTAGCCACCTAAAAAAAAGTCCCTCTTAAAAATATAAATACTAATTTACATGTACACTATATTGAGAGCATTTTCACAGTTTTACCTTAATGGCAGACAGTTATTTCCAACTGAAAAAAGTAAGCTGTTATATCGCTCTTTTCAAAGCCAGACTCCACTGAGAAAAACAGTGATTTTACATTGCTGAACACAGGAGCTGCTGGTTCACTACAGCCTTGATCAGTTAGTTTGTTTGTGTTATTGTTTGACTCTGGAGTTTAAAGGTTAGTTCAGATTCACCAAAGTCACACAATAGCACAAACTACCGAACTGATCGAAGCAGCAGTTGACCAGCAGCTCCAGTGTTCAGCAAGCTGAGATTACTGTTTTTCTCAGTGGAGTCTGGTGACTTTGACGAGAGCATAAAGGGGAACTGAACTGAATTCGTTAACGTCTTCCATGTTGAAACAGGCTGTCTGATGGAAAGACAGAAAGTGAAAGTAGTGAAAATACTCTCCATATAGCATACATTAAACTGATATTGATTATTTTAGGTGGGACTTTTTGTAGGTGGCTACAATTTGTTCTGTGGCTGACCCCTGTCCACAGCGGTGCATTAGTTTCCGTGTCGGACTCCAGCCTGCTTCTACAAGCTGAGGTCATGCTGACCGACGTCTACTGTATGAACCTTGACTATGGATAAGTACCCCATAGAGCCCCACTTTTAAAAACTCCTAACTACTCCTTTAAATGAATCAATGGTTTAAATTTGGACCAGGCACATATCATTTTTACCTCCCACTTGGATTCAAAAGAATGGAGCTGACATTGTTTTTGGGGTATGATACCGCTGACTACACAAAATGGAAGAGCTCCCTTAGGCACTTATCTCTTTTTTTCTTTAGGAGTGGGGAAACTATTCAAGGAATTAATTATCTCACTCTGTTGATTGTAATTACGGCTTAAATGCCCCATGACTAAGAGCATGTACCACTGAGTAATGGGTCGTTCATCATATCTGTGTACGAGATGCAGTGAGATTACTCTCAGTCTTATCTGTGAAATCCACTCACCGTGCAAAAGGCGCACATTTCACCGTCAAGGAAACAGGTATCTAACTCTCACATCCTGGTGACCTTGTTTTTATGCGCCACAACCTCGAAGCTTCTTTTTTTATCTGATCCCACGATCACACACACACACGCACACACACACACAAAACATTGCATACAACGTCTGTGACACACGAACACAACCCAACTTATCCCAGCTAACCTTTTATCTGTGCATTCACTGTTACTGCTGCCACATTATTCATCTGTGTGAGAGAGTGGTAAGCTAATAGGCTCTGGACAGTGTTGTCAGGATAAACAGTCGCCGAGTTGTTTGCACACTTGCGTTTGTGTGTGTGTGCGCGTGGATTTGAATTTGTGCATGCATGTGTTTGTAGCCTCCAGCAAGAACAGGAGGAGGGATATCATCTCGCAGCCTTCTCCCTGCACTGCACAGTTGGTCTGCCTGCTGCTGTCCAGGTTTATTATCGTCTGCTGCTGTGTTTGGTTGTTGAACAGGGACCAACAGGAGCCACATGTGCAGGTCATCAACAAGGACTGATAGACTGACTGATAGACTAGGACAATAGACAGATTGATTTCCCTTTCGCCCAAAACAAGATTTGCCTTTTGACAAACTGTCCAAATAAAAGTGTGGCTGCATCTTTTTCCTGAGCTTCAATCTAACATCCACTCCACTACAGCTTTAAAGGAATACTTCACCCAAAATATGATCATTTGTATGCCAAATGTCACCCAGTGTTACCTTTTTATTTGTGAAAAAAGGGTGATTTTTCTTGCATGCCCTCACCGCGATCGAAGAATCCAAAAATTGAGACGATTCTTAAAGAGCTTAAGTAAATCGGGACCGCATTTAATCTCAAGGAAAACAATGTCAAACTTGCAAAACACACGCATTTTGGCTCACTATTGAAAACAATTGCAAATACAAGTAGCGCACTGGACCAAGCGGGTGCGTTTGAACTCTGCTCCGGCATTCCATTGAGCAAAGTTCAGACGTTTTCCCCGGTGCGCTACTCATATGTGTGTGAGTGGTTTATGCGAAACGTTTAAATAGCACGTTTTTAGCGAACTGTACTGCACAAGTTGTGTCACAGTTTGTAAACAGATGTTTTAATATAGATTGCTGTTGTTAAATGTAGACCCCATCAAGAATTTTCTCTATTTTTGGATTCTTTGTTAATCGTTGAGGCAAGCAAGAAGAACAAAGTTTACACTACAAATTCAATGCATCACTGGTTGAGTAATTGATTTACAAATCCTCATTTTATGGGTGAAGCATTTCTTTAATCCATCAAGAACACCTGAGATGAATATCAAAGAGGAGCACTGTGACTTTAACAAACAATTGTAGCTGCAGTTGTCTAGGCTATCATTATCACATCATGGAGTGCTGTCTGTTTGTGTGCAACTCTGTTTTCCAGCTTCAAGGCTGCTTGAACACAATAGTGACTGTATCTCAAAAATAAAAGATTCACTCTCATAATTATAGTCAGCAAGCTTGATTCTGCCTCTATTCCAGTGCCAAACAGAAGTGAAACTTTTACTGAAAGTATAAATCTAAACCTTATTGACTTACGAGGTTAATGATATTTTCTCTAGCGGTGGCTGTTTGACCAGGGTCTTTGAATGATGTAGGTACCTTAGCAGAAGTACAAAATTTGAGGAAAAAAAATCTATGGCTACAGCTAATAGCTGTTTTCTGTATCGATCAATCTGCTGGCTATTTTCTCAGTTAGCCTACACGATTTATTGTGTGGTCCATAAAATGTCCCAAAGCCTGAGTCACTGTCTTCAAATGTTTTGTTTGGTGCAACCAACAGTCCAAAATCTAAAAATACATTTCATATAATGTCACAGAGAAAAAGCAAATATTTACAATGCACAGGCTGGAACCAGAGCGTTTTTGCCACTTTCATGTAAAAACTATGAATCAGTTATTAATATTGATGGTGATTAATTTTCTTTTGACTGACTGTTAAAGTTCAAAAATACTATACGCCATGAGTTGGATGATTATGCCTTTATTTTCTTATATCAACACCAAATTTCTTGCATATGTAAGTGTGGAATCCACACAAAAGGTGCTCAAAGTAAAGTTTTACTGTTTGGAGAGTTGATCTTTAAACAAATACTGTCCCTCTGAAGCCTTCAGTATCATCTGTCCCAGCTATTGCTTGTTTTACCGGCTGCCTGCTAGTTGGCTGTTGTGGTGCTGGCTTGGCCTGTGTGTACTGCAATTTATTTCCTTGCTGACACATGGAAACAGGGAGCAGCGTGATGACCTGGCTGCCGTGGTTCAAGCTCACTACGGCTGCAGTTCCTCCACAGCTCTCAGCTTTCTACCTATTGTTCATGTAGGCTGCAGATTTGTAACTGGATCTGTGCAGCCGTACAGATTTTACACTGACTGAGACGTGGTCTCATTTTCAGACAGCTGCACGTTGGATTTATACAAATACACAAATTACGTTCAGATAATGAGGCAGAAATATACATAGGGCAACGATAAATGCAGTAAAGGAACTCAGTTGAAATTATTTGAGCTTCAGTATTGTCTTTGGGGCCTTTAGGACATTACGTATATAAAATGTAGTTTAAAATGGATATACTCAAGTAGTACAAGCGCCTCAAAACTGTAATTAAGTAAATATATTGAGTTACATTCCACCACTGTTGCTATAGGTAAGATAATTGGCTATTACTAAACAATATTGCATAAGCATATGCACGTACTTACATGCTTATGGCCTTAATTGCCATATCTTTAATTCATGAAGTAGCAGGTACAAACATGCTGCTTTTCTCTACAAAAGGTCGTTGCATTTCATCAGCTAAGTCAAAAAAAATGAACATGAAGGAATGATTTACTGCAGGGTGAATCTGTGGGAGTATGATTAACAACACAGACGTGCTGCTGAGGCATTTTGAAACCTGTGTCGTCACAGCGGGCTGTCAGTGATGCGTCCTTTGCACATCAAGGAACGTGATGTGTCCTGTCAGATTTGCCTCTGCTTTAGAGTAAACCATTTGGAAGTTAACAGGTTTTTGAGGTTCTCAGATTTGATTAGTTCTTTAATTTCCTCGGGAGGCTTAAGGTCGTTCAGAAAAGCCTCAAATGAATCTCATTTTTGAGATGTTGTTTGTGGATCTGACTGTTTCCCTCTCACTGGCATTTCTAATGCAAACAGCAGATGTTTGTTATCAGAACGGATGATTAAACAGCAGCTCGGCTACTGATCAGTGTTCGTGACGACGCTGCTGGGAATGTATGAAATTAAAAAGATAATATAATGAATTCAGCAGGAAAACTAATGTCAGTCACTGCTTAAGCATCACATTAAGCAGTGGCTATGTGCCTGTGGTAGCACACGGTTTGTAGCAGTTATCCTCCATGACACACTCATGTAATCCAGTTTTGAGATTAGCGCGTGATTAGTGAATGTGGCAGTCTGTTTCATCCTGCATTTTTTAGTGATAAAATATTAAATAATCTGAGCGGTATTAGTACTAATACAGTGACCATTCAGTGGCGGAAAAGAGCAATATAGTCGCCTGCACTTGAAAGTAATTGATGGGTTGTGCGGATGGCTATTTCTAGACAATTTCCTCTCAGTGGCACTCAGGGGAACCAAATAATGTGGAGAGGGACACTAACTAAATTTGGAGCAGGAAAGCATTAGTCATATAAAGTGAACGTGGTCATGAGATTTAGGGAACCGAGTCTGGAAAACACTCGTAGTCACTGTCGCTTCAATTGTCCTTAATGTGTCTTCTCCTCATTCAGGCTTAATGTCACACTTAATTCTCATTGGCCAAATCCCAGAAAACATTTGCTGCCTGGTACAAACATAAGAGAGTTACCAATTATACCTCAATGAACTATATAGCCCTCAGTTTGTACGTGAGGGCTGTTTTGGAGAACAGGCTGTCGTTACGGTAATGGTGATGCTGGAGCACTGATGGGTTAAGAAGTAGACATTTCCAGTACACAGAAACATAAACCACTGTGCCATCAGCACACAGTCAGACTCACTGTAGAGTAAGTCAGGCAGTGGTGGACGAAGTACTCGGATCATTTACTGAAAAGTACAATGACCACAGAATAAAATTATTACAAAATAAAAGGCCTGCATTCAGCGTTTTACTTAAAGCAGAACTTTTGAACATCAGAGTATGCTTACAGATTTTTAAGAGCACTTCTGCCCATGTGAACAAGTTGTCGTATTTTGTGGCTCCAGAGTGGTGTTATCACAACGCTGTGATATCTAATTTCATCAAAATACAGTGAGAAATATTTATATTCTATATCTATTTTGATTCCATGGGGAAAATTAACATTACAATGTCAAACATTTAATTAAAAAGTTAAATATATCAAGCCTGTAACATGACAACAGGGACTTCTTTTCTTGGTTAGTCGCAGAGAGCAGCAAACTGACTGTAGTAAACATTAAAATAAGACAAAGAAAGCACAGCTGGTAGTGGTGTATCAGTACTGCGAAAAAATTAGTATGGAAACCGTTTAAATATTCAGGGTGATGAAGCCTTCAAGACCAGGAAAAGACAACACTTACATTTAGATATCCAAAACCTAAGAAGATACCTAGTTTTAGATCACAGTATCAATATAATATCATTAAGTTGCCCAGCTTGAAGCTCGAAGCAACATTAGCCGCCACTTGTATAACCTGCCCTGCAAAGTTTTTGACATGGAAGAAAACTGCATGTAAAAAAAGACGATATATCCCTTTTTTTTTCCTTAAATCATCCATTGTCAACACAACAATGTTATAGAAGTAAAATGTTAAATACTCTCTTAGATAAAAATACTGAATTATTAGCAAAATAATTCTCATTATGCAGAAGTGGCCCTTTTCAGTGTTGTATTGTTTAATCACTTTGGCATTAATATGTAAGAAACACTTTGTTGTTGGTCAAGGTCAGGATAATTTTAACTCTACTGTTACTGTACTTTTATATGTGTTGGGTCTTTTTAATTTATAGCACAGTATCATATTTTATGAACAGATCACTTGTTGTGTATGTATAATTTTAATCTGGAAAGTAACCAATAACTATAGCTGTTAAATAAATGTCAGAAAGAGTGCAACATTTATCCACCCATCCAGTTTTTGGATCTGCTTTTCAGGGTTGCAGAGCAGCTTCAGCCGATTCCAGCTGACATTGGGCAAGAGGCGGGGTACACTCCGAACAGGTTAACAGACTATCATAAGGCTAAAAGAAAAATATTTATTCAAAAATGCAGTTGATGCATAAAGTAGCCTAAAAATGGAACTACTCAAGCATTACAAGTACCTCAAAACTGTATTCCTATAAGCCCAGTAAGCTACATACTTGAGTATATCTTCTCAGTTACTTTCAGCCTGCTTTCATCATACACAAATGGATTGGTATCTACTTCACACACTATTGCACTACGTGTGGACTGTGTTTAACTTGTCAATATTTGTGCATCAGTGCATCAAGGACCTAATTCCATGCATTGGCAAATCGACTCATTTTGATTCCAGTTATGGCTTTCACAAACACTGAGGGGGAGTGAGCTTTGAGCTGCAAAAGCAGAAAAAAAAACATCCCCTCTTTACAATGAGATGCTTTGAGCAGCGTCATGCCCAACAGCAGTCACAAGGATAGTGGGTCTAGTAGATAAGTAGCGTGGAAATCAACAGCCACGTGTCAGTAACCAAACATGAGACGATGAGCTAGAACAACAGTGAGGTTAGCAGCCCCAGATTAACAAAGGGGTCGCCCTTAATGTCAGGGCTGGAAGGCCCCGAGGGCAAAACACACTCGCACATAGATGGAGGGGGGAGGAGAAGAGGGAGGGTAACACATCAGCGAGGTCGGGATCCCGGTGAAAACTAGCTGATTTTTCTGTTTTTCTTTATAAAATGCTGGTCAGGTTTTTCCAGGAGGGTTGTTTCAGCCTCGTGGGGAATAATATACGCCTCAGAATATCTGTGATCGCATATAATGTTATGACTTATTTTGCAGACAGGGAAATATAGATGGAGCTGTTGTTAGTGGGTGTGGTGAATTGATCAAAGGGGTCGCTTGCATTTTTTTTTTTTTTTTGTACACTCGTTATTTTATTCGCCCCAGGCCGGCTCAACGTCACCAAGCCCATATGGAGGCCCTAAAAAGCTTCTTTACACTAATGAAAAATATTTTGTAAATCAGACACATTCTGCTCAAGGGTTTGCATGCAAACCACGTATACGAGTTTCAAAACATGGAGCGGCAAAGGGGACGTTGGTTCATTTTGGATAACTGGAGGTGGTGCGTGCGTGCGTGCGTGTGTGTGAGAGAGAGAGAGAGAGAGAGACAGGGGGGTCACAGGAGGAAACAATAGCACTGTTTGTGGCTGTAGACAGTCAGAGCTTGGAGAGGATGCGTTCAGGCGTTGAATTTACACAATACCATAATTGTGCGTGGTGAAATCACTCAAGGACAGCCTAAACATAAACACTCAAGACTAGGCATGCATGTTTCACAAATGTACACACCCATTTGTTTCAACACACACACAAACAGAAGTGGGACTTGAGACATGTTCGTGAACATGTCAAACATTAACCTTTCATGTAGCACAAACACACACACAGTAAGCATGCTTGCAAACACACACATTTAAATGGATTACAAAAAAGCCCCCCCCCCCCCCTTGTCTCAAAGACCTCTGCAGTTTCTCCCAAGTACACAATGACATTAGAGGGAGCCTGCTGTCATATATAGAGTAACAGCCAAGTGCAGAAAATCTGGCTTGTTTTGCTTTGTCAGAGACCTTCACCATGTCCTTCCATTATTCAGTGCGTGTGTGTGTGTGTGTGTGTGTGAGAGAGAGAGAGAGAGAGAGAGAGAGAGAGAGAGAGGAAAAACTCCCACTTCAGTGCTGTGGTCCTACATGACTCACACCTTTTACAGTGTGGTCTGACCACAGTGACACAGCTGAATAGCTCTCTGTGGTGCTCTGAAGTATCTCCTCTTTGTCACAGCTAATAGGTCGATGATTAAGATGTTTTCATGGCACTTGTGTTTTTTTAAATGCAATTCCCATGATGTCCTTATTGACAACTCCAGACCGCTGTTCCAACAAAATCAAAGTTCTTTGCTTTTTTGCACCAAAAGCTTAGTGGGTTTTTATGAAGTTGAAATACAATTTGAAGTTGTTTTGTTTTTGTTTAGTTTTTCTTTAAATTGTGGGAGTGCTCAAACCCTTTAGATCTGTGGGGAAAATGTAATATGGATGCATGTGCTTGTGGTGTTTTGTGTAGGCATAGCCTGTAAGTTGACTCAGGGGACATTTAGCGATAACTCTCCTGAGCCAAGTAGTACCACCTTCAACAAACTCCATTATTGACTTAGGTTAAAAAATGCTTTGTATGTGACATTCAGAGCATTAATATAGCAGCAAGCCTTTATTTGCTAGGTAACGATATAGTGGAGTATTGGCCTTCAGAACAGAGAATGAAGTCAGACTCTGTGTATGTTGTAATGTGAGCTTCTCTGTGTTTTATTGTGGTAAACTGGTCCAATATGGGTATGTTAGTGCGTGTGTGTCTCACTGGCTTCCTCATTGCTGCCACTTTGTAGTGCATTTATACAGCGGTTACTGCTGATATTTGGACGGCATCATCATTGCAAAAGCGTAGCGCCCATCTTCAGGTTCTCCTCTGGTTAACACTCAGTATGTTTACATGCACAGTTAAGTCAAGTTACAGTCATAGCTCGATTTGGCCATTTAATTGGACTACTGTACTTCTCCCAGTATACAACCATTGAGGGAGAATTGATTTATTGAAGGACTCCATCAATAAATCACAATCACAACTGTTTATTTACAATCACTTAGGGGTAGAAAACCGCTTTGTCATGCGCAAACTGCACTGAACATACTCTGCCTTAATTGATTAGTTTTAAGCCAGCTAAAACGACCAATATCAGTTTATATTTAGTATATTTTCACGGCTTTATTTTGCTGTACGATAGCCTTTACCGACGGGGATCTGAAGCCATTATATCAAAAATAGTAGACCCAAGAAAAACAATTGCTGGTCTACCGTTGCCTCAGTCAGCTGTTGTGTAAGGTGAGGTGGAGCAAATATACAGTTCACTTAAAATTATATTGACTTTTTTAGATAGATTTAGATAGACTAGATTTACCCCTACCTAAACCTGATTCAAACCCCGACTATACTTATCATAGGAGGGGGGTGGCTGGGGTGTGACATTTTTATTTAAAATGAATACAAAATACTACCATTTAAAGTTGTATGTTCCTCAACTAAGTCAAAATTTAAAAAAGGCCTTTCTCAGTGCTTAATTTCTTAAAATACCTGACCGGTTTTGCAGCACTTGTGACTATCGGCATCCTGTCCTACCAGGGACAATCAAAAACATGTTTGGGACAAACAGAGAGCTTCCCTGGGATGCTGTCGTGACGAAATGATGCAGTAAACTCATTGTGGACAACAAATCTGTGTTGAAATTGGCAGGAGAATGGCAAGGTAATGCTAGCAGCTGGTAACAATGCCTAACTTCTCGTGAAGGATGCATTGAGTTAAGTTCTGATGCATTCAAGCTCTCTTCGGTAAAAATGAGACAAAGCAGTTCTTTTTTTTTTTAAGTTTTCATGTGAAAGAAGCTTCTATTAAAGGTTGTTTCACAAATGTGTATGTAATTGAATTTGTGCTCATTCAAAGGTAGTGTAATGAAGAGCTTAAATTATTTAAATTAGTTATTTTCATGTAGATTTTTTTTTTCTTTGGCACAAAAGGGGAAACAATTAACAACAACAACAAAAAACAACAACAACATCGATATCGACTATCAGCTGTCGGCGAAATTTTTATTTAAAACATTGGTATTGGTATTTGGTAAATTATTAACACAAATCCCTGGATTGATTGTTATTCAGTATCACTGTCGCAGCTGAGTAAAAAAATCATTCACAGAGCCTAAATCCTGCTGTGGATCTGCAGTAGAGCCTCCTTAACAGCGATCTAAACTCTTTCCAGAGAGAGCTGGCCTTGATATTTTATATTACGTATAATATCGTTTCTCTGTCTTGTGTGTGTCTTTAATTTGAAGTATCACAGACAGGTCAGGGTTGTGAACATGAGCCTACTTTCCTGGCCACTTGTTAAAGGGTCTCTGGGCATTGGGATCAAGGTGAAAACATTCACAAGTGTCTAACACCATTATATATTTTGTCAATAATAGAGCCCACCTCAGTCCCACCGCAGGAACGAGGTGAATATGTGACTGACCAGGCAGAAGCATCGCTGCCCGAGGGTCACCCATCTGTCAGATGATTTTAATCAGAGAGGAAATGGCAAACTCTCACTTCTGACTGTTGCAGTAAATTCAACCTCAGGGAGGTCATTTAGATTTAACAAAGTGACTTAATTAAATAAGTAATAAATAAAATAACTTCTGTATCCAGAGAAAGCTTTTTCACCATTATGGCATTACTTTGATATGAAAAGGATGTTATTTCAGATATCTCTTTTTGGCTTAGCCCTCTTACAAATGTGATTGGTCTCATCGACTTGTTAATGGCTCTTTTGATTGGGCTGGTTTCTGGTTGCATGAATGTGGTCCTTGTCTCTTCTCCGTGCAGTGTTTTCCCTGTTCAGACTGTTATTATGCTCCTCTCCTCTCCCGCAGGCTATTTCTCTGCTCTCCTTGCCTGCATCTGTTTGTTTCTCTCAACCTTCATGGTTGATTACACAGCCAAAATCAATTCAATTCATCGCACTGTTTTTCAGTTTTCTAATTCACAGACAGTCCAATATGGTATTAATCGATTGATTAAGTGTATTGTTTTTGTTGTAGTGTGCCGACTATGACTACATTACTGTGTTTGCAAATGCTGTGTATTTTGTGACTGGGCAGGGACAGAGTATGCTCTCAGCATAGAGGGGGTGGAGCATTCTCAAGGAGCCCTTCAGATAAAGCCATTTTAAAATTCAGAACTGTAAAATATCTGATATATATTCTATTCTATCCATGAACACAATTTGTCACTTATTGAGCTTAGCAAGCCTGTGTCTAAGATAACATGCAGCGATGCCTCTTTGTCAGATAAGCTTGGTTTGAAGAACAAAACAAACAGCAACGAAAAAACAGTCACTCTCAAGTGTTTCAGCACCGAGGACAGCAAGCAATGCTTTCTAATTATTGATTGATGAACAGTTCAACACCGCAGTCTTTAGGCAGTGATAGGCAATAGTGTAAGAAGTACTCAGATCTTTTCCTATGGTTACTACTGGTGACAGGCTGAGACAGCGATGTCTGTCTGCTACCTGTTTCTTTCTATTTGTGGTGGTGATGAACGCTGACAGGTCAGGTGCACTGTCTCAGTACCATCTCTCTCTTACATGGGAATAATTTAAACATAGCATAGGATAGACTCTGCATCACTAGAGGACAGGCTAGGGCAGTGACAGAGAGATGACAAGATGCAGTAAACATGGAGTTAATCAACAGATTAATCTAACATTCTGACTGATTTCCTCATAATCAAAATTTAAGTTAAGAAAGATAAATAATGGGTGTTTCAGTCACCAGTTGTTGTCTCGTCTAAGCCTGCTGTACTTTAGTGTGGTCCAACAACTAAACATGAACATATATGGCCCCTTTTTAATACTTTTAATACGTACAGCCGTCTTATGTTGAGTGGACGAGAAGGACCTAATTACACTTTTCTTACTCTCTCACCCCTTGTGTTTTAATGCACGTGATGTGGATTTTCTCTCCATTTTACCGTCTAGTTCGACTTTTAAACAACAAACAATCAGCAACAGTGGATCAAAACAAGGCTTTGCACTAAAACGTTGTAGTTATGGCGCACATTTCCCATCATGCCTTGTGCTGGACTGAGTAGTTTGTTAAGTTTAGTGCTGAAGTTTCAAAAAGCAAATGTGACTTTTGTCAGAGTTATTAATGTGTGTCTTCAGAACATGGTGGTTTGATCATTTTTATTTACTGGTGTATAGTTTTTACCATCAGTGAGGTAGGTTTATAGGGAACCTTTCTGAATATGGGCCCTGCAGACATTTGCCCTCATTATAGCTCCGTTTATGTGCCTGGGATTTCTTTCCTTTGCACAAGAGCAATATGCATTATTCCAGAGTTATTATTAGCTGGTGAGTTGCACAGTGTGTATGTGGCCAGAAGTAATTTCCACAGGGCTGCCCCCAGTAAAAGAGCTGTCTGCCATCCATAATGCAGAGGAGGGGTTGTCAGGAGAGCGGGCTGTAGCTCCTCATTTTGCTCCATATTATAGAGCAGCAGCAGCTTGGCCTTTTGGCTCATTTTCTCCACTGACCAATTTCAACTCCTCCTCAGCACAGGGAGAGAAAGAAGCAGAGAAGCAGAGTTTGCATGTGTATAGAGAACTGATTCCAAACTGAATCAGAATCTTATGTGTCTTAGCTTTTTAGTTATGCTTTTCCAAACAATAACAACAAATGTGTGCATCTTCACTGTTGGAAACCTATAACAAAAAGGAGCCATAGTGGTCCAAAGTTATCACGAGGACATATGACAACATTGCTGCATGTAATGTGTGTAAAATGATCATTTCAAGTAAAGCTCGAAACATTTAAATTGATTTAAATCCCAGGGATTCCATGTATTTGACACTACTACAAGTTCTCTGCACAAGTTTCACTGCTTTCATTACCGAGGGTAGATATACTGTCATAATAAAGTTAGTTTTTTCTTTGACGAAGAAAACGGTGCAATGGAGGTTTTGCACACCTGAATCACGTGTCCCTTTTTCTACTCTGTTTTTACACTAGAAAGCTGTATAGGCCTACTTTTTTACCCACTTATAAAATTGATCAGGAATCATGAAGGGTATCCGTGAAGAATCGCACAGATAAGTAGAACTGATAATAGCATTGGTATCAATAAAATCTTGTTGTATCCTATCCGTGCGTGTGTGTCTGTATCTGTATCTGGGTGTGCGTGCATGTGTGAGTTAGTGTGTTAAGTCTTCATCCTTATTTCTTTTCTTTTTTGGAGCCTTTGCAGCTGCCATATGCAGCACAACAGCAAAGCTCTGAGATATTCGTTTACCTCTGGAATGTGTGATCTTCACACCGTCACTTTAATATTTAGCCATCTCATATTCATATTTTATATTTTGTATATATTGATATTTTACATATATTTTTATTTTCTGTACACACGGCTGCTGTGACAAGTGAATTTCCCACAAGTGGGATAAATAAACGTGTCTAAGTCTAAGTCTAAGTCTAAGTCATCTATCTTGTGCATGTATTTGTGAAGTTCCACATGCTTATGTGGTAGGTTGTTTAATGTTAGCACCTTATATGTTGCACTCAAGACATAAATGCCTTTCCCTTGTATGCCCTTATCACTGGATGCAACTTATTCAAAACAAATAACACAACATTGTTGTTTATGATTTCTAAAAGCTCCAGTCAAAAGAGAATCAATTTTCAAAGCCTTTGGCCCAAACAGTATGATTGCATACATTTGCACTGGCTGAAAAAGCTTTTTTTTCTGGGTGTAAAGTAAAGTCACGCCTGGGTGCCAAAGAAGAGAAACAATTAAAATCTCTCCTAACTCTCCTGTTTGTAGTCAGAAGCCTCAGCTCATTATAAGCTCTGTGACGCCTGCCTCATCTCTCTGAACTCACTCAGTTATTCATCTTATTTATTCATGATCTGATCGATTTATTATCTCTCCATGCACATAAATCGCTCAGGAGGTGTCATCATCCCTCGGTCCTTCTGAAAGCTATACAGCTCGAGGTTAACTGAATAATAGTGTATAAGGTCCTGTTGTGTGTAACACTGCAGCGGACATGTCCGTTTTCTCACTCCCTTTTACAATGATGAAGAAAATGCAACACAGAACTTATGAGTGTCTCTATAGATTACACACAGTTTGATTACTCGTCAACATTGTAACTGTGTTAGGCATCACTGGGCAACCATCTCTTTTGGTCTGTTTGTCTGTAGTGACGGGCTGTGATGCTCTTAGTCAGGGTGATGTCATCACGGTGACTAAGGGCCACTCCTTCAAAGAAGTTATTTGATCCAGGGTGTGGGGGGCATTATTGGCATCTGAATGTGGATTGCAACAGTATGGCCGGTGTGTTTTCTTGTGTCCAGCTCGGTCTATCAAGCCAAAGATGACATCTGACATCTTTGAGTGCACAAACTAAAAATGCAAAGCGTTAGAATTTTTGTAGGTGGAGATAACTATGACGCCTCCTTCATCGCCTGAACAATATTGCTATAATCACCATAGCATAATATCAAAAGCAATTTGTTATCATATTTACTGAAGTATTGAAAATCATGGGGTAAAAAGATGAACTCAGTTCATCCCATTGAATTTCAAGTCTTTTCAAGTTTATTTTTTAGCCATAAAATCTGTCATTTACAATAATATATAATATATGATAATTCTTAATTATCCTGACATTTCAATCTTTGCATGTATGAAGAGAACATATTATACAAATACATTATAGTGTCAATTATTTAAAAAAACAACCTTATTTTAGTGCTGCAGCGATCAAAGCTATTTTAATAATCAATTAATTAAGTCATTTATCAAGCAATAATAAGCTACTCAAATGTGGAAATTGGCTTCCTGTCTCTGTTTTATTTTTTCTGTTCACATTTTATTATCATTAAATGTGACATATTAAATATCTTTGAGTTTAAACTGCTGGTCAGACTAAATGAGATTTGAGGACATCTGCTAAAGCCAAGGGTGAGTTATGAGGCAAGACTTTGTGGAGTTTATGCCTCTTTTTGTTGTTTTTGTCTCCTTGAGGTTCTTTTGTTGTCCTTTTTTGGTCATTTTGTATTCTGTGGTCATTCTTGCTTGGTACATGTTAATTTTAGGGACATTTTGCAGGTGAAGGCTAGAGGGGCCCTTGACACTTTGGGCCCCTTAGCCTGTGCCCGCTCGACCTATTCAGTAATCCATACATGGTTAAAGCTCTGGGAAAATGTAAGGGGCACGATCATTTTTTTTAATCAATCGAAAATCAGTCGTACAACTTTTACATAGACATACCATGCTGTGCAGCTGCAGGCTTTGTCATTACTTTCTTTTGTCATTTTTACTGACCTTTTTCTGCATCCATGACAGGTTTGAAGACCTCTAATCATATTGGCTCCACAGCCAGCCAAGCAGCCAATCAGGCAACAGCCAGGCTCACTGAGGAGGGAGACCAGCAGTGAGAGTGGAAGACCCTGCTACCGCACCCGCACCATTTAACCCATCCCTCTCCATCGTCACCACCATGTCTATACCCAGCAGCAGCCCAGAAAAAGAGGGCTCTAGTGCAACTCCCCCTCATTTAGAGTGCCCCTCTTCACCTTCTGGCATGGACCCAGACCCCCCGTCGACGGGCAGCCCAGTGCTCAGCCCAGACTCATCTTCCCATGATGCAGTGCTGTCAGCACCAGCGGCCTCCCCGGCAGACTCAGAGAACCTGAGTCCTGATGAGCTGGAGCTGCTGGCCAAACTGGAGGAGCAGAACAGGTGAGATCAGTAGCTGTCCTCATCAAGTTTAAAAAACGTGTTGGGTGTACAGATTCAACCAGATAATTCTAAAGGAATGGGTTTAGTTTGGATTAAAAAATAGCAAAATCAAAATGTAGAGAATGGATTCATCTGCTCTAATATAAGCTGCAGTCATAAGCATGTCTGGCTACCGAGCTATTTACCTGCAGGAACCAGATGTTACTTACACAGCCAAGGAGCACATCAGTAACAATCTTTGTTAGTTTTTCAGTTGAGAGGTTACTGTAAAAAAGCTGGATAAAATATAACGACTTTGAATAAAAGAGTCAGCTAAATAAATGTAGTGTAAAAATTGTTCAGTTTAGTGGACTACAGTTCAGACACAAGTAATCACAGTTTTACGTCAGTGAAGGCCAGTTGTACCCTGTAAGGAAGAGCGAATAAGCATCTAAGAATAAAAGAATAATTATAATTAAAATTTAACCAGAGAACCAACAAGGAACAAGTAAAGTCTGGAGATTTTACATTTGAAGTAAAACCTCTCGATCAAACAAGATAAGAGAACAAGATGTATTTACAGTTTGACTTCAGCTGCAGAAGCTGAAGTGCAGAAATTAGTGAGGGTTGAAGGCATCGTTACAACAGCAACTAATTAATGAGATGGCCTAATGTGGGAGATAATTTGAACCTCAAGACTGGAGATGAAAAATACAGTCTCTAGGGGGCATTTGTAAAAAAAAAAAAAAAAAAAGACGATAGCAGTACAGGTTTTCAGCAAGCCTGGTAGATTTTCATTAATAAGTTGTCATACCATACAGCAGTCATTCAGTATATATTATTGTAATGATATCACACATGTACCGTGGATGCTACTGTATGTTCTTTCATGAAGCTCATCATTTAACCAGTTCAGGATCCGTTTCTTTTGGAATAATATGTAATCAGCTGGTTTCAGTCATGTTTTAGAATGTGACTAAGGTTTAATCCCTGTGTTAGGTAAGGTTTAATCCCATGCGTTGAAGAGGGCCACATTCTGCAGGGATGTCTGTTCACATGTTTGCACCACTGCAGAAAAATACACAGGGATTCAAAAGACCAAAAATCACTTTAGAGCACTGAGCAAGGAGCCACATACAGTGTAATTCTTCCCGCAGCCATCACATGGTTCAGCAGAGCGGTCAAAGTGCAGGGCGGAGGAGTCAAGTGACTTAAAAGAATCAGACATTTGGGGTCAAAGTGGGACTAAACCTCAACACCCTCTGGGTAAAGTGCAGTCTATTTGATAAAATCATCTCTGCTTCCTGCTGCCCCAAACTCTAAGGAACAGAGGGATTAAAAAACACATTTCAAGGAAGCAACAATTTGGGAAATTCGCTCAATTGCTTTTTTAACATATAGTCAGGTGAGAATACCAATATCTTTGTCATCATTCAATTGTAAAGCTACTTAGCTTAGCTTAGCATAAAGACTGGAAACAGGGGGAAACTGCTAGACTGGCTCTGTCCTAAGATCACAAGCTCTGTCTGCAAGCAACTCTAAAGCTTATTAAATAACTTATTTTTATGTTGTTTGTTTAATCAGTAAAAAATCCAAGGTGTAAAATAGAATGTTACACTTTAACAAGTGGTTTTGTGTTGGACTATTTCTCGGCAGGGGTCAGTGACTTACTGGCAAAGCTCAAAGGCTACTGGCTGCAGGTTTTTATTTGCTGTGCAGACATGAAAGTGGTATACATCATCTCATCTTACCCTCAGCAAAAGAAACAAAAAAACAAATAATCTGTCTTCCCAAAATGTCTTTAAATTCTCCCACTATGTCTTTAGCATATTGTTACTTGTAAAATACAGCACAAGACACTTTCTGATTCAACTGTACCTAAAAATCAAGGCTTCTTTTGTCACTCATTGCCTTCTTCCAAAGTTTTTGAATGAAATCAAGCCCATTTGCTCAGTTTTAAGGGCCAACTGTTCACTAAAAAAAAAAAAAAAAACCTTAGATATTGTTGATTTTTTTGCCAGTTCAAAATGTTAATCCCCAGTCAGCTGTGTGAGTAATATCCTCACGGGTCAGCCTCTGATTCTGTAGTTTAAGGTAGCAAGCCCTGAGGACTTAACTGCCTTTGAAAGGTTGTGCCCAAACTCCACTGGTCCTGCAGTGTCACAATCTGCCTCAATGTCATATTCGCCTGGCTCCTAATGCTGATCTTAGCCTCCCTGTTGCTCTGCAGTTGTGCACCAGTAAAGCATAATGTCGAATTCCTGTCTTCATAAACTTTTTCTTCATGCAGGTTGCTGGAGGCCGATTCCAAGTCTATGCGGTCGATGAGCGGTTCACGGCGCAACAGCGGCTCCTCGCTGGTGTCTAGCTCCTCGGCATCCTCCAACCTGTCGCACCTGGAGGAGGATACCTGGATCCTCTGGGGCCGCATCGTCAACGAGTGGGAAGAGTGGAGACGCAAGAAGGACAAACTCCTGAAGGTAGGGACTGGGGATAGAAAATGAAAGATTTATGTTGTAACGGGCCACATTTTTCTAAGAATGAATCATTAAATAATAATTTAAAAATGAGAACATCAATGAGAAGATTATCAGCCTCCTCATTTTATTTTTACATCTCGCTCATCAGGTACTGCAGGGAGTTCACTGGAACAAAACAGAAAAAGGGCCCTTTAAAACCCTGACTCATGTACCTCTTAAACAGAGGCTGGATGGCCATTTATATCCATCAGTTTTATTGAAAAGGTCACAGTGTGCGTCCTTTTTAGCCATGTGCATATGTGTGACAGAAACACGTAGCTCCGTGGTGCCTGAGAGTTTATTTCTGCTGACGTTCCCCTAACTGAACAGAAAACCTTCAAGATTGCTGCCTGTATTTGTTGCAGGGATGTGCAGAATGTGAGGCTGAGGGTGCTCGAGCATCTGCCCCTTTGTTAAAAAGGCATATTTTCTGTGTTGTTTTGTTTATTTGGGAAAGCCTGCTCATGGCCCTTATCAAGAACATTTAATAATTAATAGCAAATTTAGCTATATATAAAATGACTCAGACAAGCCAGCCGCAGCTTTGATTTTGATGCTTGTCTATTCTTAGTGCTGCAGATGGGTGCTTTGAGCGGCTGTAAAGGACGCAGCAATAATTTCTTACATTTGATTTACCAAATAAAATGACATTATTTTTCACATTATGTGAAATCCAAATTATAGTTTAAAGTAATTCTACGTACATTTTTCTTTTACTTTAAAAAAGACAGCTTCAGAATTAGAATATCATCAAATGTTTACGTTTGACCTTTAATACAAACCTTGTATAGGCTTGCTAACTTGCTTAAAATGTTCCTTTTTAGAATGACCCTGACTATGACCATGCAAAGGTTCATACAGTTTTAGTGTTTTTGAGAAACTTAAAGGAAAAGTCAACTCAGATTACATTATAACACATTCATAATTTACCCATTTGAACTATCATTAAAAAAAATCTTTACAGGTTACATGACATTTTCAAACGATTCCTGTTCGGGACAACCCTGACTATTTCCATGTCAACTTTCATGTAATTTTACTGCACAGTATTTGAGAATTTTAAGGGGAAAGTCAGTTTTCATTATATTCGTTTGTTATAATCCCACTCTGATTTCACCGGGTATGGGATGATCATATAGTATGGTGCAGTTTGTTGTAAGATTTCATGTTGCTTTCTGTTTAAATACGGGTTGATGTATTTCAGCAGGTAAACTAAATTGCTGTATGGTGTTGTAAAATACTATTCCATGTGCACCTTTTTCATTTTTGGCACCCGCCCCTCTGAAGGTCCCTGCTCGTTCCTGATCTGTTGCCATGTGTTGATACAATACTCTAAATCTGATTAAACCAGTGCCTTTAAATTGCACTGCACCAATCCTCTTCCCCCCTCCTTTCCTCTTTGTGTCTTCCTGTGTCCTCTGTGACAAAAAGAGAAAACCCAGGGGAAGAAAAGATGGATGAGAGAAGGGACAGAAAAATGAGTCAGGGCAAAATGGGAGAGCACACAAACCGAGCCAGATGACGCACACTGTCTGCAAACTCTACATAGAGTTTGGCTTGAATGATTGGCTGGGGAAAAGCATGAGTAGGTGAAGAATTATTCTAAAGAGAGATGCATCAAAATGTACTGAGTGGCTGTAACAATGACATGATACTAAATGATCCTTGTGAATATAGCTATTCATTATCTTATTATTGATTGCTCTCATCTGCCTGCTCTTAGCTCTTCAGGAGATGCTTAGGGATGCTTAAAACTGCATCCCTCACCACAGAAACGAACACGGTACTCATCCTCTTTAATGTCTTTGCCCTCCAGGAGTTGATCAGGAAGGGCATCCCTCATCATTTTCGGGCCATTGTCTGGCAGTTGCTGGGCAACGCCACTGACATGCCGGTCAAGAATCAGTACTCTGAGCTGCTAAAGATGTCATCTCCCTGCGAGAAGCTCATCCGCAGAGACATCGCCCGCACCTACCCCGAGCATGAGTTCTTCAAAGGCCAGGACAGCCTGGGGCAGGAAGTCCTCTTCAACGTCATGAAGGTGAGCACTGTAGCATTTCACATCACTTCAAGATTTGGCCTTTTCAGCCTTTATTTTTAACATCTATGAAAAGGCATGATTTATGTCTTTTGGAATAAATGTCTTCGTTTGTGCGTGTGTCTGTGTGTATGACTGTGGGTACCATGTTTATGTGATAGGTATTTACAGTGTCATTTGGCATTCACGCTGCGAATGACTTGATGGTTTAAGCTCAGATGATGTTTATGTATTGCCAAATCAGGTATTGTTCTGTTCCTGTGATTCTGGATGTGAAGATGGTGTGTTGTTAAAATTGTTCACAATCACATGTCCTGGTGGACAAAGAGTTCAAGACGCTGCAATGTTGACAGGGACCTTTGTCATTTCTTAATTTCCTGTCAACTCTGGACTTTTTTCCATATACTAAAGGCCAAGATAATGCTTCCAAAATAACTTGTTGCATTGCAAGCAAATAGAGCTGCACCTGCACGTAGCAATAATTTTCTTTTCAGTAAAAGGTACCCTGTAGAGTTAGGTTTATTTTCAATGTTACCCACTTAAACGCATTGTGGTTATCCTCAAGGTCTTATAAACATGTTGAATGCAAAGCTGGGCGATATCTAGAAAATCAAATATCACAATAATTTTGACCAGATATCTCAATATTGATATTATAATAATATTGTAGGGTTGACTATTGTTGTTTTCATAATATTTACACGGTGATATTTTTGACAAATTATCATCAGCAATGTGGATATGTGGACTAAGTGGGTAGAGGCAGATAACTGAACAGCTAAAACAGTCTGGTAGGTTAAAAAATACATCACTTTCCTGTAATGTATGATGAATGTGTATTTTCTCTGCCTGCAAATTCAGGCACCTGTGTGATGCAAACAAAATGGGATCCAACCATTAATACATTTATTCATAGGGCTAAACTTTATTGACTATCCTTTATATAGTTGATTATTTCTTAAGTGATATGGAAAAAAATACCATTTAAAATATCTCAGAGCCTGGAATGATGCTTGTTTTGTTTGACCACAAGACCAAAACCTTGAAGATGTTCAATTTACAGTTATATACAACAGAAAAACAATAAATCTTTTAGAAACTGGAACAGTAATAATTTCAATTAAATAAATGAGTGATTTTCCAAATTATGTGTTTTCAGCGTGACAGGCAAGTGCTATGTAGTATTAATTAAAAAAAGTAATGAAATCATATCAGATTTAAAAATTCCATTTAAAAACATCTCTTCCCGCATTCATTCAGAGGAAAATGCATCAAACTGGAAAGATCTGAATGTCTGTAATTAAGTTCTCCATGATGCACTTGCCAGGCTGAGTGTCAACCTTCCTAATGTTATTTTGTTCATGACATAAAATCAGGGAAACAATGAATTGTGGGGATTTGTTGTTTGCAGCCTTGGAGACAAGCTTGTTGACCACATACACGTCGGTCAAGTTTCCTGGAAGCTCAGCTTCGCAGGAAATGAAGGGACCTCTGGTGATTTTCTGATCCTGTTGCTTACAGTCTGAGTGTTCAGTCCAGATTACAGATGTCATCTGCTGCCACCTGCAATGCAATGTGTGTGTGTGTGTGTGTGTGTGTGTGTGTGTGTGTGTGTGTGTGTGTGTGTGTGTGTGTGTGTGTGTGTGTGTGTGTGTGTGTGTGTGCGTGCGTGCGTGCGTGCGTGCGTGCGTGCGTGCGTGCGTGCGTGCGTGCGTGCGTGTGCGTGTGCATGTTTTTTTCAGGCGTACTCACTGGTGGATCGAGAGGTGGGCTACTGCCAAGGCAGTGCATTCATCGTTGGTCTGCTGCTCATGCAGGTAATAATCATGTATTTTAGGAAAATGATCCAGAATGAGGATATTTTGCCTCAAGCCTCAGTGCAGGCTCATTGTAATCAATCCTGCTAGATTTCTCTGATTAATGCGACCAAAAACGTTTGATTATGCTCCCGGATTAGTTGTCTCTTGAGGTTGTGGGAGTCACTGTTTAATAAACTGTTCTACATGAGCAGTGTCTAATTTATGCCTAATGAGGAAACTTTACTCACCTCCTCAAAGATGCCGGAGGAAGAGGCGTTCTGTGTTTTCGTTCGCCTGATGCAGGAGTACCGTCTGAGGGAGCTGTTCAAACCCAGCATGGCTGAGCTGGGACTCTGCATCTACCAGTTTGAGTATCTGCTACAGGTAAAGGGACGAAGCATGAGACGATCAGTGAACATGAGGCTTGCAGTGTAACACTCGTCCACAAAGGGGCAGCAAATCATTTCATTATATCTTCAGCACGTCACTTTGTTTTTATGTGCCCTTTGAGGCTCAAATAATGCTCTTTTCTTTTACCTCAGGAGCAACTTCCAGAGCTGAATGTCCATTTTCGATCCCAGAGTTTCCACACATCCATGTATGCCTCCTCCTGGTTCCTCACTCTTTTCCTCACTTTCCTTCCACTGCCTGTCGCCACACGCATCTTCGATATTTTCATGTATGAGGTAGGAAACATGTGGTTTTGAGTATGTGAAGATGTGTTTGAATGTGTATATCTACTTTCAAGTCTGTTAGTTTACTGAGCACACATACTAAAGTATATGACCTCTCTGTAGGGTCTAGAGATTATCTTCCGCGTAGGCCTGGCCATCCTGCAGTACAACCAGACTGACCTCATTCAGCTGGACATGGAGGGCATGTCACAGGTAAGCAGCTGCAGCTCTACATCGCTAACTACAGAAATGATGTTCATCAGAGTCAAAAGCTCCACGTCCCACTTTCCCTTTTGCACGCAAACTTCCTGAATGACAGATCTGCTCTGATAAAAAGACACTTCACTCTGTTACGCTAATTCAAAACAGAAACAGAAACCAAGACACATTTGATGATAACATGTATATCAGTGTTCTATATGTAAGATGAAAAACTGGCATGGTGTTAAATTTTACACTTTGTCACACTTTGTTCTCTGAAACAAACCTGTATATATTTTTAATGCTCTGTAACGCAGAAGAGGATCAACTCAATCTAAAAATCAAAGGTTGGAACTGTCTGCAGTCCTTTTATCCTTTCTTTTCTCTCTTTCTTTTGGAGTAATGATAAGTATAAAAAGTGCTGCAGCCGGCTGTTATTATTATATTCAACATTGGTTAGTCTGATAAATTATTTGCTTGATTCATTAAATAACCATTTGGTCAATAAAATGTCAGAAAACTGTTAAAAAATTACTTTTTTTAAAATGGTACATTATAATCTACCAAAGCTCAATGTATATTCTTCATATGCCTTTTTTGCAGTCCAAACTTACAAGATATTCACTTTAATTATATATATGACATGGAAAAGCAGCAAATCTTCAAAACTGAGAAGCTAAAATCAGAAAATGTTCACATTTTTGATTGACAAATGGCTGAAATGATAAAGTGTCATCTCACTTTATGAAATACAAATAATTTTAACTTGAAATAAGTACATCTAGAAACACAACTTCTTCAGCTTATTGATATATTAATATACGTCCTTAATTTTCTATGAATCACAGAATATCAGAACCAGCAGCTGCTGGCTCGCTACAAGCCCAATGCAGGGGCTCAGTCGCTCCTCTTCACTTCTCTAAAATGTGTCCATCTGCTTCTGCATGAAATATGAATGAGCATCTTTGTCTGTTTCGAGCTCTCTGATCTTGTGTGTGATTCCCTCCGGGTCTGCCAGCATTTCCAGAAGGTGATCCCCCACCAGTTTGACAGCTGCCCAGACAAGCTGATCCTCAGGGCCTACCAGGTCAAATACAACCCCAAGAGGATGAAGAAGTAAGAGCGCTCATTACTCAACTAACGTCTACTAAGAATGAACAGGCCTCATGTAGCCCAGTAGGATTTTTATTTTTTATTTTCTCATTTATGCTGATGTGTTTGCGCTGAAAGTGCACTCACATCCTGTTTGATGTTTGCTTGTTGTTGTGCTAAGTGGGGAAGACACACTTTGCTGTTATATCCTCTTTTTTGCTTTTAAGCAATTATAGTGAAACTAGACCACCAATCAAGGAAACTCAGGAACCAACGATTAAGTTCTCCTTCACCACAGAAAAACAGCATTTAAATGTTGAGGTAGCATTGCATAACCCTGTGTTATTTTTCCTAATTTTTTATTAGACTTGAGAAAGAATACACCACAATCAAGAACAAAGAAATGGAGGAACAAATTGAGATTAAGGTATGTGTCTGCCAGTGTGAGTGTGTGTATGTTTATTTTATGTATTTGAGTGTGATGTGGTTATTGCAATAAATTTAAACATGAATAGGCATTCTGACTGTTTTGTTCCTCTCTCTATTCAGAGGTTACGCACAGAAAACCGGCTGCTGAAGCAGAGGATTGAGACGCTGGAGAAGGTAAGAGATGGGCTTTGATTCCAGCTTATCTAAACGCTAAAATAAATCAGGTTTGTGCAGCATCACTGAGTCAAAACGAACACATTGCTCAGTGCGGGACTCCTCAAGTTTTCATCAGGTCTCACTGTAGCAAGATAACGCTGTGGGTTTAAATTTGTGAGCTCATTTTCTTTTCCTGAGGAGCTTGTGTGGTTGGTGTGTGTGTGTGTGTGTGTGTGTGTGTGTGTGTGTGTGTGTGTGTGTGTGTGTGTGTGTGTGTGTGTGTGTGTGTGTGTGTGTGTGTGTGTGTGTGTGTGTGTGTGGTTTTGTAAGTTTTTCCCCCTACTCCAGCACTCTGCAGTTTTTAATCTTCTCCTCCTCTCTGTAACACTTTTTTTTGAGTGATCCCACAGATGCCTCATTTTTCTTCTCTGCATTCATTTCATACAATTAAATCCTCAACCTGCGATCCCATTTCTTTCTCTTCCCTGAATTTCCTCTTGGGTTTTCTTGTGGTTTTATCCTCCCTGGTGTCCTACCGTCTTTTCACTTTCTCTTCATCTCTTTTTTTCACCCTCTTGTTCCTCTTCTTCGCTGCGCTGTAGGAGAGTGCCGCTCTGGCAGACAGACTGATACAGGTAGAGTACTGTGAGCCACTATCCCTCTGATGTTGCTGTCCTCTGCCCTACTCACACCTCCCTCCTCCTCCTCCTCTTTCTGCTCTCCGCACTGCCTCTCTCCCTCCTTATTACAATAACCAGCCAAAAGTGCATGAAAAGAATATTGTTGAATGTTCAGTCCTCAAAGACCGTCCTGTAATTCCTGACTGCATGTACCATTTATCCCTGATGGAAGTTCTAAAAAGGTTGTACACTCCCTGCATGTGGCATGTAAAAGTTTACAATTATCACTAGCAGTACTTTTACCTATTGTAATTATTAGTACACCTCACCAAAATGTGAATGAAATATCCTATATAGTTAAACATTTTGAGAAATGCACTGATTTGCTTTCTTGCTGAGAGTTAGATAACAAGATGTCTGTATGTCATGTCTGTATGAAGCTACCAACATCTGATGATTAGCTTAGCTTAGCATAAAGACTGGAAACATGGGGAAACGACGAGCCTGACTCTGTCTGAAGGTAAAACAACATCTGTCCACCCTCACCTCTAGAGTTCACAATGCTTTATCTTGTTTTTTTAATTTGTACAAAAAAATGTAAAAAACACACATTGTGGTGTCACAAGGGGTGAAACAAAAGAGATTTAACTTGTTAAAGGAGTAGTTCCAATTTTTTGACATGGGGTTATATGACGTTTTTATCCATATTCAGTGTATCACATGCAGTAGAAGTCAGTCAACGTGCACCTGCTTTAGAGAAGCAGGCTGGAGTAACACCACACAAGGTAGGTGAGTCCATTTACAAAAACAGTAATTTTACCTTGGAGTTGGACTTAGCGCTCCCTGGTGCTGGTTGTGTGATTGTGTGGATTTTGGTGTTAAAGGTTCAGGTCAGATCGACCAAAGTCTCACAAAAACACATAAATAAATGATTAAGGCAGCAGTAGACCAGCAGCTCCCCTGTTCTGTGGGGTAAAATTACTGTATCTGTTATAGGAGTCTGGTGGCTCTGCAGAGAGCATAGATACTTGTTTTAATTGCCTATCAGAAAGGGCTGCCCTATGGCAAGATAGAAAAGTGAAAATATTCTCATTTTAGCGTACACCTCAACTGATCTTGATTTTTTTAGGTTTACATTTTGCTGCTGCCCCCATCCACAGCAGCACATTGCTTAGTTTCCATGTTAATAATCCAGCCTGCTTCTCCAAACTGGGTGGGTGGAAACGTTCTCCTACTATAGGTAATACACTCAGTTCCTTAAGTACCTCATATAACCCCAATTTAAAAAAAAAAAAAAAAATCCAAACTATCCTCTTAATTGGTGAAATTTAGAGATTTTTTTTTACCTTAAGACAGAACCTGAGTAGCTGTTTCACCTGTTTCCATTATTTATGCTAAACCAAAGTGAAATCAATCTTCTCAGCTAGCTTCCTGCAAGAAAGCAAAAAAGGATGTTTCCAAAAATATTGAACTATTGCTTTAAGGCTTAAAAAAAATCTGCTCTGTACCATGTAACAAAGTTCCCCCTAAGCATAATATTGTTGCATTCCCCAGATGCCCAGAATGACCCTTTTGGTTTAAAGTCATTATACATTTCAAAATTTAAAGTCATCAGTGATCTTGACCTTCTGGCCTGCTGTTCTAGGGTCAGGTGACGAGAGCGCAGGAAGCGGAGGAGAACTACGTGATCAAGCGGGAGCTGGCAGTGGTGAGGCAGCAGTGCAACACAGCCAGCGAGAGCCTCGAGAAAGCGCAGGACACCATCAGAGAGCTGCAGCAACAGAAGGTAAACGCTAACCCACAATCTGAGTACAAACTCTGAGGGAACAAGAGAAATATTTGTTTCAACACAGAGGATGACAGCTGGCAAAATGCCTTTTTACCTCACATATGTTTAACAAGGGATTTATGTAGTAACAGGGTTTCGGCATATCCTTTAAAAATCTTAAAAGTTATTGAATCCATCAATCTAAAATAAGGCCTTCATTGGCATTAAAATGTCTTAAATATTTGAAAAATATAATAAAACTCCCCCTACCCCAAGTAATTGGTGTCAGTAAATGTTTTTCCCCCATTAATAGTGGCTACTGAAAAATTGTTTAAAAAAAAATTCATTCCAAGTGGCATTAAAAAGTCTTTAAAAATTCATAAATCCCACCTGCCTTAAGCTGTAGAAGCACTGAATAAGATATTCTCTTACAGCAGAAGGAGCTGGTCTACATTTTGCTTGAATCATTTATTTGGTAATGGTTGGTGAGGTCAAAGCAGATCAATGTTCTCAGCAAATTCTTAGCAAGAAAGCAACAAGATGTTGAACTACTCCTTTAATAATATATAATGTCATCAGATCATCTGCTTATTCGCCCAAGAACGTTTCTGGCTTTTTCTCAAAGATGTCAAGTCACCGTACAACATAAAGGCAGTCTGATGTTAGATTCAGAGCAGCCTCTGCTTGACTTGAATGAACTAATTGCAACACTGATTTCTTTCAGACTTCATTAGAAATTTGTTGAACTGAATGTGTGCAACACAAGGCAACACAGTATAAGACCTGTTTTGCAACCCAACCACAAAGAGAGTGTGTGTTTGTCCTGTCCAACCACAACATCACAGCTACTCTCTATACTGAACATGTCAAAGTTGCTTTTTGACCCCACTGACCTCTGGTATTAGCATGTTCATGTTTGTCAGGCCTGATATGCAGCAGCTGTCCAGCTGTTGCAAACTGACTCATTTACGATATTTACTTTTGTAAATGGTCTGTTGAATACATTTTTTTCCACTGCAAAGAAATGGCAAAAACCCATCACAGTACCCTCTACTTTTTAGTACTTACTAGTAATTTGTCTTGTAAATAGTCTTTGAGTGTCTTAGTGTGCTCTGTAAGTGTATTATCCTTAGTTGTTGTTTTAGAGGTAGTTTCAAAGCGTTTACAGAAGGAGATAAAAGAATGGAACAAAATAGATAAGATGATAGACGGAGATAAAAACAAAAGCATGGACTCAAACTGCACAAATCACCAGCTACAAAGTTTTACCATCAAGAACATGTCAAAGAAAACTAGCAAGTTGTAAAACAGTTATCATAGATTTTAAAATATATATATGCAATTTACACAGATATAGACCCAAAAATGTGCTTGAATATAATGCATATAGACAGAAGTATACCAGACTATAATAACTGATTATTTAAACTCATCAGTCATTCTGCTTTTATTGCATTTAATTTTGCTAATTCGATGCTCCTTCCACGTTAGTCAAATAGACAAACGGTCAGTGACATATTCAAACCAGCCCACATTAGGAACAACACACCCGGAGTGACAGCAAAGTACTGTGCAGCCCCGACACTAATGGGACATTTTGTTCACACGCATGTGAAAATCAGAGGAAACAGCTCTGGGTAATTATTTGCCAAACAGCTACAAACTAGTAGTCTCTGTGTTTATTGACTGAGTTCGGGATTGATCTTCTCTTTCGTACCTTTTAATTTGCGTTTCTTTTGATAACAAAGAAAGTTGTAACTCACATAGTCATGTCTCAGTATGAAGCTCAGAGGAAATGATTTACTCATGAACTAACCCTGCAAAGCTCTCTGCCCCAAAACCACTACAGCTTGTTAGTGCTGGGTCTGTTTGTTTTTTGTGTTTAGGCTCTGGACTCCAACACATTGAATTTAAAACAAAGCAGCTATTCTGCTCTACTATAGCTACAATAAAAAGCAGTGCGTATTCACACTTAAACTGAAGAATGATCACCTCTAAAAAGTCACTGCACATGTTCAGTCAGCATCCAGTGTGCTGAGAAGAGCCAAAACAATGTTACACTTACAGCCGTCTAATAGCATGTGCTGGTTTCAAAAAACATAGCAAATGATACATTTACAATAAGACCAGATTTAAACGTCAAGGTAGTTCATTTTAATTTTTTCAAATAGGTTTTGGCAGCAGTGGAATGTGTCTTAAGTACATCTGCTCAAGTACTGTACTCAAGTACAAGTTTAAAGGTAATTTACTTCCACTCCAATGCAGTTCAGAGAGAAATACTGCACTTTTTACTCCACTGCATTTATTTGATAGCGTGAGTAACTAATTACTTCACAAAGTAAATATTCATATTCACATTTACACGGAATGAAGAGCAAGCAAAACATATGAATCATGAAAATGCTGCTTTAAATACAAGTGATTGATTTATTATTTAGGTTTTGAATGGGATGTCTCTAAATGATGTCATGGTGAACTTATTCCAGCTCAGATTGCTGGTACCCATCACCCACCACAGTTCACACACCTCCAGACGCTCACAGTCCTCTTTGATAACCAAGACTGAAAGGCACGAAATGACAAACCGAGACTCTTTTGTGCACGCCATGTACTCGCCCAATTTCAAGCATTTTTGTATTTTGCCTTGTAGGAGTGTATTTTTCCACTCAGCCCTCTCTGTTTTTTTGCTCCTCTTACACCCTGAACTTTGTAGTTTCACTTTGATGTGGTGACATGAAAATGTACAGTAGCTTTCGACTCTCTGGCATCACTCTGCATCAGAGGAGGTACCTTGATACCAACTTTATTTTGTTGATTTCGTTAGAAATCGGGGTACTATGCAGACATTACAGGAAACATCAGCATTGTTTCAGTTTGAAAAGATTCCATTTTGTTGCTGCACGCAGACAAGCTGCATATAAGTATGATCAAGGGTTAACGCTGCATGTTGTAATTGATGCTCTTGATTTGTTACAGAAATGAGTAATAATGCAATAACCCTGCTATGTTGCTGCAGCCAAGGACTCAAATGTGTTACTTCAAATTTCCCACTGCCTTCCCCAAAAATAGAAAACGATGTCAGAGTACATTAGGGCTTTCCCAAGTGCCAGTTTTGGGCCATCAAAGCTTCAATGAGAAACATTTGAAATGAATCAAAGCTCTGACAGGTGGAGATAAATGAAAGAGATCAGTTGATGCACCTAAAATGATGCGACAATGAGCCACTTTGTTAGCATGCAGGTTTTTGCAGGCAGAAAAAAATGGGTTTTAAAACAGCTTAGCTGTTACTTTCAACTGATTTGCTGGGCTTGTTATTTATTTATGATATGCCAGTTTCCTTTGGAATACATCTGGCAGTCATCATCATCCAAAAATGCTAATTACAGTAAAAAGTATTCCAGATGCTTCAGACCCTCCAGGATGTTGTGATGTAGTAATCGTTCCAATTATAAACATCACAACGTGCATCCCGATGTTTTTAGAAAAGCTGCATATTTGGCAGAAGTAATCCCAAAAACAGCCTGCAAAATCCTTAAGGGACCGGCAAGACATGTTGGACATGTTGCTAGTGCATCTATTAACCTTTCTGTCTGGTCAAACTGTCCTAGTAGCAGTATTGCTTGGCTGCCTGTGACTGATGTTGGGTGAGAGTCACAAAATTATCACTCAGTTTAGATGTGTCTGAGAATAACTAAAATAAGTAATGGTAATGAATATCTGATAAATATTTTCTAATTTATAGGCTATTTAAGATTTTTGGGGTAATGCATACATACATACTTACATATATGTGTGTGTGTGTGTATATGCATATATATATATATATATATATACTGAGCAACAACAACACTGAGCATTCATGTAGTGGTTTTGTAGTAGATTGTGCTTTACAGTTTGAATACTCAATTTGAAAAAAGAAACATAAATATGTAGCTGAATTAACAGTCATTAACACACTGTGATAAAAAGCGGAACTACCTCTGCAGTACTTACTAACTATCATTTGCAACTAGTCTGCAAATGACAATAAAACAAAAACTGTTGGGGGATTTCAATTGTGTACGAGGCCCATACAAATGTCTCTGTGTAACACCCGTGACGTTTGTTCCAGTACACAGATCAGTTTGTGAGCACACTGCAGACCCAGCTGGAGCAGTCCAGACTGCGTGAGGCTGAACTGCTGGGAGCGCTGAAAGAAATGCAAGACAAGGTCCTCGACCTGGAGAAGGTGAGCTAACGGTTACGTGCCATAGTGTGAGGGAGAGCACGTAGTGTGAAAGATGAGCAGAGACAGCAAGCGTGTGGAGCTGTGAATGTGTTAAAGATCGTCTTGCTGTGAACTAAACTGTTAAAGTGTTGAAGTTATTCCAAAACAAAGGCATATATGACAGTTCAAGTTTTCGGTTTTATTTCATAAGCTGTTGAGACACAACAGTTCTGCTTCCTCCTGTTGATGATTTTACTGTAAGATAAAACTGAAAGCTAAAAAAAGCAAATGTGCCTCTGGCATTGTTTGTCTTTTACATTTTTTTTTCTCATTTTGAGAAAACTGCCATTTTCTCAAAATACATAAATACAAAAATACAAACAATGTTGGTTTTTTTTCTCATACTCTGAGCCAAAAACCTCCACTTAATATTGCAGAAATTTCCAGTTCTATTCCTGTCTGGAGGTTTTTTTTTGGAGGTATTCGTTCATATATCATGCATTCCCTGATCTATATAACATTTTATCTCTTAAAACATGGCACAAATAGATTTTTTATGGTTGTTGACACCATTTTTTTTATTTATGTGGTGATAAAATGAAATATCCCAAATCCTGTTCAAAAATCTTAAAATCTCTAAAATGTCAGTAAGATAAAAACAAGAAATTTTAACATTGCTTTATCCAATGTTTTTTTGTTGTTTTTTTAACAGGAAATGTATGTATATTAACACATATTAAATGAAACAATTCCTGATTTGCCTATTTAGCATGAAGTTTTTTGCTTTGTTTTTTCTTCTTTTTCTTGTAATATAAAACAAATAATAATAATTGTCTTAATGTAAATCATCAACTTGGGAAGGCTCAAGGTAAAATCTAGTTAAAATTTTAACCCTATTCACCTGGGGTGTCTCTGCTCAATATTCAAGGAACTCCTGTATTTTAGTCCCGCTAGCAGTTTTCTGTCAAGTCATCGGTCCACCACTTTGGTCCAGACTGAAAATTCTCAACAACTATTGGACAGGTAGCCATGATATTTAACACAGACATTCACGTCCCCAGAAAATAAAGGCTGCTGACTTTGATGATCTCCTGACTTTTCCTCTCATGCCATCAACAGGTTGACATTTGTTGTTTTGAGCGAAACGTCTTGACAACCATCCGATTGATTATCATGACATTTATTCCAGACGTCCATATTCCCTTCAGGATGAATTGTAATAACTTTATTGACCTCCTAACATTTCATCTACCATCATCAACAGGTGAAAAACTCAACTGATCCAACTCTTTGGTTTATGACCAAATGCCTGCAAAACTGATCACTGACCATCAGCTGTACATGCTAACACGCTCATCTAAGATGAACAAACATGCTCATCTTTGGCAGGTTTTATGCCTGCTTTACATCAGTTTGCATTTCGCTTAAAGGTTTAAATGTGTGGAATTTAGTGGCATCTTGTGGTTAGGCTGCAAAACTGAAACTTCTCCCATGTGCCAAGTGTGTAGGAGAACTACATTGGCCAACGCGAAAAAGCGGATGGTCCTATCTAGTGCCAATGTTTGGTTTGTTCATTCTGAAAACACAACAGTTCTTATTCACAGGTGATTATAAACTAATGAATATGAATATAATATATACGACTTCTGCCAATATATCCCCTAAATCCTACACACTGGACCTTAAAGCATTGTTGTGCCTAAGTACAGGCTTGTAGAGCCATTAGCATGGCGGTAGAATAGTCTTAATAGAAAAGTCTTTTTAAGCTGTAAACACAGCGTGTTTTTCCCTCCAGAGAAGCACTTGCCTGCCAGATGAAAACAACATGGCGGCTCTGCAGGAGGAGGTGAAGCAGATGAAGCTGAGGGAGCTGGAGACGCTGCGTTCATTCAGAGAGATGCAGGACACCGTCACTGATCTCAACCAGCGCTGGCAGGTGAAACACACAAACTGCTGTTGTTGCTGTAGAGACTACCTGCATGTGCACGTTTATGCACCCTGTCTGTGCAGTGGCAGGAGTGTTACACCTCTGTGTGTTTCTGCAGCATCACATGTCCCGCGGCAGCAGCACGGGAGGTGGGGGCGGCCACTGGAAGGAGTCCCCAAAGAAGAACGCCATGAACGAGCTGCAGGACAAACTGATGACGGTCAGACTGAGGGAGGCCCAAGCTCAGGCTGAGCTCCGAGAGGTCAAACTCAAAGCCCTGCAGCTGGAGAGCCAGGTCAGACATTTTACAACATTAGCTGGCTGCAGCTGCACTGCATTGCTGTAAATTAAAATGAACATTTGTTTGGTTTTTTTCAACTTTTTCCAAGAAAAAAACGACAACATTCTAAGATATCAGCTTAGTTTCTGGTGGGCGCTTTTCACAATTTCCTCACATTTCACAGACTAAATGATTCATCAATTAATCAAGAACAAAATCAAAAATGTATTACTGATGAAATGAATTATTAATTGGAGCCCTCCTCATCTTCGTCTGTGACTTTCTTCACTCTAGAATCAGATCCACAGCAAGCTGATTGGTCGCAATGATCAGGAGCGCTCCGCCCTGCAGGACCGGCTCCAGATGCTGGCCAATCAGAACAAAGCTCTCCAGGCTCAGCTCAACGAGATGAAAAGGAAGCAGGCCGAGTCCGACTGCAAGGTCCGAATGGAGAGGGGAATGAAAAAGAAAAGGAGTTAGCTGGAGGGGGAGAGAAGGAACAAGGAGCGAGGGATGATTGATGGGGAGAGCAACGTTTTCCTGAAGAAGATATTTACATACAGTAATGAGACAAACTGGATGACAAAAAACAATGAATGAAAATAAACAGGGAAGAATTAAATTAAGAATTAAAATTAAAAATAATAGAATTAAAAAGGGAAGCAAAGGAAGAAGAGAAGAAGGGACATAGATTTTGTAGCACAGAAATAGATTATGTTTTAGGAGAAATGACTAGACTAGAAATGAGTCTGACTTCATGTCCAGAAAAGAATATCGGCAGCATTAAAGGAGGCCAGGGATGAGAGATGGAGGACAGAGCAGGACGTAGAAGGAGGGAGTGAGACAGCATTAGTATCCATCACTGAAATCCAGTTTATCATTGTCATCCACAGAGCTGAGTTATGAAGCGGTAAATGTCATCTTTTCTTTCCTCTCACACATGCAGAGCAAAGAGGAGGTGATGGCGGTACGACTGAGGGAGGCAGACAGTATGGCTGCCATGGCTGAACTCAGGCAGAAGATCGCCGATCTTGAGATACAGGTGTGTGTGTGTGTGTGTGTGTGTGTGTGCGTGCGTGCGTGCGTGCGTGCGTGCGTGCGTGCGTGTCCGTCCATAAGGATTGTACATACTTCAAATGTGTGTTTTTGGATGACTGATTCAGTAATCTTGAAACTATAATGAAACTGTGACTTTAACCCTCGGTGTGTGAAATGTGTTTTTCAGAAGGAGGAAGGGCTGATCCAGGGCCAGCTCAACCATTCAGACTCCAGACAGTACATCAACCAGCTCCGGGACCAGATTGCTGAGCTGAAGAACGAGGTTGGACACATGCACATGCACACACACACACACACACACACACAGACACACAGACACACAGACTACACTGCTTACTGGAATTTGTTTGATAATTAATAACACAATAAACCTGTGCTACATGTAGCATTGTAGAGATAAATATTACGTCTAAACTACCTTTAATGCTCTTATTCAAAACAAATCTTGTTGTGGGAGCATCACCTTCAACACTGCAACACAGGACACAGGCATACTACTTCCCTTCTCCCTTTCTGACGTCACTGTGCATGTTAGCTTTTCGTCATTTTCCTCTTTTTCCCGTAACACGACAATATGACTCTTTTCCCCAAAAAGGAGTCACAGCCGTGACAACAACGCAGTGGTGCGATGACAGTCTGGTCTATCCCTGCTCTTAGTCCTGCCTTCTAAGCTCCGATTGGTTGACAGTTTCTTCAACCAGCGGAAACAGCCGACCCAGTGAATCCTATCCTTTATCTTTCAGCTTGCAGGGATTCAGATGTCTTAGAGCAGGTGTTTGTGTCATGACGCATTAGAAGATTCTTGTGAAGTCTGACCCAGGGACAGATCATTTCAAATGTTTGTTTGCTTGCAGCAATCATAGGTCTTTTATTAACTACCAGTATGTGCCTCTGATTTATCAGGGTAACAAAAACAGCGTTCACTAAATGATTTTATTGCCTGGTGAGTTCTGTTTCAATGTGGCGTGCGGATATTAGACACACACAGAGCACATAGACACCCTGCAGCCGTGCTAACCACCAAAAAAAAATCTTGTCATCTACATGCAGCCTCACATCAGACACCACTTCCACCGCAGTACACTCACCCAGTTGTGTCAATGTATTTCTTGTAATAAGAGACCACTGCTCTTCCCCAACAGCTATATTCTCATCATTTGGTTCACAGTGAACTTTGACTTTGAAAGATTAGTAAGTTTCTAAAGAATAAGTGATTTTTTTCAGGTGAACCCACAGCTGAAAAGTCTTTCCCACCCTGTTTTGGAGATGCAAAGTTTTTCACCCATCATACACTCTGGGTTTGTTCATTCAGAGAGTGGCAGTGCGTGACAAGAGTTTAAAGTGAGGGGGTGTGATGAGACTGCCCTGCCCTTTACTGCTCTTCTCTTTTCTTCTTCTCTCCCCACTTTTTTTTATCAAAGCAGTGGTTTTATAAATGAGAGCGAAACTTGCGTGAGTACAGCTGAGGAAGCAGTGAACCATTTAGAAAAATCTCAGTATATATACGCTCTGCTAAGCGATCCTCGTACGGTTGAGTCATAAGAACAGTGATGATGCATGATAACAGATTTTACATGACTATTTTACACATACTGTATATTATACACGTTCTTCATTGCGATTCAAGCTTGACGTGATTTTTTTAAATAATGCAAAGACAACAAATTTTGATATTAACCTGTTGAAATCACACAAACTGATAGCAAGTGACCCTTGAAAAAATGCCCGACTTATGTTTCTTCATTTTTTCGCTTAAAGAGCAGTCAAGACATAGTCAAAACATTTCCATTGGTTAACCACTGGTTTCCCCCCACCCCACCCTACAGCCAGTCGGAGAGTATGATAGGGGGAAACAAAAACCTCTGAGATTTGTCATGAGTCACTGTGGTACATGTAAGGTTGACACACAAAAAGTATGCATGAGATAAACTTCAGCGATAGCTCTTCTGCCAGGTAAGAGCAACTGCTGTAATCTGAAAACTGGCCATCAGCGAGTGAACGGAAACACTTTCTTTTTTTTTTCCCATTACACGTTAATTATTTTTTATGTAGTTCTGGCACCCATCAGGCGAGACAGGTGATCAGATTTAGACCCCAGTGCCCTATTTGCACAACCTCAAATGGTGAACAGGATTCAGATCAGTGGGTTTCACTGGTTTTTTTTTTTTTTTCACATGCAACAACCTATTAAAAAAATTCCCAGCACCTGACATTTAACCCTTCAAAACATAACAACATAACTTTTCTTGTGCTGCATTCAGATTCTTTTTACAAGTATTTAAACCTTTGAGCCCAAGCAGATTGATTTCTAAAAATATGCAGGGAAAAAAAGTAATCAGCAGTTTGGCATGATATTTCCCTCAAATTGCAAGAAATTAGTAAATTTAGGGAATGATTTTTAAATTAAGCTAAGGGGGAAAAAATCCATTTAAGTATATGATAATGATATGATAACTTGTATGCATTTTTTCAGGTCATGTCCTTGTTTGTTTCTTTGGTTTTGTTTTGTTTGGAGGGGTTAGAGCCTATTACAACCTATTCTCCATTTGCTATAGAGCTCAATTTTTTTGTCCAAAAGCCATTAACAACACAACGAGCCATGATGCTGCACCTGATAATACGTTCATTCATTACAGTAAACATGGACACTGTAGTTTATTTTGGATTGATTGCACATCCACCATCCAGCTGCTGAAAATACAAACTAGAGTTCCAACTGTGTATTAATCAGCCATTTAGAATAACCCCCAACAAAAAACACAATTTATTCCTTTTTTAATGACATTTACTAAAAACTACATTGCCCAACTGTTTTAATAAAAAGGCTCATATTTTTAAACCAACATATCTGCTTGAATCTAACATCATTTTTAAATCCACACTGATGTGTCATGCCAACATACCTGTTCTGCCAAAGTTTTGAAAGTGTAAAAGGAAAACCAACTACAATCTCAGGTGATATTGAAATGACATGTCCATTTAGAACAGCCTCAACAGCAGCGTCTGTCTTGTCTATAGGCTCACCATTATTGTTATTACACCTCATTGGTTCCAGTGCTCCTTTTGACAACACTCGACAACAGTTTGTTAATTGTGTTGGCGCTGATTGGCTTGTTTTTGATTTTGTTTTAACTGAAAAACTGCTGTTTCATTCCATGGTGCCAGACAAATCAGTGAACTCTTATTTAGTGAAGTGGAAGGATTGAAAGGTCTGGACCAAGTGCCAACCTCCAGGGCTCCAAAAACTGCAGTTCCTTGAGTGGCCACTTGAGGCAGCCTCTATTGCAGAATCAAACATGTTCACAGCCTTGTACAAAAAAACAGTTTTGGTGTCTATAGTTAATTTCTGCCTTAAGGACAACTGTACAGAGGCTGAATCTTTATATAACTCATCTGTTTGCATTTTGTTAAGGCTTAAAGTTGCACAACATTAAGGTGGCAGAGCCACTTTGAAAGGCAGGCTGTCTGCCAATAGCATCCTCGGCTTCACAGTCAGATCCACCCCTCACTCCTCCACAGCTCCAACCTCTCACCCAAAAATGGTTGCCTCTGGTTCCAAAAAAACAAGGCTAAAATGCCAAACTCAAGGCTTCAAAATGGTAGTCAACAAAGCAATGGGTGACGTCATAGTAGATGTGTCCATTTTGATTTTCAGTGTGTGTTATGGACCGAAGCCAGTCATGGATGGGTTGACTGCCAAAGACAGAGTAGCAAACAGATTGTCTGTCTTTTTGGCCGTCCAAAGTAAAACCTTCTTCTCTGTTCAGATCAGGCAGTTGCGAGGGCAGAAGGTGGCCCCCAGCTCCAGGGTCAGTGGTGGAGGCGGAAGTACCAACTACCAGGATCTCTGTCTGGCCAGCCCCGCCTCAGCCGAGGGGGACTACCTGAGCTCAGACGAGGACCTCCTCCCCAGCCCGCTGCCTCCCAGCGCCCTTTACCCCAGCCTGTCCGGCCCGTGTCACCCATCTGCCCGCCTCGACAGCGAGGGCAGCACGGACAGCGAGGTAGAGGAGCGGGTTCTGACGCATCCGGACCCACAGCAGCTGTACGGCAGCATGGTGTGCGCCGAGGCGCTGGATAACTGAGACCTGCAGGGGGTGTGAAGGTTTCATTGGATTTCTTTAAGCTAAGAAGACACTGGAGCTCTATAGGACAGGACTGTAAACTGGGGCTGTATTATCCAATCCAGTCCTCCTCCTCGGCTTTTCCAGTGTTTACCTTTTACTTGATGCAGACATAGTGGCATTGATTGGACCTGATCATCTACCTGTTGTCTCTCCGCTCCTGTTACCACCTCCTCCACCTCGTTCCCAACACTGTCCGATCCTGTGTTCCCTGACAAAGAGGTAATGTAACGCCTCTCTCATTGTTCCAAACTGCGCCAGAAAGCAACCAAACACAAACATATGACACACAAACAGACAAAAAGGACCGAATCTGGACCAGCAAGACTGTTGTTGCCTCTTGCTACTCGAGATCGACCACTGGACCTGAACCTGTGACGAGGAGTTGGAACGTGGGTAGACAGAAAATAACTACTCCCTCTTCCTATAAACTGAGTGATAGACAATTGACACACTGTCTACCCTTATATGACTCTCCTTCCTGATTGGTTCAGAGTTAAATAGTCTTTATCCTCTCTTTTCCCTTTTTATGCTCTCTTTAGGAAGACATACAAAAAAATCGTACATTGATTTACCTCTCAGTGGACCACGTGTTAAAAAAGAAAACTAAAAAGGTGGTGAGTCTGAGTTGGAGAGGTGCAGTGTAGGAATATGTACACATCACACTGGCATTCATTTATGAATCATGAACACTTTAACATACCTAACGTGTGTGTCGTTGTCTGTGGCGTGCAGATGACAAGAAGCCAACGAGTTCATAGAACAGCTCATCTCAAAAAAGTTCACCCACAAAACAAGGAAGGAAGACACTCAATGTTGCCAAATCTTTTGTTTTGTTTTATTTTTATTATTTATATGTTGTAATTTATTTTGATATATTCTTTTTATTTTTTTATACATCTATATGAAACTATAGGAGTGTAGAGATACCGACAGAGGCCAAACTTTGTACACCGTCCTTTGTGCCAACTAGTCGTCTGTTACAGGTCCACTGTGACACTGATTGTTTCAAAGACCGAAAAATGTGCTGCTATGATTTTGGATTTACTTCTTCCATTTTGTTTTTTTATGTTCTTTTTTTTTTCGGTAATCTTTGTGAGGTGAACATGCGACCTCCTGTTAACTCTGCCGTAAATATTTGGTTGACAACAACTGTGCAGACTGATCAACTATGAAAACTGAGATTACTCCCTGGAGCTTCTCAACATTTTGCAAAAATGGGAACAATTTGGTTTTCTTTCAAACCAAGCATTATCATTGTGTTTGTGTGAGTTAAAGGAACAGTTTGACATTTTGGGACATTTCTTTTTGCTTTACTGCTGAGAGTTGGATGAGGAGATCGACACCACTTTCCTATCTGTCATATGTGACGCTGCAGTCAGGGCATAGGAAGCTTAGCTTAGCGGAGCATAGTGACTTCTTGCACAGTCAAGAAAAAGTCCAGCCTGTAAACTTGTTTTTACACAGTTTTTGGATGGGACTGAGTCATTAAACTGTGGCCACAAGTGGTGTAACGGTAAATGCTTAAAACACTGAGGGGGAAATTCACAAAGAAAGAATTGCGGCTGCTGGCAGCACCATGAATTGTGCATCACTTGCAGCCTCTATATGCCCCAAAAGACAATGCACTAATGAGATTACGGTGCAAATAAGCCTGTAAAGCTTTGCAGCTGACAGAATTAGCCCTTTTTTGTCTGTTTGCAGTTGTCAACATGGTAGAAACACAGTAGGCTGAACAAAGGCAGAAAGGAAAAGAAAGCTGAAAGTTTCAGACTGCAAGCTACAACTCCTGACGGACATCGTGCAGAGGCATTCCTCAAAAACTCAGCCGAGGAATTCAAACATGAGAGAGAAACAGTATTTAGGATTTAACATCCCAGTCTATCAGTGTTGTCAGTGTTTTTAAACATCATGCCTGGCATGAAGATGCTGTCGCCTGGCTACAGTCACTGCTGCTATGACTTTTGTGCCATCAATGGGGGGTGCCCTGATAAATAGTCTTCAGTTACCACCAGCTCTCTGAAGACGCTAATAAATTTTCTCTGTAACTGCGTGTGGCTGTTAGCGCTGATCTTTGTGAATTGGACTGTTTTGCAATGAGGCTCATGTGAGTATAGAAAAGGGGTCAACTCTGTGCCAAATGTGCGCACCTTACCTAATATAAATATGTGAAAATAGCACAGGAGCAAGAAGACACTATTTGCTTGGCAGTGTGTAGTTAGGGCTGCATTTCACTGTGCACGTGCTGTGTTGTGAGAATTACATGCTGAACATAGCATAAGCCGAACTCTTTAGTTCTTTTTTCCCTTGCAGCTCATGTTTGTGTGAGTCACAGATTTGTCAATCCAGTCAGGGCTGATCAGATCAGAGCAATGGATGAGAGTAACAGCTGCTGAAGAGACAAGTGAATGCAAACTTTTAGACCCAAGGCAATTAATGATCGAGTTTCACTTTTACCGCGCCGGACAGTCTTCTGCTCCGTCTGTGCCCAGAGTTCACTCTGCACTCTGAGAGTGTTGTGCAGTGAAATGAAATGAAACGGCAATGAAACGGTAGCCTATATTTATTCCAGTAGCGCACCTGATGAACAATCCAGCTCCAAAAGTATCAAATCAATATGTGATGGCAGATGGTTTAATTGTGGCAGGCCGCCATAATTAAATAAATGTGTGGGAAACCCTGGTGTTATTTGTTCAGGTGTAGCTGCCACAAAAGCCACAGAATCCACTTTGTGAATACGCCCATGAGTAACATTAGCACAAGTAGAAAAGGATCATAAAGTCAGAAAAGTAAAGAACAGACTCTGTAATCACAATAACAACTACAAATACAGTGTACAATGCAGCATCTATCTAAGATTTGCTAACGTTAGCTAACATGATAAGCTACTGCTCATACCAGACCAAGTGAGGATGTAGCAGCCAGTAAAATCCTTGAGAGTACTGAATTGAGCAAAAGTATTTTTATTGCTAATTATTTAAATTTTTAACTTGTATAAGGAAGAATTTATTTCTTCTTTCACAAGCTGGTTTAGTTTAGATAACATCTGTATTAATTAATCAGTGTTAGCTCTTTGAACGGATCCAGGCTAGTTATTTCCTCCTGTTTCCAGTCTTTATGCTGAGCGTAGAGAAGCGTCTACTTGCTAGCTTCATATGTAACAGACATTAAAAGTGGTGTCAGTCCTCTCAGGGTATTTCCCAAATGTCAGATAATTCCTTTTAATTATCAGTGTCCCATACAAGCCAAAAAAAAAAATCCAGGTAACAGTGCGGATCTGGAATCACCAGTTCATGTGCTCATATCACTTCGACAGCTTAAACTGCAGCATGTGGGCCGATGAAAGTGGAGGGAGTAGTTAATATCGTACAGGATGCCAACACGTAGTGTGTGAGTGGAAAATATTTTAACATATCAAACATTAATATATTCTGTGTAAAAAAAAAAAAAAAAAGGGGGTGGTGTAAAATGTATGGAGAGAGATGAAGTATACAGTGTAACAGGAACAAAAGTATGTAGATAAGATTTAAAGCTGTATCACTGTCGGTCAAGTCTTACTGAAGATAGTGAGTGTGTATAGTTTTATCAAACAGGGTGTCATATGTAGAGCAGTGATCTGCTTTTTGCACTACAGGGAAAGAGGAAGTCTCTGCTCATGACATTAAGCAGTGAGAGATAGTGTGAATAAATGGATTCATGGTGGGATCATTTCTTGTTATACTGAGTTCCCCAGAGGGACCTTGACATAATCTAAGTACTTTGCTCCTAGATTATCCATCCTGATTTTGTATTGTGTTTCATTATTCATCAGACTGATGTTGAAGGATTTGCTCTGAATTCTCTGAAGGCCCACTTTCATCACTAACATTTTTGTGCAATACAAGTGAAGGAATGGTAAGGGAAAGAATTATTGTCATCTTCGAAGAAAAAAGGAAATTGGATCATCCAGTGATGGCCATCCTAAAGCTGAAGAGGATGTTGGTTTGCCCCCATACTGTTGCAAATAACAGCCTTTTAGTGGTCATTGTTGGGTGAAGCAACTGAAATCTCTACACTGAAATCAGTGTTTGGATATTGTCAGACTAAATGAGCATTGTACAAATTACTTCAGTTGAGTTACTTTTATTTCTCAATATGTACAGACTGACATCAGCCCTGATGACTATTGGATTTTTGCCCTTATTTACAGTGGGTCATGACTGGCACTTGAAGTTATAATCCTTAAGATTCGATTCTGTCATTATTGATTATTTTTTTGTTTTTGCTGACAATAACTATTCATCGTATTCTCATTCTGTATAAGGCTTTCCATAAAGTAGTTCTCATTGTAACCTCTGTAACTATTCGATCTGACATTCACATCCACATCATGCATGCTATGACTGGCCTGCTATGCGGAGATGATAAAGTAAAATGGGTTTGAAATAATTCTTGACAATTTCTGTCACTGTTAGTGTTTCTCCTCATCAAGGTCAAGATTGGGCGGTTCAAAAAACCACTATGAACACATGTTGCCATCCAACATGGTCAAATATCACATTGTATAAACTGCTTCACCCTAATGGTGTAATCACACCAAATATGAGGCAGGCATTTCACGTGATGAAATTACAAAGTCGATGCAAAGACACGAATAGATGCAAATTTGTGCCAGGAGACACGAATAACACAAATAGAAATTTTTGCTATACATGTAAATCAAGTAATACGTGTTGTGAAAGCATTGATCAAGTTGAGATTCTATTAACAAACCTTTTGCCACCATCTGTGGCCACTCAGAGCTCTACCACTCTCCATTAGTAATGTACAAAGAACAAATGAGGAGTGGGCTTGGAGATAGGTGAGCTGATCCGTAGAACTACATGCTAAGTTCTAAAAATATATGTATTTGTGACCTGTGTAAGTTATTTTGCCAAGTTTCTTCTTAGGGAAATGCTCTGAGTAATTTGAGTTGGTCTTTTCTTGTGGAAAGTTAACAATAGTAGAAATTAAGCAGTAATGTGCTGTCACGACAGTAAAAAGATAAAGAGTATTGAAGTCTTGGTTCAGAGCTGGGGCCTTCATGTTTACAGCTGTCAGTTTTACTTTACCGCAAACCAAGTAAGCAGTTAGCTGTTTTCCCCAATTAGCTAGCACAATCTTTGACAGCACAGCCGTTATGGGCGAGAATTCAACAGTTGGGGACTACTCCAAAAAACACACAAAAATAACGAACCGCAATAATTCACTCCACGTTCGATGTGAACACACCATTCGTCGTCTTCATTACAACATTGTGAAGTCATAAATCCTCTCAGCCCAGGATTTGTTTGGCTGCACTGTATATTGGCAAGCACTGCTTTTGCTGTGAGGAGTTCTGGGGGCCATGTTTTTGAAACACATTTGCCATTACCACCACTAACCATGGATGTTGCCAGATCCATAACGACTGACATCTAAAGGATTATAACTTTATGTTAAATGTTTCAGTTTGGATTTCACTCACACAAAAAAACATGAGTGCATAAACAAACTGTAGGAAGTTTTCAGTCAGGACTGAGTATCAGTTTTGTTTCCAAATTTCACCCCAATGTGGACTCAGTGGTCAGTGTCCTTCAACACATTATAACACACCTGTACACTGCTGTCTGGCAATGGTGCTCTGTTCTCACCACTGTCTAAATACTCTACTGTGATGAAACATTTTGATATGTTGTAAATTACTTTTTGAATATGGAACTAGCTCTCATCCTTAATATTATTTTTATAATTACTATCAGTACTTTGGTTTCTCCTGCATCACACGAGACCATAATGATTAACATCATAATGTGCCATAAAGGTAGGTAGATTTACGCACTATGCTAAATGACTTCATGTATGTTTAACGAGGGTTTCATCGACAAGTCGGCCACTACAGCCCTTCATTAAATAGCCATGTAATATAAAGTGAATGGTGTGTGGACTCAAATACGATCACACTGTGTTGCTCCAGATTTATCATCTCGAAAATGGAACATCATCACACATTTTCCCAGAATTAAAGCAGGAAATAAGACGAAAGTGCAGTGCTAAACAATGTGTCACATGTTAGTTTTTCCTCAGACTTTAAGGAAAGACGGAAATTGTTTCAGAAAGTTAGTCTGACGTAGGATTACTCAGATTTATGTGCTCTATGTGATGGCTGTTTGATATCCACAGCATCATACCCAGGAAACCTTGTCCACCCTCTCTCTTTCTGTCTTGCAATTCAACTCATGTTGTTATCAAATATATAAAATGACAGTAAAGATTATATAAATTCCAGTATGATGGGGGAAAAAATACATTTCAGTGTTCTGTATCCTATGAATGATACAAAATAAACTTTGACATTGCACCTTTGCAAAGACTTGATTTTGTTGCTATTGTTTATTGCTGGTGGATTATTTTACTCAAATATAAATTGTGTTATAATGTAAGTCTTACACTAAGATGAGATTTATTTTGTGCACTTCTGTTTTGTGTGCTTTGCTTTCTGTTTCCAGGGCTGCAGCTTATTTGGAGGGTAATCAGTCACATTGGACACACCTGGGCCCCGTTTGGCTGACTGTGCATATATAAGCCGGAGCAGCAGCCAGTCTTTGGGAAGATCTCATGTCACGCACTTTTTCTTTATTTTACAGCACAGCATCCATGCAGGACCCCTTAACTTATCCACTTCCTACACCAATTACAGATTCCTTCAATGTATTTGTTGGACTTTCCATGTGTCTGCCATTTAGACTCGGGCGGTGAGTAATATTTCATATCTTCCTGAAATTTCATAATATATAAATATTATGGTATAATAGTGTTCTACTTACTTTCAGATTAATAAATACACAAAAGAAAAGTGAAAAGTAATATTCTTACAGCTATTTTCCTTATTAAACAGAGAAATACAACTATACAGCTTTTGGAATCAACTTTCTCTCTGACGTTGCTGACCGCCGGTTGTTTGCAGACCTGTATCTTAACCCTCCACTAGTGATAGTCACCAGTAGAGGCCAGAGACTGTGCTCTGTTGGTGCCTGCAGTGCACTACATACAATGAGTTTAATAGAAAGAGGAGCGCCTGTATTTATAATGGTATTTAAAAACACACCTTCAGGATTTCTAAATACCCTGGTATACTGTAATACCACGATATCACCCAAGCCTTATACCCACATTTACAAAGGATAAGCAGTTATATTTACATTTTGTATCATAACATCAAATTTCAATCTAAATCATATTTTCCGTCAAAGCTTGAATGTCACCGTTTAATATCAATATTTCTTAATAAATAAAAATAGATGATAAAGTTGGCCTTATTCACTATTACTCTAATACCATCATGTTAAAAGTAAAAAAACTAACAAACTTTTTTGAATCCCCTACTTGACCTCTCTGATTCTATGGAAGACTTTGATTTTTAAATCAAGTCATAAAAACAGTTTCAAAAGGTTCTTAAAACAGCTGATTACTGTAGTTACTAGCCAACATTACTAACAGGTCAAAAGTGCATTTACTGGGAACTGTTTTCAGTAGTGGATTACTACACATTTAGTGACCTGTTGAACATTTTTGTAGAAGGATGATGATTTTGGGATTGACTCAATGTAAAACCAATATATGCCTGTGTTCGTCATCATATTGAGGGGAGACGTTAGTGCAGTGGTGTGACTCACTGGTGTATGTTTAATAGTTTTTCAAATCTAACAACATAAATAGCATTTTGTCTTTTCTGTGACTCTTCCTCATTAATGTAGAGCGTGTTTTCATTGAATACCAGGGAATCTGCTGTTGCATCAACCAGTTTTGGGTTGTTTTTTTTTATTTTGATCTCTCTGGTTATTTTGTAACACAACTGTGTCAACATAGTGTGTCGACACTTTCAAAAGAATTTTCAGCACAGTCGTCCACCACCCTCTTCCTCTCATATCTGCTTTATCTGTTTAATCTGATGCTGTGTTAAGTTTATGCAACATGTCCATCCACAGTTTGCACCAAAAAAGTTGTGCTTTTTTCTTTCTCTCTTTTTTTGTGAGTACAGACAGACAGAACTAGAGCTGCTGCTGTGGGTGTGCAGTGTTTGGGTTTGTGTGTGAGGAAGCAGTGTGGTTGTCGGCTCAGAGGTGTCAGAGCTGAGACACTTCCTCGTCCTTTTTTACTCTCATCACAGCGACCTGCAGAGAACATCAACGGCTCACCATCCCCCCTCAGCGCAGACACACATGTGACACACTGACTTCACATATAAAAATAAGACGTTTATCTGTTAAATTATTAGTGGGAAGCCTGTGTGTGACATTAAGAAGCACTTACATCTGGTGAGTATTTATATATTTATATCTAAAAAAAAACACATCTTCATACGTGTGGTGTAATTAAGGCTACTACAGTTTGGGTTTGTTGTTTTGTTTTTTTTATTCTTCCATTTAACATTTCTTTAAAGACGCTTTTGGGCTGTTTGAGCAATGTAGATTTGTCCCTGATTTTAATTTAGATATTTCAGTGCAATTACACAAACAGACAGCTAAAACAAATTGTGTTGATTTTTCTCAGCAGTAATGATCTGTATTCAACAAATTCACTTTTTGTGAATTCAAATCATGAACAGTTTATTAACTATGTTGGTGTGACTATGTGGAGGATTTGTCTCTTATTGTTATAATTGTAATACGCAGAGAAAAAAATGCACAAATGTAACAAGATCATGTTTAACTTGTAATGTCAGTTATTAACATGTGAAGTGAAAGTCGGAGTTCATAAGCACTTGTTTATAAGCCATCTCAAATATAGATCAAAGAAATATGTAGCACAAACAGAGCTTTCAATAGTACTGCTCCGCCTTTGTTTTGCTGTAAATACTGTAACACTAACATATCACAGAATATTTTCAAAAAGTTTCAGACTTAATTAAACATGGATTTTTTATTATTATTTTATTTATTTATCTATTTTGCTACCTGTATGCACAACAATACAACAAAGTGCACAGCAAACCGTTTTTTAAAAAATGCTAAAACGTGTTTACATTAAGAGACAGAAAAATCTAAAATGGATGGCTTGTAATCCTTCAAAATATCTTGTTTTCAAATTCAGTTGATCGGACACCGCTGTCTGCATGTCAACCAACTGTTCACATATCATGCTCGGCTTGTGTGGAAAAAAAAAAAAAAAATCGCTCAATATTTAACACCAGCTTGTCATGTCAGCTTTCTGAATCAAACAGAACCAAAAACAGACGACAGAATACCCAACATGCTCGTGAACCAAATGACATAATTCAATTCATATGTTATAATGCAAATTAAGTTACTTGTTGCTCTGTTTATCTCATAAAATGCGGTTTGGCTCATTTCTAAATTAATACAGTCACAGTAGCTTTTTTTTTAAAAAAAAACACAAATGTTTATTGAATTTTTGAAAAATACAAAATGTATATTTATGTATGTGAAATGTACATAAAACATGCAATATTAAGGTGCACTTTGAATATACTTTGCTTGGCATGTAAAACACCTCAAAGTAAAAAAAAAAAAAAAAGAAATTAGAAAAATAAACTTCTAACAACAAAAGTGACACATAGAATTAATGGTTTACGGTTTCCATCAGTGGTTTCCAACCATTTCTGTTTCACAAAAAAAGCACTGCCTACTGTCCACGGCGCCCCGTTTCACATTTCGCAAATTGATAGGTTATTAGCTTTTTGCCTCCAGATTCCTCAGATGGTTTCATTATATTAACCATAAATGATCCATTATTTCACAGAGAAAATGATAGGAGGAAAACCAAAACTTTTACTTGTTGTACTTAATGTACATTTATGCGATAATACTTACACCTCTACATTACCTCAGCAGAATTTTGAATTCAATCTTACAGGACAATCTTGGAGTATTTTTACAATTGTATTGGTACTTTTACTTGAGTATAATATCTTGAGTACTTCTTTAACCATTGCAGACAACCTGTTACATAAGATAGAACATCTAAGCCTTGTAGACAGTGACAAAACGTGCCTTTCTGTGCCCCATATTTTACACATACAGTTCATCGGGATTACAAGTGTGAGACCAACATCATAACCCATTTATGTTTGTGTAATTTAAAACAAGTATTCACTGATTGTGTTCAAGCATTTAACGTATCTCTTGTCAATCCACTGAAGTAATGTCGTCTTTTATAAGACATTTATTTATAAGACGGGGGAACAGTCCACCTTTATTGTGTGAAAGCGAGAGGTCTGTCCTCTCATGAAGTGATGCTTTACGACTGTTGCTTCTACAGAAGGGTGAGGTGAGGATAGAAAACAATGTACAAAAGCCAAGTCCTACGCCTCTTAATCTATCATGTTACAGTTACTTCAAGATACTTGCTTATTTTTTAACACCTCTGTGTCTTCCACTGAACCCAGCTTCACCTTTGCTCGAGTGTTAGCACTGAGTCATTGAATGTGTTGCATTTAAGTGATGTATTTGCAATTCTGGTAACTGTTTGTGTCACATTGTCACAAACCTTGTTTGTAGTGAAATCAGGTCTAAATGTCAGTTTCGGTCAGAAACACCTGCAGTAATGAGGCCTTTAGTGTCAAATAAGCAGCTGCTAACAAGGCTGGCCAGTTAGTTCAACAGAGTTAAAAAAAAAAAAAAACAGAACAAGATGAGAAAGATTCTTTGGTTGGATGTGACAAAGGGGCTGGTAAACTGGCCAAAACAATGATAAGACCAAAAAATGGAGAGGTCTTTGAAGAAAATTTGTCTAGAGCTACCTTTTGAAAAATGTGTTATATCACAGATCAACATCCACTCTGAGAGACCTGAAGGGAATCTGCAGGGAGGAGAGATTAAAACAAATCCAGATGTGCAAAGCTGGCAGAGGCAAAAGCAAGAGAAACGCAGACACAGCAATCGAAACAAGATGACTAACTTCACTGTCACTTAAAGTGGAAAAATACTTTTAGACATTTTTAGTTTTTACATATCCATACAAGTCAAAGCTTTATGGCAAAAAAACAAAAACAAAGTTATGTCATCTACAATAACAAAATGTGACCCAGCTGTATCTAATTATTACATGATTATCTACATTTCGTCATCACCAATCGTTGTGTCTTTTCTGATAATCCCATTCTCTCTCTACTCAACAGTACAAACAAATCTGCAGTATATGTTAATGTAGTATTTACACTGATTCAAGCAGGAAACAAACCATAGATGGTACAGTTCTACTGCCCTCTTCTGGGCAATACAGACATCATGTGTATCTCTTTTGGGTCCATCATATTAATGCATCTGGTGGTACAATGCATATAATGCAGAGGAACATTAATTTCCACTTTTTAAATTTTTGTAGTTTGTACAAACATGTAATCAGTAGGATTCGGATAACGAAAATGTGAATCAAATCAGTAATATATTCAACCTTTCTGTACTTTTTAATATCATCACTAACGCTGGCATTAATTTTATTTTTTTAACTCTACAGATGACTTTGATTTTGGTTGTAGGTAGTTCTTCATCCCTCTTGAGTGATGCCACGTTCTTTCTTGGTGAAGCGAGGAGGGCTGCACCACCTTGGAAAAAAGGCGGGCTCCTGGGATACATCCCTGGCTTACTCCACTACAGAAACACCAGATAATATCACAGTGACGGCTGAATTACTGCAGAAGGACCTTCCTGCTGCCAAAAACTCCAGCGAGGACCTTCAGCCAGTCAATCCCAAATCTTATGGTGAGTTACAAAGTTAATTCATTTGTGTTTGTCTTTATCACAAGCATGCCAAACAAGATGGAAAATATAATTATAATAATAATAATAATTTGTGAGGCATCATTCAAAAAATTCTGATTATCTGTAAGATATTAAATTATTCAAAAACTATGTCAATCCAGGTTTCAGACGGTTGTTTAACCTTTTAATTAATCAGCATTTACACTTCTGAAACCTGGAAAAAAAGAAGGAAGGGTTCTGTTTTTCTTTTGAAAATATGGAGAAAAGGCAATGAGGAACTTGACAAGAGGTGTCTAACAAGAAAAAAAGAGAACAAAAGGAAGACCAAAAGAGAACAAGAAAATGGCCAGAAAATTAGCGGTGGAGGATTATTATTATTATTATTATGGTTTTTTTTATTGTGGAAAAATATTCAGAAAATCATAATTGTATATTTGAAATTATATTACAAACAAATGTCTATGTTTCAGAAAAAAATTGTAACACTTTATTAAGGTCATTTTCTTGTTTATTAACTTTTCTCTTTCTCTTTTGTTGCTTATTCTTAGGTCATTTTCTTGACTTTTTACAAATTTCCTGCTAATTTTTGAGTAATTTCTTGAAAATTTATTTATTGCCTTCTTCCCATGTTTTGGAAAGAAATCCAACCAATTTGCTTATATTTCAAAGGTTTCAACAGTAGCTGGTCAACTTACTGTCAGTCTTTGTGCTCAGACTGTAGATCTGCTGACTCCTGCAGAAACATCAACTTAAATACTTTTAGCCCTGTGGAGAAAGTTGAGTCTCAACCTCCTACACGAGCAATATGGTGCAGACCTCATGTGATCTCAGGATATCCAGAAAAACTACCTGTGGGACCGGGAGACTTCACTCAGCACCCTCACGTCCTGAGGGAGACCAGGAGCAGCGGCTGCTCGAAGATCAGTGCTGCGAGGCAAGAGTGTCCACTCTGTAGCAAAGTATGGCATCCCTCTATTACATAAACTACAGACTAATATTCATTCTGAAGGATAGAGACAGCTCTACTTAATATTTAATTTTTGTTAAGAAGATATTTTATATGCATTTACAAAAACCAGGTAGGCTATAGAAGATAAATGACAAAAATGGAAATGGATCAAGCAGAAAAAAAATTGCAAACATGAGGTCCATTGTGCAAAAAACATGTAAACTTTTTAAAACATTTTTAACTAATTTCCCAGCTATTTCAAGAGATAGTTTCCCACCTTTTGCTGCCCCGAAGTCTTGTGTTAAAATGATGTCCACCTTATATTTGCAGTTATTTTCATGTCTCTCAAGTTTGAAGACTCACATATGCAAGAGTCATGGAAGCAGAGCACCAACGCACATCAAGTCCAGCAGGACAAATACTGAACAGTCAGCATGCAGGGGCAAGGTCAGCATCACATTAATTCACATTTCTATTTACACGGGATTATCTTGTTATGATTTGGGCAGAGCGCACTCTAATCAGTTTATACAAGGTATGCTCCTGGATCCATAACCACAGTGCCTGTTGTTTTAGGAGAGGACATTTGGCTGCACAGTGTGTGGAAAAGTATTCAAGCGCTCCTCCACACTCTCCACCCACCTGCTCATTCACTCAGACACACGTCCGTACCCCTGCCAGTACTGTGGCAAAAGGTTCCACCAGAAGTCTGACATGAAGAAACACACCTTCATACACACTGGTGGGTTCATGTTTCCCCTTTGACTGTTTTATTTTACATGTATGTTAGCCCGGGAATCCCTAATGCTAATCACATGATTATGATTTTTAAAAAAAAGGTCTTGTAAGTCATTATAATGCAAAGCTTTCTTGAGATAATGAGTTGATATCTCAACCAAAATGTATCTGAAAATAATTTTTAAAAAAAGTTTCAAAATAAATATTTTTTATCTAAAAAATATATGTATATATTTACACAACAAAATATGAAACTTTCTAGAAATAATGAGCAAATATGTTAAAAGAGGAAGTTAGTATCTCAAAATAATGAAAAAGAAAATCTCAAAATACTTGGTTTATGTTTTAAAACAATGAGAAATATTCTCAAAAGAATAGATTATATCGCAAAATAATAGAATTCTTTTTCAAAATAAGTTATTATCTGATATGTGAAATATTCTCAAAAGTAATGGCTTATTATCTAACAGAAATGAGAACCAATACCCAATTTGAGAATGTTTCTAATAATTTTTTTTAATTCTAACTTATATTAGAGTTACTGCCTCATTATTTTGAGATTATTTCATCATTATGAGAAAGATTTTTATTAATGACAAATGGTATCTTTTTTTTCCCATTACACTGGCACAAATGGGTTTCCATAGATATTACGTCCTTGCATGCAAACTCTAATTCACATTATTATCTGCAACCAAAACAAGTGTATAAAGTGTTGGCATGCTTTTATACTGTATTTTGTCCTATGACAGTCCCTTTACAGCACTCTTACATGTGCAAAACATATTTATGACAATAGTCAGCAATACCGTTCATGTGCATATAAAGTAGTACATGAAAAAGACAAAGCCAGTCTAACTGTTTCCCCCTATTTCCAGTCTTTATGTTAAGCTAAGCTAAGCAGCTGCTGGCTGTATAAGAGTGATATCAAACTATTTCAAGATGTACGTGTGACATCTAACTAAATATGGAAAAAGTGCTATTCCTCTTGTCAGAAATTAGGAAAGGTGACCAAATAGAAAAGCTTTCTAAATGTCAGAGCGGTGACTCAGTTTAAACGTCCTGTGTATTCACATGACCTGTGTTGTGTCTGTGTGCCAGGTGAGAAGCCCCATGTGTGTCAGATATGTGGGAAGGCGTTCAGCCAAAGTTCCAACCTCATCACCCACAGCCGTAAACACAGGGACGACCGGCCCTACCGCTGTCCTCGCTGCCTCTTCGGCTTCCAGCACAAAGTGGACCTGCGGCAGCACCAGGAGCAGCACTGCACCTACCGCTGACTCTGACACGGCAGAGTCAATATCCTCAGCCTTTCTTTAATAACCGCAGAAAGACATGCAGGACAGAAAAGCTACTCACGGTGTTGACTACCTGTTTCAAGTTGTACCAACCCTTCTGATTTATCTCATGTTAAATACAGTGTTTTATATTTATATGCAAGGAAGTTTCCATTATTTGTGATTTTATATTTTAAAGGTCCAGTTAAATGTAATATAATACATTAAGTATGTTTTCTTGAGAGTTAAATGCCTGAAAGCAAACTTCTTTGTGTTTTCATTATTTTAGAGTGAGCTGTCTATATTTACATAGGGAGCTGGTCTTCATCCTCAGAGTCCAACATAGTGCACTGCCATGTTTTTACAGTAGCCCAGAATGGACAAACTTAACATTGGCTCTTTATAGCGACTTCTTGCGTTAATGCGTCGGCTACTGTAGTCAGCAGCCCCTCTGCAACAAGCCAAACAGCATCAGAAAAACACAGATTTTTATGTGAAACTGCTTTATTCAGTGTTTTTACCAGATGAAATCTTCGGATCCCTGTGTTTTGGAGTAGAAGAGACATCTGCAGGTAATTTGGCTCCTGCTAAAAAACCTCCTGAACATCTGGATCTTAAGTTGTCATAAAAAATAAGGTGAGCACACATAAGCAAGTGCTGATCTAGCAGCCAATTTGTGATAAACAGCATTGGAGAAACAGCAATTTGTAACAGGAAACTGCTTTATTCTGAGTTTTGGGTGGTTTGAATGGTTTAAATCACCTGGTCAGTTTGTTTTGGAGAAAAAGAGGCCTCTGTGGGTGATTTGGCTCCTGGTAAAAATCTCCTGAACAATGGGCACTGGAGGAATCCTAACCGAAAATTCACACTTGGCACACTGCAGAAGTTGCAGCTGGTCACAAATTGCAATCCTCACCATTAGATTCCACTAAATCCTGCACACTGCTACACCAGTAAGCATCATTACAGTACCAAAAATGGAAAGTATCATCCCGTGGTTCAAAACAAATGAATGAATAGCTTTAGTATACAAGACTCAGTTCATAAGAGTATTTACAGGGAAATACTTTTCCCCAAATGTTTTAACACTGTACAAATGTAGCTTGACACAGACTGGTGACACTGCATCGTTTTTATTACATCTCTTGTTTTAAAAGCACCTGAAACATATTGCCAGGATTCGTGTGATGCAGTAAATCATTGCAGCAATAATTCAGACTGAGCCCAAGAAATATCATTTGTGGATTTCGTTTTATGTTGATTTAGTTTACATTTACACAGCTCGCATTACAGTGTTTTTGGGTTTTTTTTTCATGATCTGCTAGAGATTTTTGCTGTGCACCTAGCTCCATGTGCTAAAAGTCTCCTTTAGATTTGTACCACTGAGCTCTGGCAACAACATCATTGGAGTAGTCTCCACCTGTTGTGTGTTCACCTACCCTTCTATAGGAATGGACGTTTCCATCCCCCATATTGTAAGCTGCTATCCCTCCTGCAGAGACAAACATAAATGAAGTTTAAAGTGAAGCAAAGTGTAGCGAGTCGATGAATGTGTGAGTGATTCAGTGAAACAAACCTTTCAGCTGCTGTTCCTTGGTCCAGTTAGGACAATAAACAGTAACAATAAACAGCATTGCCATCGCAAGTTAAAACATAGCACTGTCAGCATTAACAATTAATCGCCACACAAATATCTATTTTCGTTCAATTGTGTTAATCTCTGGCCAGCATTCATGTCTGCTGCTGGTATCATATGAAACTAGAAGACCTGAGAAATCCAGTGGTACCACGTCTTGCTAGCTTTTCAGTAAGGCGGTTGACTAGCGTTCCTAAATGAGGGTACATTTTGGCAATGGAAAAAATGGCATTGCTCTTTCACAGGGTTCCCTTGACCTCCGACCTAAAGATATCTGAATGAAAATGGGTTGTGTGGGTACCCATGAGTCTGCACTTTACAGACATGCATCTAATAAGAAAATAATTGTTTGTGATTAATCCCAATTTCAAAAATTATAATAATTGTTTGACAGCCAAGGCACACACAAGGCAAAACAGTACTCTGGACATCTGTGTGTGAGTGCATGTGACATGTGACATGTGACATGTGACCGCCACAAAGGTGAGGGGAGAGACATATAAATAGTTTTGTTAGGGAGCTCTCATGTAAAGTAACTGTTTAAAAAAACTGATAAAATTCAGTAGCTCTCTCTCAGCTCTGCTTTGTCTTGGTGCCACCTATAGTTCACTCTGCGCATGTGTGCTGCTGCACAAAGGTTAAGGGGGCGTGGCCTATGTGAACAAAGGGAAGTGAATTGTTTGGGGCGGGGATTTTGATTTTTGTTGGCAGGGGAGGAAACAGAAGAAGGTGGTGAAAGCTAGGCAACCTGCTGCAGAGAAAGCCCTCAGTTTTTTTAAATTTTGTGGTTTTTCCTCAACCGGCTGGAGGAAGAAGTACAACCAGTGTGTGGAGGATTATGAACACAGAGCAAATGAGACTGGACTGTTTATTTCTGATTCCCTGGTGAGTTTGATTCCCCTTTTTCCTTTTTTTTTTTTGCAATGCATTACTTTTTCTGATTTTGAAAGGGTGGGTTTTGAATATTTCTGTTCTTAAGTGCATTATTTTAATCAAGGAAGAATGATGTGAGTTGGACAATAAGGACAATTATTTAAGTCAGGGCTGTCCAAACTTTTTTGAATGGGAGCCTGATTAGATAATGCCAGCTGCTTCTCACATCACACAGGTTATTCAAATATCTCATACAAATGACAAAAACACAACTTTTTCATCATTAAGTGAAAAAGTATTTTGCTATTTACTGCTCCTGAGAGCAGCAGCCCTCACTGTTGACTTCATGCTTCTTTTCTGTGGCCCTGTCTGCCATCTTGCAGGAAATATCTGGTGCTAGAAGAGTGTTCGTTTGCTTGTTTATTGTATTAAAAACACATTAGTTACGCCTGTGAAGCTCCTCCTTGGTGCATGTCTACAAACTCTATGATTGTTCTGGAAATAAATGAAGTGATCTTGTGTTAATCATTAGGTATATTTTGAAAGACAAGCTGAGGGACATTTAAAATTGGTCTTTTTTTTTTTTACTTGTATAATTTGGTGAGTGTCTCTTTTAATTTCATTAAGTTTCCTTTTAGTACTTTGTTTTACTGGTGTCAGTGGGGAGTTAAAGGTAGCCCTGTATTTTTTACAGGCCCCACTTTAACCATGTTAAATTTTCTTCTGTAGGTCTTGAATTCAAATCATAACTAAGCTCTTAACTTTAACTGATTGTTATACCACTGCAGCATATCATGTTTTGTTTTACGGTTCTGCCCTTGCTTTGGACTGTTAGTTTTTCACATATCGTCCATAAGGTGTCGTCCATCTGTCTGATTCCATGTGAACGCAGCATTAGTTCTTGTATGATATAATTTAGAAGGTTAATATACAAATAGCACAGAGACATATATCTTAAAATTTATAGTATAATTTAACTCTTTATGTCAACCCCCCACCAAAAAACTTACTTTTTCACATTGAGTTGAAAATTTTAAAAGTGCCATAATGTACAAAAGGGTAGTAATCAGATCATAGAGCACCACAGACATAAACCAGGCTAGTGACAAAATATATTATGTTAGCTTGAAGTTTAAAATCATGGAGAAAAACAATAATAACGTGACAAGAAACACAAATATTCCTCGAGGAAGTCTGTAGGTTTATATAAATCAAGTTCTATCAGCAGGAGAGTGAAACAACACAAGGTCTTGCTATTTCCCATTTTCTCCTTCGATAGACCACTTGAACCTGAATATGAGAGCTTTCAGCAACAGAGCTGTTGTACTCTGATCCTCTTTGCTTTGCAGGACGATTGTGTTTAACACCTGTCAATCGTGACAATCACTGCTGGTGAACTGCAGGTCAAAGTAGGCAGCGTTTCGTTCATGTGCTGTAATGCAATGAAAAACAATAAGAGGAGGCAGAGAAACATGATTTTTTTTGCCACGTATTATCTCTCTAAAGTAATATTGTGTGAATACAGTGACAGTTTTAGCAAATAATAAAATTCATATTTTTATAAAAGTTACCAACTACAGCTGTAAATGAGCTAGAGAAATACTCTGAAATTATTGATTAAATTAAAAAAGAATAAAATACAGACTTTAGATATTACAGGTCAGGTGACATTAACAATATTTCATTTAAAGTTAAGTTTTATCAACAGTAAAATAAAATAGGCACGCACCTGTTTCCTGCTCTCTGTGAAGCTGGAGTGCACAGATACAGGATGGCTGAATTTATACTGTGTGTTTCCTTTCGGTTTCACCATGAGTTGCTTATCCTGTCTGCTATTCTATTCCTCGCCTGCAGGGGGCGTTATTAAGCAGGCCTTGATGTTTTGCCTATAAAGACAGCAGAAGGAAAATCAGGAGAAAGCGGCTGACTTACAAGAAATGGCTCTGACCTACTGTAACGGGCAGAGGGCATCATTTTTCTGCTCAGTCAGCAGATCACTGCGGCAGGTCATAAACCAGATGGTGTTGAATAAGATAAGCTTTAATTAGTCACTTTAGCGTTGGTCTGTCTGTCCTGCCACGGTCCAGGCTAAAATGTCAACAATAATTGATGGATTGCCCTTTTTTTTTCATTTCATTCATGCTCCCCAGAGGATGATTACAACTGACTTTGTTAATCCAGGGGCTTTACCTCTAGCACAACCATGAGACTGACATTTGTGGCTTAGAGCGCTGTGGGTCAACTGCCAATATCTCTTACATCACGTTATTGTGAAAGTGCGTCCTTCAGTTAGAGATTGTTATCAAAACATCAAAAAATAAATTTAAAAAGAGCAATTTTACACTACAAAAGAAAGAAATTTGACAATATTCATGTCTCCCTTGTGACCCCTTTCATTTCCCCCTGGTGCTATCATCAGGCCAAAGCTTTCATTTGTCCGGTACTTCAATGCTTGACTCTATGATGACATAGAGTGCTGCAGGGATGATTTGTATTTGTAGGCTGACCAAGCAATGACCTCTAAGGCTGAAAAATAAAGCCAACGTGCAAGTGCCAAAAACTGCAGTTCCTTGTATGGCCACTACGGACCCCCATGTTAAAATGTGCAACATAACAGCAGAAAAAAATGTATATACATGTTTACAGCTTGGTACAAAAAAGAAACAGTTTTGTTCTCTATAGCTAATTTCAACACTGAACTGTATAAGTTTTTTTTTCATAACTCAAAACACTTCCATACATTTTGCACAAATTGTAAGAATTTAGAAGGTTGGATTTTTTTTTTTTCTTTTAACGATAGAGAAAATGTCCATAAAATGGTATTTATAGTTATCATAATTATATATTTGAAATAATTTTACACAGTTACTATAATTTTAAGTGTTTTCCCCGCGGTCATTTATTTATTTATAACTCCTATCCCTCATTTGTCTTTTATTTTCAAATCTTCAGGTAATTTTCTTTCTTTTTTTTAATTAATTTTTTTCTAATCCAGTTTCTCATTGCCTTTTCCCCATGTTTTTTTATATTTTAATAAATCAAGTCAATTTGCTCTGGTTTCAAAAGGCTAACCTTTTTGACACAATCCCAAAAATATCAGCATTTTTAAAATGCATCTTGAGTTCAAAAACAACCATGAGAAAAATATATTGTTGTTTACTGTTATCTCTCTCCAACATCTGTTTCGCTTGCCACACCTGTGATAGTGTCAAAGCAAAGTCTCAAAGTTGAAGTTACAGTTTAACTTTTGCTTTTAGTTATGCAGAACAATCAGCAGCAGCTTTGACCTCATCACTGTTATACAGCCACGAGCTTGTGTCAGCCTGCACAGTTTGTACCTTAAATCCATACGCACTACTACTACTTACATTTACAGTTTGTTTTCTATTACTTTGTCTCATTTCTCAAAGGGGAGAATATTCTCAAAACAACATGTGCAAACCCCTGAATCACTGGGATCACTTGAATTTCTGGCATCACTTGAATTTCTCATTTCTTTCAATATATTGCAAATGCCTTAGCACATCTTTGCAAATTATTAAGTACAACTGTCAACAGTCTGCACAATTACCAACTGACTACATCTTGCTGATTATGTTGCTTCTCAGTGGAATAGTTGCACCCTCCAAAACATGTAGACATCATTTCATTGTGTAAGAACAGCCAATTTAATCGTCCAAATCTTTCCAGGATACATACCATGAATAACAACACAGTAATATGGATCCCTTGGAACATCTGCCGAATTGGCAGATTGCTTGTCAGGAGAAACCTGAACTTTAATGAAGGGAGAGTTTCCCACATTTCAGATCACCCATCACACATTATGTTAGGTTAGCTGACAGGTGCTGCCCATGAGTATGAATGTTGCAAACATGTATGTATACAGCGTGACCACAGAAGAATCTGTCGTTTCTGAACATGGAGGAACCTGGTCAGGTATCTTTACTTTATAGGCTATGCATTGCAGTAGTTTCCTTGTTTTTGTAATGATGTATTTTTACACTACATCGTGCTGTGTGCATTTCCTGTATGCTGTGATGTATGGCACTCACTTTACATGAATGGAACTACAGTAACAGTTTCCATGGCAGCGTGTGTGCAATGTGTGATGTAAAATCTTTGTACTGTTCAAATTGTCATTTTAGTTTGATACACAATGTTATTCAGTCAGCAAGATAAAAACAAACAAACAATAAAACACTCTAGTACAGTAACCATTCAGAATCAGTGAAGAAATGGGCCACAAAGAGTGAAATGTGGATGTGAGGGATATTTTCAGGGTCCACTGCCACACTGACAAAACATTTTGACCACCAATGTTTACACACTGCCAAAGGAAAATTTTCTTTTGTGGGCAATGACTTTTCATTTGAGAAAATGATTTAGTTTTGAAGTATGGGTTAACTGTTTGGGGTGAGGAATGGCCTTTAGCAGGTGAGCTAAGGTGTTGTGCTGAACCATTTAGGCAATTTTGGCAAATTCACCTGCAGTTTTGAGAATGTTCAAAATTCAAGAAATGAGCCAAAGAAATATAGAGAAAAACTGTAAGCAAATGATAACATTAATAATGAAGGTCTATTAGCTGCTCTGTGCTTTCGGCAATCTTTTCTAACTTGACAGGATGGATTGAAGTCACTGCATTTTCTGAAACTCAAGAAAATATGATAAACCCCTGAAAGCTCTTTGCAAAACTTTGGGAAGATTCAAGTTCTTTCTTACTTTTGTTCGTGAAATGATAGATTAACTTTTTTTAATGCATCCTTAAATATTGCACTGTGCTACAACATTTAGTTGTTACAGATTAGATCAGGATTAGATTACCAAAAATCAGTAACTATAATTGTAATGTATTGTTTTTCAATATACCAATACCCTATTAAGTGAATATTGTATAATGCACACAGTACACTTGTAGTTTGTGCCAGTAAGTGGCTGTTTGACCAACAATTTTATTTGCATTGAAAATATTTTTACACTGTAAAAAAATGTCTGGAGAAATGGGGGAAAAAACAGCAGTAAAAGACCATACAATCCAGAATAGTGCATCACTGTGGAAGATATATTGAATTACTCTAAGTCAGTAGAAAACATAAATGTTTCCTGTAATAATATGTAGAAAACACAGTTTTATTGTGAAAATATAGGGTGCAAATATAATGCAATTTTTTGTTTAAGGTATAATATTTTATTTTATATATAATATATTATTGCAATATATTATTTACATTTCTAATATATGCTACAAACAAATGTAACACAGTAACTATGAAAAAGAAGGGTAAATGGATTTCACAACACATCAGTACAAACAAAAAAACAAAAAGGGAGGGGAAAAGTGAGAAAATGCATCAACACATGCACAAATACAAGCACATTATGGAATGAAACCAAGTGAGAAGGGGCATCCATCGGTATAGCTTTAATCACATAAGATTACACACATGAACAAATCCTCACGGCTTTTATTCACTGCAAATGTATACAATAACTGCTTATACAACAGTTATGGGTATTTCTGATCAGTTACAGTTGTTCGAAAAGGAATTCACTCAGAAGAATCACCATGTTTTTATGTTTGTTTTTTTCCATAAAACAGTCTTTACAGACATACTTCTGCTTTGCATTTTGTTTATGAAGGTGAAGTTTTGACACAGAGTGCACATGACGCAGTTAGAGAGATTTCTGTAGTGGACAGCTTCAGGTGTTAAAAGCCTGCATTGTTTTTGTACCACTGAGCTCTGGCAACAACATCATTGGAGAAGTCTCCACCTGTTGTGCAGGCATCCACGTTATCATAGGAGTGAACGTTTCCATCGCCCATGTTGTAGGCTGCTATCCCTCCTGCAGAAACACAAATGAGAATGAAGCAAAGTGTGTAGAGAGTCGGCGCATGTGTGAGTGATTTCTTAAAACAAACCTTTCAGCTGCTGCTCCGTGCTCCAGCCAGGAAATTTATTGCGGATGCGTCCGATAAAATAAACCAAGATATCAGCGCCTTGGCAGAGGTGTTCCTCACTGTCCCATGCACCCTGTGCAGTGTGTCCACCTCCGTTTGGATTAACATCAACCTGCAGAAATAGAAAAGAGATGATCAGCGCTGTAATATGAGGCTCTACAAAGAGGATGTGAGTGGAGCAGCAGTATTTATTACAACCTGCATCAGTCCCCAGGCGTTATACGCTCCTCTGCTTGAGTCATAGTCTCCCCAGCCACCATGTAATACATTTCCAGCTCTGGATTCTCTGGAGATGATGGCAGCAATCAGAGCTGGAGCGATTCCTTTTTTTGCTCCCACTGAGTTGATTTTGGACCTGTACCTTTCCATTCTGCCTGAATCGGTGTCGGCCATGGTGTGTGAGGCCCTCACACCTTCAGCGAGAAATCGGAGAACAGAAATAAGGCCTAAGTGTAACTAGAGAATGCACACAGAGATGGTTAGATGAAAGCAACATTTTTCTACAATTTTTGATCAAATCAGCTCCTGTGTTCAGAATTTACCTGAGTATCCCAGTCTGTCCTGCTGAGCAGTTTGCTGGGAAGCACCAGTAGTTTGAACCTTCATGATGTCTCCGTAACCTGATAATGATCAGTTTCTTAGGTTAATTTTCATCAACACACCCACACATCAACCTTTGCTCATAGTGTAAGGACTTGACGGGACTTCAATCACATAACCAACACATATCAAGCCACAGTAACATGTGCCGCCTACATGGTATGTATGGTGAAAGAGCTACAAACAATCGTAGGGGAGAAAGGAGTTGGTTGTCAAATTCATTTGATCTGGCTCGCAAGGATGCTGTTAAAATATGTAGCCACCGAAACGTTCAGAATTGGAGTCAAAGGTCATCTACAGAGTAAACGTGAGCAACCTGGCTTGATTTCTTACAAAAATACGCTAAGGTGGAAAAAAGCAACGGCAGAAGACTTCAACCAAATATTATAAGAAATTAGAAAAAGGTACAAGTAAATTATCTGGGGAAAAAAGATAAACACAGAACAAGGAAATGACCTGGAAATTTTATTTAAAAAAACATAATAATTTTGTAACATAATTTTAAACATGTTATTGTGAGTATTATAAACAGTTTCTCATTCGCTTTTTTCCTTCTTTTTTTCCCTGGCTTGTTGCAAATAATATTCTTAATGTATTAATTCATTTTAATTTGTGGAACATTCAAGTTGGCTGAGGCTTTTATTTTTCATGTTTTTAAAAGAAGTTGCACCAATTTGCTCAGGGTTCAGTGGTTTAAATACTTCTGAAAGCAGTACAAGAAAATTTATGTCGCTCCATCATTCAAAGGGTTAAGGATACATTTTTGAGGGACTCGGAGTGTCTCGACTTGTATTTCAACTTTCCATGTCAGGTGGTTATGGCATTAAATGGCTGGAAGTAAAGTTTTATCAACAGACGACCCAAGCACTCACCCATGTTTCTTGTTTCCTGTCTCCTGATGGTCTCCTTGAATTCTGAATGCGTGAGCTGTAACACAACGTCCCTCTGTCCACTCTTTAGCAGAGACGTGCAGGAAAAGGCTGTATTTATGCCTGTGTGTTGGTTGCTTTCAGTTTCACTACGACTTCCTCATTCTGTCTGCTGTTCCTTATTCCCGCCTGCAGGATGCGTCATTGCGCAGGCTTGGTTGTTTTGCCAGTGCGGAAAGCAGAGGCAGAATCGGGAGAAAACAGCTGATTTACAAGAAATGACCCTGACTGACTGTAATAGGTGCAGAGCATCATTTCTTCTGCTCTGTTATTGGCTTATTATGACAGGCTGTAAACCGATTAAACTAGCAAGTGCAACTTTCAAAAAGCATGCTGCATGATTTGTGCAAACTCCTCGGGAAAAGTCTTTTTCATTTGTTGAGTTTTGCACCACAATCTGTTTCATCTGTTTTCCTTACTTGAAATAAATTAGCCGGCAAATATTTTGCAGGCCAGTTACTGAAATCTGCTAAAATAACACTTTCCTTTACCCCGAACATTAATCAGAGTAATATTGTACTGTTATTTACTTTCAGTATGAGATACGTTTCGGTGGTTTTGAGTTTTTCAGTAAAGAGTACCCTAATCTTTCATTTTCATGTTCTAATGGTGTGTGCTCAAAGGTTCAGCATTGAGAACAATAAGTGTTTGTTTGATGGGGGTTGCCTTCCTGTGCAGATTGACAGTGAAACCGTAATGCCTTCTGTGATAGCACCTCTGCAAATTTTTTAACTGAGCTGCTTATTACTGCAGATCAGAACAGCGATCTGCATTTAGTAGGTGCAAATAGATGTCCTCCATTGATTCCAGTCTTTTTTTTTTTTTCAATGTACTTGATACTTGAGCAACATTTCCAACAAGCAGTTAACAAGTTGAATTGTTTTCTGCAGTTTTATACAGAATTAAACATCAAATAAAACCAGAATACATGGTGTGACTAAATACAAAGCAAAGTGAGGGATAAATGGGTGCAGAAAAAAGTACACACATAAATAAAACTGAGCATTCCATCACACAGTACGCTAAAATTTGACAAGTTGATCTTACTTAAAATAATCTTGGAAACCAATTGTCTTTGAAAAAGGGTAACTAAAAATAATAATCTTAATTTATGTTTACTTAAATATGTCTAATATATCTCATTAAGTGTACTTAAAATCAAGCTGTATGTACTTACCTTTTTGAAGTTGTTGCAAATTAACAATAACAAGTGAAATCACTGTGTTCTTTGTGTGTGTTAGCACCTTCAGTAAACTAAATTTGTCTGACTTTACTTGATCATGATGAAGAGGATGATGAAGTTAGAAGATCTGTGAGTTCTGTTGTGTTTACATGTTTAAGAATATGCAAATATTCAACCAGCAGAATACAGATATGTGGCACAGTAAACTTAGCTCACTGAGGTAGCTTAAACTTAGACAGACTGATTTCATTAAAGTTGTCATTTTTAAGTTGCAACAACAACAACAAGTTTTCAGTAAACTTAAAAAGTAGATATAAATCAGCATGTTATCATTGTCATTGTTTTATGAGCCCAAAAACATGTTCTGTATGCTTCATATCACAGGACAGTTTACAATAAATGGATGTTTTCCTTCCGCTGTTATCTCTATTTCTGTTATCTCTATCTCCTAGCATTTAGGCAAAGTCTTAAAGTTTAAGCTGCAGCTGAGCTTTTACTTTCCTTTTGCAGTCAAAAAATAATCAGTAGCCTTGACCACAATGGTATGATATAGAGCCATATCTTGTGTCACCCTTTACAGTTTGTACTTTTCAGTTCTGCTCAATGTGTACATCACTGCAGTAACAAAGAGTGATAATGAAAGTCATGCCTCCCCAAAGCCCTGCCAGCTTCTACTTTTAAAAACATCTCTTGGACCTACAATGCTGAATGCTTGTTTTTAGACTGCTGTGGCTGAACCTCTACTTAAGGGGAACACCACCTAAAATAAGAATGCCAGTATGTTATTTCCATGGACCAGGAAAGTCCAATCATTATTTGTGCACATGAGCTACCCTCTTTCTTTTTTTTCTGCAATTAACTTTTGATTAATTTTCACAGATGAATAGGAATACAAGGAACAGAAAACAAGGAGTAGAAGAGCATGTTGCAATGCATATAACTTAAAACGGTGGATTAAGTCATTTACTAGAGAAAATAAAATGTTTATGGGTAGAAATTAAAATGAAGCCTAAGAGTAAAAGATGAACATGAGTTTCAAAAATATATAAGTGGGGGGAAAAAACAAGACTGTGTTGTAAATGAAACCAAGTGAGCCAAAGTGTGGGTGTGTATGTGTATGTGAATACATGGAAGGAAGCTAAGCCATGAGTTTGTTTATAAGGCCCATTAATGGCGTCAAGAATTTTTTCACATTTTAAATGATACCTTTCGATCCAAATTCTCTGGATAAAATCATGAACTGACGTCCAAAAGTCACATACTTTGGGGCAATCACATGGGACATTGGTGCCTCCAGCATCGAGGGTCACCTTTAATTTTAGACCTGTACAATCAAAAAGGTGTGCAATAAACTTAAATTGAGTTAGCCAAGTACGAATATTGCAGGACATGCACTTTGTCTTATGCAGGATGTTGGCCATTTATTTTCAGTAAATCTAGTTCAGAAATGTGTTGTCCCCTGCGATTTTCAGGGCACTGATAGCGCTACATATGTTTCTGTGGTAGCAAAGTGAGGCTTCATGTACCCCGCCATAGCTTGAGGTAATGAAAGAGAGAGTCTCTGTATTTTGGGGGGCTGAGGAGGCTTTGAAAGTTGATTTCAACCAACTAGGAATTTGCAAGTATTACCAGTATTGTTATTTGCAAAACTAAAATTTGATATTCAAAGTCACTGAGGACTTGAGCTACTTTCTGTCTGCTCCATGTACAATGAATGTTAGCCTGATTTTGTGGACCTGCAGAATGTTTCCTTTTTTTATACCTAAATGAGCTTTATTTTATTGTAGTGATCTTCGCTTTGAAACTGAAAGTGTTCCCATACACTCAGAACATTCCCCTGGCTGTTCTCAGTGTCATCGATAACATGTTTCACCATTCATTTTACATTAAGCTTTTATTTTACATGCATGTACAAATCAGCCAGTCAAGTTCAAAACAATTTGTAAATGTATTCAAAATGCATTAAGATAGATGCATCTGGGGCTGATGGCTCAGTGGATAGAGTGGCACCCCATGTACAGAGGCTGCGTCCTTGCTGCAGTGGCTGCGGGTTCAAATCCAACCTGCATGTCTCCCCCTCTTTCTCTCCCCCTTTCACACTCTCACTGTCCTATCAATTAAAGGCATTAAAAGCCCCAAAAAATAATAATCTTTAAAAAAAAAAAAAAAAACACACACATGCTTTTAATAATTGTTTAAATCATTTAAAAGAAATGATGGTTGAAAATAATTTTTAAGAGGTCGCTTTCATCTTCAGATTTCAAAAGCCACCCTCGGTTTTGTACCACTGAGCTCTGGCGACAACATCATTGGAGTAGTCTCCACATGAGGTTTTGGCGTCCACCTCTTCATAGGAGTGAATGTTCCCATCCCCTGCATTGTAGGCTGCAATCCCTCCTGCAGAGACAAGCACACATGACAATAAAGCAAAATAACATTTGAGGCCAGTTTGTCATGAAGTCTAATAATTCAGTTAGAACAAACCTTTCAGCTGCTGCTCCTTGGTCCAGTCAGGAAATGCATGCTTAATGCGCAGCATGAAATAAAGCAGGATGTCGGTGGCTTGAGAGAGGTGTTCCTCACTGTCCCATGCTCCTTTTGGGGTGTGTCCACCTCCCTTTGGGTTGATATCAATCTATGGAAATATTAGGTAATAAAGTGCAGATCAACAGCACTGCCTTTGCATTTTAACAAAAGGCACTACCAAGAGGGCGTTTATACCTGCATCAGTCCGTAGGTATTAAAGGCTTTTCTCTCTTCGTCGTAGCAGCCCTTGCCTGCTGTCAGTGTCTTTCCAGCCCTGCATGATCTGGAGATGATTGCAGCAATGAGAGCTGGATCAAGTCCTTTCTTTTGAGCCACGTTTTGGATGATGGTTTTGTAGTTGTTCATTTCCAACAGATCGCTCTCTGCCATGGCCCATGATGCCTTCTCACCTTTAGAGAGTAATCAAGGAGGGAACAGGATTAGGGGCTCAGTTTTGTCAATCTATTGATATAATCGAAGATATACAAATACAAATATAGATGGATATTTAAGTAACTCTAGATGGATCCGTTTTTACCTTGGTATTGCAGCTTGTCCTGCTGAGCTGTTTGCATTGAGGCACCAGTAGTTTTCACCAACATGATGTTTCCAAACCCTACAAATTTTTATCACAAAAGTTTTCATCAACACCCTCATATATCAACAAGAGGATGTATAATGAGGAACTGAAGTATCCTGACTCTCACTTACTGCTGGAAACAGGTTTCACTGATCCCTCACTAATATCCTCAACTGGGACAAAAAAAACCATAATGTTAGATAGCACTGAAACAATTAATAATTAACAGACTGTACTGATTTTGTCATGAGTGTTATCCAATAACTATTAGACCAAGGGTGTGAATATAGGCAGGTAAGAGTGAACTGTAAGGTCAAAATAAAAGTGAAAGTAATTGGAAAAAAGTCACCACTGACTGATAAAAAAAAAAAAGCCATCATGAAATAAATATCTTATACGGCTCTATTTTAAAAAAGCTTTTAAAGAAATCTAATGCTGTGCAATGCTGCTCTTTAACGGAGGTGGGATGATTATTAACCAGAGGAGGGCTACATTTGCAAAACCACAAAAGTACAATAGCTGCGCGCATCCGATAACCGTTAAGACAGGTGCTGGAGCCCACTACTTAAAGATAGCGATTTAAAAAATTAAAATAAAAAATAAAGAGAGAAAGAAAGAAAAGGGGGAAAAGCATGAAAGGCTCGCACACTGTCACTCCCTTAAGTGCAATGTATCAGCGCATCCACAAGTGATACTTCGAGCTGATGCTCTTCTTCAAACATTTGCAAACCAACGTTTTCTCTCGTAAAATTGAAAACTGCAGAGCGACAGCAATTTTACGCGCTTAAGCAAATCTGACTGCATGTTTAACTCACCAAAGCGCCGTTTTACCTCGTTGCAGCCAATCTCGCCCAAAGTCTCCACGACCACCTTTTCAGCTTTGGCTTCTGTGTGAAATTGCACCAGGATATCTACGATTTCTCTTCGATTCTTTCCCTCCAGATCTGCCTTTCTGACTCGAGGCTCCTCTGTGCGATCCAGGATCGCTGAGCAAAATCTTTTCACGTCGTCTTCGCCCAGGTTTTTCAGCGCGTTCTCCATAGCGCGTTTAACGGGCTTGGGAGGCATCTTTAGGTCTCACTCAGACGACAGAGACACACTGCTGCTGCTGCTGCTGCTGCTGCTTTGAGTCACCTCACCGTTAGATTACAGATGTACAGGGAGTAGCCTAATGTAGGATGTAACTGTGAACAACAGCTGACCAGAGGCAGGCGTCCAATCAAACTGAGGGAGTGAGTCTCTGCAGCTGATACATTTCCCTCCTAACTTCAAATCACCCCATTTTTCATAATTTCATAATATATAGTTTTATTCTGAAATGTTGTAGGCATTGCAACACTGAGATGCAAGATTAACTAATCTCAAACTTAGAGTCAAAATATGATTGTAAGAGTTTTATTAGGTTATTGTAGTTAATGTAGTTTTAATAGAGCATGTTCGTAAAAAAAAAATGCATCCTAATGTATTAAGTGTTTCATATTATGTATCAATAATCCGTATTTGTAAAGCACTAAATTTAGTTTTTCTCAAAACAATGCCATTTTAAATTATTCATTCTCTATAATAATAAGAACCCGCTGCAAAAAAGTAAGCATGACCTTTGGGGCACTGCTTGCTGGGCAGGATGGTTGTGAAGTAGTAATCACTAGGAACCTGCAGATGGCGCTGGTGTCAATGAAATGATAAAGATGTAAAGGAGTAGTTCTGTCATGCCCCACTTCAGAAGCCAAATCAAAAATCTATTTTTCATCAATCATTAATTATGATTTGGGAAGCAACTACTAAATAATAATAGCTTAATCTTGTGTTTGTGTTTGATGTCTTATTTTCTGAGAGAAATTAGCATGATGACTTGCCTGTCTTGACATTCTCACTGTGAAAGTTATGCTGTTTGTCATAAGTGTATTCTGTTATTCTTGCACTTACATCTGCTGCATCTTCCCATTGTACAATGAACTTTGCAAAGTAAACAGTCAGCTGAGTGTAACAGCACAGGCCAGGTCATTTAGTGTCAGTGTGTGAGGGAAAGCGGGTCATGTTTAAGTGCAAAAAGTGAAGGAAAACACTGAGGTCTGCTAGTGGTCTGATGGGTTGTTACACATAAACATTTTAGAGACTAAACAATTCATTCACAAAATTATTTGCAGATTAATCAGTCATAAAAATAAACATAAGTTGTAGCCATTTCTTGCATCATCTAGTGCCGCATTTCTGAAGAACTTTGCTGTTATTTACGCATGGGGAACTTGACTGGAATTTGAGTGATTCATTTGTTACTGAGTGTAGTTTTAAAGGCTCCATTTAATTAGTAATATATTTAATATTTGCTATGACTGAAGCCTTGCTCTCAGTGAGAAGATGCAACAGACTCTAACAAAATATCCAGAAGGCAAAACCATCCTGTGTGCACCAAACCTAACTTGCATAGAGTTTTATGCTTTTATATTCTGTTTTTGTTATAAACAAAAATGTTGGTGTAAAGCAATCACTGCATAGTTTGAATCAATACCAGTACGAGAAAATGTAAAACCTGGCAATGAATCCTGCCAGTAGAAGAAAATTGAACAGGACAGGTTTTAGAAACAAACATTTATTATAGTTGACCAGTTTCCTTTATTCTTCTGTTTCTGCAGAATCCAATTCCTGTAAAATCACGAGGGGAGAAATAAGATAATTGTGAGGTAAGACTGACATTCTCTCTTGTTGTTGTGTAAATATATAGTATATATATATAGTTAAGTCCTTTTTGTTCAGTGAAATAGCTACTGTCATACACACCAGACTCCATTTAAATAAACTGTATTTTAAGCGTATATATAGAGCTGGCATATTTTCACCATCTATAGGTGAATTAAGTGTTTATTTCAACAGAACCACAGTTGGTGATTCTTGAAAGATGAATTAAGGCTGCTTTTGTAAGTTTTCTTTTGTTTCTGTCAACTTTGAATTAAGTGTCTTTTACTATAATGGAATTACTGTTAATTTAACCCTTTGAAACCTGGAGCAACGTCACTTTTGTTGTGCTGCTTTCAGGCAAGTTTCACAGGTAATTAAACTTTTAAACCCTGAGCAAATTGCTGTGATTTCTTTCAAAAACATGGGGAAAAGGCAATGAATAATTTGGTAAGAATTGCTCTACAAATTGCAAGAAGATACTAGAAAATTATTTTTAAAAAGGCTTGAGAAAATGTCTGTTTCTTTTTTTCTTATTTTATTTCATTTTCTTATACTTTGAAGGGTTTTTTTGCTAATCTTTTCATTTCTTCTTTTACTGGTCATTTTCGTCTCGTATTTTTCAAAGAAGTCAGATTTTCTTGTGTTTCAAAAGCTTAAATGGAGTCTGGGGGTTTGGCAAGAGCACTATCTGGGCTGTTTCTGGTTAAACTAAATGGATCTTACTCTTTAACAATGAGTCCACCTCTGCAGGGAACCTTTCCATAATGTTGTCAGACACTTAGACTTACAATCTGATCATGTCAGTGGCAAAAACAAGCACTTAGTGGATGAAAATTAACAGTTCCAAATGCCCTGAGTGCTTACATTGTAGAAGTTTCTCTCAATACTGGATCACTTAAAAAAAATGTTCAGATCAGAAACACAAAAACATGTAAAATTTGGGTCCAGGTTGAAAAATACTGATGTTACCCCTTAACCTTGCCAAGCCATTAACTTGATCAGACATGTATTGGTTGATTGAAAAGTTCTATAAACATGTCAGATCCCTTTGTAATCCCTTAGAAGTTAGTAGTTATTACAAACTAAACAGCCACCAGCATAACTACAAATGAGATCTAAACTAATCCAGATGCTGGAGGATTAACACCAGAGCCATTTTATTCAGTGAAGCTATTTAGAAGTTTAAGAAAAATAACAGCTGGCAGTGGCCATTATAATACCTTGAAGTGTTCCCAGCTTCTTATTTCTGAAAAGAAGGCATCTCCAGGGCAGGCGGTGTAGTTCACCACCTGTCTGTGGCCGTGGATAGTGAAGTCAGCAGCCAGTCCTCCTCCATCTACTGCACATCGGACCAGACGATGGCGCAGCAGGTCCATGGCATGGCGGGACGGCAGGGTGTCAGTGTAGTTGCCAATGATGGACACACCGTACCCCATGGCATTGTGCCCCTTGGTGTGTGTGCCGAGATAGTACCAACCTCGGCCCTCATAGACATAGCCGTCAGAGCCGACCACAAAGCTTTGGGTGCAAAGACAGTAGTCATACGATCAATAAATGCAGTGTAAGTGGTCTGGGGTAAACTTATCATTTATGCAGAAACTGGAGGGTGATGTGATATTTAGAATAAATGTTATGTTTATGTAAATGAAAGACAAGAAATCTGCAGCATTCCTACATATAGGCTACTCCAACTAACATAGAAAGCATGAATTGCTTATTCAATGAAAAGAATGACAATGATGGGAATATTCTTGTTTTCTTTCTGAGCTAAGAGCAGATGGAAACAATTCTCATGCCTGTGTGTTGACTATGAATAGGAGATGGAGGGTGATTAGCCTAGCTTAGCATAAAGACTGAAAGTAGAGGGAAATGCTAGCCTGGCTGTAAAGAAAAAATCCACCTGCCAACACCTTTAATTAACAGTTGATATCCTAGTTGTTTGTATCTTAGTTGCCTATAAAAAAAAGACAACAATTTGTGTTTTAAGAGGGAGTAACATAGTGTAACAATATCTTGAAGAACAAGTTATCCGTCTACCCAACATTAGTTACTGCACGTAACTCCTTGTATATCCACAAACTGTAGCTTTTACATGATTGTGTGAGAGATACATGCTCCTTAGTCAGCTTTAATGGTGCTTTAAACTTTGGACAGAGGCAGGCTAGCTGTTTCCCCTTGCTTCCAGTCTTCACGCCATACGTCATCACACTCCATCCCTAAGTGGTATCAATCTCTGTATCTAGGCTAACTTTTGGCAAAGAAAAGCCAATGAACATAGCTATCAAAATATCCCAACAACAACAACAGTTGGTTACCTGTATCCTATGTCAGTCCAATTACGATCTTCCTGATGGAAACGCTGCATGGCTCTCATGTCACGAGAGCAGCTCGGAAAGGATAAACAGGGCAAGGACGGCTCATAGGTGTGGTGAACATAGAGGAATTGGACGGGCAGAGACATTGGGATAGGTGTACTCTGGTAGGCTTTAGCCCCCCACTGACAGCGAGGGATGATTTGAGGGCAGTCTGAGGAGCGGAGGAGAGAGGATGAGGGTTATGTAACCAAAGCCACAACAATTTTGGCCGTCATACCCACAGACCTGTATTTCCAAACACTCAAAAGTTGAGGTCTAAGACTTGAACCTAGAGCCTGACTGGTATTCAGTATTTATTCACGATATGTCAGTGTCTGTGTATGTGGCGGCTGCTAACTAACAAAACTTGCAGTACAGAGTGTTAAAGATATGTTTGAAGTAGTCCGGTTTAGAAATAAGAAATGATTCCATGACATAATTTCTTCTCCAGAGTGCGCAGACAAGCTTATTTTTCAACTGTAAAACTGCTCAAAACATATCTTCACACATTTCTAAACAAATTAAAACCTGCACTTTTTAAAAAACCTCCTTAGGGCAGTCAACATTTAGTGAATAATATCTTATAAAGTCAATGTGCTAAACATGTTAGCACAGAGTTGGATTTTTGTCCACAAGATGAGTGTAAATCCAGTATTAGCTCTCTTTTAACTCCGTATTTGGTCTCTACCGACTCCTGTGGTACATATCTGGCCCTTTAGCTCCTTAACTGCACTGCAATTAGTCGCTAAACGTAGCCTATGTGTGGGCTGGTTTTTGCTTGGCAGGTAGCAAATTTATCAGAGCAAATGCAGAAAGATTTTAATTTAAATTGCTAAAAGATGCTAAAGGGAGTCAAGTGGTAATTTGCTATTTTTTTCATTATCAGTTTATCTCTTGCTTATTCAATAAGAATATTGCTTAGAGTAGTTTTAAAGAGCAGTTTCAAGCCCTCTGTAAAACTTACATTTTGTTTAACTTCTCATCTTGCTGCAGTGATGCAGATGTGTACTGTTGGGTGTCTCAGTACATCCCAGCATCACTTTTTAAGCCTGTTCTACTCTTGTAAAATATAAAATGAAGATTTTATAAGGAAAAAATAACATTATGGATTTTTTGCACTCTCAAAGTTTGATATTATTTCAGGCTCAAAATGTTGTTCAAGACTCACTAGACTATAAGAAAAATTATTCTTTGCAGGTTTCTTTAACCATACCAAGGACTAGCCTTTGTGCCAAGCTGCAACAGTTAGTACATATATTAATTGGCTGGTCGACAGAAGAAATTTGCAATAAACTCAATGTAATATAATTTAAGCAATTTCTGAAGCAGAAGTTAGCGTTGCAGCTTCCAAAATCTGAGTATATTTCAGATTTCATACCCTTCTATTACAGTAAACTGAATTTCTTTGGCTTTTGGAGTGTTGGTGAAACTAAACAAGGCATTCAAAAAAGACGCCATAGGGTTTGGGACCTTGTGAAGGACATTTTTCACAATTTGCCAGATTTTAGAAACGGAATGACTGAGTGGATGAGATGCAGCTCACTCAGCAGTGGGAAATCAGAGACTGCTCTGCAAAAATAATAATAATCAGTTGTTTAACCGCTGATGTAATTAATGGTTAACTGCAGCCCTACTTTGCACCCAAATGCACTTTTGTTGATAAATTCATAGCTTACCCCAGTAGTTTTGCACAAATGCTTGTAATCCATCCTTCACAGCCTTCCCCACTCCAGTGTCCTGAGCTATCCAATCTGTCTTCTCCAACTTCCAGACTAATGCCAATGTCTCCATCACCTGGCTGTGTAGATCGAGTGACTCCAGAATAGCTCTAGAGATCTCCCTTCGCCTTGGGCTAACATGGCTGGTTATATCATCAAGACCCCGTCCTTCATGCAGAGTGAAACTGTAGTATCCTTTCAAAACCTCACTGAGGGCCTGCGGCTGTTCAGATGCAGTTAGGTTGCTGAGGTCCGTGCCCAGTATGAGTCCATCCATGCCACCATTAATAACTGCGTCAGTTGCCAGTGTGGCAGGCCGAGACAGCCTGAACAACTTAGGCTGGTCCACGCTGTCCCAGCACCCATTAGGCCCCAGGCGCTTAGATGGCGGGATGTCCTGGAGACTGAGGAAGGATAAGCCCAGAGTCCTACCTAAGGTGAGAGGGAAGATCCCAACAGCTGGTGTCCCCTCCATCTTGGCTGCCAGTCCTGCTTCAATTCCTAGCAGTAACGGTGCAAGAGCTACTGTGGTGCCATCTGGAGCAAGAACCACCCCTCTTTCCTCTCCATAGTCTGTCACAATGTGGTGCATGGCCTTATCAAAAAAACTGAAGGATGAGGCGTTGAGAATAGCTGTCTCTAGGAGCTCAGCGTCCGTGAGGTTATACGAAGCACCCAAGAAGTGAACTGTCATTACATCGTCGTGGCCAGCGGTCCTTCGCAAGGCTCGGGCCAGAGCGAGGGGGGACAGATCAGGGTTGAAGTCTTCCACCTGCTGCACAGCTCGGATGAAGCTCTCCATGTTGCGCAGGTGGCCACCTGAGAATAACGCACATAGGGAAGAAAAGAAGTGAATGAAATGCTTAATGGATCAGTGACTGAAATCTTTTAGTTCTAAGGACATTCATATTGTGAAACTTCTTGAGGGTCATTGTAAAAGACTATTTATCAAAAACTGTTAGCCTGAAGAAGATCAAAGACAGTAAGTGTCTTACTGTCTTTGATCTTCTTCTCCCTTCGTTTTAATAAAATCTCATTTGACACTGTTAATTATATTCATGACCATATTCGGAACCTAGCTAAGTTCGGGACAGTACAAAAATTACTGGGGTTGGACGTTGGGATGGGATGGAGGTTGATATTTTAAAAAGCAAGGCCCTTCCCATTAATAGCTTCCTGGGACCCTCCCTTTTACTTTTGGAAACCCTCCCTCCAAAATTTCATAATGAAACAGAATTAATTTGAGGGTCCAGTGTGTAAGCAGCTTGTTGTGGTAAGGGCAGCAAATTGCAAAAACTGAAACTTTTCTCGTGTGCCAAGCAGGTAGGAAAATTACTGTTGCAGAAATAAAAACATGAAAATGCGAAAAGCGCTATCTAAATCCAGTGTTTAATTTGTTCATTCTGGGATACTGTAGAACAACATGGCAGGTGTAGATATAAGCGGCTCATTTTAAGGTACAGAGAACACACTGGAGCTTTAACTGAAAAAGGCAAAACATAAAAATGTATCTAAGTTAAAATATTGATGCCCTTAAATACAAAAGTGGCCAGATATGTGTGACATCAAATACTTGACTGTCAGGGTTAACCAAATCAATAACATTATGAGTACAATACATTTGACAAGGGTATGCCAAATATAGTAAGAAAAAACTTTAAAAACTTAAACTTAAAAAACTCCTCTTATCTCCCCCAAAAAAGTTCTGACTACGTACCTACCAACTCTGGCTTTTTTTTCACGCATCCTTTCTGTCTCAAAATGTTTAAGGTGAAAGGTATCTTCTCCCTTTTGTATGTTTTGTCTCTTTTATATTATATATTTATTTTAGGGGATAAATATAGAGGTTTGCATATATTTTTATGTCTGATGAGTGAATCTGATTGGAAAAAAAAAGTTTTGTTGATTTATATTCTGGAAGTTCAATATTCATCAGGCTATTTATAATTAAAAGTTATTTGAAGTTAAGAATGCAGATTTCAGGGAGTTGGTGAATCAAAAACTGACAGATTGCACACAACAAAATAATTCCTTATCAGCATACAAAAAGAAATTGTGTAGCTTAATGAAGAATTTATCTTGATGTATTACACAAATTGACATATTTAGCAAATAACTGAACTTACCCGTTGGCCGGCTATCAGCAGTGAAGAAATAAGACAGAGCCAGAACAAAAAATGACAGTCCAAATAAAGTCATATTTGATCTCCTACCTCTAAAACAGCAATTTTCTGCTGAACTAAAACAACAACAACAACAACAACAAAACCAAAGAATTAGACTTTTTCAAAGCTAAATGGACAAAAGACAACCTCAACAGGCTTTCCAAAAAGTAACCCGAATACCTCCCTGCAATTTCTGGGTGGATTTGTGTAGGTGTATTTGTATTTGTGTGGGTGTACGTGCATGACTGCAGTGTTATGTCCTAATATGGAAGAGTACGCTGTGTACACTGATAGCTCCAGATATTGATTTAGAAGTTAAAGTGTGTCATGAGTAAAACAAAGTCTGGGCCCCATAGTGAGATTTATGACAAAGGCTGCAAATAAGTATTTTTCTAAAAATGTTGAGTTGTGTCACTCTCACACTCTTATATGTCATTCAGCTTTTTACAGCTCTCTCTGAATACAATATATCATTTAACAAACAAAGTAAAGTGAAAGTTAAAGCAGATTTATGGTTAATCTTTACCATGTCATGTGATGTCTGCAGTTGTTGTGTACACACCAGTGTCAGGAAACATTTTAGTCACAGGAGATCACAGAAACTCTCATGTCACATGAACTTTTAAAGCAGGCCGGGGAAATTATGGGAAACAATATATCTGGTAAGGTTGTGGTAATATTAAGGTTAATAGCCTAAAGTTCAAGATTTTAAGTCATTAAACAAATATGAACTTGTGTTGAGATTAAATTAACCCCAAAAGATAAATAACTTAATAATAATAAATTTAATAACAGTGCTAAAGCTAAAAGTATGGAAGCCCATCTCTGCCAGAAAAGATATATAAATAGTTAATGTTACGTACGTCGCTAAAAAGTCCTGCAAGGTGATATCTATTTTTTATCTTATGTGCACAAGATAATAACTTTTTCCTACAAGTTAATTAATGTGTTCAGACAGATTTTTTAAATATCTCTCTCTCTCTCTCTCTATACATATATATATATATATATATATATATATATATATATATATATATAGGCACTTTAAAAAATGAAAATACTAGCTTTGTAAGAATTGTGAAATGTCAAGTTAAAATTTTAACTGACTGAAAAAAAGTTAATTTAAATCCAAATTATTCAGTCCAAATCATAACATACAATGTACATAAAGGAGATTAGTCCAAACTTGACAGATGCAAAGTCAACATTTTTGACTGACTTGATCGCTCATAATATGACATGGTTTTAATCTTTTGGGATAAAATTGTACTTACAGTCAAGTCAGAATTATAAATTAAAAAAGTCATAACTTTGACTTGTCAGTTTTGTCACATGTAACTCATCGGCTCTGTGTTTCATGTGTGTCTGGAGCATTTGAAGCAAAGATGTTCTTGGTTTGCAGATCACTGGTGTAATATGGGAGTAATCATGACAACAAAGAAAACACAGTGATAATGTGAATCCTGATGGTAATTTCAGTGTCTTTTTGTGAAAGCTAAAATGAAGACACAGGTTTAGAAACTGATGTTACTTAAGTGTTGCCTAAAATAACATTAGTTGTGTGTTTGATGTTGTTAGCATTAGCCTGCTAGTCTAAAGCAATAGCCTATAAAAAGTTTAATTAACTTTCCTTCGTTCATCTAATCAATTAATGGACCAATCATTTTATCTCTAAAGACAAACACACTGTATAACGTGTTGAATGTCTTGATTGCACCTGTTATTCATTGATCTGACTTCTTTGTAGTAGAAAGTGAGATTTGCATGGGAAAATAGACATCGCTAAAATGTCTATTCATTAACAGTTGGTTAGTCTTCTATTGCAGTTGTTTTTTGCAGTGTTTCAGGCTGACACCAGCAGTTTCCAAACAGCTGATGGAAAATCATCCATTTCCCCATGTTACCACATAAGTCAGATAAACCTCTGACTGCATCTGCATTGACAGGCCTGATGGAATAATATCTGTGGCCCTCTCAGACTGTCTATAGTTGTTTGCATTGTGGGATCACCACAACATAGTCCAACGAGGATGTATTACACATTAAGCCTGCAATGAAAGCATTATGTCAGTGCAATAAAATGTTTATACCTGTGTTTTGCTGTGATAAAATGTAAATAAGTGCATGAAGGGATTATCTTTTGTAGAAATGTATTTTTCCTGAACTTTAGAAGTAACAGTATTTATGTTTTTAGAAGTCAGGTGTTTTACAATACAGGATGCTGCAACTGGAAACTTTACCATTGGGAAAGAAACCAAGGGAAGATGACTCAATTGTCCAAGAAAAAAGAAGGAGATCTCACTCTGTTCCTGTTTCTGAGTACCATTAACGTGATATGGTAAGTACTAAAGAGTAATGATAAAGTTGAAGTCAGTTGCTGGAGACTCCCATTTTTTCATTTTCTCTTAAAACACCTGACATGACATTTGGCAGCCTCGTAGTTTGACTTTGACTGAAAATTGTTGTAAAGATTAAATTTATTGTGCATCTCTGTTGAGCGGAAGCCTTTTCAACGGCTGATCAGTCCTGTCTTGATCCATGTCTCTCTTATGCCGCCTGCTGATCAAACCAGAAGCGCATTTCTCTGCATTTCTCCACGCTGGTCAGCAGCGGTTCTCTTTCTCTGCTCCTTTCTTTTCACACTGAGAGCTCTGTCTCTGCTTGCCTCTGTGTCTCTGAGTGTTTATCTGTGTCCCTGAGTGCATGAGTGTGTACATCTCTATAAGAGTGTCTGTCAGTGTGTCTGCTTGTCTCGCTACCTCTTTAAAGACACAATTAACAATCATTGTGGAAGCACTGGATGCATATAAAGTATCTGATGTTTACTATGTTTAAGTATCAATAGTAATTTTATGAATTAAATGTACTTAAGTAGGCCTATTGGAAGAAAAAGCACAAGCCAATGCTGTTAATTAAAAAAGCAAGCAGTTTGAGAATTATTACATCTATTTCTTTGTAAAATACAACACCTTATTAATGGAGCGTAAATGACACTTTTACAAAAACAAGGTCTTTTTTTACAGCCTAAAAGTTTTAAATAACAAAATCCAGTTTTTCCTTCTCTCCCATTTCCTTCAGTCCCTTTGTAGTAAGTAACTAAAATACTTAGTGGAAATGTAGTGGTGTAAAAGTATATATTTTATTTAGAAACCAGCTGCATCACCGTGTGGTACGGCAGTGCTACTGCTGTGGACCGCAAACGCCTGCAGAGAGTGGTGAAGACTGCTGAGAAGATCATCAGGACTCCACTGACCTCTCTGCAGAGCATCTACCACCGCAGAGTCCACAGCAGAGCTGCCTCCATCCTAAAGGACCCCACCCACCCCCAGCACGGTCTGTTCACACTTCTACCCTCAGGCCGGAGGTACACAAGTGTGAAATGCAGGACCACTAGACTAAAGAACTCTTTCTTTCCCGCTGCAATCAGACTCCTAAACTGCTGACAGGAGTTCACACAGCAACTACCTCACACACACGACCTCATAACTGTACCTGACAGTTTACTATTCCGTTTGCACATGCACAATTGCACTGTTCGAATTTGCACTGTACTGTTTTATTTGCACTGTTCTTTCTATTGTAAATTTCTAAATTTCTATTTCATATTTCTTTTATATTTGCTACACATTAGGCATTCTGTGGACAGCAAAGTAAGAATTTCATTGTACAGGGAAACATGTTTCCATACTGTGCATATGACAATAAACACTTTGAATCTTGAATCTAGGAAATGTAGTTGAAACTTGTCTGAAATATTAAAACTCAAGTCATGTATAGATACTTCCAAAAAATACTTGTAACAAAGCATTATTACTTCGTTAACATACACCACTGCTGGATAATCAGGCCCAATTTCCGACCCCCTACCCCCTGCTCGCACGAGGATCAGCCAAAAACTGCAGCAGATCACCATCCCGTGCCTCTTGGTCCTCGAGCAAATGAGCTCGAGCAGAGCTGAGAGTCACGTGGTGTCCGTCACATGACCTGAGCGAGAGGAAAAGAGCTGGAGACAACAGCGGCAGAGCAGCTCGGCCCGGCTGCTGTTTCAGTACAGCTGTGTGCTGTGAGACCTCTTATCAGATAATACAGTAAATTTAGCTACTGAATAACCCGACTCTTAGCTGTATGGTTGACCTATTTATTGTTTTTTTAAACGGATAACCACATGGCTGCGACGGGACACGAGGACTGCTCAGGTGACGTGCCGACATTTAACTTTTTAATTTAACTCAGCCGTTGGTCAGTTTACTCATTTGTCTTCTCACAAGCAAGTTGTTATTTTGTTTGCTAATACACGGGTTTGTTTCTGTCCGGAAATTAGGCTTGTTTTAGAGCTGCGTTGTGGTGTCTCAAATATTGTTGTTGTTGTCAAGACGTTTCCCAACAATGAGAGCACTTCAGCCGTAATTGTATTTCTGCTCTGTCATCTTCTGGGCAGCTGAGGTACAGTTGTCATTTTCACCAAGTGTGTTTTTTTCCAAACCGTCAACATCAGGTTTGCTGGGATGTTTCCATGACTGTAATCCTTGTTGACAAGTGGGATTTTCCCTCTCTGCTTCTCCGTCGTTTCTCAACACACAGAGCAACATTTAGGCAGAGATGTAACACAACAACAATACAACAACAGACATGTTGTCAGACATGGCCTACTTTTAGATTATCACACAGCAGTGAAACCAGGAGTGAAATCAAGTATTTAGTTGTTCAAAATCCTTGTGCTTAAAAAACAAGAAAAACGAGTAATGATAATAATAGTAAACGAGTTTTGTATTTTTCTGGTTAGGGATTTGTTGATTAATGTATAAGTTGGTTGACAGAAAATTCTTATTTTGACAATCAGTGACTCGTTTTTTGCCAAATGTTCACTATAACATTTTTCAATTAATGTGTTTGCAATTAATAAAACTCCCTGTGCACAGCCAGTGAGATAGTCAGGTGCAGCAGGAACATTTAAAGCGAAAACAAAACTGCCCACCGCACACTAAAGAGCTTCACCCTGACTTTATTCAGAGCAAGCAACACGCTTCACCTGTAGCTTCTTTAGGCTGGCTTTATAAAATTGCATGAGTATTCACAGGTGTATGAGTCACATGACTAATTACTAACATCCTTTTTTCAGTTTTTAATAGCGTATCAATATCTTATTTTCTAAAGTGAGCATAATTTTAAAAAACACAATATTTACAAAACACAAACAAACAGCAATCATTTCATGACTTGACTGGTATGCATTGCTCCCTTTGAATAAAGTCAAAGTAAAGTTCTTCAATGTGCGGTGGTCAATATTGTTTTTCACTTAATATGCTTATATTTTAAATTGTCTGGTCAAACAAAACAAGACATTCAACCACAAGACCCTAGGTTCTTCTAGGTTCTCACTATTTTGTGACATTTTTAGACTAAGTAATTGTTGTTTATTCTGAGAATAATTGACACAAAACTGTTTTGTGACATTTTTAGACTAAATAATTACAGTTTATTCTGAGAATAATTGACACATAACTATTTTGTAATTTTTTTAAACAAATGGATGGCTGTTTCATCTAAAAATAATTTACAGATTACTATTTTATGTAATTTTTGTAGACTAAATAATGGCAGTTTAATCTTAAAATAACTGGCAGATTAGTATTTTGTGACATTTTTAGACTAAATAATAGCCAATTATTCCGAGAATAATTGACAGATATCTATTTTGTGACAACTCTTAGACGACATGATGGCTGTTAAATCTTAAAATAGCTGACAGATTACTACTTTATGTAATTTTTGTAGACTAAACAATGGCATTACAATCTTAAAATAACTGACAGATTACTATTTTGTGGCATTTTTAGACAAACTGATGGCTGTTTCCTCTTAAAATAATTGACATATTAATCAAACCGTCCCCCGCATGTATTGTAAACGACAGGTCTAGAGTGCACCTTTAAATTGAATAATCCGCTTTAATATCAGCAATGGTTTTAGGGCTGCGTTGTTATATGTCTTGCCCCAGTTTGAGAGGTTGCAGTGACTGTTGGGTGTGGTAAGACACAGATGCTGTGCCACTACCCTCAGCCCACCTTTCAGCAAATCTACTCCATTTTAACAGCCTGACTCCTTCATGCATAATAATAGCTCCAGCCCTGTTTCATAAGCTCCCCTCACGCTTGGTTGAGTCTGCAGTGTTTTTTCAAAGACTGTTGATGTCAGTTGGGTGACGTTTGGCTCCACAGATTATAGTGTTTCTTTGTCCTATGAAGGGTTTTTGAACTGAGTGTTAAGGTTCATTCTTGACCTTGAAATCAGTAGTTTGACGAGAAAGAGCTTACCTCGTGAAGCATTCTCCAGATTTTTTAACAATATAAGATGCTATTGAAAGCTCTTAAATAAAAGCTAGTACGTAGACCATGACTTTTTAAGTTTGTATTCTCCAGGTCTGCTTTAAGGTACCATGAGACCCAAATAAAGGCCTTCTTTCTTTAGCATCACACACTGTATGTGTTCAGAAAGCTTCAAGTTAAAGAGTCAGTTCACCCAAATCGTAAATTGTTTTCTGACAACTCCTGGTAGTATCTAGCCATGCTTATGCAGAGTTCTTGAGATGTCTGTTTTTACGATTCTTTCTGAACAACTTTTTAACAAGAATTACAAACTTTATGCCACAAAACACTTACGTTTGTGCTGCCCTTTTCTGGAGTTATTGGGACTATTTGTAGTTGAGTTTTGTTTTTTTTTTAAATATGCTTTTTGTCCTTGCTTACTTCCATGGTACTGTGGTGGCAACAAACTTGCTCAGAGGTGCATATCTCAAAATCTCAGCAGTGCAGGCACATAAAAGCAAAATTATCTCCACTGAGTACTGTCATTAGGGGTAATTTGGGTAAACAGTCCATTTAAAGCCACATTATCAGGCCTTTTCTTCTTCCTCTGATAACAAATCTCAGACACTGCTGAAAGAGGGATGCATTTGAGTTCCCTAAAAGTATCATGTCCTGCCTACAAATAACCCAGAGCATGGTTATCAGTGTGCCACCTTTTTAATTTAAGGTGTTTCCTTTATCTCAGGTATTAGTGGAAGTTTGGGACTCTCACCCTGTGGGTGGCCTGTCACTGCGGACTGCCAGACTCGATCTCAGTGCAGATACCAAGTTGTTGACAGATTCTCAGTGACAGTAAGGATTTAGATTGACAGACTTGTAGCTACTTCAGTGTCTCTGCCAACACTCCACAGGCGACCGTGAACCGGAAGAGTCAGATATTTTCTCAGATTTACTCATCTTAAGTCAAATCTGGTGGCACGGTCAATGACCTGCACCCACTTTTGTTTGTCCGATTGCTATCTGCCGTGACGATCGACACACTCCTCCAATCAAAGATATGTGTGAACTTGTGCCTATTGTCTGCCTGAAATGTGAGGTGGTTGGATTCCTTCACTGAGGCACGCAACCCCTGTCAGAGCCAGGGCAGGTTGTAGCAGAACTTATTAAAATGCCGTCACGCCTTACGACTTAATTTTTGTTGAAGCCCAGTGCTCATCTGGATGCTGTCGATATCATGTTAACAGCTAGAAGTTCTCACAGGTTAATGACAGGTGTTGGATGATATAGGAAATGATCCCTTTAAATGTGGGTCTGGTTTACAGCAGGAAACCACGTGTGGTTTCAAAAAGTCTCACTAAGGTCAGTCATGCACTGTAAACATTTCAGTCAGACTTAGCTTTAGAGCTGCAACGATTCATTGTTGAATAGTTATCAACTATTAAATTAATCGGTTTGAATGTTTTTTTTAGTAAAAACTGTGCAAAAAAAATCTCAGATTACAGCTTCATAGAAGTGAATATTATCTGGTTTCTTTACTCCTCCACAAAAGTAAACTGAATGGATAGTGGACAAATCAAGACATTTTGAGGACGCCACCTTGAGCTTTGGGAAACACCGATCGACATTTTTCACCAATTTCTGACCAAACATGATAAACCAAACAACTAATTCATTTGAAAAATGATCGATAGATTAATCGACATTGAAAATAATCATTAGTTGTAGCCCTACCTAACTTACAGCCACTGAGCAATAATTAAGGTAAAGACTTAAAGCATATAAAGGTGTGACCAGCTAAAAAAAATCAGTTGCCTCCTAATTCTTTAAAGACCTTTAAAACGTTGAGATGGACAGTTACTGTTATGCCTTATTAAAGGCCCCTACTGTAGTTTTGCCACACAAATAAACTAAGGGGGACTCCACCAGTTTCACACATAAAATCAGTTTACAGGTGTAGGAGGGCACGAGATATGTTAAAAAAATAAATAAATAAAAAAGTTGTGTATAACCTTTTGTGGCTCCAGAGGGAGCTGCACAAAATCCATTAAACGGCCTTACGTACTTCGTGATGCAGAAATACTAAGTTAGCTTGATAAATGCTTTGAGCAAAATCCAGCCCATTTTTCCAACAACAAAATGCAGATTGCACCTATAAGTATCAGAAAACATAAATCACTTAGATGGACTTTGTTTTTTTTTTTTTTGATCACAGTGCCACAGAATAATGCGTGACAAGTTTTTGGAATTACGCCAGTCCTGAACGTTGTCTTGTATTGCTGAACTTTCATCTTGTTTCCAAACTAATGCTGACTAATATTGAGCACCAGCAGTTTATGTGTCCTGTTTCACTTCTCGCTCCCATTAGGAGAGCTCTGCTAAGCTGGTGGTTCACTCTGCTGACTTATTGTGTCTGCTGCGTCTGAATTTATCTGAACTCAGCAGTTTATCTGACCGTGCACACGTTGACTATGACGACCCAGCAAGTCACTTCCTGGATGCAGACTGACTGAACAAACTTGAGTGTCCCCATTCTTCTGTCTTTTTTTTTTTTCTTTAAAGCAGCCAGGTCCAGAAAGCTAACAGCATGTGATAAGTATTAAGCACGATTAGCCCACTTTCAGATCTGTTGCTTGCTTGTGATGTGGTCGGTTCCTACAAAGACATGACACGTCAACCAGCTTAGTGTCCGGCCATAAATGTTCTCCTCTGTTCAGTGATATACGATTTTTTTTTTACACTGTTTAGGTTTTGCTTTATTTAATCAGCTAGTGACTCATTGGCTCTTTTTCAAGAGACCTAAGAACAAGAAACTTTCTATTGTCACACAAACACACAACTAATATAAAAAAAAACACAGCAATGAGGCCAGATGGCCAATAAAGAATTTCAAGATTTTAAAAATCAGTCAGTTTTCAGGTTATTCTGTTTTAAAGCTACATGGCTGCAACCAGATCTGCCAAAGTTACTGCGTACATTAAAAGCGTAAGCATGCAGGAGGCCATGATTTCTGGAAAGAGACATTGCTGTTCAAAGTTATTGTTATTATTTATTTAATTATTTATTTTATTTTATTTTATTTGGTGTTTTGAGCACCACAAACCAAATGCTGTCTGGTTCCATTATGTTTGAGAAAAGGCAGACATCTCCACTGCTGATATCTCCAACACTCAGCAACTCACACCAAAACAGTCTAGACTGATAAATATCACTAACGGTAAGAGGGAAAAAAAATATTTGGCCTACTTTTAATTTGAGGTTAAATCAGTTGTTAGTTATGCACAATGGTTGTTCCTGAGAAAATAAATAAAATAGTTGCACCTTTGCAGCACTGCAGAAATTTTCTAACCACCCACCTAGTTTTCCTGATGTTGTTTATTTGTCTCTTTTTGCTGGTTGGTGCAGATGGTTGAGATAAAAAAAAATGTTTCATGTTGTGAATGTATTACCTGACAAAAGTTTACAGAAATATGATATTTTCAATAAGTTTAGGGATGAAATTCAACACTTTCTTAATCACAATGTTAAATTTACACCATCAGATTATACTGAGCATTTCTGGTACGAAGCAAATGAGCCGATATTTTGATAGAAAATGGAGCGGATAACAGTTTCACCACCAATGCCACCAGATACTGTTATTCACTGGATTAAGGATACTTTGACAATAGAATATTTTATTTGCCTTTATTTTGTTTCTCAGGAAGAAGAAAGTAGTGTGTCAAAGGTTGTTAATATTACGTCAAAGCCCTTGTCATTGCACGCACAGAACATTATTGGTGAAATCACAAAAATGCAGTGGAGTTATTACATGTAACTTCATACATACACTCCTAAATTTCTGTATACGAGTCAAACCCAGTTAGGCCAGACCTCTTGATATGTGTCTTAGCTCTCGTTGTACATAAACATGCCAGGAATCCGTTGACTTCTCTAGTAGTCGTCTAGCACACAGACGTCTGCAGTAACTAGCAGACGCACTACAGACTCTTTGGAAAAATAGATTTCTACACTTATGGTAAGACTTGTAGTTGCACCTTCACATCAGTTTCTTTTCTGTTTTAAAGGGCATGAAAGGAAGAAGAAATTATGCTTCCGCTCCAGTTTTAATAAGAGAATAAGTGCAGCAGTTTTTACAGAAGTCATTAAGACTGTAAATACAAGTGTGTAAAAATCTAATATGTTCTATTTGTGTGCCCTGTACTTATTACAGACAACTTTAGGCAACTTTTGTTTCCATTATTCCTTTAGAGTTACGTCACATGTGTAGCCTCATTAAGCACATGTTGAAAACGCCAGAGGGGAGAGAGAGAGGAGTAAATCCATACACACAAAGAGAAGGTGTCAGACTGAGGAGAAAGTCTGTTCAAGCTTTAGCCACATGTGTGGTGCTGACAGTTGGTTTTTCATGAAATGACGAGACTTTGGCTCAAGTACTTGGAATACGAGATCAATACGTACGATTGGTGCTTTCCCTCTTAACCAGTATATGTACAAATAGGGACTTTTGTTCTGGTGCACGCCTCCTAGTTTTGTGTAAACGTTTCATTGCCATGGATATTTAGTCTGTCTTTGGCTTGATGTTCTTTGCGTGTCAGTGTTATTCAAGCCTCATACACTGAGGCACACTTTAGGCAGCTTCACGAACAGGAAATAAACAAGACTAAAGCCACGCTAGCAACTCTGTGAGATTTTATTTAAGCACAGCAGTGGTTTGCATTAAATGCTCGCAGCAGCATGCTAATATACTCACAGTTTAGTGTAAGGATGCACCAATCTGCCTATTTCAGTCTGGATACTGATACCTGGGCTTTGGGTATCTGCCAATACCGAGTACTGATGCGATGCCAGTGTTATATTAATAAGCTGTATGCTTCAGTGTGTGGAAGTGACTGGGATCATTCCTTAATGTGTAAGGCTACGTCAGACTTGACTTAAACATTGCTTTTCTGACTTGAAAAAATAAAAACATAGATATAAATAAACATAGGCTTAAATGTACTGAATTCTGTTTTCTTATCGCAGTGATAAATCATGCACAAACAAGTTGGCAATAACAAAAAATCATCAGAATAAACAGGAATTATGATTTGAGGACAAACCTAGTTATTGCAGCAACAAAGGGTCAGAAATTAAACAGGAATTAATAATGTGAGTATAAAACACTACAACTGTGTGAAATGAGGACACAGTTGAAACATTTAATCATGATTTAAGTTAAAAACTAGTGCAAACAGATGTGATCAATACTAAATAGTCAACATGAATGGGAATCCAGATTCCATGTAAAAGTTTGGGGCAAACGGGAATTTAAAATACCAATTAAAATGAAATAATATAGCAGCTGAAAATGAATGTAAAGTAATAATAAACATAGAATTTAATTAAATAGATCGGCTCAGTGATGCCCCATCAAGCTATTTGAGTCACTATCAGCTCGATTAGTATCAGGTTGGGACATCCGTCAGTTAGCGTGTGAGCGTGCTAACATTTCGTTTTGAGTTTCAGTTGTTGAGGCCATCATCCACTAACTAAACTGATTATGTGATGCATCACTATCAGGGTGGCTAACCACCTCGGCTAAACAATTCCTTCTGGAAAAAAAAACTAAGAGGTGTAGCTTTAGTCACACAAATCTGACACACCTAATAAATACCACCTCTGATGAAGTGAAACAATTGAGGCAATGTCAGTCAGGATGATGAGTGAAGACAATAAAGCTCATTCAGAAGAATCGTCCGGTTGATCATTTTTATAAAATAATGCACGTTGTGGTTTTAGAGAATCAGACTGAGACATGTAGTAGCATGAAGTTTCTAAATTATCTCAAACTTACATTTGGCATTTCTGTACTGGTTGCTTATCAACATACACTAAACACCAATACCAGTAAATATGTGTCAAACTAGTGTTTTCACTGATCTGTCAGCTTGTGCTTCAGTTGTGTTTCAGTCCTGATCAAAGATCAAAGTGTTTTTTGTTATGTTGGTTGAGATTAAGTTCTGAGAAAACTAAATGTTACTTTTATCTTTTAGAGCAAGAAGGCCTGCCCAGCTCAGTGACTCGCTACGGATCCACAGACAGCAGCGGGGAGCATGATCATCAGAGTAACTGTCATGGCAACAACCATAGCAACCATCGGTTTCCCACGGCAACGGCAGGTCACTGGGTCGGGGCTGATCTAGAAGAAGAGGCCATTCGCAGGAAGTTGAAATACTTCTTCATGAGCCCTTGTGATAAATATCATGCCAAAGGCCGCAAGCCGTACAAGCTGATCCTGCAGCTGCTGAAGATCATTATTGTCACTGCTCAGGTTCGTCAGATGAAATCCCGCATTGCTCTTTTTTTCCTAAGTACGTCTTTGTGTGTATACTGTTTATCAATCTGCTCTCAGTCTTTTCTCACCTACATTGGTTTTAACTTTTGGTTTTAAGTGAACATATAAGGTTGATGTTCTGACTCAGATAGTGTGAACTTGAACTAACGGTCTGATATTATTTGATATTTCTAGGTTTTAACTCTTTCACAGAGACTCAGACATGTGAGTGCTGTTTCCTGAGAAATATTTGTTGTCCCTCCGTCTAGGTTCAGTTTGATCATTTTTTTCCCAATTTTCAGTGCATCCATTTATTGTCAAATTGTCCCACATGCATAGAGCCTTTTTCTCCAGCACGAATTTTCATCATCATCTTGCCAGTTAAACAAAATATAAAGCTGCCAGTATCGGCAGATATTGACCTTAAAACAAAATATCAAGCAATATGCTAATTTCTGCTGATATCACAAATCAGCATGAACATGTACAAAAGGTCAACCCTTAGTTAAAGTATTTTTCTAAAACTTGCGCAATGGATGGATATTACATATGTTGAAATGCGTTGTATTTTATGTCTCCATCTGCTTGAGGGCAATCATGACAAGAATATGCATAAAAGGATGTTATTTCCACTACAGAAAGGAGACTAGATGATTATTATAAAGTGGGGGGAAAAAAGTGGATATATTGAAATGGGTTACAGGAAAAAATGACACCGGCATCGATAAAAATGTACGAATCTTAGTGATCACTTAAAATATTTTGAAAAAATTAAAGGTAGTAAAAAAGAGGTATTTCACCATTTACCTAGGTCAAAGGTAAAGGTCACTGTGACCTTTTCTGTCTCACTCTTGTGAACACAATATCTTAAGAGCATCTTGAGGGAAATTCTTCAAACTTTGTACACAAACATTCACTTGGAGATGAACTGATTAGATTTTGGTGGTTAAAGGTCAAGGTCACTGTGGCTTTGTGTTTGTCTCATTCTCATGATCTCAAGAGAGGAATTTTCTCTCAAGGGAATTTGCTCAAATTTGGCAGAAACATTCACTTGGACTCAAGAATGAAACGATTGGAATTTGGTTGTTGGAGTTCAAAGGTCAAGGTTACTGACCTCACAAAACATATGTTTGGCTACAACTCAAGAATTTGTGCACTAATAATGACAGAATTTTACAGGCATGTCTTAGAGGATGAAGTGATGACAATTTATATTCAAAAGGTCAAAGGTAATTTTCTTTACAGCAACATCAAAATGTTATGCAAAAACATTTTTTACGCAGGAACAGAAGGGGAGACATTTGGTCAGATACTGAATTGGTGACACTAGCCTTGAGTGTCCATCTTGAAACTGTGCTGGTTGTATAGGTCTTCTGTGCTGTCAGGTAAGATGTGTGTGAAGCATCCATGCTTTCACAGACATAGATGTCAACTCTGTTTATCTCTGTTTCCTGGGTGGAGGCTTTCAGTGATTTATGATGTGCAAAAACACGCAGAGAGAGTATTCTGATTATGCAATAGAAGAGCCAGCCTGAAGTCTTAGATGTGTACCTGGAAACGTACAGCCTCTGGGTTTTTCTTTGTCCCCACTCCTCCTCCTCCTCATGACATGTCTCACTCTCCTGTCTCTCTTTGCTGCAGTTGGTGCTGTTTGGCCTCAGTAACCAGGTGGTGGTGACCTTCAAGGAGGAGAACACTATGACCTTCAAGCACCTCTTCCTCAAAGACTATGATGAGTCCACAGATGACTCCTTTGCTGTTTACACGCAGAGTGATGTCTACGAGCACATCTTCTACGCTGTGGAGCAGGTGAGCCCCGAGGAACACAGAAAAGCTACTTAAAAATATTTTTAAAAACAATTGTTAAAATTGTGCTCCAATTTCTAACTCATTTTTAAAATATTGTTAGGTTATTTGGTTATTATTATAATGTAACTGTAGTGCAAAGTCAATTTTCTGTCAGAGCAGAACAACTTATATTGATCCAGTGAATTAAAAAAAACGTAAACATTTATAAACAATACTTTATTGTTTTATTACTATGTCTCATTTTATAATTAAAAACCCTTGCATGCAGAACTTAAGACCTCTCACTGAAGAAAGTAATACAACAGATACAGTTGTAAACATAGCTGTTTGCAGTGGCCAAACAGAAGTAAATAAAACTTTGTAAAGTGCGCACAAGTACAATGTACAATGTTTCTACCTCCCTCATTAAGAAACCAGTGTCACGACAACAGAGAAAATATATTTTTGTGAATTTTCATTTAAAAATTAGGGTTTTGAATTCTCTTTTGTGCTTGATAAAGATTTTATGAAAAAGTAAATCATGTGCAACATTTCTTTAAACAACTGCTGTGAAACCTTGCACCACGGAGAGTTTTATAATCATTTTATAAAAATGTGTGTTAGCATATTCAAACTCAAAGGCCCAAATTTGACTTTTAGCCGTTGTTCCAGTATTAAAACATGGAATAACTGAAGTCGGCCTCATCAAGTGTGGGAAAATGCAAATTGTCCTATCTAAAGTCATTGATTGGTTTGTTTGTTTTTGGGCTACTTCAGAGCAAATTCGTGGACTCTGGGGATGAGGATCTGCTTTTTTATGTAGATATAACCTGCTTGTCCTTAACAAAATTAATAAACTAATGAAAACAGAGTTATGAATATCATATACCATTGCTGCCAATAGATGCCCCTAAATCCTACACAATGAACCTTTGATGAAAAATTTCTCAAAAAGCCACAATAAAAGCCTCTTTTCAGGCATAGTAAGTTACGTCTGAATGAACTTTGTAGTTGCGGTTGAGTGGGATGCTAACATGTAGATGTTTAGCAGGTGTTATGTTTACAATGTTCACCGTCTTAGAGCGCATGCTACAAATTGCTCGTTGGTGCTAACACAACACACAGCTGAAGCTGATGGGAAAGTCATCGTCATGTTTTACTGGTATTTGGTCAAAAACAGCATAGTAGTGTTGAGTATTGAAATATATCAAAAAAATATGAAAATCTTTACCTGATGGTGGCATGAAGTAAATGTCTACAGAGTTGTTGCAGTTCGTGCTGTGGTGGACATGGATATATTTGCTTATCTTTTTTTACAGATATTTGAACCACAAAAAAGTCAAATGCTACTTTGACTTTTTATGGTACCTGGAGAGAAGTCCACAGTTCACCCAAGATACATTAGGATACATAAACTGGGGATAATGAATGCCTAAATTTTGTGCCAGTTTATCCAATACTTGTTTAGATTTTTTTTGTTTTGTTTTTAATTTACTCTTTGACAAAACTGTTAAATTTTTCTTTTGAAATGTTAGTTCCTTCTGCTTGATTTTTACTTCCTTTATTTTGTGTCTGGTTGTGTTCTCTGTATGTAACTGTGTTTTATTTATGCTGCTGCTTGTCTTGCCCATCTCTCCCTTGAAAAAGAGATTCTTAATCTCCTGGTAAAAAAAAAGGTAAAATATTATATACATAAGTAAAATAAATAAATATATAAAAATCTTTCAGTATAAGCCAAAGTGGTAGACCAAGCCACACTGCCATTCCTAGATGAAGCTGTGGATCCTTTCATAAAGCTGTAATAAAAACACAATAGAATCCCAATTCAAAATCAAAATGTGAGTTGGCTGCTTGGTTGTGTTACAGAGCTCGTCATGGCCCCTCAAACATTTTTAGATACCAATACTCCTTTAGTGATTGACCTCCTGCTCAACTGAATCTTTTCCTCTCCACAGTATCTGGCTTTACCAGAGACCACAGTGGGACGCTATGCGTATGTCTACGGTGTTGGCGTGAACGACAGTGCGCTTTCCCTCTGCCAACAGTACTATAAGAAGGGAAGAATCGACCCAGCCAATGACACCTTCAGCATTGACCCTCACATCATCACCGGTACGTGAACACTACTGACAGGGCTCGCACTCTCTCTGTGACTTGGCCTTTGAAACAACAGTTAACATTTAATGGTGTAATTAAAGCAGCCGATAACAGCCGATAACTGAAAAATGCAGGCTTCCCTTTTACACTAAAACAAACATGAAAAAGTGGAAATTGTGCTACAGAAGCAGTCCACAAAAGATTACTCCATGCATAGTTTGCACACGATTCGGTTTTAAATAGTCAAAGGTCAAGCTGAATATTATCTGCAGATTTTTCCAGGGAGACAGTTGTTGCCTGAGGTAGCAACGCAAGCAACTTCTTTTAACGCTTCAAAGAGAAATCTAGGACAAATATTTGATGATGCACTCTGGCTCTCAGCTCCCAGTGTGTGTACTCAAACAAATGCCACAAAGGCTTTTTATGAATGATTAAAAATGAATGTAACTCCAGGAAATACACGATCTCAGAGTCTTATATTGGCTTTATGTTGCATTCTGCTGCTGTTGTTATTATGAGGTAAAAACATAATGTAATGTACATTTTAGGTTATAACAGAGCTGCCCCAATCTTATTTTGACTTCGCGTAAGCCCTAATTTTCTGCAAAACAAAATGTATCTATCATAGACAATGATCTGTATGGAAGCTCATTGAATTCACCAAAGAATATATATTTTCTCAACCTTATCTCATTATTGTGACTCACTATCTCATGATGATGAGGTTCAGATCTTGTAAGGTTATTGATTTTTTCCTATTTTAGAAGATGTTGATCGGGCTACATGATTGAATATTTTGTTTATTTCTTACAGAAAGGCATGTGGGGTCAGTGATAATAAAGCATGCAATGCAGTGCAATTAAAACGTTTTACAGTGGCAGTACAGCACTTTGCCACTGAGTCATCTCTCAGAATCAGATATGTGTTGTAACACCTGATCTCATGATAATGCGATCATGAGTCACAATTAGGAGATATGGAGATCATAATAAATATGTCATAAAAGCAACTTTTTTTTCTTTGGTGAGTGCAATGCGCTTCCATAGACTGTACATTTGCAGAGGTCCATGTAATTGTTACGTATTGATTTTGGAAATTTAATCAAGCGATAATGTACAGCAAATGGGTCATTATTGCAAAATCAAGGGGTTTATTAGGCAATAATTACCCACTCGCTGTTCAGTTACCTGCTTATTGCACAGCTGCTTACTAAAGAAATCAATAAATGGACACAAAATGCAATCTGAACAGGTTTTTTTTAATTCCACTTAAAGTCTATGATCATATATGTGTCCATTGCATTCTGCCCTTCAGAAATAACAGACCATAGAGCGATCTAATTGACTAATCAGAATCAAGTACTCAGCAAAGCCATGTAATAATGGCTGATATTTTGGCTTAGAGTAGTTTTCACTATCAAAGGAGTCATATGCTGTCAATTTACCTTCAGAGAGCATAGAAGTTGTTGCATCTTAATTTCTTACTTCCTCATATTAGTGTGTGTGTGTGTGTGTGTGTGTGTGTGTGTGTGTGTGTGTGTGTGTGTGTGCGTGCGTGCATGCGTGCGTGCGTGTGTGTGTTTGTGTGTCTTTTTAGTTTGATTGACCAAATTATGAGGAAGTAAGAGCAATGGAAACAACCTCATGTTCAAATCTTTCTTTTCCTCATATCACATGTTTGTCAAACACTTCTTTGTGATCTCCTGCTTCAAGAAATTTGCCAAGATTTCATAATTGTCTTTGCGAGGTTGTTCCGCTCTACAGAAAGGAACAGCAAAATGACAGAATTTGATATGTATTACTCTCCCTCTCTCTCTTCAGCATATGACTCTGTCCATTCTCTGTCTGATCTCCACTCATTTCAGACTGCGTAGGTGTGAACCCTCTGTCAGTCCCACCAGCTCCGCTGACGAGCACCTACAAGAACTTCACACTCAAGTTCCACAAGTAAGGCTTCATTTTTCACATGGCTCCGGCGTTCTCCTTGATTGGCCTCCATTGGAGAGATTTATCTCTGTAGTATCTGATGATGACGTTCAACAGGCCGGTTATCTCTTCTGCACACGCACACTCAAAAAATGTATACAAGACACGCACACATACAGATTTTGGTACAAAAACACAAACACACAGAGGTATGCAAGGTATCTCGTCCTGTTTCATGCATTTCTGGTCAAATGTAGCCATTCTGCAAACATGAAACTGTTTTCCTCGCAATTGTACAGAAGCCCTGAGAGGCAAGTGAGAATTCTGATCTAAGTCTGATCTAAATAGTTTTCTCCCCTGTGTTAAGACTTAAAAACCGGTGAAAAAGGGTTTCGACAGGTTACTCTTTCAGAATTTTTCGTTCTTTTTTCATTGTGAAATAGGTGATGAAAAATGTTTTACTAGATGAAAACAATGGGTTTTTTTGGCACCACCATTTTTCAAAGTGTTTTTTTTCACTTTCTTTACTGTGTACAAGTTCATTTACAGAAATACTAACCAATATAAAGTTTTTGTTGTTTTAATACTCATCCACCCGTTCTTAAAATACACAACAATGTAGATGTAGAAAAGAGTGTTTTTGTTTTTTTCTCACTTGCATCTCGGGGCTTCCATAGATTTACCATCTGTGATTTCTTTCTTCAAGGCTCATTAACGTCACAATAGAGTTCCAGTTGAAGGCGATCAATATACAGACCATCATCAACAATGAGATCCCAGACTGCTACACTTTTTACATAACGGTGAGTAAAAATCTTGAAGACAGAGACATACATTTGAGGGTTCACTTCACAGCAATGCTGAAGACCTCATACTTGTTTTGCGTCACCAGGTTTTCTTTAGGCAATGTTTCATGACAGTTTCCTTTCCCCAGACTTTATTGCTTTATTTACTTAAGATGCAACAGATACATCAAGTCTATCTCTTTGAAACTGACCCCACTTCCATTATGTTGAATCCCCCAGCAGACATTAAACTGCTCAGTTATATTTTCTGTCCATATTATCTCCCTTCATAATGATCTAAATGGTTTTTCTCTGTAATTCTGATGGAAAATACTAAATCAGTTTAATTTAAATTTGTCATGCCTTCGCACCAGCAACAGACATGGCTGGAGACATGATGTTTTCATCTGTCAGTCCCAGTCTCATGAAAGCGATATCTCAAGAACGCCTTGAGGGGAATTCCTCAAATTTGGCACTAACGCCCACTTGAACTGCAGATTAAATCGATTAGATTGTGGTGGTCGAAGGACAAGGTCACTCTGAGTGCGTCTGTCCCATTCCCTTGAACGTGATTTCTCAAGAATGCATTAAAGGATTTCTTAAAATAATTTGGCACAATTGTCATCTTTGACTCAAGAATGAACAGATTAGATTTTGGTGGTCAAAGTCACCATGACCTCACGAAACAAGTTTAACTCAGAAATTCATACGCTAACTGTGACAACACAAATGTCAAATAAGGCGCAATGATGAAAAGATCAAAAGTTAACTTAAGTGTGACATCCTAATTTTCTAGCAGTTATTTAATGTCATAACTAAGGAACAGAAGGGGACATATTTGGTCAGATATTGAGTAAGTGACACTAATTTTTGGTGTCCACCTTAACACTCTGCTGACTGTATAGATCTTCTGTGCTGTCGAGCGTAAGATGTATGTGAAGCATCCACGTTTAGAGCTTATAGCTTCTTTGCAGCAACATCCATAGTTGAAGCGTTATGTGCTGTCACGGCTACATATGATACGGGATAATGTGTATTTATACTGTAACTGTAACTTGATTGGTTAGTGGAGGCATACAGCCTCAAGGTGGTAATTGTAATTATTAAATAAAAACAGTCAGGCTTGAAAATATCTTTAAAAAAAATGTAAAAGCTTCTGCGTTTAGTAAAGCTCCTCTTCATGTCATTAAACCCCTCAGATTTCATTAAATATCACAGAGGACACAACTGCTGTGTTCTCAGTGTTGGCTGCGTCCCTGTTTGATAGAAACAATGAACCTCTGTGTCTAAATTTCATTACACAAACATCATTGTTTATTGTCTGCTGGTTGCCTCTCTCTTTCAGATAGTCCTGGACAACAAGGCTCATAGTGGCAAGGTGAAGATCCGGTTAGAGAACCAGGCATCAATAAAGGAGTGTAAAGACCCGAGTGTGTCTGGACAGGGTAAGACGATGGATGAGACTCAGTGGGGAGCAAGTAACATAAAACTCACAGCATTTCTGATCACAGTGCTGCAGCAGTATACGAGTGAGAGATGAAAATGTGCCAGTAGCAAGCCAGCAAAAGTGCCAAATAATATGAGGAAATCTATATTAGATGTTGCTTTCAGTAACCATACGGAAGTTTCATTTCTTGAAGTTATTTATACAGCACCAGCAGTACTTTACAGTAGTGTTGCACCACTACTACATCTATCTGAAACAGCTCTGCTTCTGTCCTTTTGAACCCCCAGCTGAGAACTACACACGTGTCGCGTTTGATGTCGCCGTGGCTCTGGTGTGCGTGCTGTCACTGCTGCTGTGTGGACGCTCCATACTGCGAGGCATCATGCTGCAGCAGGTACGAAAAGTCTGTCACAACTAAAAGAAAACAGAATCATCTTTGAATTAAAGCATTTTTTTGTTAAAGTGTGTTTTTTTTAACCAGCTTTGAATTAGAAAATCAAGGGAAAACATGAGCAGACTGACAGTATCATAATTTTGTGTTTTTATTTACTAAATATGAATATTAGAGATCAACAGATTTTCAACCTGGCTGATTATTGGGGCCAATATTTGGCATTTTTACGACTATCTGTGTCAGCGTTTTATTTTTTATGATTGCCGATAAAATAATTAATTAAAAAGTGCAAAGAAAGTTTCAGCATGGGAGGAACTTTTACTTTGTAAAACCTCAGGGAGATATTTTTATGTATTCATTTGTTATTTAAACTTTCACTTGACTATATGAAAAAAATGGTTGCTGGAACTTGCTGCAGATGATGTTGGAATTTTTTAGTTTTGATTGAACATTTGCTAAAGGCATTTAAACAAAGCTTTGTGTTGGAGTTTATCAGAGTCCAAATTCCAAATATTGACAGAAATATTTTCATTTTTCTTGTAAATGCATATCGGCTCCGTTAACTACTATTAATCGGTATCGGTATTAGGGGTGTCAACGTTTACAATTTTTTCTACACGTGCAAACGGGACTTCTAACCGACGTGTACCCGGTTACACGATTTATGATCTTTTTCTATCGCAGTTGCGCTATATGACCACTAGATGGTTCTGTCTCCATTCAAATACCTCCTAATCTCATTAAATCAAAGCCATTCCAGTAGTTAGTTATCGCACAAAAACGTTTATTCAGCGAACAGAACTTAAAAAGTAGGCAATCCATCTCACCATTTAAGGCTTAGACCTACTTATGACAGAAAGTAAAATGAGTTGAAAATAAAATCCTCAATTTTGACAGACAAGAAAACGTACAAGTGAAAGCTGGAAAAGGTTTAACCTTCTTTTTTAATCATTGTTTTAACTATTGCTCTATTGCTACTTTTGTACAATATATCCGCTTGTTCATCGCTTGTTGCTTGTTGTCCATGCGGCCCCGAGTCAACTTGAAGTGACGCGACACTGGCTGTGGCTGCGTTTTTTTTTTAATATCAACGTAACATTGCCACCTGTGCATCTATTATGTATGCGGATAACTGCATTAGTGGGAACATTTAAGTGTATAGTTAGTTAATGTTATTATCTTAAGCTTTCAGGCAACATTATCACCCCTAAAAATACTATTGGTGAGAAATGAACGAGGAGGAGGAGAGGAAAAAATGACGTGTAAACGGTTATTGATTTTTCTGAACGGTTATGATTTGTTATCCGTGTACCCGTTTACACGTGTAGATGTTGACATCCCTAATCGGTATTGGCCCTGAAAACCCAATATCGGTTGATCCCTCATGAATAGCCAGTCAGTAGACCTTTCACTGCACTTGAGCCTCATTCTTTAAGCTAATTCCTCTCTTACTTTCTCTTTGTGTTTTCCAGGAGTTTGTGCGGTTCTTTAAGGACACTCTGGATCGTAAAGTTTGCTGGGGTGACCGGCTGGAGTTTATTAATGGATGGTATATCCTGCTCATCATCAGTGACGTCCTCACCATTACTGGCACCATTATCAAAATTGGCATAGAGTCTAAGGTGTGTCCTGATTACTGCCACTCCCTTAAGTGACAACATCTGCAATAATGTAGTTTTTTTTTCTTGTGGTTAATTTGCACAGAATTCAGAAAGCATTAAGAACATGTCAGTGTGTTCAGTATGTTTCCTTATCTCCTGACAGAATATGTCTTCATATGACTTGTGCGGCATCCTGTTGGGAACCTCCACACTCTTGGTGTGGGTCGGAGTAATTCGCTACCTCACGTTCTTCCAGAAGTACAATGTAAGTCACTGACACACTGATGTGCATCAGCTGATAATGTTATCAAGTTGAGAAAATGCTCCTCTTTGATGTAATGTGATAAATCCTGTTAATCGAGTCTCACACATGGTAATTCGATCTGTCTCTCGTAGATCCTGATTGTGACACTGCGAGCAGCGTTCCCCAATGTGATTCGGTTCTGCTGCTGCGTGGCCGTCATCTATCTTGGCTACTGCTTCTGTGGATGGATCGTCCTGGGACCATACCACGTCAAGGTGAACACAACTGAAACTCTTGTTGACAGGGATGTGATCATTTACTGTAGTAAAGGTACACATGCATGTTTAGTATAATGACATGTATATTAAGTTCCATTAATCTAAACAAAACAATACAGTAAAAAAAACAACAAAACAACATTGCATGAGGATTTTCAGTACAGACTGATGCTACAGCTGATCATTTTTACAAAACTCAGCCTCTCTAACATGGAAAAGCCAGCATGCCATTATGATGATACAATGTTTTATTTTTAGAATTTTATACATTTTTTAAACTTAAATCCATTTTTTCTCTTTACAACTGCTACCTAAATTCTTCCCTTTAAAGGGACAGTTCATCCCTAAATCAAAAATACACATTTTCCCTCTTACCTCTAGTGATATTGGTCAATCTGGATTGTTTGGGTGTATTTTTTGGTTAAGTAGAGGGATCTGTCCCTTTAATTGAAAAACAATAAAATTATACAATACAATATTCTTCATCAGTATCCACTTTATACTGGGCATTTTGCGTGTTTTACTTTTTTTATTTCATACATGATCCTACCATTTTAAAATCTACATTCTCTTAATTAAAGAGCCTTTAAAAAACAAAGTTCTTTATAGCACGGTTTGGTGACGGTTTCACAGTTCTTACTGTTCTGTTCTGAAATATATTAAAGCGCAACGGTCCTGTTGGCCTAAATCACAAAGCCAGATTTCATTAGAAAAGACTGTCCCCATTCTCAATAACTGAGGTGAAGCACTGTTCTCATATGAAACTGTTTGTGTGGACACGTCTCCACCCACAGAAAGTGACTCAGCGAAACTTTAGAGGTGAACCAAAGAGAAATGGACCTACTCATCGTGGTTTTTCCTTTCTTTCCGCAATAGAAGTCCTGAGTTGGTGTATTATGCACAGTATTGCTGAAGTAATTCAAGTTTAACTGCGTTCAGAACGTCACCTGTAGAGCTTAAGTTACTGTAACTGAGGACTTTGCTCACCGTCTAAAGAACAGAAGTTTGACTGAGCTCTCTGTTTTCTTTCCCTCAGTTCCGTTCCCTGTCCATGGTGTCAGAGTGCCTGTTCTCCCTCATTAACGGGGACGACATGTTTGTGACGTTCTCTGAGATGCAGGAGAGCAGCACTCTGGTGTGGCTGTTCAGCCAAGTTTATCTGTACACCTTCATCTCCCTCTTCATCTACATGGTGCTGTCGCTGTTTATCGCCCTCATCACAGGAGCCTACGAGACCATCAAGGTAGGAAGTGACTTAGACTGAGGTATCATTTCTGATTTTTAACAACTGCACAGATATTAGAATAAAAAATAACAATACTGTCTACATTTCACAGCACCAAACTCAAGAACCCATCCACATCACAGACCTGCACGCTTTCATAGCAGAGTGTACGGACACACCGAACTCTGGCAAGTTCAGGGGTCTGGAGACCTCGCCCTGCTCCTTCTTCTGCTGCTGTGACAGGTGAGGAGGAGAGGACAACTAAACAACATGATGATTAATTAATAACAGACAGCAGCAAAGTAACTAAAGAAAAAGACATGATGTGAGCTATATTTTATATATTAGGTAACAAAACGCATTCATGCATTTCCAAGTTTGGGGGACTTCTGAAAGTGTTTCACCAGACCAAGCCTTTCTCAAACTATAGACAATCAGGTAAACATTAACCTTCAAATAACAGTACGTTGTCAGCGGGCCTAGTGGTTAAGATGCAAATTATATAAGTGCAATCTCCATGGCCTGGTTTTACACAGGGACCAGTGTAGCATGTCAGTCTCTTGATCAAAGCGAGGATCAGATTTTAAAAATGATTGCATTTATCCAACACATTTTCGATCCTTTTCTAAATTCAGATAAGTTAAATTGTCATTACATGACTCTAAAATGAGAAAAAATTACTATTATGTGACGTCATCAATGTAAAAGATTGTTACATCTGTCTTTGATTTTCTCCAGAACGACAACATATGAGGATGTCCTGCTAGTGAACTGAAGTTGACCTTAGTGACCTCAGAAGCCTCACTATCCCCCTGCTGGCCACAGGGATGCACTGCACACTCCTGACGCCCGGGTTCCCGGTATCTGGGACTGTGGTCGAATAGTCATTTTTAGGCCTAGTACGATTCCTAAATGAGTGAAATGACCCGCAAATATCTAAGCAGCAGCCATAATAAGAGTTTGTCAATTCTCCGAATGCTAAGGAAAGGTGCTTCGATGCTTCCCTTCTTATCTGCTTTAGCGTGGTCTACAATGGACCATCTGATGATGTTTCACAATTCCTTGTGGCAGCAACATATAAACACATGCAACATCCGGAGGTTCACAAAAACAGTAATTATGCCTACCATGTATACATATATGTATATATATATATAATTTTTATATAATCATGATAATTGGGATTCATGTCGATAAAGATGAGTGAACAGGTTTTAGCAACTACTCTCAATAGGACAAACATTTTTACTTCAGTTCCATCCTTGGTATTGAAGTACTGTTTTTCACTGGGTTGTCCACGTTTATATAACGTGCATGAAGACCTGGTATGAGCGCACAGGGGTAAAATATCACGATCTAATCAAGATTCTAATAATAATAATCATCATCATCATCAACTTTGTTTATAGAGCACTTTTTTAAAACCCGAAGTGCTTTGCAAAGGCAGCAAAATAAAACAGAAGAATCATAAAAGCATTTGATGTCTAAAACCAATACAATGAAGATGCACATTTAGCAGTACATTTTCAACATATCGTAGTATCACCGCGGCAGACTCACGTTGTCACATAATGAAAGAGCCAAAGTGGAAGTGCAATGGGATTCTCTCAGGGCCACAGTTGTCTTTTCCTAAGTCCTCTTTCACATCTTTCCTTGACCTCATAATGTTTTCCATTGAGGCAAGGAAAAGTGTTTAGTAAAGAACTTTTTTTTGACTATTCGACCACAGCCTTGGTCAAATCTCATTTGAAGGAGTCGACGTCAGCTGGACCAGGACTCTGTAGAGGAAACACGTAACAAAGGTTTTCTCATAAGAGCTCTTACTTGAAGAAGAAACACAGCTGAGGCAGGACCGGACCTTTCCTCTGTATGAACAAGACTCACAGATCACTAATGCGCAGCCATTTCTCTGTTCCGTGTTGGTTTTAAAAGAATTCAGTATTTTTTTTTTTTTTTGCATGTATTTAATGTTGAACCAGGATCAAGGTCGATTGTCTGGATACTAAGTGAGTACAGGTGCCATGATGACGACTACAGAAGTGCAAACATGGTGCTGGCTGTTTTTTATTTTCTATGTTTGTAGTATTTTAAGAATATGTTACCTCTTGAGGACATGGCACTCACACAACTCTCAAAACATATCCAACTTTTTCTTATCGCCAAACACTCAAATACCGTAATGTCCCTTAGACTCAGCACATTCTTGTTCCAAAAACTACCAGAAACATATAAATCCACAATGAGGCATTGAAATTCATACACCATGAAGGAAATCCACCTTATAGTAATCTGTGTTTTTTGAGACAATCAGATTGTTTCTGAAACACATCAGAAAACAGGAACATAAACAGTAATAAACACACATAAACAGTGTGAGGTTTCAGGTGTGGTATTGATTTGTTTTCTCTTCCGTGAGCTGCACCTCCAGTATAAAGTTTCAAACAGCTTCTTTAGCTGCACAAGTATCACATTGCCTTTAAACGTTGGTACCAGTTAGTAGAGTGTGTGATGTTTTGCATTTATATGAGTAATGATCAATATGATAAAGCACTCAGCACTGACTGTGGTTGGCTTTAACTAGGGGAGCCGTCCTCCAGAGCCATGCACATGTTTCTTTAATGATGCTAAAGTATGTCAAGGAGCAAAGAGTTCATCCATCCTGATGGCGGTCTACAAACTCTGTCTGACTTGTTTTAAGAGAAAGTGACTTGAATTGCCCGACAAAGTGGAGCAGGGCTCAGGGCAGATAACAAGAAGCCAACTTAATGATAGCAGAAACATATTTGTAGCTCTGTAGTAATGTCCTGTCATACTGAATCATGCTTTGTAGTCAGTTTGCTGTCTTCGTAATGATGTCTGAAACTGCAGCCCAGTGACTGGATCTTTATATGTTTTTCTTTATACCGCATAAAACGCACAATAGCTAAAGGAGTCCCACAGTCTGGACTCCTGGAAGTGTTTTTAGGGAAATAATTTATTTTATGAAGAGAGAGAAAGGCCCAATCCCAATGTCCACATTCACAGATTTTGACCGCAGAGTGCTCGAGGCCTCACTGTCATATTGTCAAGTGCACAAGGCTCTCCCGCAGACATTTTGAACCTTTTATGCTTGGGCTGTGCAGTTAATCAAAATATTATGAGAATTGCAGTATGGTCAAGTGCGATATCCAAATTGTAGGAGCTGCAATTTTGGTTAAAGGTGAAATGAGTCATACCATAGCTTTGTTGTTGCTGCAGACCCCAGCAAAAATCATCATCATCCTTTTTATATATTTCTTTAAGCCAAAATTAAAGTTACTACTAAAAGCTTTTCACAATCCCATTATCTTGCAAATTAATAACCAGTATTATTTTTTGCACATTGTGCGGCCCTAGAATTGTGACATGGGGTCAACTAGGGGAAGATTAAAAGTTTCGTTTTTGCTTTTAAAGAAAAAATGATAAACGGGGGGAAGTGGCACATGGATTTTCAGCCCAGCATGTTAATTTGAGTTTAAGGATTTAAGATGGTCCTTTAAAAAGCACATGAAATCAAAGGGATGCAATCAGGGGTTATATTTCACACCTAGCTTATTCATCATTTTGCTTAATGATGCTGTTTTTACAAAACTGACTGAACTGACTATTTGACAATTACCTCTCATTCACTCTTAAGGCTGGAAGACGTTCAAATGAGGGACTGACGCCTGAAGCACCTTGGATGTTAACAAGGTTAAAAAAAAAAAGAAAGAAAAAAGTCCCAAAGCTACAACTGTATCATATGTAACATGTTTTGGCATTGTCAAAGTAGTTTGATATGTTGCAGAAAAATGCTGTCCCTTTCCTGTTTATACTATTTCAAACCCATATGGACGCTCTGTAGAGGTTGGGGGGGTGGTATTGGGATTGAGCCATTATCTCTGGTCCAAGTAGCAACAGGTGGACATTGGACATTGGATGACCGTATTTTTTCAGTCATCACATATTCTGTCTGCGAAACCAGCACATTTAAAGCTGAATATACTCATGGACTTTTGATCTAGATGGCAAATGTGTCTATGGCCTTAACTTGGAATTTTATGTCATGCATGTATATATTTTCAAGCATTACATTTATGTACCTTTCCTACAGTTTATTGTTGTTTTGTTTGTTTTATACAAAAGATCTTCACTTTAAAAACGCAAACGTTAGAAACGTGAGTCATCTACGTGGTGTCATATATACTGCCAATCTACTGATTAAAGTTTCTTTGATATTGAAATATAGATTTAATTTATTTTGTATCATTGTCTAATATGAGTTACAGAAACTTCAGCTGCAGTGCCTCTGCATTATCAGAAGAGGGAGTTCATGTGTCACAAAGGACTACAAGTTTGTTTTTCTTCTTTGTTGGCAAATGAAAAAAAAGCCACATGGAGGTTTTAAAACCCAAAAAAAATAAAGATTTTTAAATAAATCCTTAAATCTAGCACACAGCTGTTGTGAATACTGTGCATGTTTTGGTGGACATGCTGCAGCACAGAGCTGTCAGAGAGGGGAAATTACAACTTTTTTTTTTTTTTGGTACAGTCCGATATGATGAGCTCATTTCCTGGTTATTAAGCTTCCCAAGTGAGGCTTGGCAGCTGATGTAGCACATCGTTGCCTTCCACCCACTTAACTCTAATATCATCATACATTATGTACTGCTCTAGCGACGCCTTTAGAGTTCATGTCAGACTGAGAGAGGGAAGGAAATATAAGAAGCAGAGTTCAATGCACCACATAGAAATGTTTCATTCATTTAGCCTAGAATAGAGAATCGTCTTTTTCTCCTCATGATGTGTGTGTATGCAGGACTACTTTTACTCCTTTGATTCAGACTGAAAGTTACTGTATTGCTCCAGAAGCTGCTAATAGTTAATCAGTTGGAGTTTCAGTGTGCTGATGTCGGGTGTGGCGCTTTGTTGATGCCAGGTTGATCTCAGCTTGAATTGAAATCCAGTCACTCGTAGCTCGCTATTTGAAGTTCAGGCCCTTTTTATATTAACAAAGCACCTCAGCTCAAAACCGCAGGCCTGCAACAGCAGTTTCCTTTTCCTGTCTTCTATCTTCTACTCAGTTTGTATTCGGTGTGTCAGCCTGCATGTGGGCTTGCAGAGTGTGTTTTGTGCCACAGGCAGTGTGTGCAGCTGTCCATGCTGCGAGGTGTTTGGGCAGATGAGTGACCACCAGACCACAGTAAAGAAACAGATGTAAAAGAAGCTAAGTCTGTGTATAAAAGCTCTGTAGATTATCAGTCTATCCTAATTCTGTTAAGGATTTCTAGCCGAGACCTGCAGTGCTGAGCCACACCCTTGTGTAACAACATTATGAAGCAATCTGAAATGGATGGGGAGGACGCGAGGGGATTTGGTAGCTTTTTCAGCCCTGTGATATAATGATGGATGCTATTAGTGTTGAATTTGGTTGAATAAAAGACGGAGAGTGAAATGGTTTACTGACATACTTCTTGTAGTTCCATGCCCAAGAAGCAGTTGACTGTGGCAAGAATTTAGTGTTTGGGTTCAGACTTGCGTTAACATTGAAATACTGTAATGTTTTAAAGGTCACATATTAGGCTTACTTTCTAGTTCATACTTGTATTTCGGGTTTCTCCAAGAATATTTTTACATGTGTTATTTTTCAAAAACACTTCATTTTTAGTTGTACTGTTTGCCCGAATATACCTGTATTCATCCTCTGCCTGAAATGTCCCATTTTAGTGCCTGTCCCGTTAAGCCCGCCTCCTGAAAAAGCCCGGTCTGCTCTGATTGGTCGGCGTTTCCAGATTTCCAGCATCTGCACTCTTGGAGTCTGTGCAGTATCAATGCAGCCAGGGATTACTGTAATGGCACTGAACCGGCACTTACTAACTTCACAGGCCATTTCATTGCTATAGTGTTGGTTTCTAGACGGCTGTACGGTACCTGCCGTGGCAGCCTGATGCACAGACAGGAGGCTTTCATAACACGACCGGACAAAACCTGTCATGTCCACATGATACAGAGCGGTGTCAGGATGAAATACTGCAGATAGCAATGCAAAATAAAGAGCGCAAGGGTGCTTATAGCGTGGCAGAAGGGGTCGTGGATGTTTCCAGCAAATCCAGGGCTTTCGTGCAGGAATCTGGTGTTCTTGTCGGCATGTGTCTTTGTTGATGTCCTGTTGATGGATGCCATGTGCTGTTGATGTCTAAACATAACCATGTGAAGCATTATCTCACCATGTGCTTGTGTTGACATTACGGTAGCAGCATCCTGGAACGTAGATGCAGATGCAGAAGATAACCTAGAGAGTGTAATATGTAAACTCGGAAGTCCAATGCAAAGCAACAATATGTGATATGTTTTTCAGTCCAGAAACCATACAACAATGCAAAGGGTTTTGAAATTGGACATGGCCCAATTTCTTTGTTGGCTACAACATTAAGAAACATTCCAACAGGAATTGCAAAGAGACCCATTAAGAATGTTTCATGTTATATATTATAATTTTTGAAACTGTTTATTTAGTATATTTGCGACATCACAACTTCCAGGAAGTCCTGATGGCTCATTGAAAGGCACTGTTTCTGAATACGTGTGCATTTCCCTGTGGATTGAGCATTTGATACTTTTCCAGTATTTATGTAACACTTATACCTGCTTTATGATTTAAAAAAGACATTGAAATTGAATTTTTTACAAGGGACCTTTACATTTTTTTCAAATGATGCAGCAGCAAATTTATTTTAATACACCAACCTCTTACTAATAATGATTTTAAGTTGAAGAGTTAATAAAACCTGAGAAGAGTTTTGGGTTTCCCTCCTCGCTCTGGCTCAGTGACAGGCTGCTGATGAAACATCTGCCAGAGTCCTGTACAGAGCAGGGATGGAGACGCAGAGCTGAGACGTGACTCACGCACTCTCGCTCTCTGTTGAGGCGCATTGAGAATGTGTTCTCTGACGAGTCCGTGGTCGATGATTTCTGGTAAGCCTTCATTTCTCCTCTCACTCACAGAGTTTTAGATTTCTCTTTTCCCCAAGCTTTGTCCTCTAAATGTCTCCATTCTTTCCCTCGTTTCTTAGCTTTATTGGAAAAAAAACAGTTTATGTCAGATGTCTTCACCCATTCATTCACTCTTTCCGCTCTATGAGAGTTGCAACAGTCTTTGTATGTCTTCTGCCTTTTCATTGATTTCTATTGTGGAGCCTGCAGCTGCAGCTTCAAAAAAAAGTAGAAAAAAAAGCATTCAACTTGTAGCTATTGTGGGCTTGTACCATAGGAGAGAGGAGACACTGCTGAACTACAAGCACAGAAAACGAAACATTCTTCATTTTGAAAGAATCTGTTTTATTCAGGCATATTCCCGGTGACCCAAATCTCAGGAATATGCCTGAAAACCCTGTGTGTCTGTGAGAAGAGAGAGGAATATTAAGCATGCAACTTAGTGTCTCAAACGTCTTTATTAGAGCAGAGAATAAACATGTGGGTGGAGGAAAAGGCAAGGAGTGCATGTCAAGTGTCACGGCTTTATGTCTTATTCATTTCATGCCTAGAACCCCCAAACAGATTTTTGCACAACGTCACTCAAATTAACTAACCAGGAAGAGACTCAAGATGACCAAGAAAGGGTGCAAAGGAACTACAAAGAGACACAAAATAAGTACAAAAATGGGCAAAACAACCACAAAAAGACTACAAAGAGACACGGCATTACAGCGAAAAGACAAAAATGACTACAAACAAACATAAAACAACAAGACCTCAAAGGAACATGAAACCACAAAAAGATGCATAACAATTACACGATTCACAAACCACCACAAAGTCTGTCTTGCTCCTATGTAGAGGCTTGTAGAGTCATTTTGCATGTCTGTCTCCAGGAGCCCATTGTCTCATGATCCACTCATGGGTGTCCCATATCATGTTATACCCATCAAGTATAAATAACAAACTTTAATGTAGTGACAAATTTCTTTACAAAGTGAAGTGTGGTGGTCATCAAGTTTTTTTCATACTCGGTATAAATTGCGAAGCAGGCAAAAATGAGGTGAAATTACAAAACATAGGACAATAGAATAAAATTAAAACTCGATGAAAATCTAACATCCAACATTGTGCATAATGCCACTGCCTCCTATTTAATAAGACACCGCTGACCAGAGCCTTATTTACTAAAACTACATAATCTATGGATACTTTCTATAAAACAATACCAGGATGTCACCATGCACCCTAGTTTACTGCCTTTTATTGTCTTTTTTTCTGTTTTGTGTATATCCTCGTAACAACAAAGCTTTGTTAGCCTACATAGGCACGGCAGGGCAGCTTTATTTGTACATTTCATACAAAAGGGCAATTCAAAGTGCTTTACAGAACAATAAAATATAAAAACTAAAGCATGCAAATTTACAGTAAGAGTAAACCGATTTAGAAATATTAGAATTAGAAAACAAATTTAAAATAAAAATCACCATCAAAAACAGCAAATATGCAGACAAGAGATGCAAAGCCCATACACTCTATAATAAACGCTGCTTGTCCTCAGTTTCTTCACAATTAAATTAAGTTACTCCTAAATCCCCAGGACACTCTTATAGACACCCCTAGGTGGCCTCGGACCCCAGAGCTCGAGCTCGGTTTTGAATTTGACGTCACTGCTGCTTTGCATAACCACCAGTCTCGCGCTGTTGATTGGACCGCTCGCGGGATTTAATATGCATCCTCCTTTATGAGCACCACGCTTCGTCTTCAATCTGCTCCGGACTCCGCGGTCACTCCCCCCTCCCCCCGCCCGGGTCCATCCTACATGAAGGGGAGCAGCCTGCCGCCGCCTGCCGCTGCTCAAACGTGGAGAGAAGGACACGGGGAGCGACGCTTGCCGCTGACTGAGCGGGGTCATTGTTAGTCGGTGAAATTTACAGCTCTGTCGACATATTTAGTGCATCTCACCCCAGCGCTGGAGCAGAGGGAGGGACTGTGTGTTTCTCCGGGAGTCTTCAGGAGCAGAGTCGGCGGTTGGAAGGTACATGGAATTTATTGCATTGTAACGTCTCTTGCGCGAGCGAAATTATTTAAGTTACGCTATGTCTTTTCCTCGCGTCTTTGTATTATTTCACCTGCAAAGTGACTCTAAAATGACTGTTTCGCTTTCGGAAGCTCACTGTGTCTTTTGTGTTAATTTTAAATGAACCAAACGTTATTTGTTTTGGAGCCAGACGCCCTCTTTGCTGTGTGGAGTTACCAGCTTGTGGCTGGATGTGGTGATGGATGTGTAACGTTAGCACGGCACGGAGCGGTTGGGTGGTGGTTTCAACGTGTTTTACTCGCTAAACGCTATTTATCTGTGTGTGCAATGGTACAAGACTCAGCTGGCACGGCCGTAGTTGTACCGGGCTCATTTTATTGACTGGCTTCATGTGTTTCCCTCTGCGAGCTGCTTCAGCGCACACCGCTATTGTTCTGTGCGGCTATCTGGGCCTTTTGCTAAACCTGGAGAATTCAGCGTGTTTGTTCGAAGAGACAAATGGTGTTATCAAAGCTCCACTTTAGGCTTGAAAAACACCCAGATACTGTCAAAAAACAATGCCCCCAAAAGTGGGGTCCTGGAACCACCTAGGGGTCTTTGACAGGGACCCAAACAACACCAGTTTGATAGTATTGGAAATATTAGACACTGGTGGTGGGAGAATATAAACAAATCTATGTACTCCATGTGTTGAGATATTGTGAGAGCTCCTCTTAAATGCCTCATCTAGTCTTTCAGTTTGAGGCTATGTCTTTGATCATCATTTGTTTATCAAAAACTTTGCCAAAATGCATGAGCAGCATGTCATACATCACTGATATAAAAAGTCATTTTGAAGTAGCTTGCATCCTGGATTTCTGCCTGCACGCTTAGGTCCTTGTGTACCATCTCACTCATTTCTTGCCAAGATTATCATCATCTCTGTTTTCGTATTTGCATCATTGCACATGATGTGATCTCATACTCGATTTGGCAGAGCCAAAAGAGAAAAGGGAGGAATACAGAGGGCTCAGACTATCAGACGGCATCGTCTGCAGATCTCAGTGATAGAGGGATGCTGTTTATCATTCAGATTTTGGCTCAGAGTCTGCATTACATAATCGCTGTGTTTTGGGCTGTGTGGGTGTGGTGGGCAGGGTTTGGGTGTGGGAACAGTGACTCTCTGTAGCCTTATAAAGATTTTTGACACGCAGACACGCAGTGGGGAGTGTGTAGCTTCCTGAAACCCCTGTGTTGCTGCTGCAAGGGGGTATGTATGTGATTTTGCTGTGTCACCCAAGTGTGAAACCCAGTGTGAATGACACATGGTTTTCTCTCCCTCTGTCCCACGTTTCTGACTTTATGGCTAAGATCCAGTTGTTAATTGCAGGGTCATTGTTGCTAAGTCCCATCCTATATCAAGGGCACAGAGATGCAAACATTTTTGCCTGAATTTTAAGGACTCAACTGGTGTATTGTTTGTGGCCCAATATTCCAAAATCCAGTGTGCAGGGGTGCTTTAAGGTGAGCCTTGTTAATATGGCAACAATATGTGGCAACGTTATATTTTTATTAGGTGTTTGAATTTAGTTGGTCATCAATTTTGTTTTTTACTCAGTACATTTTTTAAACATTTTTTGTTTCTAAATAGTTTTCTGCTTCTGATATAAAAATAAAATGAAATTAAAATTACAACTCAAGAACTTTTGAATTGATAAGCTTTCCTTTTACCACAAACTGGGCTTTTTTCATGTTTCTGATGTTTGGTAGAATATGAATGAACAAATATGTATTCCTTTTGTTTGCCATAATGTTATTTACAGACAAAAACATAAAGTATGTTTTCTGACATTGTGACACTACTGATACAACTAACTTCCTGTTAGACCTTCGGGGATTTTGGAGAGGAAATGCTGAGTAAGAAATACTGTCAACGCCATTCCCTGATATAGAACATCTGAAAATCTATTGTGTAATCCACATTTTACAGCTGGTGTCTCTGAGATCACAAACAGAAGTAATGGCATTGATTGTAGCAGACTCATGAAACTAACATCAGTTCTAGATCATTGTTTATTAGCAATTCTCATCAAAACAGGAAAAGTAATTATGATCAAGGGGATAAAACAATGTCAATTGTGAGCGTTTAGCCATTTGGGGCTCGGTATTGATCCATCCCTCCAAATGAACCATCAGTTTTGTCTTTTTGAGGCTAGACAGGTAACAGGTTCTGCAGGTCCTTCAGTTTCAGTGAAAGACCCCTACATTTAGCCAGATCCAGCCTTTGAATTGGGACACAGCGTGGTGTTTTCATTCTGCGCACCCACTTCCGCTATCAACACCTCTGTTTCCCTTTCCTCTTGCTAAAGGCCAGAGCAAGCCAGAAGACACGCTCGAAATAGTTCTCTCATTTCACTGCATCCTTTAACATTGAGAGAAGTCTCAAGGGATTAGCTGAGGTTGTTTAAAAAGAGGAAACTGCAAGCATTCAGCAAAGGAAGTACTTTATAAAATCCCTACTCCTCTGAACCGGATCCGTCACATTTATAAAACGACCAGTATTACAGAAACTAAATAATCTACAACATTAAGAAGAAAGTGCGACATGGAGTTTGTTTCAAGTTCATAGTATGTTTACTTTCTCAGTCTTGTCAACTTCAGATCCCCTGCTTGTATGATTAAGGTCGGCCTGTGGCGCCTAGCGGGGTGTTTATTTCAGTCTGAGAGAAATGCAGGTGGTTGACATTGCAACACAGTGTGTCAGTTTAAAATGCCACACATTGGGAAAGAAATCAAGGCTGATGCTCTGTAACTGAGAGTAAAATACCTGCCCTGTCTTCACTCAAATACCTTGAACACTTTGAATACTTCTATTGAGCTACTTGAGAGCTTTTATCAAGCTTGTAAGGCGATGTCAGATTTCAGCAACCTCAGCCAGCCTGTCAGAAAGTTGATTTTATCTGAGATGACAGACCTGTGAACAAAGACCAGTTGCTTCTGTCTTTAGTGTCAGCTTAACCCTTTTAAACGGTGTGATTTGCTGTTGGATTAATACATCTAGGGGATGATGGTCTGTGCTGTTTATTCAGCTTAGCGTGGGTTCATGTGCATCAGTGCAACAGCTGTGAGAGGTTATGGTGGTTATGGATGTTGAGGTCGAGGGTTCAGATTTTTTCTCTACCGTGATACCACACAGTGAGAACAGAATGTACTCACCAATATATTTCTGCCTTACAAGCATCAGTGTTTTGGTATTTTTAGTCATCACGGAGAAGGTTTTATAGCTAAAATCATTAATGTTCAAGAGGTAATAAAACTACTTTTATTAAATTAAAGGGGTTAAAGAAGGTCCTCCAAATATCATCTGAAAAATCTCAAAATACTTGCTAGTTTAATTTAATATGAATAAACATTGCAGATCTATTTAATCTAATCTGGTGATTAGTGTTTGGTTCAGGGCTGCGAATATTGAATGTTTTTATTTTTAATTAAAGAAGTATTTCACTGCTGAAAGATGGTCTTTTCATAAAACTGGGCCTTCTGCAGTTGGCATTAACTTTCGCTCAAGATGTAGAAATTTACCAGAATATGCTTTGGCACAACAGACTAATAAATGCTCCCATGGGTAGGAAACGTAATGCAAACTTGTCTGTTTGGCACAACGGCGAACAGCTAGTACCAAACAAGCTCATATTACAGTTAAACGGTAAGCTAAATATATGCATTTCAGTTACAGAATCTGGGTTTGTATTTCATCAGCGCTGCTGATTATTACCGTTTGATCTCATTTTTTGCCTCCATTTTCAATATGTAGGACATAGCATTGTGCCCGCTTCCTGTTCACAAATCCTTGCTTTTATAGGTATACGTGGTACTAAAATGTGTTTGTGAAAAATTTTAGGCGAAAAATATGCAGTGCAGTAACATAATCCTGATGTATGTTTAATCAGTGCTGCCTAGTTTTGCTGTTCAGTGGGAGTTTGGTCCGAGTTTGAAAGAAAGTGAGAGAGGGGGACAGAGGGCGGGTCTATGTTTTGATGCACTTCTATACTTTTTATGTCCGTGGTGATGCCATGGGTGGCGAGCAGTGCGAAAATATGAAATTACAGCCCTGTGATCATAAATCCAAACAAAACTCTAAAATGAGAGCACTGTTGTTCGAAGTAATGGAGCGTTCTTTTTCTCCATGAATTAATGAACAGTTGAGTCCACCACACATTCAACCCGTTCATTGCTCTGCTGCTCCTTCTGCCCAGACGTAGTGCCCAGAGTGCACTCTGACACTCAGAGAGCACGGTGCTCTGGATAACCAAACGGTACATTCCAGCAGCGCGCTGAATTTATGAGCGGTTCAGTTTGTGCCAGAGTGCGCTTTGGCACTCAAAATGAGCTGGTGAAATTAAGATTTTGCTCTGTACAATTTATGGAGTTTGTTATATTTCAAATTCTAAATATAGACAGAAATATTTTCATTTCTATTGTAAATGCATATGGGTTCCAAATATCGATCTCACAAGACTAAAAAATTTGAAAATATGCACATTTGGGAAGCTGGAACCAGTAAATGCTTGGCAGTTAAAAACTTAATTGGTTATCAGAATTGTTGCAGATTTTCTGACTAATCATTTAGCTCTTGCATGGTTTAGCAAATTGATAAGCTATCGTCTGTACCACAAGGACATTGGCACTTTTCAGCTTGTACCTTTTTCAGAGAGCTCAATCAAAAATCCGGGCAGCTGAAAGGAAAGCACTGCTCTTGTTCAGGGCAGCAGAGAATTTGCATCTGCTTGGAAGTCAGCTGCTTTTACAGCCTGCACCCAGTGTCAGGCTCAGGCCCACACCCATGGAAATTCAACTCCTGCCTGCTTTACTGCATCTGTTTAGGATGACATCCAGCTATATGTCATTATTCTTAAGGTTTCTTGTGCATCTCCCGTGCTGCTCTTGGCCCTGCAGCTTTGGGATGGTGAGACGGTGCTGTAACTCTCGTCACTGTGGTTTGGAGGCTGGCACTCTCCTGCCCATTAGGATAAAGTGGTGGACGCTGGCGCTGCATTTTTAGGCACTGAGTCTGTCTGGGACTGTGAAGCTGGGCTCAGTGCACTGTAATTATTGAAAGAGTAATTCAGCACTTTCGTAGTCTGTTTGTTAGCTCACTTTGGAAGCCTTGAATGCAACCATATAGACATTCAGTAGTGCCTTGCCAAAAGATACCTTTATTAAATACAGTAAATGACTTGCAGGGCTAATTTGCGATAGTATTATGCAATGTAGAATTGATCTATTATGCTTGCAGAGAATTAGAGAGAAAGAAAAGTAAGGATGGGAGAACCTGTGAACATAGTAACTGTATCAAAAGAGAGCCGAGTATATTGTACAACAAGGATGTTTTCTCAACTTGGCCCCATTTTCGCTAGCAGCAACTGTCTCTGTTGATGCAAAGCTGTATATTTGATCTATTTAGTTATTGATCCAAGTCTGTCTGAGGGGAAACAAAGTGCACAGCAGCTATAAGGGTGTGTGTTTGTTTGTGTTGAGCAGGCTGAACATATCTCATCCCTTGTTTTACCTCTTGATATGCAAGAGAAAGTCAATCCTGTGTGTGCTCAGTAATGGGTTTGTGTGTGGTTTGCACAGTTCAGGGGTGTGGCTGCCAGAGAGGCGGGCGAGGTGTGGGATCACTGTCCATCTGGCCTCAGCTCACCCCTTCCCAGTCAGAGGCATGGTAACTGATCTGGCCCTCGGGCTCTCCAGCATTATATTGACTATCTGCCTGCCTGTCTATAGCCAGTTGACTGGTGCAGAGGAGAAGAGCCGCTGGCTGGTTCTAATAGGACAAAACTGATGTCAGGTTTGGCTTCTCTACAGCCAGTGGTACTTGACAGTATCGCTTAATTTGTCTCTCTTGTTAGTCTTTTTATTCTTCATTCAGCTTACTGAAATGTAAAAAACTATGAATTAATGTGAACATGAGTTTTTGTTTTTTATTTTTCAGCCTTTTCTTTCTGCTTTTATTCGTTAGTTGACATTGGACAGCAACAGGAAATGGAAAAAGAGAAGGAGATAACAAGACAAAGGTCCTTGTCAGATAGCTGGTATGAGTTTTATACTGCAGTATGACTGGTCTAAATTTATTTAATAGCCATGGCTTCATTGTATAGCTCCCTCCCTACCTTTATCTCTATCTTCTCTCATTTATAGCAGTTCCTCTGCGGTCTCATAACTAATGTCTTCTGCACATCCTCTTTTGCAGTCTGAGCAGTTTCAGTCACAAGGTTGTAGTAAAAGTAAACTTTCAGGACCAGTGCAATGAACCATTTCACTTTCACTGGTGTTTGCTGCTCCGTCTGTGCCCAGAGTACGCTCTTTACTCAGAGTTGATGTGCAATCATAAACTGAACGGTAAATATTCCAGTATTGCTCCTAATAAACAGTCCAGCTGATGGGCTGCCACAAACAAATGAATGTGTGGGAAATCTTTGAGCACTGTATGAAATTTGTAGCTTTCTGATGTGCTCGCATTTAGCAGCGAGGACTAGAGCTGCAGATGACTGTCTTTGAATGCAAAGTCAAGATTAACCTGTGAAAGACGATCTGTCCTTAAGGTTGAACACAGGTTGCATGAGCTTTCAGTCCATCCATGTGATATACATCTCACTATCCATCATCACCATGTCATCCACCCTTCCTTCTTTCACCCTGCAGCCTATTCGATATCCCTGGGTTCTTTTGGGTGAAGTTACCCACGCCAGCTGCTGCCCCGTCTCGTTACACCAGTTAATCCACTCAAAGCCCACCCCCACTCCCCTCGGCACCATGCCTGAGGGGGGTTACGTGGTGCAAAGTGCAGACAATGGGGCTTGTCCGCCCACCCCCCCACCCCCCCATAGTACCCTACTGTTGTACTCAGTTATGCACGCAAACACTTGAGATAATCATGGCGAGTGTTGTTGTTGTTGTTTTTCCACCTGATCTGATTACAAGCGCTCAATTCCCTCCCTAGTTGATGATGCCACCCCATCGACTTCACTCTCGGATGTCAGCATGTCCCGGTGGTAGCGGGGCCTGGCCTGGTGCTTTTTGAAAACCCTGCCAGGTTTGTAACAGATTGCAACCCATTTTCTTGCAGCTATTTAGACCAGTTTGCTGCCAGTAGCCGCTAGTGCATCTCGTTTTTTCTGCCACTCCCTTAAAGGCTAACTGGCTTAGTCCATTTAACTTGTAGCCACATTTAACCACCTGCTCCTAATGGTCTTATTGAGTAGCTTAGAGTCACTTAGCACATGTTAGTGTCCCGTATGGAATTGATTAGAATAAGCTGCCTGCTTAATGTCAAGCCCAACCCCCTCTATGAGTGTTGGAGTTTTTTTCTGCAAAGGGCACTGGCTTTTTTTCCCCAATGCTAACCATCTTGTTCCTTTTTTAAATACGTTTTATTATTTTTATCTGTGTGGACAGAGAGAGCAGAATATAATGATAAAGTGCAGTTCCTATGAAACTCTGATTTCCTCCACTAGTCTAAAAGTATTGTTATAGAAAGGGTCTGAAATTGACGTCTGCCAAGCACTGAAGTGGGTACATTTTCTGTTTGGCGAGTAAATGTCAAAAGGCTCTCTGCCATACTGGGGGGTAAATGTTTGTACCATAGACTATATATAAAAAGGACAACACACCCACACTTACCCCCACTATGCTGAAGTGAGGTTAATATCAAAGATACGGGAGTTTGGCCCATGTCCATTCACTAACCTGGAGGGGCCCTCACCTTTATCTGTATATCACGCTTGAAGTGCAGTTACACATTGCTGAAGTACAATTGGGACTATCTTGCCGAATCATTGAAGCTTTATAACAATGTAGATTTTGATCCTAAAGTATAACCATGTCATATTGAACTGGTGGAAGTCTTTAATTGGATGTCTTCAAGGTGAATGTCCTTCCAGCACAAGTATAAAGGGTTTTTCATTAGCATGTGGTGTGTTGTTTTAGTATGAATTAAGTCAATGTGGTACTCATAAACAAATGTTGTTTATGAAAACATGTTTAAATGCATGAACATGTGTGGGCTGTTTGTCTAACTGCAGATTATGAATGTGCCATAATATTGTTGTTAACAATTAGCATTTTATGTCTGGTTGGTAGCAGTTTTTGGGCAAGAGACTTAAATATCATTTGGTTTGAGTTTGGGGATTGGGCTTTACTCCAAATTTTAAAGCTGTTGTTAATTCTCAGTGTCAGGGTAGTAGCACGGTCAGATCACAGTTGTCCTAGGCCTTGGCCCTATGCTTTTGGATAAATTACTGCTCAATAAGACAGGGGCTCATGACAAAAAGATACTTTGGAGAATGCAATTTGTAGATAATTTCACAACAAGCATTATTCAGTGCAAATGTGGTCTTGGGATGAAATACTGTGATGTAGGGCTCGGGCTTGTCAGCGCTTGCATGCAGTCTTGTTATTTGGACCAATGAGGAGAAGACAGTCGGTAAAATCATTGGGGGTTAATGTGTTTCTTTGTCTACAGATAATTAGATGCATAGAGTGTCATTCATCTTCTTGATAGTTTTCCACAAGGGGTCTGTACAGTCCTGCCCACCACACACACACACACACACACACACACACACACACACACACACACACACACACACACACACACACACACACACACTGAGGTTAAATAAAAGCAAACAAAAAAAACTGTAGAAACTCATTTGATGGTGCATCTTTGTTGAGGGTTCATCTGTTTTCTTGGGGTTTATACTTTACTGATGTCAATAGTTTTTGTGGTTACATAACCCACAGCTGCTCAAATTGTAAAATGTGTTTTCCAGCAAAGTACTGAAAACAGTCCTACGCAGCAATAACCCTTCCTCTCTATGAGGGAGTTCATTCGAAAGGGTTGTTGCAGTGTTGTTGCAGGTTGTTGTTGAGCAGTGTTGTGGCATTGGGTGATGTTTTTATGCTCGTATATTGCACAAATACATCATCTACTATACAGGATGTTGACAGCAGAAGTCGGAAACAGATAATTAATGTTGGAGTGCTTCCTTTTCTTTGGTATAATGGCACTAAACGCATCTTTTCTGTTGTATTAGAGCAAAACTAAATGATCCTCCAGGCATGGATGGAAATCAGGTTGTTTTTCAGAGCTGCAATAATTTTCCAGTTTATTTTGTCTTATTTTGTCCACTGGTTACTCTTAAAAGGAGTATCACTTTGATTTGTCTTTGTTTCTTTAGTCTTTAGTTCTTTAGACATTAGTTGCTCTTATGGTTGCATGTACTGTATAACATTGTGCATGGAAAGTGTTAGTTTCTGACGGCGATAACTAAGTACACAGGTTCACTGTTTGTACATACAGTAAATAAGAGAGCTGGGTCAAACCATGTAGACTACTAAAACAGAGCCACTTGTAATGCAGATATAAAGTGGTTTCATGGTTTGAGTTTTTATGAAGTTATTTAAAAAACTTTCCACGTACAATATGCTCAACAAAGATGCTGTGAGGAATCAGGGATGGCAGTAGGTCTGCGATCTTTGCTAAATAGATGGGATGTACAGACAGTATGTGCCTCTGTGGTTTTGTTTTAATGAGACATTGTTGAGAGATAGGGACAGAAAATACCTGCGTCTCCTTACTCAATCATCCATCAGTACCCCACAAGTAATGGGGTTGTTTTGCTGTGTGTGTCTGTGTGTTTGTGTGTGTGTGTGTGTGTGTGTGTGTGTGTGTGTCTGTGTGTGTGTGTGTGTGTGTGTGTGTGTGTGTGTGTGTGTGTGTGTGTGTCTGTGTGTGTCTGTGTGTGTGTATGTTTTCTTGCCTGTCAGGAGCCCTGCTGAGGAATGCATATAGTGATTAATGGGTGTTGTAATGTTGACAGTCATATCCAGTCTACTTACCTCGGCCATGTGTCGTCTCTCTGATAGAACAGGTGAGCTAATGTCACGTCAAATGTTCTGGACAGCTGAAACGCGTGTGGATTATTTTCAAGGACAGTCTCTTTCTTTGTCAACAGTTTATAACAATGCACTTGTCTGTGATTACCACAAGGTTTGCTAGACCACAACAGAGGCAGAACAAAACCAAAACATGAAAAACATTCTCAGCTGATGAGTTCTCTCTGATGAGTAATAAAATGTCCTCTATATCAAACGGCAGCAACAGGTGCCTTTGCCATGTTACTAATGCAAAACGTGATCAGGATGACACACTGTTTTCTCATTTTCAAGGACTTTACATTTCAACGTGTCAGTCCTCCTCACTGCCTGTGCAATGCTGTGCCAAAAGTCAATAATCCAATGGCAATGTTTGGGCGTACGCTGATAATAGCTGACAAGCTACATCATCCTCCACTGACTTGATGTTTATTGGTTGTTTCTAACCTGGCGCAGGCTGTCACCATCATTTTAAGATCACATTATTTTAGATCCCTTCGTCGGGTTCATTTTACACACAGTAAGCTTGAACACACGAAGATCAACTTTTAAGTGACAATTTGGTTGCCTTTTTTGGTTGTGATAGCTTTGTAAAACTACATTACCATCTAGTTTGCTGCATGCTTGTAGAGGTCATTGTGCTTGTAATGATGCATTCCCACCTGTAGCTTGCTTTAACTGACTTTGTTAGTCCTAACTGGAGAATTCACAAGTTAGTTTTGTGATTCTGATCTAAGCGGGAGCACAGATTCACTCTAATTCAAGAGGGGAATAAGATAGAAACTTTTAGAATTGATAAATATTCTTTGTCTTGGCCTTGTTTGTGGAATACCCTCCAAGGACTCATGATGTTTCATATTTGTGTTTGTGTGCCAGAGCGAGAGAGAGCTGCAAAGACTCGTGGTGTGCAGAGATGGAGGCAGCTATTCAGCAGTGTGCTCTGTAGAGCTGTATATTCACAAACGCTTGGCTCATATGCTCTCTGCCTCTCCTGTCAGCATGCTCTCAGACGTATGTGTGCAAGTTCCAAGAGCAGATTGAATTTCTCTTCTTTCTCTCTGCCTCTCTTGTCACTCTGAATGTGTGTGAACTAAACAGCAGAAACGGCATTACTGCCTTCTATGGTCAGACAGAGCAATGGGAGGCTGCGTGTGTGTGTAAGTCTGCGGCTCCCAGTCAATTTACTGCCCCACTTTTAACATGACTTTGCTTTTAGATTCTTCATTGGTCATTGAAGACTGCTTTTGTAAATTCTGATGTTTTTTGGAGAGGTGGTGGTAGTAGGAGACAGGGTTTGGCCTGAAAGTCAGCAGTTTTCCTGCATCTGATATGTTGCTTTGAGAATAAAGCTTGAGCCCAAAGTGAGGAAACCCCCTTCCTTTCCCAAACACGATTAAACTTCTTGTTGTGCTTCTCATTCCACTGCATAAACCGACCTTCCTCTTAGCCTTTTCATTAACATGTGTGTCCACACTCGGGCTGAATACTGCTTATGTTTCTTCCTGTGTACACGCCTTGAACACACAGCCAGAGGAGAGTTAACGCGCCAACAAGACAGATAGGCTTCAATCTCATTTGTTAACACCGTCATACTCTACATTCACTGTCTGCTTAACACTCCCAGACCTATAACCACAGTCTAGTTCAGCAGGCCACCTTTTATCTGTTTTATATGCCTGATGGTGCTGTTCTAGTAAGATTGTAAAGATGGAGAAGTGTGCCAGTGGAATTGAAAGAATGCATGAAGTGGTAGATAGCTATAAATTCCACTTTTCCTCTTTTTTTTGCCTGCATATAAAATTTTGCAAATGACATTTTCACATCATGCACACTTTGATCCTACACTTTCTTTGCTCATTTGCTCCCTCCTCACACGCTGCTCTCTCTGATGCACACATAGGACATACACATTCACTAGACTTCCTACGACCCTTCCCCTACCTACACACACACACACACACACACACACACACACACACACACACACACACACACACACACACACACACACACACACACACACACACACACACACACACACACACACACACACACACACGTTCATGGCCAGCTGTCACTTTGTAGCCCTGAGGAGTCTTGAGGAAGTCAGCAGTGCTGGAATGTGGATGGGTCAGATGTGCTCATGATACCGCTGCTGCTTTTGGCATTCACTTTCTACCATGAATCATCTTGGAGCAGATGCATCGTTGACATGGATCTTAAAGTAGAAACTCAACATCAGGCAACTGACATGGCTAGTTTAATATTCAAACTAGGGCTGCAACTAAAGATATTCTCATTAACAATTTATCTGTCAATATATATATATATTTTTATCACATGGTCTATAAAATGACAGAAAATTGTGAAAAATGCAACGCAATTATTACTCAGAACCTTAAGTGATGTCTTCAGATATATTTTGTGAGACAGTCTACTTCTCCATGGATTCACTTTACTATATACTGAAAAGCATACTGTGCAGATTCACTCTCATATAGCGTTTCATCTTGCTATATTTGTGCTTTTTTGGCGCCATGTCTCTTGCATGCCTGCTGCTGATGGTCTGGCATTTGATCACTACCTTTTTATAAAGCTCACACCTCACCTGAGTGCTGTGGGGCTTCACACCCATAAACGTCCCAAACACAGTAAATAAGAACGTGCGGTGAGGCGGCAGACTCTGCAGGAAAAATATGCAGCCACACACTGAGCAGGGACATTATGAAGTGGATATATCAATATTGGTAGTGGTTATCAGCCAGAATAGTTGTTATATATCGACATATCGGACATCAGCAAAAAATCCAATATCATGCATCCCTTATACTTTAGTATAAGTCTACACATTGTTTGTTTGGAGGTTTCTTCATAGACAGAGAAAATATGTAAATCATCAAATTGTAGAAGCTGGAAGTACAGAGTACTTCCAATTTTTGCTTCAAGTATGACTTTAAATATGTAGTAAATGTTGAAATAGTTGGAGATTATTTAGCCGTTGATCAACTACTTGATTCTGCTCGAACAAAAAAAGACACCTAAGGGTAAAATATTCCTTAAGATATTGGAATATCTTCCCAAATTTTTCACCAGCTTGTGTTTGGACCCACTATCAGTCTGTTACACCCTTACAGTGTAATGCCTCTTTGGTGTTCTGTAATTACAGCATTGTGACAGCAGTCTGGGGCAAATCTAAAGATGACATTAAGCCCCAGCATCAGTATCAGCAGCCCCCCCTCGTTCGCCACTTCCTCCAGCAGTCTGCACAATGCAATCCAAACCCCTGCCATGCTCTCAACACAGCTAAATCCCCCTCTGCTTGTATTAGACACAGCATTAAAAATGACCCATTTTGTCAGGCACCACTTCTGATGTCTGGACGAGCAGAGTGAGAGACTGAGAGCTGGGGTACAGCAGATGTAATTAAACTGCCTCAAGACAGAGGTCAGGGGTAAGATTTAATGACACACAGGGCCATATTTCTTTATTAGAAGAAGTGGAATGTAAATACCACCGAGGCCACTGAGTCTTTTCTCTGTCTAGACAGACTCCCTCTAACAACCCTACAAAGTGATGGCTGCATTTATAAACACACTCTTCTCCTGCTTGGGATAAATGCATATTGCTGCAGTTTTTTTCAGCGTTTGGGCCCTTGTCTTTGTCATCACAATACTTGCAACACATTGTAACTGTCACTGGGGATATTGAGCTAATTGTGATATTAGCCATGTGAATCTGGCTAAAAAGAAGGCATGCTGTGTCCTGAATATGGTTAAAAATCTTCAGTGAACTGGGTTTTATTATGCAAATGTGTACTGAGAGAATGGCAGACAATAGAGGTTTTCTTGCATGTCATCAAAATGCATGAGGCTTTTCATCTCAACCAGACAGACAATTTAAAAAATGCTGCTGGTGTTGCTGTGCAGTCATTTTTCTGAACATAAAATCAGGAGCTCTGACTCAACATGTTCTCAGCTAGGTGTCAACAGTGTGAAGAATCCCAAAACTGTGTATAGTATTGGTGTCAAGTGGTGGTCTGATGGATGTGAAAACAGGCATCAGCTCTGCTGAGCAGTCTAGCTGTAATTTACTAAAACATCTCTTATCCATGCGTGCGTGTGCGGATGGGATTTTAATGATCCATTCACCTCCCCTCTGCGCTGCGTCACATAGTGTCAGCTGGTTAGACATGATGCCTTTACTTGCCCAGAAGGGGGTCATCACATGAGGAATGTGATTCATTCTGCGATCTGTTAAGCCGCTGGCATTAGTAGCTGCACTGGCCAAACGATGGCATTCACATCACGGTGCCAGTCAAATTCCCTGTATCACTGTTCTTCACATTTGGAGTGGCTCCTTCCTGTCTGAATAAACTGGGCTGCTTTTATTGACGAGGAGACCAACCAGCTGTTCTCAAAGAGCAAGTCTGACCTGGCGTAAGTACTTCTTTTATGCAAATATGGAAACCGATCAAAATTAAAATCTCAGTCAGAAGCCAACCCCTAACCACCTCTCCAGGTTACCAATTTGCTAATGGCTTTCAAACCTTCCTATTAATAAATGGAGTCATGGCAATGGGTTTTTATCTCCATGCAACACTGTCCCAAAGGTTCTGCACAGTAATTGATCATTCAGGGCTTAATATTTTCCAAAAGAAGGGACAATCCAATCTTTGCATTGGTGAAGTGGCTACTCTCCATTGTTCAGCTTCCTTTCTGTGTCAGGGTTGTAACCACAGAGACCATTTTAGAACAAGGACAACAGACGGCAGCAGGAGGAAAACTGCTTTACGGAGAATCCAGGTTGTAACTTTTCTATGGCTGAACCAAAGGTTATGACATAGTCTAATTATTTTATCCAAGACATTTGGGTGTTTAAGTTGCTGAGTGTACAAGTGTGGGTGTTTGTTTGGGGTAGGCGGGGGAGGTCTGTTCATCAGCTACTGGCACTGAACTGGTCAAACTGGTCATTCCAAAACGGGCAACAAATGGTCCATTAATGTACTTGTCTTTTGATCAATGAAGCATTTGTTACATTGATAACAAAGAGGTCAGACTTTCACCATAAACAGGAGTGTAAAAGTATCAATACTTTTTGGATCTGGGAGAAAGGGGCCACCCACAGTATTGTGTTGCCTTAGATGTTAATGTGTAACTGGCGAGGAAACAAATGTTTCCTGACCTTTGGACAGCAGTAGGTGCCACTTCTCCAAAATTCTGAAATGTCTTTTGGCAAGTTGTGAGTTTGTGAATACAGATCCTTTATCCATCTTAAAGGCAAATGTTTGTAGACTTGCTTATTATTCTACACTGTGAGGCTGCATAAATGCACTCAGTATCTCATGTTTGTGGAGGATGTTTGCTCATTGGAACTTTTCCTTTTTCCAAGATGTATTAAGTTATCTGGTTTAATGGCGTGCGTATCATAAAACGTCTCCAGCCATGACCTTCTTATTAGTTTGCACTGAGAGGGCAGTCTGCTCTCTTTCTAAATTGCTATCGTGGTTTAGTCATCCTTATCACTCCTGCTTTTCGTGCCTTGTAAGGAAGAATCTATTCTCATTTATGCTCTGTTTTTAAAGCTTTTGTTCCAGTAGTTTATTGCATACATGTATGTCTCTGGGCTCTTTTTTTGTGCTCTCTCAATTTGTTTTTATATCCTCTTGAGTCTATCTCTTGCACAGCTTGTTTCCTGGGCCTTACAGAGCTTCTACTGGCTGGACCATATGTGTAGCAATTTACTGGAAGCAGATCTGGTAGTAGTGGGAGGAGGGGAGGAACAAGTGGCTATAGGAAAAAAAAAAGAGGAGTAATCGGGAGGGGGTGGGGAGAAACTTTTGTGGTCAGAGGAGCAAAGGAGTGGGAAGCGTGGGTGGAGGGGATGATGAAGGGGGAAAATAAACCAATAATGGATCTGGGAAGAGCTCTGTTCTGCCAGAGCAAGAGAAAACTTGACTGATATTAATGAGTTCAAGACCTGTATATGACTCTACTCACACACATCCTCCACATCTCTTCCCTTTTTTTTCTCCAGACTCGCCACAGCTTCTTCCACTCTACATAAATTTCAAGTTTTCCACTAATGCTGTCGATTAAGGCATCTCCCAGCACACAGATCTGTTAAGCGATCACACGATGATGTAATGATTACCATCTGCATCTGCTCAACAAAGACAATGGCTGACAAGTGGGCCATTTGGTGCTTGCTTTCCACCTCCTCCTTCTCCTCGTCGTCTGTGGGCTGTGTGTCATGTCAGGAGATTGCAAACCTCTTGGCTTTCAGCACTCCAAACCGCAGCTTTTTCCCTTTCAATTTCAAGATGCTGGAATCCATTTGGAGCACAGTTGCAAGTCATCAGTTTTTTTGTTTTTTTTACATTTCTGCCCCATAAAATGTGCAGTTAAACCAATCCACAGCTCCTTTTATTGTGGTATTTTAATAGTGATTATTTTGGTACCGCATCCATTATGATGCATTATTACCATGGTAATTGGGTTAGATGGGTGGACTAGTCATTCTGGTTTAGAAAACACATTTGTTGGCATCTCTCACTGCTGACTTCCTGTTTTTCAGACTTCTTCAAATTCCTTGGAGGCCCCTTTCCATAAATGGCATTTCCTTTGGCTGACAGTGACATGTTCATCATATGATTTCATGAGTGGTGCTACATGGTTCAATCCTACATTTAAGAGGAGGTGTGCAGTAAAAGAAAATCATTAATACATCGTGATTGTGTGTTTTGTTCTACAGGACATTTAAGTGTGAGAGGGAGCAGCCAATCAAGACGAGCGTGAGCCCCTGGACCTTGTAAGCAAGCAGCAACATCGGTGTCCACTGCTTTTAGAAGGAGGTAATGAAACCGGATGGGGATACCATGGAAACCACGGAGGCCACTGAAGCAGCAGCAGTAGCAGAACCCTCGTCATCGGAAGACAACACAACAGAGCAAGCCCCATCACAGCTAGAAGAAGCCGCAAATGATGCAGCACCCGCCGCTTCTCCGAAGGCCAGTGGCAAGCCAGTGGCAGCAGCAGACCCCAAAGTCAAACCCAAAGCTGTTGCAACTAAAACACAGTACACAGCCAAATCTGCAGGGGCGTCCGGATCACGGCCAGGTGCTGCCACGCACCGCACGGTGAATGACATCAAAGCCTCCAACAATGTCCGAGCAGCTGCAGTCAAGAAAACAGCAGCGACAGCAACAACGACAGCAAAAGCGTCAGCCGCGGGGGCTGTGCCGAAAAGACCGGTGGGTGTAGCAGCATTTTCCTCCTCCGTCAAGAACCAAACTAGAGTGCCTGACAAGAAGCCTGTTGGACCGGTTAGGACTACCTCTGCTGCTGCTGTCACAGCAACAAATGGTACCAAACCAACAACAGTGAACGGCATCACTAAGAAGAGACCAGCAGCTGAGACTGTTAATGCAGCTAGACCCAAAACCACAGGTAAGTCTGAATGAGATAAGTAAAACCGAACTTTTTGCTTTTGCTTTTTCTGATTGCTGTGCAGTCTCATTTTGATCTCCCATTTTCTTGTAGCTACTGCCAGCAGAGCAGCGGCGTCCACTATCCCGAAATCCGGCACTTCAACCAAAACAACAACTGCTGGTGCTGCCGTTTCAAAGACCACCAGGTATGCATGTTTATCAAAATCAAGCAGCAAGGAGAGGAGATTAAATTAATCTAAGCAGCCAATGTTGTAGTGTCCACTCAGACATTTGAATGAAGTTATGTGTTTGGTAAACCTCTTTTTGTTTTACTTACAATATTACTCCTCCCTCGCTTTCTTTTTTTCCTGATTGTGTTTCTGTCTGTCATTCACACACATCCTCCCCCTCTCTGAGATCTCAACTATATAATCCCCCCTACAAACTGGATGAGAGGTTGACTGTTTATCTTGATACCCTAAAAGAGAGCAGTGGAGAACGACGTCCATTGTGGTCTTTTGGCCGTTATTGAGTCAGATTTCGCTTCAAGAGCGTGAGTCATGTTAGCAGAAATAACCTGAGACAGAGGGCCTTAACAGAGGCAGCGATACTGAAGAACCACCGCTTTGTCCCAAACAGACCCCCTGGCAGAAACCAGCCCCATCTCCCCAGGGCAGAGAGCTATTGATTCGGATCATAATCCCTCTCATACTGAGCTGGTGGTTTGGACAGAGAATGCTCTAGTTGGACTCAAAGTGCTGCTCTCAAATGATCGGTTTGGCTGTTGTAGTATTCCATTGTTGACTGTCATTTACTGCCATTTTGACTAGAAAGCTTTTGTTGGTAAAGACTTTTCACTCGAAAGCAATTCAAAATATCGAGGACAAATACAAGCTTTTATATTAAGTTGCCAAACACAAGTAGCAGCTGGTAGTTATTCCATGTATTTATAAGATTGTCATTACAAGTTTAGAACTACTGACATACAGATTGTAATGCTGTACCAAATGTCATTTTTTTGCTTTTTTGAATTCTATAGAGGTTTTCAGTTTTATTTATAAAGTCCAATATCACAAATCATGACCATTTAACAGAGGAAAATATGGTAGAAACCTGAGGAAGAGCAACTAAGGAGGGATCCCTCTCTAAGGCGTGTAATACATGTTGTGTGTTCCCAAATGAAGCTTTAAATTTCTGTTGTAATATTTTATGACACCATAACCCTAAAAGAAAATTTAAAACCCTTGGAGCAAAATCCACAATTTGAATAAAGTGATTCTTTGGGCTAAATGAGTTAGCCTTTTTATTATTATTATTATTGTTATTATTATTATTATTATTATTATTATTATTATTATTATTATTATTATTATTATTATTATTTCAACTTTTTTTAATGAATGAATGTAATTTAAGGTGCTGTTCGACTGCTGCTACACTGCCTCATTAATAGAGAAGCATGCCTAATAGCAAGCACTTTAAAAAAAAAAAAGAAAAAAAAGACTAAATGCCATCAAAGATGGATTGAACTCGACTATTTTGTTAGATACAAATGTGAATTTTACAAACTATTGCATCTTTGATCACACAAGTTTAAAGCCATCACACACAGACTCCACTGGAATCTAATTCTACAAATAATATTATACACAAATAATACTAATAAAATTAGCATAGCCTAATCTTTATCTGCAACTGTGCCAGGAAAAAGATGTACAGCATTCAAATAATGATTTAGAATTCAAATGTTAACTTCATGAATGAATCTTCAAACACTTCAGCACAGCCCTAACAGATGGCAAAGCCCTTGAGGCAAATTTGTGATGTGTGATGTTGGACTATTTAAATAAAATTGACTTGACGTGATTAATGCAATCGGCCTTTGTGAATGTGAAGTGGTCTGTCTCTGAAGTTTATAGAGCGTCAGATCCAAAATGCACCACTCCGACATCTTTCTACAGGATGTGGTGTTCTTTACTGAGAGGCCTGATTAGATTCTCTCTGCACTTGTCTTCCCTCTTAATGATCTGTTATTAAATAAAGGGACAATGTGCTGCCCCCGTGCTGCGTCATTCTGTTTTGTCAAGCACCACAGGGTCAGTGCATTTTGTCTTTGCTATTGGAGAGAAAAAAACAATTTGTGTGTATCGACCTGATTTCTGTACCTCCACTCTCTTTATTGTAGGTATAGAAATTTTTCACAGAGAACAATGCTTTGGCTGAAACCAACCATTATTTTTGTTACCCTTTTGTTTTTCTCTTATTGCTCAGTCTACAAAAATGCCCAGCCCAAGTTCTCTAAATTCAGTTGACATTTATATAAAATGGAGAAAATCAACAACTTTGCATATTGGAGAAGCTGGAAACAGAGAATCGTGTTGTAGTTTTCACTTGATGAATTACTGAATTGCCAGAAGGACTAATTGTTTTCCATCTTGGCTTTTTCAAAAGCCAACATATTTGATGTTTACTTGATACCATACATTTTGGCTGATGATCGGTCCAGCAAGGAGTGGTTGCTCTTGATGTATACTGGGTGTTTGTGTGAGTATGTTTGTCTGTGTCTGTGTGTGCCGATGGGTGTGTACACGGAGACGCTCATCCTCTGAATTAATCAGATGAGGCATTTCAAGTGTTTGGAGTCTGATTACAGCAGCACATCATCCCTATGTGAACATTTCCTGGCTCGATCCCCGGGACGTGACATCAGGCGCTCGCCTCTCTGCTTGAGACACGGAGAGGACAACAGCAGAACAGCGGCAGGTGTCTGCCCATGTGACAGATGATGCGTGTTGCGTTTCATGCCACCTGCATGTGATGTCAAAGTCAGTGGCGTGTCGAATCCTTTGTGTGGCAACAGTAGTCGTGTGCTTTTCAGTCAGGATTGGTGTTCGTGCCAGCTCCCTGACAGAGTCGGGCAATAACACCAACAGACCTTCTCTCCGCTCATGCAATGACTTGCATTGACACTGAAAATGATGGCGTTACCAATCCATAGCGACACATGGAACAGAATTTAATGGTGTTAAATGATTTGACATTACATAATAGGATAATTTAGTTGTGACACAATGCCTGTGCAGCCTCGTCTTTGTAATTCCAGCCCTGCTATATTGTTTCTCACATTGCTGAGGCAACAGCATTCACTGTTGATCTACCAATCACAGAAGTAATCATTTTTTTAAAGTCAAGTATCTGCAAGTAATTCTTACATTTAGATCTTTTGAAGCTTATTGTAAGGCCAACATAAAACACATGTCACTGAAAGTCCAGTAGCACACACTGCCTGTGACCAGTTTAAAGACCTGTCTCCTGCATGAAGTATTCATGTTAATTGTACCACAGGGAGGAATGGAAACATATTGGGTTTTTTAAAAATGATTTTACTTTTCCCAGAGCCTCGGACGGGAAGGGCAAATGAGATTTGGTGATCATGTTCAGCTATGAGCTCCTGGAAATAGGATTTGTGCTTAGGTATGGTGGCAATAAGATTTCAAAGAATATGATGGATAAGGCAGTACATTCTGCTTCTGTGCTGAACACCCTTTGTGTGTGCAGTAATGTTGTAGGGCTGCTCCAGCTGTGTGTTGATATTTGAGGGTTTTTTTTTTTACATACTGTATGCAACTAAAGCCTTTTTCTCATGGACTCTGGACAATGTCTGTAGAATCAGGAGTTTGCCTTTCACACATGTAGGGCTGCCCCGTGAAAGTCGGAGACCCTTCAGTCGAATGAGATTGCTTCAAGTTGAGCAGTCGCCTTTTTTCTGTGCTGTGTACTTCAGGGGACATTTTGGTCCCCAGATTTGGCGGAGTGAGTGCTCTTGACTTTCATGCTAATTTTGCAGCTGCGGACATGCAGGCAGCGGCATAGAGGGAGAGAAAGACCGCACCAGGTGATGAAGTGGTAAATTTACATCTCACAGCAAGTTAATAAGATACAGTCTCTGACTTTTGTTATTTAGTAATGGCAAAAAAACGCTGCATATTTGCGATGCGTTGTTTGCATCATTAGCTTGTTTACTATATTACATGAATGCCACTGCCACACTGAATGTCCAGCAGAGCCTGTTCAGACTCTAAAACAAAACAAATCATCAAATATTGGCATTGAACAGCCAAATGAGTCCGGTACAGCCCTGTGTAGCACACAATGGGAGATTGTCTGTGTCTGAAGCATTTTTACCCACTGGAAATACTCCCTTTTTATTTGGCAAGGGATTGTGCTTACAGGAGGAGTTTGTAATTTAGTCATAAACAACAGAGTTTGTTGCCCTTCCTTGAAATTGTCTAAAGATCTGCTTACAGAAGAAGCTCCCGTAACTCATATTCTGTCCAGTTAGACGTCAGATGGTTTTTTTTCTTCTGGTTTTGTGCAAACCGCAGAATGGAAATGTCATTGACACATCACACATGGGCTGAATTGGACATTACACAGACTTTGTACTTTGGTCACTGGCAGCATTAAGTCAGTTTAAAATCCGATCCAAATGATTTGGACATTTGCAGTCTCACACAGCTCCTCTGGGTAATGTCTAGATCATTCCAGGTTTGCAGTGCGTTTGTGAAAGGGTCTTGAAAAACGCATGTGTAGATGCACTATTCATCTGAATTGACGGGAAGATGTCTCAGTGGTCGATGAAAGCCCATGATAACTGGAGTAGAAGCCAAATGTTGTCAAATCTGGCACCTTCTTTGCTCTCCTCTCCTCTAACGACGGGTTATGGTGTCCTTGCACTGACTGGGCAATCAGTCTATGTCCACCCCACCCCCCCTTTCAATCTCCCCTCTCTTCCCCCTCATTCCTTTTTTTCTGCCGTCTGTGCAGGCACAGGGCTGGGCATTTGGCCAGGATCCTCAAGCCCTCCTTACAGCCCAACTCCCATCAGGCTGTCCCCATATTTCTAACTCATCCATCATTTAGCTGCATACAGCGACTAAAATTTAGAGAGTGGTTGTGTAACATGAGAAGGACAGTTTTTATGTTGCTTAACAACCTGTAACATGATTTATGTCCATATCGTCCCCATTAGGAATGGTTAGAATAGCTGTGGATAGTAGTGTTTGGTCTTTCAGATACTGAATGTTCCCTCATTATTCAAAAAAATGAAAGGGTTGTAATGACGAATTTATCAAAATTACACCAAAACATTGCACTGGCCTTGGCTATGTACAACACTCTTTCTTCCTTTTATCCTGCCATTTTGTCCATTTCTCTCCCCTTCTATTCCCCCGATTACGTTTGCCTGGTCCCATTGGAGATAAAACTGTCATTTCTCCTCAGCTTGGTGTGGAGCAGGATTACTGTCCTAACAGAAAAGGCCCATGGTATCTTTCACAGTGACAGCGGGTGCCCAGGGCCTCATAAGAGCCAACACTGTCTGCCATGCAATTGCTCGGCTGCAACACTTCATCTCAACTTTCCACTGAGCTGATTCAAGCCCCTCCGCTCCATATTGTCAGGGAGATAACTGTAGGCCCACACAAACCTTAGGAATGTCTGCTCCTCTCAGGAAAGAGTAAAACAGCTGGTTTTGGACAGCCTACAAGCCAAACAAGGTATTGTTAGGGTGCTCCAGATCCATTTGTTGTCTCGGAAGGGGGCCCTTGAAGAGATGAGGGGGGGGAGAAGGGGCGAGGACAGAAAAATGTGCACTTGAACCACATTTTATTTGTGGGACGAGCTTACTGCAGCGGGGATAAAGTGTACCCCCTGGCCAAGCCCTCTCCGTTCTGTTTGGCGTGATTAAAACAGAATAATTTAATCTACAGTAGCGGGATGCCAAGGAAGTTTAGCCTCCCAGCTGTGTTTTCAGAAGGAAAAAGAGTGAAGAGGGAGCCATGGATGAACGGATGGAAGTAGGTGTGGCTTTAAAGCCCCCCTGGCTCCTGTTTACGCTTTGGTTTTTAGCCAAACAGATGTTGCAGCTGCTCAGTATGTTAATATACCATGGGCATGTTGTTTGCATCTGTTGGAAACACTTGTGAATATTGAATGTAAAAAGAAGAAAGCACATTAGTGACTTGTTCCTTTGCTGACCTTTGCCCTCAAGAGGACCTTGTGATTGGTCATTAACCTCCTGAAGATGGCTGCGTAGTGCCTCTCATCCTCCCTATTGATTTCAAGCCTCTGTTGGCAGGAAATGTAATCCATACTAATACACCGACAACAGAACCACCAGCCACCACCCACAGGCAGTGTGTGGAGTACACACATTAATGAGTCTGTGTGTTCCTCTCTGTGCCACCCCTCTAGATGAAACCTTTTATGACTCATCATAAAACAATGAAGGGAGGGTATGGGGGGGCATATTGCGTCTGTGACCTCCCCTTACCCTCTTAAATCCCATCCCTTAACTCTAATCTTTATTTATGTCTTGTAGTCTAATTTCATCTTTCAGTTCCACTCACTCACTTTTCTGCGCTCAGTTATGTCTGCCTTGATTCCTGCAGTAATTGAGTGATACTGTCAATTCATATTTGCTTGCATGCAGTACTGGATATGAAAAACGGACTCCGCTCATGCACCTTTTCCAACCTTTCCCCCCCTTTCTGTTATCATTTGTCTGCTCAGAAGTTCCCTTTTCCTCTGTCTTAAGTATCTCCTCGATTACTTTCTCCTGTTGTGCATTATTACCCAGCATTCACTCAGGGCAAATGTCTTCTCTGACACACTTCCTAGTGTTCAGGCTGCTCTTCACATTACAACCCAAATCTTCTGTCTGATAGCAGCCAATTACAATACCCCTATGAGTCCATGTCTGCACAGTGGTTGTATCTCAGGAAAACAAATGGTCATTGTAATGGTTATTGTGATGTGGGAGAGGCATCTGTGTGCAGGCATGCTATTTCCCGCTGGAAGCCATCAAAGTCAGTGTGTCTCCGTCAGTTCACGTCTACATTATCTAACATGTCGGCAGACCAAATCCACAAGAAGACGTAATGGAGATTGTTGTAATTGGCGGTGGGGTCACACTGTTCCTTTAGGCAGTTACATTCAATTATGCTGCTCATACCTGTTGTGAAAATGAATTGTTTTTTTATTAAAAACAGATGTCAACTTTTGTGTATTATGTACAGCGCTGAGGTTTTGCATTGTTTTTCTACACCAGGGTTCAAGTCTAGAAATTATGGTTTGAGCTGCCTGCGGGTGACGACTTGCTCATTTTACTGACCGACTTTGTTTGTAGTTTAGCCAATGCAGCAGTGCGTTGCAGCACAGATTACGTCAAATTCTTGGAGCCTGACGAGACAAATACATTGTGTGGAGATTTCACAGAGCCAGATTTTTATGTAGGTTACTGCTGCTCATGTTACTGCACCTTTTAGTTGCATGCACAAATGCCACAGACAAATCAACACCACTGATCAACTGACATATAACAGTGTGCTAGCACATGGAAATATTTCATAATTGCATGCTTTGGTTCATCTGCTCAGAGCAGGAGAGTTTGTAGAAAATGATTTGCCAGTGGGGCCATCTTGTGGCCCTCAATAAGGCTCTGAAAATAAAAAGAAAAAACTGAATGATATCACAGAGTTTTGCTTCTGTAACATAAGATCTCTACAACTTTATTACATGTGCTAAACTGCCTAACACCACAAAGAAAGGTTGACAACTGCCACCTGATTTTAGTATCAAGTTTCAGGTTCAGGCCATTTTTTTAAATAATGTTGACAAAGAGCTTGGATGGTGTTTGAGATTGGATGATTTCAAATGTCATTTTTCTTCTCTCTGACTGTGCTGGTCAACTGAGCCCATGCCTATCACATGTTAAAATTCAATATCCCCATTATACAGACAAAATTATCACTGTCATCATCGATATTATCACGCTGTTGTTGTTTAGAAATGTAACAAATACTGAATTCATTTCATCAAGTTGTTTTATTGAAAACCATAAATAAAATTAGCAGCACTTCTTTCCACACAAAACTAAAAGTAATAACGTAAGTAATACCTTATGTAAACAAATGAAAACCATGTCAAATGTGCATTTACATTAATGATAGCCTGTCTTTTAAGTGCTTGCTCAAGTGTCTGTGTCATTGTAGATGAGGAAAAGGCACCAGCACCATCACTGGTTTCGCCTGCTGCATGCCCACTCTAAGCAACACTCTCCCTTTGTTCTGCTATTCCCGTTTACATTTTGTTTAATGCTGGACAGTATTTAATGTGAGTTATTCAAAGTAATCAAACATGGTTTCAAACATAATTAAAATCTGAAAAGGTAATACCGTTTTATCATAGTTCATTGTCAAATATTCAACCTTTTCATCCCTACATATGCAACAAGAAGATTTAAATTGGCAGTGAAATCAAACATAAGTGCAGAGTTGGATTTGGGCCTGAAATTTGACAATAACGCCAGATTTAGTCAGATGTGATTTTAAAGACACAGGGATTAGCTGGATTCAAGTCTCAGCAAAACTCTAATCTGCTGATTCAAGAACTCTTTTATAAACCTTAGGTTAAGTTCATGCCACACAACTTTCATATTTGCCATATCGCTGTACCGTTCACAAGACACAACAGCAAGTATGTAATCAGGAATCTTGAAGTTGTGGTTTATCACACTACATGACCTATCAGCGACACAGGATCACACACTACAAGATCTTTCACAACTCGAAAATATCATTGTCAAAAAATGACAAAGCAGCATACCGAGTTAAGTAATTAGGCAAATAACCTGAAGAAACATTGCATGTAATAGCCCACCTTCCACCTTCCCTTCTCCTCTTGCTGTCACTCTCTCCACCATGGTCGCCCTTGTGTCTCTGGTGCAGTTATTGGCTGTAACCTGCTTAACTAGGTACTACTAACTACAACTTAGTAGCATGCTAGATTTCTGGGGAGGTTCTGTCATGCATTGGCGACCCTTTTGGCTCACATTTTTTAACAGTTCACACATAGCACCCAAGTGCAGAGCCAGTGCTGATTTGCCTCTGATTTGGGGCTTTTGTCACGGAGCTCTAAATACTAATGGCAAGTGGAAAATCAGGGCTGAGGTTGTTTAGTGTGAACTAGGACTTAACAGATTGAGACTCCAAAAAGAAGGACGGTGGCTTCAGAGCCCCTTTTTTGTGACTGTTTTGACATTAAGAATATGCTAAGTGAACCGATGCGATGTCAAGTTTATTGTAGTCAGCAGTGTGTCTGTTATAAAGGCCGAGCACACGTTAAATCTGTCTGCTTGTCAAGGAGAAGAGCCTAATGGAAGAGGAGAGGAAGTGGGGAAAGGAGTTGTGGCTCGTAGCTGCAGTTGTTGTGATTGAGTGGATTTGTGCAGTGTCACATAAGAACTCCTCCAGACTGAGTAGTAGACCAGGAGCTTAAAACAGGATTGATTTTAAGACTGTCTTCTTCCCTCCTCCCCAACCTGCTGTATGTGCTCTTAGCTTTAATGCCAACCTCTCCCTTTCCTCCTCGTTTTAGCCATATTTTTCCACTGTCGTTTATCTTCCTCTTCTGTTGGCAGCTTTCACTCTTTCCTTTTTGTTACTCTGTTGTCTTTTCTTTCTGCTCACCATACATTTCCTAATTCAGTACCTTCTGCTCCTGTCACTGCCTCAGTTTTCATCTCCTCTTCCTCTGCATAACCTATTTTCTTTGTCAGTCTTCCCCTATTCAAGCTTTCCATTCCCCTTCCATCTATTTCTCTCCCGTCAGCCTCCTTCTCATTACACCGTGTCCTCGCCCGTTGGAAGTGATTCCAGAATGAAGGCGGCATTACAGTGTGGCACTAGATGGATGGTGCTGTGTTAATGGGTTCCTGTTGAAATTGCTTTTGTGGTTTACATTAAGACAGATCATTTATTTATGCTTGTAAATGCATGTCGAGGCAGGGCATCAGATTTCATATTTGGATCTTTGCCAACAAAGTGGATGGACTACAATCACTGAACTGCTACAGCTTGTTTTTTGTTTGTGTGCAACTTGAAAACGTCTGTTTCTCTTCCTCCAGGCCTGCTACAGGTCCTTCAACATCTCGACCTGCATCCGCCACAGCCAGGCCCGCCTCAGCTACAGTCAAGCCCTCCACCACTACGACTGCCAAAACTGCTGCTTCTAGAGTGAACACCATACCCTCTACTGGCAGGACCACAGCAGCACAGCCTCCCAAAACTGCTGCTGCTAAGAAAGGTAAGACGTTACATTATGTTAGAACAAGGAGGAGATTCTTCTGAAGCCATGTCCCGTATACATTTGGATTACATAAACACCTCTGATGGCCTTGCTTGGACATTTTCAAGTTGTCAGTCTAATATTTTTGTAATAAATAAGTTTCCCACTGTCATGGAAAACCTGAAGAAGTTATAGAATGAATAAAATCATAGAATGTTTTGAAGAAAGTCATTGAATTTTTTTGTGTTTAATTAAAATGTTATATTATTTTGGGGCTGGGAACCCACTATACAATATTATTACGATAATTAGGTCACATCACAATAATAATGCAAATTCAGGTTGCAATATGTTAGATATTGTGATAACACATATTTTGCAATACATTGCAAATAAGTCTAATGATCTAATAAGATATAGTATTAAAGATAAAGTTTTTCATTTTAATCATTTTATTGAAGTTAAATGTATCTAGTGTGCTGAAAAGCAATTGATTTTAATATTCTATAAAGCTATCAAAAACATTTTTATATGTAATATTAATAACTTAAATTTAAAAAAAAAACCCTGATACTTAGCATTTTTGTATATTGCCAAGCAAAAATATCGTGATATTATGCTGTGTCAACTTTTTCCCCCATTCGTAATAAAACCTTCCACATTATTTAACACAGTGGCTTTTTTTATGTGGCTGTTGATGTAATGTTGTCAATGTGTGACATTTTGTTGACCATCACGTACTTTTCCCTAATTTTCGCCCCGTGTTCTGACTCTTCCTTCATGCATGACTGCTAGATCATGTGTGAGTGTGTGAGACATTTATTTTTTATTATTATGAATCTCTGAAAAGTCATAGAAAAGGTTTGAATTTTTTTCCATAAAAATGTGTGGGAACCCTGAATAAAGCAGCATGGTTGACTTAATTCACCCAATGTGACTGTTGATAATAAAAACTGATAAAAACTGTGTTGACTGACATTTGTTGTTTTTCTCTTTGCACCAGATGTCAGTCGACCACCTTCTGCTGCAGCGGCAAAGAAACCTACAACAGCTACAACAACTGCTGCTACCAAAAAACCTGAACCCTCTCGACCCACAGCCACCCTAAAGCTCAACTCTGCTGCCTCCAAATCTTCAACAACAGCAAAGACAGCAGACCCCAAGGTGTCACAGTCCAAAACTCAACCACCTGTAAAATCTACTCCCACAAAGAAACCTGTAGCTGCTGTTTTGTCAGTTACCCGCAACAACAAACAGCCTCTTGGTCGAACCCCACCGGCCTCTCCAGCCAACAAACCTGCAAACAGCAGCACCCCTCAGGCAAAACGTGGAGCCAAACCCACTCAGGCTGTCCCGCCTTTCACAGCCGGCAAGAAGACAGGGGTTTCAAATACTAGCACACCTGCTGTGGAAACACAGACAGCTGCAGATGCAGCAGTAGCAGCTGCCGCAGCAGCGACTGTGCTGCTGGCAGTAACAGGCGCTACAGAGTCCTCCCTTCAAGAATCATCCCTTGCTGCCTCTGCACCAGAGGAGGCCCCTCCTTCAGTCGTGGCCCAGGACACCACACCGGAGTTGGTACCTCAAGAGACAGCTCAGATACATGCAGCTGCTTCCTCTCCTCCACAAAGCCCCGTCAGGACAGCCGTACCACAAACATCTCCACCCCTGGAACAGGTAGAAATCAGTGCTCCCTCACTTACAATGCAGGAGCAGACCCCTGCCCCAGCTGAGCCTACGTTATCACCAGTAGCGTGTCCTCCACATCTACCCGAAGAGCCTGATTATCTGTTAACAGACCACGCTCCCTCCACATCTACAGCCCTCCCAGAAGCCGCCATTGCCTCCCCACTGGTAGTTTCTCCCGTCAATCTAAATGAGGAGGAGGATGAAGAAGAGAGGGAGGGAAGCCAGTTGGTTTCTGTGTCTGAAATGAGCGGAACCACACAGCCCACAGAGGAGTCTCGTCCCGGGTCGGCTGGACCGGTAGGAGGGTCTGCTTGGAGGGCCGGTGGTGCCTTGCTTTCTGAGCTGGACTCTGAGGAGGTGAGCGGCAGCCAGCAGGGTGCGTCTGAGCTGAGCGCCCCCGGTGTTCTGGAGGGCACAGAGAGCATGGATGATCTGGGAGACGGCAGTCTCAAAGGAGCCATTGACATGGAAGGAGCCTCAGCAGGTTCGCCCGATTTTGAGAAAGTTCCTGACATTCCAGTGAATGACTTTGATGAGGATGAAGATGAGGACGATGACTACGATCGGGTATGTGACATGGATGTAGGCTCAGAGCGGGCTGATGAGCCACAGAGACCCAGGCATGACAACGATTTGGATGATGATGAGGAGGACGAAGATGTGGAGATGGCTAGTGAGGGGGTGACGGAGAGTGGGCTGGAAAGCTACGGGAATGCAGACGAGGATGACTTTGCTGAGGATGAAAGGTTGGACAACTTGAACAGAATGATGCAGCCCCCACCTCCCCCTCCTGTGCTGCCCTCTGCGCCCGCTGCTCAGTGGGACCAGCCGAACCCATTTGCTGATCCCTGGGGAGAACCTCTGCAGCCACAGCAGGTCTCCCAGCATGCACAGGTCGCAGGAGCGGCTGCAGCAAGCCCCATGGCAGACCCCTGGCAAGCAGACCCTGAGACTCCAACTCAGACCCCGGCCCATGCTTGGCTGGAACTAGGCTCTGCTCCTTTTGTTCCTGAAAACCAAGAAGTCCCTCATCATTCCTCCATTAAAGACGAGCCACAAAATCTTGAGGCCCAGATGTACATGGACCGGTCCAGCCCAGCCCCAATGCAGACCCTGGCCCCAGCTCTCCTCTCTGCCCCTGGCATGTCTCTGTCAAGCACCCTGAGCAGCGAGACCAGCACGCCTGAGGAACTGTGTGACTACAATCAGAAGCTCCAACCTCAAGATTTGCAAGCCTCCAGTCTGTCCCCACAGCCCGACCTGAACTACCAGGACCTGGGCATGCACTTGGAGAGAGGCGATGGAGAAGGAGAGGAGGAAGCTGAGACCCTGCCCGCTGATGAAGTCCTGGGAGGCCCGGCAACTGCCCCCACTTCCAACCCCTCCTCATCCTCGGTAACAGAAGACGAGGCCAGTGACACAGAGGGAGAAGCTCAGTTGGAGGACTCCTTGGAGAGTCCAGCGATCTGCCAAGCCACCTTTGACAGCCAGCCTCCAGCCCAGCGCTGCCTGTCCACAGTGGAAGAGGGAGAGGAGGCCGACATGGAGGGGGTGATGGGCGTCGCAGGCGAAGACACCACCCCACCTTCAGCTACATCGCTGGCATCTTACGGTTTTGACACCATGACCACAGCGTCAAACTCCAACGCCCAGTCCACAGGGGAGAGCTGCATCAAGAGCCCTGGGATCTTCTCCCTTGAGGAGCTGCCCGAGGAGGCCAAGGAGCCCTGTCTGATCCCGCAACCATGCACTGCTGAGCAGCAGTACGTCGAATGTTGGGGACAGGAAGCGGAGTCCGCGGAGCATATCAGGGAGGAAGCACAGGGACCCAAGGAAGCCCTGGACCCTTCATCAACTCTGAGCACTTTGCAGCAACCAGAGGAAAACCCAGATGACATCCAGCCTCCCTACTATTCTGCTATCTGTGAAAAGACTGAGAACTCTTTTGCAGGTAATGTATAGTTCAACCTCTCCCTAACAATCCAAGTAATGTCCCCTAACGCCTAACGCCCCGTGGCCCCGCTGCAACCTCCCCCACAATATCTCACTGTTGTATCTCTTGTCGTCAGTGTTTGTCCTGAAATCTCTGGGGGTGGACGAAATCAAAGATAAACAAACATTTAAAAAAACAGAGAGCAAAAAAAAAGGGAAGAAATAAAAAGAGGACAGCAGTGGCACTTCCCTCTGATATAATATTTCCATGATGAGTATATGGCTTAAATTCCTGTATGTGCAATAGCTACTACTATTTACTCCTAACGTGTGAGCGTGTCTGGGTTTTGGTTTCTGTTTTATTTAACACAGAATTATGTGGTTGCCCTGAACTGGCATGGATCTGACTTGTCTGTTTACAGCTCTTAAAGAGGGAAAACAAGAAAATTAACAAAAGAAATGTGGAATGAAGTGTTTAACATGTTTTTCATGTGAATTTATCCTAATACTTTTTACTGAACAAGCCTGATAACTGACAATGAGTTTTGATTGTGTATTCCTGTTATTCCTGTTTGATTTCACTCGCCTACCGTACGATACAGTCTTCCACATCCCGGATCACTCCTCATCTCTCTTTCTTCTTCTCGCACTTTAAATTGTACCCCAGCTTTTTTTGTGTTAATCCTTCTTTTGGAGTAATGAACCTTTAAACTTTAAATAAAGATTAGATTTTTACCATGATGTACTCTCTCACCGGACAGTTTTATTGACGGGGGCGTTTGGGAGTGGCGTAATTATGGTCTTAGGATCTGTGTGCGAGACGTCATCTAACACCATTAGCATTCAGTTCAAGGTCTTACAAACTTCTAGTTACTTACCAGTGGCTTTATATATCTCATGACATTGTGGACATGTCCACTCACTGCTTTACTCTTGCCGTACACTCACACATTGTGGCCTTTTCTTTGAAAACTGGACACGATGAATGGTGGAACCCACACCCTGCCTCAAAGACTTCACTGGTCTGAAAAGCACATAACTGGGATGAATCTGCAATGAGTCGATCGTCCGCACCACCAGACCTTCTCACCCCTGGATTGGCTTTCTCAAGAAGTTTGACGTCCCATCGTCCGACCTCAAGAACGCAGCCCCGCTCGTTCTGCCTTAATTTCCCTCCAGTCCACTGTGGGTGTGTTGCTGTTTTAGCTCTTTTCTACTACTTTTGTTTTGAAAGCATTCTTGCTGCACTGTTCTACAGCACTGTATTAATGTTATCTTATGCTTATGCATGTCACTGTTGCACAATGACTTTCATTACATTACTTTGGATTGGTTTGTTCAGGGTCAGCCTAATAGCTTGGCTCTAGGACTGAATGTAGTCGGGTTGGATAATGTCTAACCTTAAAGGGGAACTACACCCATTTCAAAATTCATACATGTTATTGCTGTGGTCTGAGATAGTCAAAAATATGAGTAAAAATGCACAGCGCTCTCCCAAATCTGAAAAATAGAGTGCTAAAACTCAAATTTGGGATGTTGTAGGGTAGAAAGTCTGGAGCTGCTCCATGAAAATATACAGTGGACAAAGTTCTTAATGGCACTGAGAGCAGCCAGGAGATAAATAATGGATAGTTAAAGCTCATTTGGGGGTGTGTGTATGTATATGTGTGTGTGTATATATATATATATATATATACACACACACATATACACACACATTTTTGGGGTCCACAAAATCCATTTCCCATTTATTGTTTATGGAGGAGCTTCAGACTCAAGTTGATGACATCGTCTGGTATTCTGGCTTTGAAAGAGAAACTCCTGTTCACAAATATTGATCTTACTTTCCTTGGCCATGGAAATAACATATGAGAATTCTTAATTTAGGTGGTGTTCCCCTTAAACTTGATCCCTTCTTAAAGCCAAGCTATTGTTTTGGTTTTTCTTGTGATGCTGGATGTCTATAAATGCATGGAGAGCTTTTGCATGCATCACCGGTTGACTAACTTTAAACTCCATTCACGGGTGACGATGGTTCAAGCTGAGCTTTTTTCTGTGGTTGTTTATGTCTCACCATAGTTGATAGTGATTGCATATACAGGAAGTTGGCTGCTTTATTTTGCACACAAAAATCTTTCTTTTCTGGGTGTCATTTTTATTTAATGATTCCTTTTTTAAAAAAAAAAAAAGAAAAGATTGCTCTCTGCACAAATTTCTCTCCCTCTGAGCCCCAGCCACCACCCCCAGTCACCTCACCTTGGGCCACTATCTTCAAGTGTGTTCACCAAATACTGTGACTCCACCCCTCTGAATACTTAACAGGCTGTATCTGTCACTGCTGCACAGCTTTCAGACAATGTCCCACTGTCACTTGTTCAAAGTACAACATCACCAATAATTGCTGGTCAGTTTGGTGCTGCAGGCTACTGGCAGACCTTTGGCCTTGGCTTCACAATGCTTCCACTATTCCTTCAGCAAGTATGAGTCTCTGAAGGCCCCCGCCCACCCTTTCCCTTTCTACACCCTTCTGCTTGTACTCACATTGCACTGCTGTCACTGTCCTGCTGCCTGTGACCTGTTTTATAACATCACGCTACTGTAATCTTCCTTCCCGCTTCCTCTCACACACAGGCTTCACTGCACTACCGCACCCTCACCGCCGCGATCACTCAGCATACCCCAGAACCTACTGCGACATCGTCAAACCTCTCGTCGCCGCCGCCGCCCCGCCGAAGCTCACCTGTGCCGACCTCCCACCCAGGAACCTCGGCCAGCAGGCGCTGAGCCCCCAGCTCCGCCGGCTGGAGCAGCACCAGAGACAGCTGCTGGAGATGCAGCAACGCAGGGAGCAGCAGAGCCGACCGCTGGAGGAGGCAGAGCAGGAGAGGAGAACGAGGGAGGAGGAGGAGCAGAGGAGGAAGAAGGAGGAGGCTGAAGAGGAAATAAAGAGGAATAAGGAGGAGGTGGAGAGGAAGATGCGAGAGCAGGCAGAGGTGAAGAAAAAGGAAGAGGAGGAGGAGGAAGAGAAGCAGAGGAGAGACCTGGAACTGCAGCTGCAGCAGCAACAGCAGGAGCTGAAGGAACGGCAGCAGATCATGCAGTGGCAGCAAGAGCTGCAGCAGTCTAATAAAAGTCAGACTGTGCTGCTGTCTCCCTCCTCTGGCCTCTGCACCATCTATGAAGCCCTGGAGAACAGTGATGATGAGGATGCTGAAGGTGAGGAAGAAGAAGGAATAAAGGAGCTCACTACAGAGAAGAAAGAGCCCAGACATGAGACAAATGAAGAGCTGGACGACTGTGAAAATGTGACATCAGACAAACATCAAGACTCTTCACCGTCCAGCGAGAGCCCTCCTCCCCTGCGAGACTCCCCTCAGTCATCCAGCAACCCCTCCCAGGATGGGGACAGCTCCTCCCCTCTTCCTCCTGAGTCTCCAGAGCGACCCCCGCCCCTGGACCTGGACTGGGGGAAGAAAGTGGACATAGTCCAGCAGCTGATCAATCAGACCCTGCTGCTGAACAGAGACGGCTGCTCCTCGCTGCTGCTGCTGCCGGGGGGCGCCGGAGGCACGCTGAGCCCCCTGGAGAGCAGCCTGTGGCCCAGCCTTCTGCCTCCGCTCACGCCTCCCTCTGCCACCGTCACCTCAGTCAGCAGTTTCTCCCCAGAGGCCACTGGGAGCTCCCCGCAGGGAGAGTGGACAGTGGTAGAGCTGGAGACGCATCACTGATGCTCTGTGTACAACAGCACAGTACTGTAAAACCATCACACGCATACAGAGACGATGACACACGTGCTGTCTGTTAATGCACACATACACATGGGAATTCAAAACAACAAACAAGATAGTACACACATCTGCAGAGCAGCCCACATGTACACACAATTAAGAAATTCATATTTACTCCCAGGAAAACAGCCTCTTGATGTAAATATTTGGGCTGGGCAATGTGGGGAAAAATGCAATAACGAGAAGAAATTCTTCAAAATCGATATACATGACATTAATGAAGATAAACTACATCACTTTTTTGATGTCCACCACATCATTCCTAAGTATTTCAGAAGGATAACCTGAGAGAAATTGAGTAAGTTCATGATAGAGTAGAAAGGATGGGCAGTAAATAATATTTAAATACTGCCGAGCCCTGGAAGTAGACCCATAAAGTTGTGGTGCTGTAGATCAGTGGTTCCCAACAAACAAAGGATCACAAGATAGAAGTAGCTTTGTTTTTTCCATACTTTCTCTAATCTTCGCCTTTTGAAACTACTGAAACTACCTATAAGGACTAAGTATTGAAATGCGGCAAATTGTGAAGGGACATTGACTCTTTAATGATCTGGTCACAACCTGTAGACCAACAGAGTTTGGGGGTCGTATTGTAAAAAGGCCGGGAACCACTGTTAGAGATTTACTTGAGAGAGGCGGGGATTTCTAAGTGTACTATAAAAACAAAGCACAGATAGCACAGATAGCAATGCTTGGTGGTGCTGCCTCCAAGCGTGTATGCTGTCTATTCATGCAAAAAAACAACTTTATTGCCCTGAGTCAAGACTCTCGTGTAGTGCTTCCCTCCACACTAGATACTACTCCCAACAAACTAAATGATTTAGATTAAGGACACAGAAAGTTGAAGTTTGAATTAAGGTCATGGTTGCAGTCAAGTTAAGTCAAACCAGCAAAGCAGGTCCAATTTGTATGTAGAGTCTCCCTGATGTACCATTTTGATTTTATCTGACTTTTCATATTAATACTTCTCTTTATTCAGTTAAAACTCTGCATGCAACCTCAACATAATACCAGCTGAAAAAGCACAGTGAGCTTAAGTAGTTCAAATATTCAAATATATCAAATATTTCCTAGAGTGTAAACAAACTGAAACTTGAGACTGTGTAGACAACTTTTTATTGAATGAATTAAATAGTTAAATAAATCTCGGTAAATAAAATGAACATTCACATTCCCCAAATTAACGCATTGTAGAGGCGATCATATGGAGACCAGGCCCTGGGTTTTTAATTTATTTATTTTTAGTTGGCCTTATTTGTGTGTACAGTAATTGCAGACCTATTTAAATCTACCCTTGTCTTTAAAATGTAAGTTTCAATCTTAAAATGAAAACCACTTCCAGGTTGCAAAAACTTCCAAATTTACAAAAAAAACCCATAATTACCAAGGACACGTCCTCCACGTTTTCAGTAGCATCTGAAAAAAAAAAAAAAGAGTCTGCACTCAGGGCAAGTAAGTGTCCGATGCTGCCAGTGAAGAACCTGCGTCTCATCTCAAGTAGACAAACACAAACATGACACCACACCGAAACTCAGCACCTCTCTCAGCCCACACTCGACATCCTACACCACTGCAAACACACACACCTTACACCGACCACAATATTACATTACAGTCCTTTAAAATCACACACCTGAAACCAGGTGATTACTGACTGATCCCATGATGCATCACTGCTACTGACTAACAGGGTTGAAACGGGACACTTTTCATTATGCCAAATCTCTGTGCCATGGGTGGACACATACACACACACACACACACAAACAAACAAACAAACAAACAAACAAACAAACAAACAAACAAACAAACAAACAAACAAATACAAACATACACACACACACCGACGGTGCCAAATAGCCTCTATCAATCGAAGGTAACTTGACTGATAGATGTGGTTGTTTAACTTTGTGTTCCTCACCTGCAGACCTTTTCATTGAAGCCATACCTGTTTACACACACACACACACACACACACACACACACACACACACACATTGTGATCACTTTTCTTTCATATGAGAATACACTGGAGATGTTTTCTACTGAATGGTGATGAAAAACAAAACACTGATTCCCAGATTTGTGAGATTGCACTTCAGTCTTGTATCATTTCAGAATGTTGATGATAGAGGCTCAGACACTGGATGGTTGAATGAAGTCCAACGTACTTTGGTATAATTTATTTGCAAAATGAGGCCTAAAAAATGTATTAACTAACGATGATTGGGATCATCGTATTTTACTACATGATCTCAGTTCTTCACCAAAGGCCTGTTTGACGTGTAAGCATTTTCCCTTTGAAACACTGGAGTCAGGCACGAATGAGGTTTTGGTCGCTTGCATGCATTTGTGTCAAAATATGATTTATTGGTTAACTTAAATACTGCTGAAGGCTTGTTTTTGCAGAAAATGCCTTTTATGGTCACTTGCTCTGTAGCCACATACTAACATCTTCCATATGTTTAATCTTCCTTAGGTTTTCATGCACATTTTAGATGGTTATTTCAGTCACAGACTACACGGTTATTACACACGGCCTTCTACGCTGACGTAGCACACAGATTTTTACATTAAATGACAGACTGACTCTGGGGTTTTAACCGATACCGCTGTGAAAGTTAGGGGTCGCTTTTTTTTTTGACATGAGGACGAAGGGCTCGATATCAGGTTATTCTGGGTATTAACTGTGTATTGTTGTTGATACTGTGATGAGGCATGGTACGAAAGTGTGACATAAATGTTCGTATCTGTGCTGTACGTTGATGTCAGTCTGGATAATGTGGGTTTGTCAGTCAGTGTTAAATGTCAGATTTAAATGTGGGATCATTTTTTTTAGGACAAATTCAGTTTCTTTGAGTGCAAATCTGAATAGAGAGAACTCGGGGTGGAAATCACCAAAGGGTCCACAATACCATATTATCACGATACGTCAGGTACGATACAATATTGTGGGAATTTTAAACGTTTTTGAGTATTGCGATAAAATGCGATTTATTACCTTTTTTCCAATAGTAGATTATGTCCCCAAGGCAAAAGTTCAATATCTGTTTTACCTAAGAATATAAAGTTTTCAGTCTGTTTTTTTTTCACACTGACCAACACTCATATAAACCGACCGATCCTGCTGACTGTATTTAAGAGAAAAAAACTGGACTGGAAAGCAGTTGATTTTTTTTTTAAGTTTAATTCATTTTGCAATATTAATAATTTATATGACAAAATATTGATTCTTGGAGTTTGTGTATCGATAAAATATTGCTAAGCAAAATATTGGGATACGTTGCTATATCGATTTTTTTTCCCCCTACCCCTGAAGAGCACAGAAATACTCAGAGAAAATCTGACATTTTCTCCACTCATTTCCATTTGAGTCAGTTTTTTGTGTTCACTCAGTCCTTGGCTCGCTGCTCTGCTCTCCAGTGTCACTCAGCATAAAAGACTGATTTTAATAACCGAATTGAAAGCAGTGAGCCAATTCTCAATCTGCGTCTAGTGCTTTAAAAGTGACTCGAGACAGATTCTTCCCCACTGTTGATTCCTGCAAAGAAAACTCATCATCATCATCATCACCTGCTGATTTGTCCGCTCTCTCATCAGAGCCTGCGCGTAGCAGCTGAGAAGCAAACGTGTTTTCACGCTAATGTATGTTCGCTTTCCCGTCCTCCAAGCAGGACGCGTTTCGCTCACTGCGTTTTTGACCAAGCTGGACTTTTTAAATGTGCTTTCTAAACATGTCTGTGTAGTGTTTTTGTAAGCATTTATGTGCATATTGTTGAAAGACTGCTCACTGTAATGAAGGGAAACTCCACTTTACTTTTGTACTTTAGAGATTTAGAAGTATAGTCGCCCTTTAAGAGTCATATATAGATTTTTATTGAATAGAGAATGAAGGATGTTGGTTGTAAATGGTAGATTTTATTCTTTGGTGTAAGTAAATCCCTCTTTTTCATGTCCGGTCGACAGAACTGATGAGCTGAATGATCACAAGGTCAAACTGAACACAGTAGGCTGAACTATGAGTCAACAAATTCCTTTTGCTATTTAGGCTCAAAGTGTTGAAATCTCACACTAAGATATTAATTTATTGAAAATGAAGTGAGGTCTTTGAGAACTACTTTAAATGTCTTGATAAACTTATTGAATGAAGTCAATGGGCGCTCCCGTTTGTGGAGCCCAAACAATGGCAGCTTGTTTTAAAATGTTAAGTTTTTCTTTGTTTATTTGGACTTTCTGAAAGACATAAATCTGTGATTTTGTGTAATCATTTCAATGCAATGTTTCATGTAAATAAAATGTTTTGGTTTTTTTTAGGAAAATGATTTTGGACATCTTTACAGCACAAAGGCTCTTAAAAATTGTTGTAAAAAGATATAAAACTTAAAATATTTACAATATCTACTAAAATCTTTTTCTAACATTAACACACTGAACAAAATAAAGTGACAATAACTGAGTGCAGCAAATGTCAGAGTTAAACAGACTTGCCAAAGTAAACAGCACGAAACTTATAACTTCACTAAAAACCTTTAGAAACTGTCTTGATTAAAGAGTATTATGAGAACAGAAGCCTCTTCAGCTTTAAAAGTGGAAAAACAAACAGGTCCTGAATGCATCACTCTGGCTGCAATACTACCAAGGCTCGCAGCTTACGGGGATCGCGGGATCGTATTAGGTACTTATCCATAGACAGTGTATTACAATACAGTCAGTCTGCATGCCTCCAATTTGGAGAAGCAGGCTGGAGTTGGACACAGAAGCTCAGCAAAGACTGGCTGAGCAGGAGTCGGCAACAAAATGTATTTTAGCCAAATGAAAAGAAGTCCCACCTTAAAAAAGCAGTTTCAGAGAGCACAATATTGAGTATTTTCACTGCTTTACCTTACTGTTAGACAGCGACTTTTGATGAGGAAAGCAGTTACATCGCCCTCTTTAAAGCCAGACTCCACTGTAAAAAAGCATCACAGAACACAGGCGCTGCTGGTCTACCACTGCCAGGTGTTTTTTGTGTCACTCTGCTGTTTCAAAGGGTCAGTTTCAACTCACAAAAAGTCACACAATAACACAAACTCTGTGATCGAAGCAGTGTTCGACCAGCAGCTATGTTCGGCGAGGTAAAATTACTGTTTTTCTCACTGGAGTCAGGTGTCTTTGACGAGAGCATAGACCGGGAACTTAAGCCGTTAACGATTTCCCTGCTCTTTGACGGAAAGGTAAAACTGTGAAAATACTTTGAATATAACATATACTTAAACTTATAGATTTATCAAGGTGGCTATAATAAGTTTTGCTGCTGCCCCCCTCCACAGCAGGACATTGCTTCACTTCTGTGTCCAGTCTGCTTCTCCAAACTGAGGGTGTGCCTACTACCATCTACTGTATGTACTACACTGACTTTGCATAAGTACCCCATACAACCCGACTTGAAAAAAACAACAAAAAAACGAACTATCACTCTAAGAACTAGCATGAGGCTTTATCTTCACCGTCTTGTTTACTCTAAACTGGTCCAGCATCTTTTCGTGTGCTGTTTATTCTTCTCTCCCAGCGATGGATGTCATGCGTACTCGTACGTCACTCTGTTGTGTGGTGTGACAGCAGCAGCTGGTGCAGGTAGTCTGAAGCGTTGCAGATAGACGGCTCATCGCTGCCAAGATACAGCAGCCTGTGATAGTCGGCCCGAGGAACCTCGCACAAGATCCTGAAACAAACAGGAACACACCAATATATATGAATCAGACGACCTCGGGAATGTTTTACAAAAATGATCTGACATTTAATGTGAGTGAATATCTTGCTTTTGCTAAAATCTACTGGTTGTCTTTTCCAGACATTTAACTCTCCATGAGACGACAGAGCACTGAAAAATCTCTTCCAGTAAAAGCAGCTGCAGAGCAGTGAGTGAAGAAATGTAAATGGCTTCACCAGTCACAGATGTCGTCTGTGTCGGGGTTCACCTGAACCCACTGACCGATGGACCACATCCTCACCACGCTGCCATGAGTGGCGCCCTGGCTATCCCCGACAGCATCTGCGTGTGGGTTAGGAATGTCCTCGTAGCACAGGAAGTAACTGTATGAGACGTGGGTAATGTGATGTGTATTAGCGGTAACATGAGTGTGGCATGTACAGTATGTTGGTATCAGAGGAAAAACTACTAAGAATGTAGAAAGACAAAGAAAATATTTACCACACTCACTGGTCTGTGCTGCCGACTGTTTCTGCCTCACTCTCTTCATCTGTCTGCCTCTCGTGTCCGAGTCTCTCCACGTTCCAGCGCATTCGCTTGTACAGGCCGGTGTCGACCCGCGCCAGGTATGGCGTGGCCTTACAGAAGCGGAACGTGGTCACCCTCAGCTGACCGAGCTGACTCTGACCGATGCAGAAGTGAGACATGCTGGGAATGCAAAGTTAGACATTTAGAGAATATGGACACGAATTGCTCCTCGCAGGGAAATAACGTTGTTTGTTTCCTCTTCTACAACCTTCCCTCAAGTTTTACTTGTTAGGGTTTAAAAGGAGTAAATGCAAAAAAAACTGAAACAGAAACAGATGCCTGGCAAAAAGCTAAAACAAGTTGAGTACTGAGTAGAATTCTTGACCTTTGTTCTGAGATTTAAACGGAGGAGTTTTGATGAGTGTTGTTCTGTATATGTGTGTATGTGTGTGTTTACCTGTTGGGATTGGTCTCGTCCAAAGAGAAGACACTGCAGCTGGCGCAGGTCAACACCAGCTGCTCCAACCTGTCGCACAGCTGCTGAGAGAAGTCCAACAGCTGCATGCGCTACATACACACACACAAACACACACATTCACACACACACACACACGCAGGAAGTTTAGACTCAACTTGTAGCTATCAAGTTTATTGACAGCTACAGTGAACACAAATGTCTCATTCTGCGACAGAGGAGTGTTCATATGATTAGGATCGATATTAAAGTGATAAACCAAAGCCTAATTTACCAGTTCCCAGGATGCTACTTTTGAGAGAAAGTGAGTCTTTTGTGCGTGATCAAAGTTAGACATACAAGTTGGCTACAAAAATGCACATTTTTCTAAGTGTGTTTCTATTAAAATCTGTAGTTTGAATGTTGTAACCACCATCGAAACAAACAACAAATACCAGCAATCTTTGAGATGGCTGAACTTTTTTCCCCTATCCAATAAAAACATATACAATGAATCTATTTTTTTTAAAATATGCAGAATGCTACAGGAATACTTGATTTTAAACACTTCAAATGTTTTAAGGATGGGCTTTTGAATGTGCATTGTTATTTATTTCAGCTTTTAGAAATAAAATCTTAAAGTGGGGATAATTTATTTTAAGTCGTCATTCAAAATCCTCATGACAAAAGAGTGCTTACTGAGATGCTAAATAACTCACTCAGATCTGAAATAAATATGTATTTATGTAAGGCATATTGCCTGCAGGTGGCTGATGCATGTGCATATTTTATCACTTAACTTTATATGTGTCTAGTCAAGCAGTTTTACTTTTATGACACTTATATTAATCCAGCAGCAGCATCTTTTTACAGAAAAAGTCATTGTCATTGACAATCTGACTCACTGCTAACAGATTTCATAGAGATTATTTTATCACTAGAAAAAGTTTTAAAGCTCCACTATTAGTATCAAAACCTGACCAGACAAAACTATCAGCATAGTCGGAAAATGTCTATGAATAAGTTGCGTGAACACCAAATTTTTACATTACATATACCCTTGTGTAGACGTCAAACGGCACAGAGGGGTGCTGGGACAAAGCCCTTGTGGTTTCCAGGTGGTTAAAGAAAGGCTGACAGGTGTACAGGAAACTTTGCACTGCGGCAGCAAGAGCATCTCCCTCTCCGTGACGCTGCCTGCAAAAACAGACAAAGAATCATGAAATAGCAGAAATACCCGAGTATATCAGTGCATTATGGGTAGCCATTGACTTGTACCCTTTGACTACACAGTCGTGTAAGTCATCCGCTTTGCTCAAGAGGAACTGGAGCTGCAGATCCATGGACTGGAGGCTCCTCTCCATCGATTTGACCTCCAGACAGCTGCAGGCCTCACAGTCACACCTGCAGGCCGCAGGATGATCACGAGGGGGCGCCAGAGCGACGGCAGCCAGCAACGACAGCGGCTCCACCGCCTCTGCAGCAATTAATGTATGCAACAGCAACATTAACAGAAGAAAATAATACCCCTTTACTCCCTTATTCCCATTTTAAAACGCGAATAACTAACACGTGGATTTACAGCGGCGGTGCACGAGAGGATCATGTTTATTGGGTTGTTTTAACAGATGAATAAAGGCTGGATATGGTGGTAAAAGGACATACATTTAAAATGCATATCCATGTTTTTATAGTGTGCGGGGGACAGTGTCTGACCTCCTTGTCCGGTGTTTTGAAGACTCTCCGTGATGTCTGTCTCCCTCTCATCGCTCGTGTCCTCCTGTTGTCCTGAGGGTGAGTTTGAGTTGAGCTGGCCCTCAACCTGAACTTTCATATCTGTCATGATTTCTGTTGTTGATAAGTTTCGATTTTTTAAAGAAACCTATTGAAAACAAAACGCCCCGTTAACTTCTTATTATAGAGCTGTCAAACGCTGAATGACCAGCCTAATGTCTCACAACTGTTAGCTAATTATGCCATTATTGCTAGCAAGCTTGCTAACCGTCGCGATACTAGCAATTAGCAAAACATCCAAGTTTTATCAAATAAATGACCTGAGATGCGGAGTGCATACCAGCTAGTTGGGTTTTTCACCGAATTAATTCGCAAGAAAGTTAAATATCTGAGGTCACGCTGCAGTCCGTCTATTATGACGTTTTACGTACAGGTGAGCTAAATTTCACGTTAGCTGCCTGGCTAGAGGTTAAGCTAACTGTTACTTGTTTACGTTATGGACGCTCTCTGTGGTCAAAGCGTGCAGGTGTGAAAGGTCAAAGGTCAATGCGTCTCTGTCATAATAAAAAAAATATATAATAATAATAATAGTGTTAAAATGAAACACTGTTTTAAACGTTTATTCTAATTTGCAGTGTTTCTTTTGAGAGGTGTGTGCAGTACGCTACAAAAAATAATTATACAAATATATATTTTAAGTATAAGACTTTTGACATGAAAGAAATACTAAAACTTAACAAAAATTATAACAATTGACATAAAACCCTTGTTACATTATCATTTTACACTTTTAAATCATATATGTATTGAGAGATAGGATAGTGTTTGTCACTGATTGTACCCACAGCAGCTGAGCAACACACTAATACTGGAATCAGTACTGATAATAATGGCATTTTGTTCAGTCAGTTTTATTTATGAATATGATTATCTTTGCAAAGGATTTTTTTGGACTCCAGTAAGTGGTTGTCTTTAGTAGCAGGGCAGCTTTTTTCTTTAAAATGGTTACAAGTATATTGGGGGGGGGCAATGTACTTATATATACTTTTAATACACTTGACATCCACACATTGAATCAGTTCATGTGGGTAAATCAATATCCTCAAGTGCCATCTTCTTTTCTACTCATTCACAACACAACAAATCCTACTTAGTGTTGACTGTATGTGACTCAGCGTTTTCTATCTTATTGTCAGTTGTAAAAGTACAGATTTCATTCAGATTCTCATTCATTTCCTGTCTATATGGGATATGTAATGTGTATCCTGCAGCCCTGGGGTTACTCCCTGTCCCTGCATCCCTCCTGTCTTTCTGCTAATTTTCATTATACAAATCAGTTATGAAAATGTGTTCAGCTCAGCTTCTCTATCAAATCTACAAAAGACACTCAGTCACTACCGCCACTGTAACATCACCTGTGAGCTTATCTCTCCATCTCTCTTTTCTCTCACGCACCAACACACACAGGCTCTGTGACACATTTCAGACTTGAAACTTGTACTCAAGTCAGACCCAACATCCAGTTTCACTTGTTTTTTTGTTTTTTTTTTAACATATATTTATTGTTTTTGCAATACAGCAACACTCAACAACATCCACAACCATAACACCCAATCAAATGGCAGTAAAAAAAAAATAAATAAAATAAAATAAATAAAAATAAATTTGCACACATTGTACACACAAACAACAATCAATTAGTTCAGAAGAGGCAAAAATGAAGAAAAACAAACAAACAAACAAACAAACAACAACAACAAAAAAAAAAACTAAGCAGACCACATAAATATTAATCAGGGTACTGTCTGATGTAGATGCACCAAGGAAATATTAAAGATACATTTATGTAGACAGGCATAATGTTCCACATTTAATAATAATAAAGGAAAGGAAAAAACAAAAACAAAACAAAACACCTTTTCAAATGTCTGTGACATCATGCACTCCTGAGAACCAATGAGGTATTATTCCATTGTCCTATTCTTCCACTGTCTCCTCCATGTCTCCAGCTCTCAAAAGTTCCAAAAACATTTTCCAAATTTCATAAAATTCAGAGGCCTTCTTTCTGATAATATAGGTCAGTTTCTCAAGAGCAAGGGCTGAAGTTAAGTTGTTTAGCCAGTGAGTAAAAGAGGGGCAACCAACATTTTTCCAGTATAGTGCAATACAACGTTTGGCCTGTAGCAAACATAGGTCAACCATTTTTCTTTCTTTACAAGATAGAACACAGTTATCTGGATAGATGCCTAAAATGCATAGCTTAGGACATAGAGGTACAGGGGATGTCGTAATTTGAGAGATATACTTTAAAACGGAGTTCCAGAATTTTTGAATCTCTTCACAATTCCACAAACAGTGATATAGAGTACCTTTATGTTTGTTACAATTATAACATAAATCAGGTATGTTAGGGTCAAATTTATTTAACTGTACAGGAGAGATGTATGTACGCATTATCCAGTTAAATTGTATCATTCTTAATCGAGTGTTGATAGTTTGAGTGTGTATTTTTAAACATATTTTAGTCCATTCACTGCTTGTTATATCTTTTTGTAAGTCTCGTATCCACTCCTGTCTCTTACTGTCAGAGTTTTCTTTATGATTTTCCACTATCATATTATAGAACCAGTTTCACTTGTTTACTCTGTGCTTTGTGCTTGTGCTCCAAGAAAACCTTGTAAAAGTACCACTGTAGGACCAGACTGTCTTAGCATCTGGTTCAGTTTAAAACAAGGAAGAACATAACATAATAACAATAATATAATAAGAATAATGGCAGAATATAAACTTTTAACTTTTGCTATAGCAGCTAAAATATCCATTTGCCAAATATTTGGACTTAAGACCTCCAAAATTAATGATATTCCCATCAACCTCAGCTGTACTTGAGCATGGCAACATGATAAAGTAAGATGATGATGATGATGATGATGATGTAAACATCATCAAGGGAGAAGAAAGGAGTCTACAGTCCATGAGGTTAGCCTATGGTGCAAACAGACATAACACCACTGTGCTTTAATCAGATTCTTTATCCATCTATCTATGCTACTTTAAACTTTCACTCCATAACATTTTGGAGGCAGATATTTCTAATTCCTCTACATTGTATTTGATAGTTTTAGCATCTCTTTACTTTGCAGATTTAGATTATTAATGCAAAACACAAATCAACTTATAAATTACAATACATTACTACCAGGCGGACTATGAGTAATATTAAAGTTAGCCGCAACATTAAAGTAACATATGCATCAATGAGTCATTAATTATAATCCAATAACACATTTATGATTATCAGTAATTATACCATGTGGACAAAACGTAGGGTAAAGAGCATACAAGGCAATTTGAGATGGCCCAAATTGTGTTTAGGAATATATCAATTTATGTTACAGGGCAGTCCGATAATACATTCAGTAATTTATCACTGTTATGTTGGTGCTTTTAGTGTCTGACAGACAACAATAGTTTTAAATATCAGCTCTCATGTCATGTCAGTCCGACGATGCATCACCAATATTTTTGTATAATAACGTCATTTTTCGATTTTTTTTTTGAATGGGACATTCTGCACAATGAGTACTTTATCATTCGACACTTTGAGGGACTGTACTTTACTTATCAGAGTCGGGGGCTAACTGGTGTGCTATAAATATTTTTCCTTGAGCCTCCCAGACTGACTAGGGAAAAATACATGTGCCTCCCTCCACTATAAATAAACACATTTCTCTATGAAAAATGGTGTAGGAGATTTAATCAAAAAATAAATTCATTATTTTTTTTCAAGCCCTCTTGGGGAAAGATGGAGATGGACAGAGCACAGGTTTTGGGGTTCTGACGTTATTTAAAAACAATAAAAGAAAAGAAAAAAAGAAACAGAAGATGGGTTAACGTTAAAGAAAGGAAATTACTTGGAAAAAAGTGCTAAAAATATAAACAATTTTGAAACAAAATTTCAAATATATAATTATGCTAATTATTTTTTGTTCTGCATATATTTCTCTATTTTTAAAAGATAATAATTTTCTTAATGTACTAATTTCTCGCAATTTAGAAAACACTTCTTGCCAAGTTGCTCATTGTGTTTTCCCGGGTTTTTGAAAGACGGGTATGCTCAGGGTTTAAAAGACTAAATACTCGTAAGACCTTTTTGAACGCAGCAGAAAAAAAAGTGACATCGAGCCCGGTGTCAAAGAGTTAACCTAAGTAAAAGGTGTGAACACATCTTCCCCTGAGTAGCTGTCATTACTCCACATGTTCAACAGTTGGCTCATTACAAGTTTCAGTTGACGAGGATCTCCAGCGCGGGTCACGTGACACATCCGGGCGCGCCCCCGCCGCCCAGCCCTGGACCAATGAACGCCCGGGCGGCATTGCCCGAGCGTCGGGAGCGCGCGGCAGGGTCTAACAGTGTACAAGTGGTTTGAGCCGCTCTGCCGTCAGTCAGCCGCTGTTTGACTGTGACGAGATGTTGTCTTCACCCATCCCGTGTACCGTAACGTAACGTCTCTTTTCAGAAATATATTTGTGCGTTTTTGACTCCAGCCAGAGGGGTATTTAACGGACAGAGCAAGCTTTCTATTGTCCCTCTTTTTGGCTGTGTGAGGGGCTCGTGGAGGACTGACAGCGGGCTTTTTGTGTGTGGCATGTGATAGAGACAAGAGACCGAGGCGTGTTCACGTTTCACGGATGTTACCGGGAAAAGAAGAGAGGGAAGAAGAGGATTTATTTCATTTTTTTTTTTGTTGCCTGTGGATGCGACTGTATCTCCGCTCGGGTTCAGCAGGACATGACGGAGTAGCGGCGGATTTCATGGGGCTTTTGCTAGCTGTTGAATGGCAACATGAACAATGACTGTTGAGCTTAATAGTTGTGTTTGAATGCTAATGTCGTTTATTTTTAAATTCAGTGCAGACATTGAACGCATTTTTATTTTCGTAAAGTGAGCGCTAACGTTGGTCAAACAGCACGGGGAGGATCAATTCAGGCGCGGCCAGGCAAGCCAACAATGCGGATTACCTCTTGACTGTTTGCCTTTGTGTCAGTACACACTGTTGGTATCAAGTTTGAGATAACAGGAGGACGAATATCCGGCCCCCTTTTTCAGCAGTCGTTCAGTTTATTGTCGAGGAAAGGAGACATTACGCTGTCCTGAGGCACCACATGTGCACAGGTTGTCTGTGAAACTGCAAACTGGCTGACAACAGAGCAACAGGGACAACGATGGCGAACGACTCAGTCCAAGTAAGTTGAAGTAGGAGTTGCTGTAAGTTGCTTGCATTGTCTATTTTAACTTGTCTTTTTTGACCTGCAGCGTTGTTTTCGTGAACGGGATTTTGGGTGGTCCTCTAATTCTTCCTCCAGTCCCTGGTGAATACTTTACACCAGTGGTTCCCAACCTTTTTTGGGCTTGTGTCGCCTTAAAATGCAGCTGTATCTGTTTGTGATCCCTCATCACATGGCTTTATTTGTGCAGCAGTCCAACCAGCCAGAGAGACTTTTATTGGCTGAAGTGGTGAACGGATTCAGTATTTTAAAGGAAAAGCAAAAGAAAGACAACTATCAGAAATAATACGCAATTATATGTGACTTTCTCCATAAATTGCCTTGTGATCCCTCATGTTTGGGGTCACAGTTCCTACATAAGGGAGCCACTGGTTCAAACCACAAAATGGATAAAGCACTAATCCATTAGGGGACAGTATTTATTAAAATATAAATGCTATATTCTTATAGAAAAAAATACTTAATCATTGACCGATCACTGTTGTTATTGACATGTTACATACACACAGGCCAGACACACACATGCACAAACAGGTTACACATGCATGAAAATGTATGCAAGGCAGTGTGAAAGTGTATGATGTATGGTAGCATAAATGTATAGGTTTTTGATTTTATTTTTTCTTTTTATTATGTAAACCTAATATATACAGTTTTATATAGTTATAGTTATATAGTTTATAGTTTTATAGTTTCTGCATTTGATCAGTTGTTAACTGTGAACACGAATATAAACTCATTAAATGGAGAGATGTCAGCGTGAGTGTCAGAGCGCTTGGCCTACCTACGGACAGGTGCTTGGAGCCGTTGGGGTTCGGGGCCTTGCTCAAGGGTACCTCAACAGTGCCCAGAAGGTGAACTGGCACCTCTTCTGCTTCCTGTCCATACTTGGTCCATACTGGGACCTCAAGCTGCCACCCACCAGTTCCCTATGGACTGAGCATTGCCCCAAAATTCTACAAAATTACATTACTTGTATGGTGGTCAAATAACCTCCAATGTGGAGGTTCAAAGAGATGCATTAACAGAACTGCATGTTTATGCAGCTCAAGTTGGTGGAGGAAATGTTCCTGATTTGTGAGGGGGCTGCCATGAGACTTCTCCAGGACCTTTTTGGTCGCTGGGACCCCTTTGTGAAGAACCACTCAGTTGAATTGGAAATGGATAGTTTGTCTCTTGTTAATTATGTATAATGGGGCACTTTCAGGTTTTGGAGAGGCAGGGAGCTCCAGCAGAGTTTAGGCACCTTGGTGTTATACTGCTGTGTGTGCCATGATGTGTGGAGCTTTTTGACCTCAAAGTGTTGTGTGTGTGTGTGTGTGGAGAGTAAAGGCAGGTGCACACAGGCAAAATAGTGGTGTTTGTTAAAAAAACAGCCCACGTCACGTGCACCATTTCCAGCTCCCATTAGGCGGTCCTGGTTTCTAAAAGCATCAGTGAGCACGAAGGCTGCTTGCTTTGCTTTTTTACTGGGAATAGTTTTGTGCCGAAGTAAAACAACCACTGTTTCCTGATGTAGCATGCAGCCGATAGGTTAATCTTTGCTTTGCACTTAAGAATGACTCATTTTTCTTAGGAACGCTATCAAGAAAAACATCGAGATTTATTTTGAAATTCTTATGCTAGAAAGGATGAGGAATCTGATGATGGAATTCATACCACTGAACGTAATGAGCTGTTGTTCCAGTGGAGCTTCACTGTGACATTTAAGTCTTAGCGAGTGTCGTGTATCAGTTGCCCTGCAGAAGTATAAAGTTTAGAAATACAGGTGCGAGTGCTGCCATGCGGGTGCGGGTGTAAATGCGCTACCTGTTTATTCTGCAGGTCTTTTTTTGCAGTTTAGGAAGTCTGATGTCAGTCGATTGAGAATGAACTACAGGCAGTGAGACATGAGACATAAGTTAGCATTTATATACGCACCATAATTCAAAGTAGCCAAGTGAGATACAGACAGGTGCACGTGAAAATGCAGAAGTGGTAAAGTAGTGGGAATCAATCTGATTACGAACACGAGTTAAAAAAGGGCTGTGTTTTTAATGTCCCTTAAAAGTTTACATTTACAACCAGTGATCCTCTTATTGTGTATTTGTGCATGTGGGTGTGAGAGACAGAGTCCCTGACGTCATAAAATGCTGACTAGACACTAGCAGTCCTTGTTTGTCCACCTCTCTTTCATCAACCATATTTGGCCTTTTCCTCATTTCATCATCAGTGAGCGAGGTGTGCCGTTTATCAGTTATTATTAGGTTTTAATTCATTATGTTTTATATAGGTTTACATCAGTATTCAATTTCTCACAGGATTAAGAGATGATTGGTGACATATTTTTAGTCAACCCGCCGCTCAGTCCACTGTTTATTCATTTTTTAATAGGTGTTTGTGATTCTCGAGACTTATATCGTCAGTGGAAATCGGTCAATAAGCAACAACATTGGTTGTAAATGTGAACTTTTCAGCCGACTATCATTAAAAACAAGACCTTTTTAACCAGCACGTTCAGTCAGCTTGTGGGTATTTGTCTGTACACAGCTTTAGTCTCGTACTAAATCCAGTATCTCATAGTTTACCAAAAGAAAATAGCCAGTTATTTTGGTAAGGGCTGAATCGCTTTTCAAGCAAAAATGTCAAACAATTGATGGTTTACACAGACGGTTTAGACTAATCTGCAGACAAATCTGTAATTTAAAAATATCTTCAGTTGCAGCCTGATAACATTTATCTTTGACATGTCTGTGTACACATGGACAATGTCTCCATTGACTGTTCCTTATCATTTTTTTCTGTCTTTAATTAGCTTCAGGAAGTCATGAACTCCAGCACGTGTCGGTAGTAAAATGAGCCACAGTCTGTGTATAATTGCGTTGCTTAAGTGCAGCGTGTTATCTGAGTCCTTTTAAAAAGCTTTGTGCAGGGTTAGTTTGCCACTTCAACCAGGTTTAATTCCTGCTTTGGTGCCTTAATGTCCCTCGGCTAGACAGCTTAGTTACTGAACAGATGTGAATGTGCCTTTATATTCACCCAGTCAGAAATCCTCATGGAGAACAAGCAGGGTAGAGCAAGAGATGGACGGAGCTTAAAATCTCCCTCTGATCTTTGACGTACTGCAGGAAATGAGACGGTGCTCTGGGTGTCAGTGGCTACTGTGTTGACAACACTGGAAACCATTATTCCCCCTTTGTCCACAGAAGCTTTCTTGCTATTTGAGAGTCAAGAGCAAAGAATTGGTGATCGCACCACTACAAGATGTCCCCTTTTAATCTGTTTTAAGGACTATAGATGTAGATTCATTCTTTGAAAGGAGCGCAGCCTGTAGTTTTTAAATTGTTTGACTGGAATCAGACTTATTGTTTATTTTTTTTTCTATTTCACACATGCCTCTTTCTTGTCAAAACCTGGCGCCTTCGTTACCCACAATGCAACGGATGGCAGACAGTTGGGTGAGAGATTCAGTTGTGTCATGCTAGCAGCTAATGTAGCCTTGAGCTGTTAGCCTTAAGCAGAGATCAGGAGCAGCTGCAGAGGTCTGATATACTCACTGTTTCTTTAACTTTTATCTTTAACCAATTTGTTTTTTATTTTCAAAAACTTAGTCTTCTAATCTCTATAAACAGATATCTACATATGTATGCAGGATCTCTAGTCCAGACAAGATTTTGGTATCAGAAGTGTTCAGGTTTCTATTTGTAGGCCGAGTAGTTTTGACCTATCAGGTTTGAGTTGCAGGTAGACAGTCCACGAGATGGAAGGCATTGACCAAAATGCAATCTCGGACCCCACTGGCTATCGTCTGACAATAAGTTAGCTTTTTATTACCTTTTTTGAATTTATCTATCTATATATTTGTTTATAGAGATTTGCCTTGGTGCATGGAGGAGGAAGTTCTGCCCCAGATATCCACGGCTACACTGGATTAGCTCGAAATTTTGGCCATCGCCTCCAGAAGCTTTATGGTCATCAGAAAGTAGCCAATGGGTTCAAAGATTGGTAGATTTTGGCTGCTGCCTCACGTGACGTCACAATTTATCAGACTTAGCAATGCTCCCTTTGGAGCAACAAATGGCTTTATACAACCTTTTTTCACATGAACAGTAGTACTCCCCAAGACCCATAAAGAGACTTAATGTGCAAAAATCAGCAGTTTCCCTTTGAGTTTCCATTATTGTATATATAAGGCAGACAGTGGAGCTTTACACCCTTCCCATGGTATGCCACTTCTTTGCCCCCCACAGGAAGACAATATTAAACAGCCCCAATAGAAATCCGAACCCAACTGCGTCACACTTCCTGATAAAGGTTAGAGGGGAGACAAGAATGGAATTGGGGGGGGGGGTTGTGCTGTGTATAGTATACTGCGGGATCTGTGGCGGTTTCTGCTTATTTGACATGTTTTGCACAATCTATGTTTTCTGCTACGACAACTGAGACACACTCCACTGGTTTCATGAAATGTACAAGAGGACAAGTGTTCATGTTCGCAAATGCAGACACTCCCAAACACACAGATATAACAGCTGACACACACACAGGGTCAGACACTCCAGGGAATGCATAGAAGTACTTCCCATAAGCCTTACCATGACGTAAGGAGACAGTTATGTGCATAAAGTAGACTTTTCTCAGCACTGCCCTGTGGCCATGTAGGCAGATAGACTCCACAATAATGCACTAAGGATCAGTTGAGCAACTGGAGAATGCAAAGGAGAGCTAATATTCTCATTCATTTTGATGTCAGACGACACGGTTTAAAACAAACAATGTAGTCTAACAGAACTCCCTATCATATGACACAATCTCTCACATGGATAATGCTACTTTTAGACTTGTAACACATGATTATAAACTCATATTGGCTCTACTGACTGTGTGCTTTATGTTGTCCGACCCTTAAGGGAATTATAGCATTTATAAAACAGTTACCAACACTGTGTGTAATGAATTATTAATCAAAACACATGTGAATGTTTGAATTCTCATGTGATTATGAGCAAAAAGGCTGTTATAGGCTGTACATAGCCCTCGCTGTAGGGAAATCTATGTTCCATCTAAGTGTTGGACACAGTTAGACCACTGTCCTCTGATGGGCTTTATTCAGTGTTACCATATGTTGTTCACATCACAGACGCTCATCTGTGTCCCAGCCAGCAAGCCAGCCAGCCAGTCAGTTTTTCTGCACGGGCTGGTAAGGGACAACATACTGTGGGGCTACCCCGAACACCATTTATGGGGCTTCATAATTACCTGGGAATATTCATAGCTTCCTGACTCGACCCGACTCTCGTGGGACTAAGTGCTGCGGCATGTGTGTGAGAGAGATAGTGATAGAGAGGGTGAAGAGAAGGTGGAAGGTGGACTATTGCATGCAATCTTTCCGTATGTTGTTAATAACTCAAACACCATGGTTCAGCCTGCTCACTAGATGCAAAACTAGCACTTTACAACTGTTGCCAGCGGCGAATAATCATCCGCAATTTGTCTCACCTGTTCCTTTTTCTCATCAGACAGCCACTTTAATAGCTTGAAGTGGGGGTCAAAGACTGCACGGAGAACACTGGCCTCATCTGTGTCTGACAGCGGCCACCTCCTTTCAGTTTCCTTCACCGGTTTACTGGTTAAAAAAAACAACAACAAAGCATTGTAACACTGATTTTAGTCAGTTGCAATGGCAACACGTGAAGCCCCAGTAAAATGGATGTGTTCACGATTAAAACAGTTCCTGAATGAACCTTATGGTGTCATTGTCCTGGCCTTACGCAGTTCTTTTTTTAAGATGGAGTTTCTTGACGCAGTCTGTGCATAAGTTGGTTAGTTAGCTTTGTTACAATCATCTTTCCCTGATTCTTTCATTCTCTCAAGTGAAAAGCAGTTGTGCAGTCCATTGTTAGGTAAGGGGTAATGTACAGCGAGCAGGGTCAGGGTCCTCCATAACTGTGGGGTAGGTTTGCAAAGTATAAGCACTTCCCTTAATTGATTATTGGACAAATTAATGATCGATGAATCGATCCATGTCAATAGCGTGTGCCTTTTTTCCTAAATCAAAGCTCACAGCAACATATTGCATGTACTTTGACAGAAATACATAGTCTGTCAATTAATCAATAACATTTTTTACATGTTTGAATAAATTCTTAATGACCGATTAATTGTTTTCATTCCTACTATTGGGGCCGCCTACTGTACATTATCCTGCTTATTACATTGCTATTTACTATAAAATCAATGGCATTTGTAGCAGTGTAAAAATGTGACGCTCCCCTGAAAAAAGGCAAACATAGCAGTTGTGGCGTTTCTTGTCGTTCCCTATGGTTGGCTCGTCAATACCACAGTATTGCAATATTGCCGTTATTGCAACAGCTCGAGATCTGTTGTTCAGAAATAACAGACTACGCCATAATATACAGTGAGATTCTACTATTCAACAAAGCCATGTCATAACTGATTAGGGATCGGCTGATATTGTTTGCTCAGGGCTGATACCGATATCATTAGTAGTAATGAGACCGATAACCAATATTTGGAGCTGATATGCATTTACGATAAAACTGAAAATCTTTCTGTCAATATTTACAGTTTGGAATATAACAAACTCAAACTCTAAATTTAGTTTAACCTTTAGCTAATGTTTAATCAGAACTGAAAGTTTCAACATCAAACACAGCAAGTTCACATCATTCTCTTGTCATAAAGTCAAGTGAAAATTTACATTGAAAAAATATAGATAAAAATAGCTCCCTGATGTTTTACAAAGTAAAAGCTCCTCCCATGCCGACACTGATTTCATCTGCGATCATTAAAAAATAAAATGCTAATACAGACAAAATGCCAAATGTTGGCCCAAATAATAGGTCAGGTCAATAATCTGTTGACCCCTATAACTGATTGTAATGTCTTTCTTTAATCATATATATTTGCATTATGCCTAACTTTTTGCACAGTGACTTGGCCATTTTTCAAAAGCACTGCTCTATCTGGATCGTTGCTGCTCTGATTGGAACAGTTCAGAGGGGTAAGGCTTTGCTCGGGCCCGGGGGTGAGGGTTGAGGGTTGAGGGCTGAGGGTTGAGGGAAGGGGAGGTCTAAAGGGCATTATGCTGATGATGAGGCTCTGCAGCCGAAGCAGTACAATAGGTTGTATTGTCTGACACCAGCAGCCCTGATCACATTCAGTTCACTGTGAGTTCATTTTCCTCATCCTGGCTGGAGCATGACCACACAGTTGGTGACCACACCCTTAACCAGCCAGCCAGCCGACCGACCGACCCAGCTGCCCACCCTCAGGCTGAGCCGCCCCGTGTATCAAGTGTGCTTGATGGTGTTTGGGTTGCTTTTGTAAATAGAGGGCTGAGGGTGTTTTTAAGCTGTGTTCATCATAGTGGGCCCCAGCTGCTGACGTTTCTTTACATGGATTTTGCCTTTTTTATCTCTTATTCACATCTCCCTCTGTGCAAACATCCCATAATTCCCATGACCTCATAGCGATGTACCCCTGCATTCCTGCTTCACATGGACCCCTCCTTTTCCCTAGATAGACACACACACACACACACACACACACACACACACACACACACACACACACACACACACACAGGCCAGCAAGACTGAGCTCACACACTGTCATGACATCGGCAATCACCCTTGACCAGTGAACCCCACCAGCTCTGTGAGAGCACTGGGAGGACTGGAAAGAGCGGGAGTGGTCAGGAGGATGTGCAGGAGCAAGTAGGTCAGGGTGGGTCACTCAGCCAAAGCAGAAATGTAGCAGACGGTTCAGTGCTCCGTTTTTCCACCCTGGCTGTGAGGGAGAATAGTTAACAGATGCTAAAGTTCTGTCCCCTTTTTTATGTTGTAGTCTTGTTTCATTATATAACAGCAGTAATTCCTCACTTTCACTCTCACATGGCTTGTCAACACCAGCAGCCTTGCACTGCGACATACCTTGACCCTTGACCCCTCCTCATTATGGCAGTGCCCAAGGCCCCTGGGCCACACGTATCGATCTCAGCCCCGTTGCTCGGCCCTGTCGTGCTGTTTAAACAGCCACTCAGCACAGTGAACTAAAGCTGCTGCAGGATTTTTGCATAAATCGACACCTTAAATTGCGTGTTGAGCAAAGTGAAAAGAGTGATTTTTTTCCTTTCTTTAACTAGAAAATTAGACAAACAGGATGAAGAGTTAATGAAATAGTTGTCGTGGTCAATCCCCCAGCAAATAAACAAAATAGTTTAGTCTTCCTGGAAAGACTGTGCACGTAAAAGCCCACATTAGGCTGTCACATTTTTTCAGTTATTGCACCAAAAGTTGAAAGATTATTCTTTTTTTCAGCATTATGTTGTAATCTCTGGGAGGTTCTTACTTTAGGGAAATGAACTCTTCACTTAAAAGGGCAAGTTATTTAAGGATACATAAGCTGATGCAATATTAGGACGATGGTGACGTTTACTCTAGTAATAATCAGGAACCAGCATGTTATTTACATCTTCTTTTCTTTGCTCTGATTTGATGTGTATGAAACATATGTGCAGGCCCAATAAACTATTTTCCCCCTCATAGCTTAATTTACATTTTTGTCTCCCTCCCACCCTGCCTCCTCTTAAGTGTAACATGTTCTCATCCTTTTGCACACATAATGGTGATTCAGGCATGGTGATTTCCCTCACAGCAGGGGGTCGGCTGGTAAACAGTTCCTGAACAAAAGCAATATCGGCCAACTTAATGGGATAAACTAGGCATGGTTCCCTAGAGCTCAGACTGCAACTAGAAAGCACAATTGCGTACATTTGATCCTCATCAGACAGTCAGAGGGATCCCTCTATATTAAACTTACTAATTGTAGCTCATCAAAATGATTTTTTTTTTTGCTTTTTCCCTTTAAATGTGACACCAGTGAACTGCTGGTTTATTCTGCACTTGTTGGTTAAGCTTCATCACTTTACCAACAGATCAACCGTTAATAAACCATCATTTTAGGATTCATTTTCTGCTTTAAAAAAAAAAAGCTTCATAGCCTTTAAACCGTGTCAGTTAGTGTGTACTGTGGTGGTAAAAGTTCATCTTGCTTGCCATGTTGCCATGGATTCAAAGAGAATTTTAATACATTTTTTCCTTGCTGGTTATACTTGCTTGCTGCATGGTTGCCAAAAGTAGTCTCTAAGTAATATGCCGGCCCTCTGTTCCCAGGTCAAACCAACCTCACCATCAGTTTTACCACAGAAAGCCCCTGGTGGACTTGGCAGACCTAGCATGATTTGACATAAACATGTGGTCTTGGACAAAAAGAACTTGTCTGGGGAAAGTCTGTAGTGTTAAATGAACTGCTACAGTCCTCAATGACTCCTATAAAAATAAAAATAAAATGACAGACTGATGGCGGAGTTTCCCCAATGCCTTTTTTGGTCAGTTCTAGAAATTCTGGGGCCTAACCATGTTAAGATGATGGTGGTGTAAGGACGCTGTGTCATCTCTGACTGTGACCACACAACAGGCTGAAACTGCAACATGGCAGAATGTAAGACATAGCGACAGCTAATCAAAGTCACACAATCTGCGGCTGTCAGGCCTGTTGAGACAGTGAGTATAGAGCTCGTCACCAGGCTGAAGACTGGCCTTCAGCTTTCAGCTTTGGTTGCCAAGCTTGGCTGAATGGTTGCCTGTTTTCTTTTTTATGTTTTGAAGTAGAGGTAATAATGCTTCTGTGCAACTATACCTATATTTTTAATGACAGCATGAATATGTTAAGGGGTGGAAATATACCAAAAATTGATAAAGACCTGCATGGATGTTCTCTTTAACCTGTTTTTACATGTTTGTCAGTGCGAGCAGTTCACACGTACAGTCATGGTTGCATGTTTTTGGACTCTCGCTGACGTTTTACGTCACACTGACCCTGGTAGTCTTGCTTCAGAGATTAGAGTTGAATTAACACCAGTGTTTGCATATTAAATTTATTTTGTGGTTTAAAGTCATTTTTAGTAATATGGATGTATTAATGTGGTCAGGTCAGATTAAAGCCTGTTAAGCCAGTAATGGAGAAAATGTGAACCATAGTGATTTTTATTTATTTTTTTGATAAAGATTGTAAATAATTAGTAAATGATTTTCTGTAAAATTAGATTTGCTCTGCGGTTCAGCAGTGTGATGTTCACTGTGGACTATGGCCAATGGATACTGGATTTTTGAGGGTTTTATTAATATTTGAGTTGATATTTTTTAATTTAAAGGAGTATTATGCCACCCAAATGTACATTTGTGTATCAGTTACTCACCCTGTGTTACACTGAATATATGAAGAAAAATGTTTGTCTCACATGCCTCAGTGGTTAAAGAAGATCCCAAAACTGAGAAAACAATTATAGAATAGAATAGAAATACTTAGTTAATCCAGTGAGGGAAATTGTTTCGTTACATCAGCAAATAAAAGAGCAGCAACTGAATAAAAGATTTGTCAAAATAATGCAAAAATATATACAAAGGAAGGCACTTGACATACAATAAAATAGAATAGAATAAAATAACAATAATAATAATAATAAGAAGAAGAAAGAAATGTACAGTATGTACAAAGAACAAACAACAACAAAAATGATTTTTTTAAAAAATCAAAAAGAGCAATTAAAAAAAAGGTGAGAATTTCAGGTTACAGGGGATCATGTTTAACATCAGCAAATCTATCACACAACTTTTGCAATATAAGCCAAGTCTATCCAGTTTTACACTCAGTACTCAGTACCCAAACAGACAACATTCTTTAACAGGGAACTGAGCTGAAAGTGAAACTTATCTTTGCTCCCTTCAAATGGAAAATAAAACCATCATTTTACCTCACTCAACAAAAACAAGTAGTTCTCACATTCTGCGAGGTAAAATGACTGTTTTTGTCAATGGAGTCTGGCTTTGAAAAGACCATTGATAAGTAAGAATTTTCTCAGTTTTTGGATTCTACATTCACTGTGAAGGCATGTGAGAAATATGAAGTTTTCTCAACAAATTTAGCTTAACACAGGTTGAGTAGCTGATGTGCAAATTATCATTTTGAGGGTGAAATATTCCTTTAATCTTGATACAGATTCCTTAGATTTGATAGCCTACATAGCAAGCAGGACAAAATTCAGTTGGTGGACAAGCTATGTAATGGTGACACTGTTTGGAAATGACCTCAAATCTAGTTTGGAAGTTGCTTCGGTCGGATTTAACTCTCTCCATATGAGCTCTGCTGTCTTGTGGGCTGCTTTATGTGATGCTGCTGGCACTGAGACTCTGAAGATTTTCACTGACGGAGAGGCAGAAAATGTTTCAAACATGAAAAGTGGTTGCCAGCTGGGGCAACCACCAAGGGAAGTGGTTGCATGGTCCGAGTCTAGTTACCAGGGGCAACGGGGCAGTTTCTCCTGTCAAGCCCTGTAGTAATAAAACCCAACAATTGAAGAGATGCTCAGCAGTTCTCACCTGTGACTGTCACTGAATGATCTGTTCTTTGTTGGCGGATTTTTACGGTACCAGAGGCCTCACAGTGATGATGTGTCAGGGACAGTTTTCCACCAACTCGTCAGACGTTGTGTCACTGTGGTGCATCAGTGTTAAAGATGCTGCCACTACATTTCATTAGTCATGGACACATTTTCTGGCCCCTGACCAAACTCCCTCTGATGAATGATTTGTGGAGCAGCAATAGTCGTGAGTGTAAAGTGATCTACCATGTTGCCCTTCTGTTATCTTACTCCCCCCTCTCCTCCTCCTCCTCCTCCTCCTCCTCTCTCTCCTCTACACTCTCCTGCTATCTCTCCCTCCCTCCTGTCCAGGCTACACACCAGCTGCTCTCCTCCTCCTCTCCTCTCCTCCTCTCCCTCTATAGCTCTCTTGGTTTCCCATTAAGGTATGACCCGACCTCAAGAGCTGTCCCCCACTGGGGATACTTAGAAGGAATAGACATGTGCTTTTATACGGTGTTGTTGCTGTTAACTGACCTACAGCCAGATATAATACTGCAAGATAAACGTGGTTACATTAGCGCATACGTTTCTACTGTTTGCATGATGCCAGGTATATTTCCACAGCCAGACAAAACAGGCTACAGGTTGGAGATCACTCAATAACTATAACTATATAACTATACTATAATAAATAGTAGTGAAACCATCTCTTATGTAATCAGTACATAAAGAATACATGGTCATATTTGTTTTGACTGAGTCAACTAGGCAAATATTTGCCAGCATGATTTTGATAAGATCTGAAGTTGCAGCACAAATAGTCTTTGTCAAAAGTTGATGTCTGGGGGGTTTGTGTGTGTTTTTGTGCGTCATACACAGAGGGTGTGACTTATACGATATAAATAGGCTATGGGAGTTATTAAAGTCTCCACACAAACAATCCGTCTCATTAGAATGGGCTGGAGATCCAGTTACACTGATAACATTCGGCCCACTGGGAGGTTCACTGGCTCAGGCTGAAAACACAGGCCTGGGTGAAAGGATAGGGTGCAGTCTAATGTCTGTGAATTAAATCAGTTCAAAATGTAACATAAACTTAATTGTTTATTGACTGTTAGTATTGCGTTATTGTTACTGTACTGGATACAGTATGTCGTGATTCTCTTCCTAGAAAGAGCAAGAATTGAGATAGAATCAAAAATTGTCACAATAGAGATGTACGTTTTGTAATTTCCCAGAGCCAGGGGGACATCTTTAAATGGTTATAGCTGAGCTGGCAGTAAACACGCGCTACAGTGTCCGTATACCCCGTAAAAACCACGTTCTGCTGTGCCTCCATCACGTCTTTGCTCTCTGTATTTCGGCTGTAATTGCACACCAACAGAGCCGGAGGCACAAATGGCTTTTTTTTCCACATGTGCAGTAGTACTCACCAACACCTGTAAACAGATATGTTGTATATGTATAATAAAAAAAAGTCCTCGGTAGCTGATGTTCTAACTCTGTTGTTTGAGGAAGAAACTTCCAATGGTAACTTCTTGTTACATCCAAATCTTGTTTCTCGTTTCCAGGTCGAATTGGTGCTACAAAAACAAGTTTTTTGTCGGGCTTCTTTGAACAGAACCTGTCTGCAGATGCAACAAAGAGCCGTCTTTATGGTTTCGCCATACGTGCTACCAACAGCTTGCAGTGTTTATAACCGCACAATAAAACGACATGGCAGAACACACTAAATTAGGACTTTTCCTCTGTGTTTGCATTTTGTATTTGTCTTGAGTTCACCACCACATCCTTCAGTTCATGTCTGGACTCACGTGTGTTTTCCTCTTTACAGCCAGAGCTCCTGTAGCACGGGTCATTTGAGTTATTTAACACTCAGTCAGTATGACATCCGGCTTTGCCTTCAGTCAGCTCCTGCTCTTTTGAATGCCGGCAAGCCTGAACGCAGAGGCATCGTTAACAAATAGATAGCTGAGGAAAAGGAGGGGACAGGTGTTTCCTGGTGTGTTACCTAGAGGCTGTGCTGTCATAGAAACAGCTGGCAACAGGATGAGGTCATAGTTTTGTACCTAATGATTTACACACACACACACACACACACACACACACACACACACACACACACACACACACTTGTCTATTTCAAGAACGATGGATGTCTTATGTAAGTACTCCCTATTTAGTGTCAATAGGGGGAATTAATGTACAAAATGTTGATGAGACGAGCGTCCTCCTCCTAACACCATTTACATATCACCACTTTTTTTAGAAGCCATGATGAGAGTGGTCTCTCAGAGGACAATTAACTAAGCGTAGGCTCTAAAAACAATTATATTTGGCTATGTAATTAGAGATTGGATGGAAATGCGTTTTCCCTTCCCACTCGATTAAACTGTTGCGTACATTAAGCTGTGGTTACTCAATCAGGTCCATTATCCCCAAATACTTTACATAACCTGATTCAAAACCAAGCAAACCTCTGCTTTCCATTAGTTTGGCTTTTACTTCACTTAACAGCTAACACACCATTTATTTTTGTTTCATCTGCAGCCTAAATCTGTCGCTATCATTCACGTTTGTAGTTTTACACTTGCCCCCTAAAAATGTGCTTTTATTATATATTTATAAGCCAAACCTTTAACTTATTGTCTATTTTGCTTAGGCCTCTGCAAATCTGAGTCCTTTCAACAAAATTAAACATGGGGATGTTCACAGATTAAATGGATAAAATTAACATTATGTAACCGGTTATACTAATATAAAAACAGCTGTTTGTTTATTGTACTTAAAACTGTTATTACGTAACCTAAATTGCAGATGTCAAATCGAGTTATTTGGTAAATTTGACAGATGAAATAAAAAGGCAATTCATTCACTAATACTGTCTTTCTTCTGCTGTTCAGATTTTTACAATGAAAACCTGAAGTGTGGACTCAAGTCACATGACTTGTCATGAGTTTGATAACTTTAGACTTGCAACTCGACTTGTTCTCTAACATCACCAACTCGTGATTTTAATGTAGACCTGAGCCTTTGACATGGAAATACTTGAAACCTTCCCCCAAGCCCAAAGATGAAAAAGTATGTAGCGGTTGACATTGTGGTATACAACATCAAAGTACTCTGTTTACCACTAAACAGGACAGATACATTTAATGTGTGAATTTGAGTGCAATGACTTGAACCCACATGTTTCTTTGATTTATGACTCAGTGCAGCACAGAGTGTACAGTATGTATGCACAAAAAAAACGAACTTGTAATCCCAGTAATGTCCCTCCAACTGCGACCACATAATCACTGACTGTTGGAGAACTGAACTTGTTTCTACAGGTCCTATAAACATACACACACACACACACACACACACCGTCACAGACCTGCTGCACTGGTCTCTGCTGCTGCTGTTGTTGCTGCTGCCACACCTGAACCCAACTGTCATAACCATTAATGCTGTGACACACACACGTACATTAAAGGGCAGTGAATCCCCAGGGTGCTCTTGAGGCACATTAATGTGCACTTCCACGCTCCATCTTTCTTTGTTAGATTCACTGTGTACAGCCACACAGTCTCCCCTGGGTGCTCTCAAGACACAAATCTGATGTACTCGAAGCCAGTTTCTTTCTCTCTACCCACATGCTAACACACTCGGTTATACACACTTTTTCACACACATACAATGTGGTAAACACACACTCGCTCGCAGTCAGCTGTTAGTCATGGCTCAGCTGAACCAACTTATACGCAGACAACAATTTTTCTGATTAATTATAACTTGATCTTTCTCACAGCCGAAATCTTTGTTTTTCTAATCATACTTGGAACGAGAAAAACAAAGACTTTTTTTTGGGAGATTTTTTGTGTTCTAGGGATAATCCTTTTGCCTTTTGTGTAAAATTTATGAAATAGCCACAAGATTTGGCATTTGAACAATGTTAGAGGGTTTATTAGTTGAATAGTGTGAAGTAGGGGCAGATCAAGTCATACAGGAATATTTACTTGAATTAATTAAAGTACATTGTGTCATGTGATATCTAAAATTATCTCAGTTTTCATAGGATCTACTTTCAAACGAGAATATGCTTCTTATGTAGGTCTAGTTTCTTTATAGTGTTATATTTGACATATATATATATATATATATATATATATATATATATATATATATATATATATATATATAGTTCCTACTGGGATGTTCTGGTGGTCTAGAGACACTGGCTGTGAAATAGCAGTTGGGTGTTAAAAGTTTCAAACCGGTTTGATATTAAGCCAAACACAGGACCGACAGGTTTAGCAAATTTTACCAGATAGTCCACATGATTTAACTGTCAATCCTACATGAAACATAATGATAACGTGTTCCAACAGAAGGCGAGTGTCTAACTATTACTATTGCATAACACCAGTGCTCTCTTTTCACAATGAATCCTTTAAATATGCTCCTCTGTCACTTAATGTAAACAAACCATGTAATGTTAGCTATCAGCTGTGCACTTGAGATCAGGCTGGAGACAAAACCATTTAAACCAATGGTGAGTAACCAGCTTGTTACCTTTGAACATTTATGACATTACTTTTTATAACAGAAAACACAGGTTTTACACTGTGATATTTACTGAAAATTACATAAAATGTAACCAGCAGCATGGTGATAGTAATCTACCTCAGCAGAAGCTTTCAGAGCTCTCCGGTGATCTCCCTCTAGCCAGCTGACACCGTGTTTTGTTTTTTCTAGTGAAAAAAATAGGTTTCATCTAAATACCTCATTTCAACTTCATTAATGAGCCGGCCCTCGTCCACTGCGCTTTCAAAGCAAGAACCAGGATTAAATAGTAACACAGTGTCCCACGAAAGTTCTCACAACAGCTCATGCAGCCAGTAAGCGCAACTTTTTTGTTGGCTTCAAATCCAAAATGTTGTCATATTGGTGCAGTTTCAATCTTTCTGATAGACTTACTCTGCCATGTCTTCTATTGTCAACCCAAAAAGTAAACAAACACAGAGAGACATGGCGTGTGTCATGTTCCCTCAGGATAACTTTCATGATCGTTAGGTCCAAATTCCACTTTGTTTATTAATTTGGTAAATGAGGAAATACCTGCAAACTAGCATTTAATTCAAAGCCAAAGTTCGGCCTCACAGAGCAGTTCACACTAAGGGTGGGAATCACCAGAGGCCCCGTGATATGATGTCATCACGATACTTAACTCATGATACAATATTATTGTGATTTTTAAGGTTTTGTGATATGCTGAGTATTACGATAACATACTTTGCAATAACTTACTTACCATTACCTTGTTTCAACTGCCAATTCTGGCCTTTAAAGAAAAACTTTGTCAACACCTGGCTTAATGAATAAGATTAAGTTTTCAGTCTGTTGAAATGACTTCAGTCATTGCAGTAAATTTATCTACTGGCCTGAAAGGAACTGCTATAGGCTAAAGATGAAGCACAGAATCTTGGAGATATACATCAGACGATGTATATCTGGACAGCTTGTCACATGATTTGCACTCAGTGTTTGTTAGGAAGTGGTGTTAGACCCTGTGTGTCTGGCCATCAGACAGCTTAGACTGTTAATCTCCTCAGCTAAACCCACCACCTTTACGCCGGCACTCTAACTTCTTACACAAACACACACACGGTCATGAACTCTCCCGTGCCATTTAAACATAGTGTGAACTGCTTAATTTGAGAAAGACAAAAGTCACCCACATTACAGAATCATTAAAATGCATGCCAGTATTTTAGCCGGATGTGTGAGTTTCAGTTGTAATTTGCAGTCATTTATTAGTTCAAAGTGATTTACCTCCTTTAAGCTGCCATTTTCAGTTTTTATTTGTATTTTCCAAATTTCCATTTATAGCACCAACGCTTTAACATGTGTAGCTATACGTACTGTAAAGAGTTCAAAGATAGCATTGACTTAAAGCTCCACATTCAGTTAAATATCCAACACAAATGCTTCTTGCTTTTTAATGAAACTGTGAGTTCCTAGCCTCCCTCTTTTCCTCCGTCTTCCTCCTCTCAGTGCTCTCCCCTTCCTCCCTCTCCTGTGTTCCCTCCCTGGCCATCACACTCACCCCTGCTTTCCAACACATACACACTGTGACTTGCTTTTGCCTCAGAAGTGCAGGATGTCTGGAAGCATAAGTCATAAGTGTATTTTTAAAAGGACTACATTGTGTTACACGTCAAAAAAGGTGATTCAGGTCTTCAAGAATGCTCCAAAACAGATCGAGGGCCGCAAGAAAAGAAATCTCCAGCACTTTTTGAATCGGACATTGATTTTGGAGAAATTGAGTTACTGTGCAGCCCTGTATTGTGTGCGTGTTAACAGCAGTAGCACTCTGCCAAATGTGCGCTCAATGAACTCTTCTCCACCCATGAACACAAGCTCCCTCTCTCATCCTCCTCCTCCTTCCCCTCATGTGTCTCAAGTCTGTGTGCTTGGCAGTGAGTCTGGCCTCCCTGCAGGCTCTCACATGCTCTTTTATCCATCACTCGCCTCTGGCGCTGTGGGTCGACCACCCTCCCTTTCTTCTCCACCTGCTTCTTTACCATTTTTTTGGCCGACAATCTCTATTTCCCCCCTTTCTCTCTCTCTGTCTCCCCTCCTTCATTTCCTCCCTCCTGTTTCTCCTTTTCTCTTGCTGTCTTGGCTTTTGTCTGTCTCGTGGGGAAGGGTGGTGTCTGTCTCTCCTCTCCTCTCCTCTTCCCTGCACTCTCATTCCTCCCTCTGTTTGCAGTGAAAGAGATGAAAAGGAGAGAGGGAACCGAGGTGCCGTGAAACTAAACGGGCAAAATTTCCCTCCTAAAGGCTGCTTTAGTATCGTCAGTGGGAGGGGCAGACACAGTGTCATGTAAAGGAGCCGAGTTTTGTATGTAGCTCACTTTAAATGTAATCAGTTCGCAGTGCGGTCATCTTGACTTAAATTATCATGACATGCAATGTTGTGTTCAGCAGTTCAATACTAAAACTGAGTTAAAACTGTACAATTACAATAAAGTAACTCAGTAACTTTTAACATTAACTTATACTTTATTTATATAAGTTGTGTATATTTGCTTAAGTTGATATAATGGTTAAATCTTTTTTTAAAAAAAACAATTATTTTAAATAAAAATATTTAAAAAAACGCATACATAAGTTGACACAATAGGTTGATTATTTTGATTGAAAGAAAAACAATCTACAACTATTTTGATAACCACTTATTTGTTTAAATAAACCGCTGGCTGGTTCCAAGCTTTCCAAATGAGAGCATTTGCTGCTTTCTCTCTTACATCACAAACTAGTTGATATTTTTGGGGTCATGAAGACATCGCCGTGGTGCTTTGGGATTTTCGCACCCTTTTCTGACATGACGTCAAAGACAAAATCATTTTTAAAACTGAGAAAATAACTTGGCACAGGAAGTAAATATGAACAAAAACTGCAACACCTGTGAAAATATGATTTAATCATTTTTATAAATAACCTAGTTATATCAGCCATTACCGTGTGTCTTCCATTAGTGAGTCCGGGGGAGAGACTATCATTCTCTTCTGTCATCATCCATCAGTTATGTGGCCCTCAGGATTATTTGTAATGACTTTACTAAGCCACTGATTTTTCACTATCAGGTTAAAGTTTAACTTTGTTCAGTATTTGGATTTATGATGAAATACCTTTAACCAAATGTTACCATGCTAACGTGCTAAACAAAGATGGTGAAAATGGGATAACCACCAAAAGTCAACGTGCATCATTGGGAGCATGTTAGTATCTGCTAGCATAAGCATTTCTCTAAAAGCATTACCGTACCCACATAAAACCCAGAACAGCTAACATGATTGTAGACTCTTCGATCCGAATCAGAAAAAAGTAGGCAGTGTAGGGCTGTGGATCCGGCCAGAGCTGACCAGATTGTTGGATGAGAGCAGCAGCAAACTTCTAGACTTAGTGCAATGAATGGTTAATTTTTCATTTTCACTGCACCTGATATTCTGCTGCTCCATCTGTACCCAGAGTACACTCTGCACTCCCAGTGCAATGCATGACCGAGCTGATACATATTCCAACAGGTCTTCTCATGAATGGTCTAGCTTTAAAAATCTAAAATGAATACATGGTGGCAGATGTTTTAATTGTGGCGGGCTGCCACAAATAAGTGAATGTGTGGGAAACCCTGCCGTAGAAAGAGCAGAAATCAGAGGCAGTACACCAGCTAAATCAGGAGCTTCGTCTGAATGGGTTTTGATTTGAGGCTTATTTAAGGGTAAATCTGAGACAGTTTGGCAATCTGCTGTCAATCTTTGGGTCTAATTTACAGTTGTCAAAATGTTAGAAAGTAGTTAAAGCGACAATTTGTTCAGATATGTGTGGCAGCTAGGGCAATATTGAAAGCCAGCTAACGTTAGCTTCACACAAACCATGAACGCTGCCACTTGTTGTCATTGTCGCCAACAAAGGTCTGCCTCTTGATTTATCTCAGGGTAATTGGGGAAAAAAAAGCAATGAAGTTTGGTGCTTTTTCTACTGTGAGTTTAGGTTCTTTCAAACCGTAGTGTTGATGGTGTTCCTGCAAAAAAAACTTAAGGAGCAAAAGCAGCACGAAAAACACTTCACTCTCATCGAAAACTGTAATAAAAAACAGCTCTGCGCTGCTGAAACACATTCTGTGTGATTTGGGCCATTATTCCTACTGATAACACATACGTCTCTGAAGATATGGGGTTTCCCCTGACGGCGCTCCTGCTTTAAATAGGATCAGTCTCATCCATGTGGTATTTAAGATAACACAAATCAGTGGAGATAGATTAGGTGGAGACAGTGTAACAAGTTTTATCCCAGTGACTTAATGTTCTAGTGCCTCTCCATGTCTCTCCCTCCATCTCTCCCTCTGTCTCTCCTTGCTCTTGGTTTACCTTTCCCTCCATCCCTCCCTCTCTCCTCCTTGTCGCTCCTGCCAGGTTGGCTGTTGTCACCACTCAGGCGTCTCAGGAATGCCTCCAGATGTTTTCTTTATATGACTCAGCCACACATGCGCACGCAAACACCAACAGTCTCTTAGACACATTTCCTTTCTTGTGCACATAGACAGCGTGAAACGGACATTGTTTTGACTTCAGGTGGAAGTCTGTATCTAACCTTTGCACTCTGATCCCTCCGCAGCGAACAGATCCAGGAACAGCTCGCGTCCCGCTCTATTTCATGCTTTTCACGAGGAGCGGCAAACACGAACTGACATCAGATCTGTGCTTCACAGGGAATCAGCCATGCAGACCCATTTCTATCTCTTTACTTTAGAGTTAACACACACACACATGCAGGAGTAAAATACATTGATATTAGTGTCGTTTGTGCAGCTCTGCAGGGCTGTCCTCCCTTGAAGTTCATCTACGCAGATACCCCAGACCTGTCAGAGCAATTATACAGACATCTCTACTTGCACATGCACTCATGTAGTCTGATAACACGCATACTTAAACCTTTCACAGAAACCAGTACAGCACCAAAGAGCTTGATTATTCTCCGTTGCTTACTGCATCTCTAACATGTGACGTATCTTTTTCATCCTCTTTGTTTTGTCACTGACCTAACCTCTGTTATTCAACCATAAACCATAAAACTCTGCAAGACTGCTGATTATCACACTCTGTATCTGCATGCTGTCAGCCTGTGCACCAGCAAAGCACACAGGCTGACATGGTGCTGCAAAGACTTTTTTAATTTCACTTCCTGATTTTAAGATATAAATACTGATCTTTATACATGTTTAAAAGTGACATCTTAGGTTATGGAGGCTACTGGAACTCAGAAAACTCAAAAAATCCTGACGACTCAAGTCAAACCCATTCTAAAGACATGCACAACGAACTATGACTCCTTGCCGTCCTCCTTGCTGCTTCCGTTTGTTCATCTGTCAGTGAACAACATGGTGTGGAAGCTTGTGTTACTAATCAGATGTCATTTGCTTTGATAACACACACACACACAAGCACACACCAAACTGGATTACTACAGTTAACAGCTTGCCTGCAGCAAGACAGGGATGAGATGCTGTAATTTAAATATTGTTGAGGTGTGATCTATCTTTGATCTCTGATTAGAGCTGCTACGGTTTAGGCTGTTTGTCAGAAAATAAATGCTCCAACTCCTTAAGGCTCAAACCATGTTCCCATGTTGCCACTTTCAGATTTAAAAGTGTTAGCCCCGAATTAAGTGGTGCAAAGTTAGCCCCCCTTCAGGTGGACCTGCTATTCTGACTGTAGTGACGATGTCAGCTGCTCCTCAACAGATCGTAGAGAAATGTCTGTCTGCTGAGTCCCTCCTGAGTTGGGGAGACAATTATTGATCCTAACTCAAAATGTATTTTGCTGTTATTACTATTGTAACAATTATTTAGCGTTGCATTATTGCAGATGTGTTAGGTTTTATTTATTCCATGAATTTGTTAATCGTGTTTTCTTTCCATATTTATATCCTACATACTTTTACGCATACAGAGCTCCCACGATGCATTTGGATGATTGTAGTTGATTCCACCTCCTCAAGACTGTGTGTGTCTACAGCACCTCCGATAGTTCATATAAACTATTGCAGATTTCTTCAGGGTGCTCTCCCTATAGTCTTCACCAGCATCAACAGTTAATATGATCAGAATGACTTGACCACACTATATCAGTAACTGACTGAAACTAGCGTCTGCTTTTCTTGACATTGTGCTGTTCTTGGCCCTCTTGAGGTGAAGGCTAAGAACTGCTTTTATGAGAAACAGGGAGTTTATGTGAAACTTCAAGTTTACTTTATCTTCCCTGATTTTGTAGATCTTCAAAAATGCAGCCATTTCATAAATCCAAATATTCCACTTGAGGCCAGAGTGTGTTTACATTCCCGCCCGGATTAATTTTAAACTAACTGAAAAGGTTGTATCTGTGTCGTCTCAGCGGAGCAGAATCGAACTGGTTCTCTGTAAGTTCGCCCTGCAACATGTTGTGTGCACCAGCCGGAGGATGATGGGCAGCTGTAGGAGCCCGCTCACTGACTCAGCAGGGCAGGGATTGGACAAAGACTGATAGGTGTCTGGACCGCTCACTAAGCATGTCTGGAGCGCACGGTGATTGACAGATGGCCTGTCGAGCTGAGGGTCCTCCCCCTGCTGATGAGGAAGATGAATGCATCTGTGTGATTGTTCTCTGGAGAATAGAGCCCTAGCTGTTCGTTCCTTTCCTTTGCTTCCTTTTTTGTCTCTCTATTCCAGTAAAGGTTCACTGGTTATGGATATGTAGCAGCTCCGCCCTGCACACACACTGTGTTTACATTCCCACGTGAGGATGTTTGTCATTGAAACATCTACCTCTGTCCGCTGAGGTCACTTTAGTTTTGATTCATGCTTTGCTCCTCCTCTCTAAACATGTTTGGGCTCCCAGGGTTTCACACTGTCCCCAAGCGTATGGTGATGTCTTCAGGTCTTTTTTTGTCCAACCATGAGACCTAAATCCAAAATATTACCTTTACTATCATATGGCACAAAGAAAGCAAATGTGTTGTAGTTTGTCTTTAAAAACAAGTCAGCCAGTCTACTATGGGATTATCAGAATAGTTGTTTCAATTAATCAACTCCATCTAGTTGTGTGTCTGTTGCACAGTTTGCATTGTGTGTATGTTATGGATATTATACAGAGTCGAGGTGTGTAAATCAAAAGTTTCATCTTAATACCATGATATAACAATGACAATGATAAGACAATATTTGCTGATATTTCAAAGTCTGCCACAATATGATTTCAATTCAGCACAATTCAGAGGCCTGGGACCAGTATGTGATGATATCAGTAAATATCCTCATTGTCTTTTTCTTGGGGTCTTAACATTATCTGCTCGGCACTGAGCTGCCAGCACTTCTTGAATATTTAGGAAGGAGGTGTTCTTGGATGGAGATGGTGACACAGGTGTGTGAATTTAACAGCATTTTAAGTGTGGCGATATAGGTCGATGTTTTTGCTTTCTATCTGCAATATTGGATTGTGGATCCTTGAATCAATATATTGATCCCGACTAATGTATCATTAAAGCTCACTCTTGATTTTGGGAACAAATGCAAAACTTGAACTTTAAGAAAAAGGTACCGTGTGTGTGTGTGTGTGTGTGTGTGTGTGTGTGTGTGTGTGTGTGTGTGTGTGTGTGTGTGTGTGTGTGTGTGTGTGTGTGTGTGTGTGTGTGTGTGTGTGTGTGTGTGTGTGTGTGTGTGTAGGATGGCAAATCATTGAGGTAGTCCTAATTTAGTTAGGGTGTATCATAGGTTTCTCACAAAGAGCACTGAAACATTATTGCATTTCCCGCTCTATATTTTTGCCATAACTTAAATTTACAGGATTCTGAACAAAAACAAAAAAATAGTGTTCATAATTAGAAATTGATATTTGCCTTGGTTATATCACAAAGACACTTGTACGGAGGCATGGACAGAGGCGCATCTGGTTACAAATTCAAACACATGGAGGGATTACAAATGTTGGATGGATGAATGGATGTCTACGTTGTTTTCTTTTTCCGTTTGTTACCGTAGATAGTCAATAACCTTGGATGGTGACTTAGGGGTTATTATGAAGCATTTTATGTGCTGAGAAAATCAGATAAATATTTTCCTTTGGAATGTTTTGCACCTGATGCTGTACACTCCTCCTAATGAATTTCTGTCGTGGCTTTGTTTGTGTGTGTTGCAGCATGTGAGCAATAATCCAGGTGAGCATCGAGCATCCGCCCAACGTTTGCATAACAAAACGGCAGCTTCCTGACATGCAGCTCAACACGTCAGGAGAGGGAGGGAAAGAAAAGAGCAAAAGAGAGTTGGAAAGAAAGCCTCCCCGTTTTCTCCCCTTAGGCCAGAGGGAATGACGCTCATGAAGACAGCACCTTTATGAGCCTTACTGATGGTTCACGCTGCTTTCCTGTTTCCCCTCCTTCAACTCGAGTCAAATCCTCAGAAGAGCAGCATTCTCAGCACGTCTCGGCTGCTGACTCCTGACACAATGTGCCGCACTAATCGATTAAAGCGCATCAAATGAAATGACATGATTGGTCACGATCGGTGTGTGTTGCACTTGTGTGAGATGAATGAGTTTGGCAATCTTGTTTGCCCTGTCACTAAAGAGTTGGATGCTGTTCAAAGAGTTTGGTTTCCTCCTCTTGTGCCAAGCTGTCAGGCTCATACGGACCCGAATCACAGACGTGAAGTGGCCAATAGGAGGTGAAAACAATGGCTGTCGGTTTGAGCCAAGTTTATGAATAGCGTGCTATTAAAATGACAGATTCGGCTACTGTAAAAGAGACAAGGGACAATGTTGAGTTCAGTGCTGTCTGCCAAAAGTGCCACCACCAGCACTTAGGCTGGGGGTGGAAACATTAGAGGTTGAAGTTGGTGGTTGTTTTGGAAGCAAGTAAGGAGGGGAGACTGAGGGGACAGAAGGCTGTACTCTTGTCTCTATTTTTGTGCGTCTTCTCTCCTCCGTCCTCCTGCCTGTCTCGATCTTAGCGCACCATCCTGAGCTACGTCTCAATTCCTACATCTTGAAGAGCAGAGGCTTGTTGGAGGAGCTATGAGCGAAGATGTCTTTTCAGCGCCTGTGATGTATAAAAGAGATGTGATCAGTGTGACACACAGCTAATGATGCAGCTTTCTTATATCATTACGTTATATTTAATTGACATTGCTAGAAAATGCTGATTCCGAAGCACGAATATCTCATTTTGTTTAATGAGTCTGTTGCCTGGACTTTTCTCTCCTTGTGCCTCTCGCCTCTTCCGCTTGTATCTCAGGTGGGATCCACGTAAGCCGGGTATGTGATTTTGGGCTGCCCCAGATGAAACATAACCATCGTGAAAGAAACGTGGCAATATCTTTGGTCGTGGTTCTAAAATGGTGATCCTGTGTTGCACAGTGAGAGAGATTCAATCATTCAGTGACCGCCGTTGTCACACTCGTGCGATCAAAGACAGCCTGTGAAAACAGTCAGAAATTCAGGATGAGAATCTCACTGTGTGACTGCTGACCCATGGCTACTATCCAACCAATAGAAAAGTGACATGAAATGATGCTCATGAGCGCGACTCTGCTAGTGCGTGCTAAATGCTAGTAGATGCTAATACTTACTTGGAGTTCTTGTTGCAAAATTGGCGTGCCAAGTCGGCCTCTTTTCCCAGCCACGACCGCATCCAGATTTTCTTCCTTCTCCTCTTCTTCAGGCCTCTTTTGACACAAATGTCATTATAAAGGGCCGGATCCGTGTTTGGTTACATTTTTCTCTTACCGCTACAGCAGCGTAAATGTGTGACGACGTATTGATGTTGATGGATGTGCGTCGTAGCCTTTGATTCAGTGGGCATCGGTTGAATTGAAAAAATACTGTGTAGATTGGAAGTAATCATTAGTTGCAGCCCAAATATCGGACACTTCTGTTGTTTTTTTTTTTTTTTTTTTTTAGAAAACTACATTCCCGTGAGTTTCCAGCTGGCCTTTTGATTATGGTGCTTATGTCAAAAGTTAACAGTTCACATGTAATAATATATACACCTGAAGACTGGAGAAACATTGAAAATGTTTATTACTGTAAATATAAAAATGATTCAGCCAGTGATCACTTGTCTTTCGTTGATGAGCTGTTCTGATGAACTGGCACAGTTGTTGCTCATTGTAGTTGCAGTGCGGTTGCTGTTCTTTGGCCCATTTTTATCTCCGTCTTTCTCTCTCTGCTTATTTGTCTGCTAAAACCCTGTGACCCTCTCAGCTGTGCCTCATCCGTCTCTCTCCTCCCTCTCTTCCTGTCCCCATGCTGCTCCCTCTTTGTTTGTCTCGGCCGTCTTTCCCTCTCTTTCAGACCCTCACTAACCGCTTCTCTCTCAGTCCTTTTCATGAGCATGACTGGACAAACTGGCTTCTGCTCTTGCTGCCTGAGTATTTCTGTTCCCAGTCTTCATTACAGAAGCTCCAGTTGTTGATTTGTGAACGAGAATTTTTGCACCACTAACAACAGACCTGTACAGTGCCCTCAAAAATAATATGCTCTTGAATTCAGCATTGTATTTACATGTCATCTAAGGTCATAGTGTTTTCACTGGTTTAACACAGGCACATAAAGGCCCATGTTAAATGTTTAGTTTTATTTTTATTTTCCTCTTCCTCCTTTTCCACTCAGTTCTTGTCTCATTTCTCCTTGCTCGCTCTCCTTTCCTCCCTGCCATGCAGTCCGTCAGTTTGACAAGAATAAGAAATGGTATTTCCCTCCAGGTTCGTCTTTTCAGCAGAATAATACAAAGTGGCCCATGTGACAGTGACAGACAGGATGTGATGTGTAAGTTACTGTAAATCCATTAGAGAAACCCTTTGTACACTCATGCTTCTGTCATACTGTACGTGTGTGTGTTTGTGTGTGTGTAAGAGAAACCTCATAGCGTCAGCATTTTCAGTCATTTTAGGGCTATTATTGGATTGTTTTGTTGTTCTTTGATTGTTTTTTAAACACTAGAGTGATCAGGACAGTATTATGACCATAATGTGTCAGGGGCACTTCAGTCAAATGAACTATTTAAAGTATTCTTTTTTTAGTGTGTGTGTGTTATAGTCATAAATTGTATAAATACTAGCCACCATGACATTACCCATTTTGAAGCTTCGAGTTTGGCATTTTGGCTGTTTGCCATCTTGGCTTTTTGGAGCCAGAAGTGGCCATATTTAGACGAGAGGGTGAAGCAAACCTAAGTGCTAGCTTCTAGCTTGGTTAGCACTGTGCATTTACAGTTATGGTTACCTGGGATAATACAAAAAAAAGGTTAAAAAGGTTAAAACCATTAAAACCAAGATTTATGTACGGGGTGTACTGAATATTTGACTTTGAGTATCTTTTAGTACAACCAAATATCACGCCCTCTATTATGCATAACTTTAAGCCTAAATAACATTTAAGCTGCTGATTCATATAGAAAGTTGGGTATTTAAACATGGGCGGGTCTCTGGAGATTGACTTGCTTTTGGAGCCAGTCTCAAGTGGCCATCAGAGGAACTGCAGTCTGTGGCACTTAACTGTTAGCCTCATAGAGGGGTGAAGTAATGAGTCCTAAAACGCAGAAGTCCGTTAGCCTTTTAGCACTCCCGATCCCCTCGTCCAAAACTTTATGGGTTTTTTGAATGGGCTTTCGGTAAAATGCCCTAAATAAGGTCTGTGGTTAACACAGGCTAAAGATATTTAGAAGTTTTATTCCGCAACATAAAATACATACGCTTAAACCCGATTTTTGAACTTTTGAGGTTTTACTCATCTTTAAAAGGGTGGTTGCAAATAAGACTACAGTGTTTGTCTGGGACATTAAACGTCATCACAGCGGACACAGAAACTCATTAAACCCACTTGTCCGCTTTCACAGCTTTACAGAGTTGCACTCGAACTTGTACATGTATCCTTTATAATAATTTTCAATCGCGTTTTAACGTGTTTTCACAGTGTAGTGGTGACTTTTAATACATGCAACCACGAAGTTGTTCGTGTATAGCCTAACAATAGCTTCTTGTGATTAAATTTACACTTCAAAACTCACAAAAGTGGTGTTCATCTGTGAAGGTTATCACGCTGAACGAAATGTGTAGGTCACCAGAGAGCTTATTTTTGGCGATAACCAAAAATCCCATTCAAAAATCCCGTAAGGTTTTTGACGAGGGAACCAGTGTCATCCCTTCACCACTCTGATTTTCAGAAGGTTGTGTTTGATTTAAGTCTTGTCCTTTTGTTTGAGGTTTTGTTTTATGATGCAGGTTGTAAAGGTTGCATTGTCGTTTTGTAAAGTCTGTTTTGTGGACCCCAGGAAGAATAGCTGAAGCATTGCTATAGCGAATGGAGATCCTAATAAACTAAACTGCAGTTCATGCGATTTTATTTCATGACGCAAGTGTGCACGCATGTGTTTTCCTAATCCCCAAATGGCCTTTGTAGCCGCAGCCTGTTCAACGAGGCAAGAAGAACATATCCAAATTTTGTGTGACATTTTCACACCATATAATCAGTCAACTTGCTGTGTCTTCTGTTTCTGACTTGCATGTCTTAATGATAGGTTGAAGTTAAAGGGGAACTCCTCAGATTTTACACATCGAAGTCTGTATATAGGTCATGGGTAGTTCTGCTGTCTATGTGGAAAAAAGTTCTAAGAGGCTTTTTCTGTGAGGTCAGATAAATTGCGTCAGTTGATGTCACTTGCAGTTTTGAAAATTAAAAAAAAAAAAGAAGAAGAAATCTGGGGATGTATTTAGAAAGAAGCAAGTGTATCAGACCTCTGTAGCCTGCTAGAGACTAGCAGCCCCATCACAGCCTTTACTAGCACCAGAGTTACTGACTGACCTTTGGGCTGTTAAGTTGTATTGTGGGTAATGTAGGCACCTGGTTTTTACAAGGAAGAATATTCCAAATCACAGTATTATTCATCTGTACGGTCCAGCATAGCAGATATTCAAATATAGTGTACATTTTCACAGATTTTTTTTTTAATTTAGATGGTAAAATATGTTTTACTGTGACCCCATCCTCAGCCATACAACGCTGAGCTTCCATTCTGGTAGATTTTGTGTATCACAGACATTAGCAAAGTAACAGAGAACATAAACACAGCAGAAAACATCGATTTAAAAATGACTGTTACGACTAAAAATGAAAACAGAAATCAACAACTTTGCCAATTTCACATATCTGTAACTGTGTTCAGCCGCCAGTTGTCTACGTGGAAGTGATTGTTGTTGTTAGCATCGCGTCACAATGATTCGGTCTTCTGTTGCAGCCAATGCTGAATCAAAGAACCATGCTTTCTAAATGCACCAAAATATTATATCTGTTAGTTTCTCAGGCATGTATGCATGCAAATATGAAAGCAATGACAGTGAGAACTTGATGATGGGAGAATACTTTTAATAAATTTGGTCATTTTGGAAGATGATCAAACTCAGCAGGAATTTATTTGCCCCTCATCAATACTCATCTGTTAATGGAAAACAGTCATCTATCCGTCCTTCCTCCTTTATGCCAGTTACCAAAACCATCCCTCATTCTATGATTACTTGTTGCTGTAAAAAATATTTTCTTTCCTTCTTCCTTTTCTGTGAATATGAGCACAGCCAAAACTCATCTTTCTTTCCCTCTGGTTGCGGAGCAAATGTTCAGTCACAGTTACGTTGGCATTTTCACCTCGTATCATATTCAGGAGATTTTGAGTGAGTGCACCAGAGCCGTGAGAGTACACAGATCACACCCTCTGTAATAACACGGGCTTCAGTCAGAAATGGGCTGAGCTCTGTGGCCTTATTCCCCGAGAGACACGTCCTAGTGTTTCACTGGAAAGTGAGACGGGTTTATGTGTGTGTGTCAGTGTGTGTGTCTACAGTCATTAAAAGTGAATATCTTTCCTCCTATTTTTGCCCATGTCATGTACGCTCGCACGACCACGCCTTTCCATGACCTTCGCGTGGACACAGTTTCTGCGATGAGTGGTCATTATCGCTCAGTAGGAAAAATCCAGGCATTGTCCTCACATGCTAACACACACTCACACACAGAATTGCACTGTACCCATGCTCTGTCTTGTCCCTCACCGTCCAGCCCGAGGCTCCTCTACGCTGCTCACACAGTCTGATTGAATTAGCCTCGCTTGGCGCTGTTATCTACCGAATTAGCCCGTCATTACTTCCCGGGACGCCACTGCAGAATGTTCCTCCGCTGGCCAGTTCACTAACAAGCTGCATGGGATGATGAGTCATTCATGCCCGTTAGCTGTTGCCATCTTCTGTAGTGTTACACCAGGTCAACGACTGAAAGATGAATGTTGTGTTTGTATCAGCTTCCTTCTCTTTAACTGCTGAGCTCAGTTCATTGAAAAGGTGTCAGTCCGAGAGACGTGTGTCTTTGTGTGACTGGTCTGTGATGACTCATCTGCTGTTGCTTTTCCACACTACATATATATGTGTGTCAGTACACATCCCATCAACATCTGCTGCTGTTAACACGTCTTTAACACGTGTAAGGTTGGAAGCAACAGGAGACGTGCTCGCACCATCTGAACAATTGACACATCCAGAGGGGTTGGAGTGACAGGATGACTGGCTGCTTGTTCTTTTCTGGGTTTTTATAGTGGTTTTGAAGAGCAGTTACTGAGAAAATGTTTATTTGCATCACACAAGAGATGCATAGACTGATAGACTAAACCGATGTTGCAGGCATAGTCTTAAAGTCGGAGTCAGGGCTGATCGTCGCTTCTGATAGATTTCTCTGTAAAAGCATGATTTATCTTAAAAGGGAGGTTAAAGGTTTCTTGCACAGATGTAATTAAAGTGCATACAGGCTCCTTTTTTTGCACAAGGAACACCAATATTGTTGCCAAATGGCCCGATCAGAGCCGTGAAACTGTCTAATCATTATAAGGGTTGTCTACAATTAAGTAAAAAAGTACTGTAGTGGGGCTTTTTGCTCGTCCAGTATAATTGTTTGTGAAGTAATGTATTTGTCTGTAAGCTTTTACAACTCCTTTGTATCAGGGATATGGCTTAGGAAGTGAAAAAAAAATCATATATTCTGATAAGAGGAGAGGAAGGCTCAGTTCATGGGAATGTAGTGTATTGCTTTTTGTCGTGGACATAATACTACATCAAGACTCAGTCAGCCGCATGGATGAATTCCTAAACAGGCATAGTAGACACTGGCTCAGGGGCCCAAAGTGTCAGGGGCTCCCCTTGAAATGCCACTTAAATTAACATGAACCGACCAGCAAGGGACACAAAAAGTCCACAAAGAGACACAAAAGAACTGTAAAGGGACCCAAAATATCTACAGACGAGGCAAAAAACCCACAAAAAGCAACAAAATTACCTCAAATAGCTGATAACAACTACAGTAGAGTGGAAAACAACCAAAGAGAGACACAAAATAGCTACAAAGAGACACAAAATAAGACCGTCATTTTCACGGAAGTAGCGGCCCAACATTGCCGTCCCTTCAGACATGCCACTAACACAGGAAAAGTAAAACAAATCAGAAAATGAAAACCTCCCAATCTGGTGACAGTTAACACTTAAGATGAGTAAAGAATGGTAAAGAAAGTACCCTTATCAGTAGATTCATTAAATCTGACGTAGACCTCGAAAGTAGTTCATCTAATTTTTACTTTGTGAGGAGTTAACTTGCATTAATTAAGCCTTTGAAACCTGCATTGACCTCACTTTTGTGATGCATTCAGACGCCTTTCACAGGCATTTGAACTTTTAAACCCTGAGCAAAACGGTGTGATTTCTTTTGAAAACGTGAGAAAAAAAGGAGAATGAGCAGCTTGGCAAGAGATGGTGTGCAAATTGCAAAAAAATAGAACATTTAGAACATTTTTTTAAAGGTAGGGGGAAAATGTCCTGAAAACTATATCTATAATCATCATAATTATGTAATTGCACATTTTTAGGTAATTTCTTCCTTAAATTGCCCAATTCCCATGTTTTTGGGGGGAAAAAAAGAAAAAGGCTTAAAGCCACAATGACGATAAAAGGCACAGACATGACAACAGACATGCTAAATTATGGGTCATTTTTGCAGATTTCACAACAGGTAGTAAATAATGATTTTCCAAAATAAGTTGTAAAGCTCTAATGCAGAGTGACGTCGTTGGCTAACAGTAAATTAGAAACCGCTCACTGTGGCGGGCTCAGTCTGTCTCTACAGATCACAGGAAGTGAAACTCCCCGTGCTCAGTCGGTTTCACCTTCCTTTTCTTATCAAGGCTCACGCAGATCAGCTGAGGAGTCGAGAGAGACGTGAGTCAGTGTTGTGTAGAAAGACCGACAAACCGCAGAATGACCACAAAATTATAGACCTAATCAGTCCACTCTTTGTGCACTCAAATTCCTCATCTATGAGAAAAAAATACATTTAATCATTTTCAACAGACCGGGCTATTATTCCAAGGCTCCAAACCTGTCCGTGGTCATAGTGTAACAGCAAAAATGCCCCTTATTGACATGGTGTGGAAATTACCATGGGTCTGTCATTGACAGCTTCCTGTTTTTGGTCAGCTCTGGTGATGTCACTGACTCTGAAGACGGCTGGATGTGGCACAGGTGACCACTGGTTAGACCGCCATTATAAAAGAGGCATCTGTAGAGCTGTTGGCAAACAATAATTGGTCTTAACATTATGAATTTCCAATCCATAGAGGTTTACATTTATAAAACTTTCCTAAAGCCAAGAAAAGCTAATTTTATGTGCATTATGTCATTTATTAGTATAATGCAGAAGTAAACCAGGAAGTGGGAACATTTGTTTTGGCTGATGAGCTTTCATTAGAGGAGTCTGGTATGTACAGTGCCTTGCGAAAGTATTCGGCCCCCTTGAACCTTTCAACCTTTCACCACATTTCAGGCTTCAAACATAAAGAAATAAAATTTTAATTTTTTGTCAAGAATCAACAACAAGTGGGACACAATCGTGAAGTGGAACGAAATTTATTGGATAATTTAAACTTTTTTAACAAATAAAAAACTGAAAAGTGGGGCGTGCAATATTATTCGGCCCCTTTACTTTCAATGCAGCAAACTCACTCCAGAAGTTCAGTGAGGATCTCTGAATGATCCAATGTTGTCCTAAATGACTGATGATGATAAATAGAATCCACCTGTGTGTAATCAAGTCTCCGTATAAATGCACCTGCTCTGTGATAGTCTCAGGGTTCTGTTTAAAGCGCAGAGAGCATCATGAAGACCAAGGAACACACCAGGCAGGTCCGAGATACTGTTGTGGAGGAGTTTAAAGCCGGATTTGGATACAAAAAGATTTCCCAAGCTTTAAACATCTCAAGGAGCACTGTGCAAGCAATCATATTGAAATGGAAGGAGTATCAGACCACTGCAAATCTACCAAGACCCGGCCGTCCCTCCAAACTTTCATCTCAAACAAGGAGAAAACTGATCAGAGATGCAGCCAAGAGGCCCATGATCACTCTGGATGAACTGCAGAGATCTACAGCTGAGGTAGGAGAGTCTGTCCATTGGACAACAATCAGTCGTACACTGCACAAATCTGGCCTTTATGGAAGAGTGGCAAGAAGAAAGCCATTTCTCAAAGATATCCATAAAAGTCTCATTAAAGTTTGCCACAAGCCACCTGGGAGACACACCAAACATGTGGAAGAAGGTGCTCTGGTCAGATGAAACCAAAATCGAACTTTTTGGCCACAATGCAAAACGATATGTTTGGCGTAAAAGCAATACAGCTCATCACCCTGAACACACCATCCCCACTGTCAAACATGGTGGTGGCAGCATCATGGTTTGGGCCTGCTTTTCTTCAGCAGGGACAGGGAAGATGGTTAAAATTGACGGGAAGATGGATGGAGCCAAATACAGGACCATTCTGGAAGAAAACCTGTTGGAGTCTGCACAAGACCTGAGACTGGGACGGAGATTTATCTTCCAACAGGACAATGATCCAAAACATAAAGCCAAATCTACAATGGAATGGTTCACAAATAAACGTATCCAGGTGTTAGAATGGCCAAGTCAAAGTCCAGACCTGAATCCAATCGAGAATCTGTGGAAAGAGCTGAAGACTGCTGTTCACAAACGCTCTCCATCCAACCTCACTGAGCTCGAGCTGTTTTGCAAGGAAGAATGGGCAAGAATTTCAGTCTCTCGATGTGCAAAACTGATAGAAACATACCCCAAGCGACTTGCAGCTGTAATTGGAGCAAAAGGTGGCGCTACAAAGTATTAACGCAAGGGGGCCAAATAATATTGCACGCCCCACTTTTCAGTTTTTTATTTGTTAAAAAAGTTTAAATTACTCAATAAATTTCATTCCACTTCACGATTGTGTCCCACTTGTTGTTGTTTCTTGACAAAAAATTTAAATTTGATATCTTTATGTTTGAAGCCTGAAATGTGGCGAAAGGTTGCAAGGTTCAAGGGGGCCGAATACTTTCGCAAGGCACTGTAGCTCCTATAATGCATCCATTTATGGGCAGCCATCAGGCAATCTGCCAGCACACCTTATCAGCCTGTATTAATTTATAGCTGTAGTACAGTGCGAGCTGTTAACCTCTTCCTGCCTGCAATTCTTCTTCTTCTCTCTCTCTCTCTCTCGGTTGTGTAACACTCGGAATGATATATACTGTGTGAAGAAAAATTATAATTTTGCATGAGATGGATAAAATAAAGGCCGCTTCTTACACCGTGTGATCTTGGTTACTCACAATCTTGAGAAAAAAAACATGTTGACATCTTTGGTCGTCAATTCGAAACTGTTTTTGATTATACAGTGACAGCCAAAAAGATGGTGTGTGTCAAAATTCTGACAGTTTCCTGATTATTTTAAACAACATACCACATATGGACTAATCATCATAATACAGGATAAAATGAGGCAGAATATAGTGGCCCACTGTAAGATCAGTAAGCTCAGCAGCCAGTTTAAAAAACATAAGAGAGTCACGGTTCATGATCAAAATTCTGCTGCATCTCTGTTTGCACATTTTGTTCTCTGTTTACATCTGCAAATCATTCTCGAACCATCAATCAAAGCAACGTAATGTGACGTAGCGCTGAGCGATTGACAAAGCTGAGATGGTGAAGCATCAATAAGCCCGTGAACGAGCAAAATAGTACTTCAGCAAAGAAGTCTCACATCAGCTTCAACCTCTTTGGTTGTTTTCAAAAAAGACCTCAATAAAGCACCTTTTTACAAAGCTAGGTTTGTACACGCTGCAGTGTTCCCTACACAAAGGTGCCTGAGCAAAAAATGACATCATCACATATTTTGAGTAAAGTGTGAAGGCCTTCACAAGTTGATCTTATCGAATCTACCATGAGACATAGATGATTGTGATTGGCCCAAAGCAGGGTAGATTTTTCTGCTTCCCAGGCTGCAGCTCTACAACTCACCTGTAAGATCACTGTTATTATGCTGTTCGTAAACTGTAAGCTCATTTTCCAGTTTTTTTGGACGATTATTGGACGCTAGCTTTAGGTCGCTAAAACCCCCCACCCCTATTTTCAGATGAGACTACGTCCCATAGTCTCTCTGTAGGAGAAGGGGAATCACCAGTGTGGTTTGTAGATGTGGAGCCCAGAGGAAACAAGAAGTTAAGCAGATAGTCAAAATGCATCCCGATCTTTCTCTTTGGCTTTGATCCAGTACTTAGAAAACGCATCCTTCCCTTGTTTCCGCCCTCCAGATCATATCACCGATCCAAGTGGGAGAAAAAAAAAAGTTTCACTTGAAGCCAGATCGGATTAATCGGTGTGTCTGAAAACAGCTGAGGAACGTCGTGCTGCCACAGATCCAGGACTAATTTACAAAACCTCTGAGAGTTGAGGATGTGCGCTTGATGTATAAAGTTTTTGTCCCTCTTTTCTCTGCGTCTCGCGCTCCACTGACAGCAGCAAAATCGCAGAGGAAACAGGAAAGGCCTGAGCAGCTTGGTGTTGGGACGGATATCCTCTTTGGGAGGCGTTCCCCTCCTCCCTCACTTAACTCTCCCTCTCTTTATGTCTTTTTAGCGTTTTTCTCCTTCCACCTCATTTCGATGTGGCATTTGCAGAGCTCAGGAGTGTACCACAGACTTCTGTCCATCTGTAATTTTTCTTTTGGGGTCATCGTAGCGGAGTGAACTATGTGTTGGCATGGTGACGAGGAGGATGAGGACAGCTCAGAGGTGAAGTGTTGCTGGCTTGTTTGTTTGATTCGTGTGTTCCTGTAATAGTTGCGGGGATTTCTAGTAATTGTCGCTCTGTCTCTCCTGCTCGGTTCCTGATTGTGTGTCTGGCTGGATGAGTCTCAGCTAGAGGTGATTTTTGACAGGAAGTGAGTAGAAACTTCTGGAGCCCAATTATTTACTGGAACTTAAGTGTGTTTGCAATTAAAGTTTAAATGCTGGTGGCATTTGTCACCCAGTGGAGAGGGACCGGTTTATGAGAAAAGGCTGAAAAAGGACAATGGATGGCTCATGTCATGGGATGGTTTTGTAATTCACTTTTAAGTTTGAGTATAGCCTCGAGTTTTAGCCCATTTGGCAGACAGACTGTCTTGAAAATGGCATTTCTAATGGTATCCCTGAACTTAAGTAACCCTAAAGCTTTTCTTCTTCTTTGTTTTAAAATATTGTAAACACTGTCTGAACTAGATTTTTGTCATTCCTCACTGCTCCTCCTGCTTCCTTTTGTAGTATTTTTATTTTTAACCAATTTGCCTTTTTTCCAACATCCCTAATGTCTCTCCCTTTCTATCTCTTTCCTCCCATTACGGCCTTATCTTGCTCACCATCTCTTCCTCTTCTGTCTCCCTCACTCTCAACACCTCCTCGTATACCGCTTATTGTCCTGGCAAAGATTTTATTCATCACAACTTCTTTATCCTTTTTTCCTCTCCAGAGTGACCCGGGTGGGCTGTCTGTTCTGGAGCAGCTTGGCCTGGACCAGAACTCGGACTTCTCCGACTCCAGCGTGCAGCAGCTTTTGGATGAGCAGCGAGAAAGAATCCGCAGAGAGATTCGAAAGGAGCTGAAAATCAAGGAGGGAGCTGAGAACCTACGCAGGGCGACGACTGACAAGAGGAACGCACAGCAGGTCAGCCACAGCCGCCCTCTGATCAACCTAAAAGTCCTTTTTACACAGAGATTGCTGAAGGGCTGCAACAAAGTCCCTTCTCTGCATCATGCTGCTTCAGTGTGTGATTTTAGACAGCATGCTGGCATCGCAGAAGCAGAAGAGGTGAATCAGGTGTTACAAGTAACACAATAACAGTGGCATAACATGGCAATAACAATCATTTGCCTTGACCGTTATATGGTGGTTAGTCTCTAGTCAGAGGGTACGGAGCTCCCAGAACGCATTGTTTTCCCAATTTTTGCTCATTTATGGCTGTTGTTTCTCTTTAAGTTAGCTGCTAATTGCTACTAGCTGCTTTTTATATCTCTCGTAGAGGGTTACATGCATAACGCTTTGTCAAACTACCTCTACTTTTGGCGTAAAGGTAAGACCATAACATCCCCCCGTACCACAATTATAGCTTTAATACACATATTCCAGCCTTGAACAGGCAGTGTAAAAGGGTCTTAAGCCTTCAGCCACCAGGACTTGTTAGAATCCAATAGTCTCCAGATTTGTTTTTGCTCATCATACCAAATAAATGTCTAATTGTTTGTGGAAGAGTCTTTAAACAGGTTTCCAACTGACGGTGGATTATTTGAAAGGGCAAAGAGGATATCAAGGATCTGTAAAAGGACACTTTACAAGACACTCAATATGAGAGTGTGTCTTACCAAAACATCACAAACAAGGCAGGAGTAAAATGATATGTTCATGGAAGTTCTCTGATTTTTAAGTTGTGAAGTCATTGAATTTTACTTTAGTGCAACCGTGGGAAACCAGTTTAATGACTGGACCTCTGGTGAATCATACCAGTTCACAGGAACGGGGTGGACATGCTGGTATGTTACATTGTTATCCTGTTTGTCCTTACAGAAAGTTGAGACTCTCTGAAGGATCTGGCACTTTTCAAACGCTTCATGTGACCAGTGTTATGATCTTTATTTACTCAGCAGAAGGCTCACTGAGCACACATTTCCACAGTGTGAGGCAGGGCAGGAATGCCACACTGGCTCATACATTTACTTCCCTGAGCTGCCCAGCACAGCTGCACCGGCTCTGTCTGTTGCAGTTGGAGAGTTACAAGCTTTGCTCTAAAGCAACTGGAAGAACTGCGTCAAGGAATTGGTCTGTAACGCAAAAAAGTTTGATAGTGTGCACAACCAACCTCTGATGGGTCCAGGAGTAGGACAACAAGCAAACAAAACAAAGGGTCACAACTGTGGCATCCGTACGAAATTATACGCCCTGTATTCTGTTGAAGGTTTTAATTTTTTAAATTTGATTTTCAACCTAAAGACAATGTGTATACAAAGATGCATTTCTATTTTTGGTGGAATGAAATTTGAGTGAAAAGGAACACAAAGACTGAAGTCATTCACTTTGCTATCCACATTTTTCCCTCAGTTTCGGACAGTGATCAAACTGGAAAAAAATTAGGTCACAGTTCAGGACACAGCTGCACCTCTATAAAATATATACAAGTCACTGTCATGTTGTCAGAAAGAATACCCAGATCGTTATACCAGCATTTTAGTATAGATAAAAAGCTGAAGTCACTTTCAGGATATGCCGACACAAAGCTAAGTTATAATTGTGGATTGCACAGTGTAATGGCTATAGAGCAATGACACCATCTGTGTTTTTATTTTTTCGCTAAAACCTCGCCTTCACTTTGAAGTTCTGTCTGCATCTGAGTCCGATCTCCTGGGAAAAAGAAGGCTCGATTTACGGCACAAAGGAAGTGCATCAACCCCTGCAGGATCAAAACAGGAAGAGGGTAGCACTTTTGTTTTCCCTGGTAACTATCAGTAGCTACTCCCAGTCACCAGAGAGTGCTGGTTTAAGTTCTTTGCAGTTACTATCCAAAATAATGGAAATGGTGGGAGGTGCAATAACCAAAGCAACTGTGCAAAGTGTGTGCCAGGCTGTGAGGAAAACAGAAAACGATGGAGTTGTGTTTGCAACAGCAGTGCTAAAATAATACCACTGGGAAAATGTTAGGAGATGGGGTTAAAAAGTTGTCTGTTTCCACTTGAAGAGGGTTTTTCAAAGCTAAGGAAAAATTGATCACCCAGGAGCAAATACACCTGTCTGATTAGAGTGAGTGGAGACCTTTAACAGTTTTCCCTTTCTACTCAACAGGCTACAAGGGTTCAATTTGTTTTACTTAGCTTGACAGGAATGCTGAGCTCTCTTCAGATTGCAGAATGTCTGCATCAAATTCATGAAACATGATTACGACAGAATTTCTATGCAACCTTTATTTAGCCAGATAAACCCAACTGAGATAAAATCTCTTTCAGTAGTGATCTGGCTAAAGTTATATGTTGAGTACGCATCAATTACAAACTTACAATAAAATATAAAACAATACATCACGAACGGTACAGAGTAAAAACTACTGTCCATGCATCAAAAGATAATGTACCACACAAACAGACAAAAAAGTATCAAGACATGGCAAGATTGTTATACATTGTGGCTTAAAAAATTTCTTCGTGAACTTCCGTTAACTTTCGTGTGAAGTTGGTTAGAGAATTGAGGAAGTCCAGACTGAGTCTAGCCTGCAGGTAATTAAAAGACTGACGGATGTTAAAATCTTCTTTTTCCAGTGTGAGTGCGCATAGGTGGCACCTTTTTAAAGGGACAGTTAACACAGAAATGTAAATTAATTCATTATTCACTCACCCTCATGATGATGAAAACTGTGGTGAAGTTTTATAGCCCACAATACACTTTTGGGGGTTCACAGGGAAAATCCCCATATCCCTAATGAAGCGAATGGTGACCCGGATTCAAAAGTAAAAAAAATAAATAAATAATAAAACCATAAAATGTTTCCATACTGCTCATCAAAAGTAAACCAAGTGTTGTTGTTCGGGAGATGAGTGCAACGTCTTTTCCCGATGAACCTCTGGCAGTGTTTTGTTGACTGTATAACTTGGCCTGACTTTTCCTCGGCATGAGGGTGAGTAGATAATGACTGAATTTTCATTTTGGGGTGAACTATCCCTGTAAGCATAGCCAATTGTTAGATCTAAAGATTGTAGGTATTCTGAGAAATACAGACTTACAGTAGTCCTAGTAGGTAAACCGACTAGAATGGCCTTCTATTGAAATATACTAGTACTGCATCCTGTACAAACCAAGTGAAGACCATCCGACCAGACTGTACGATGTGTGGTGATGAGTCCTGCAGCCTGAGATTGAAAAATATCTCAAAGCAGCATGATGAAATGGGTCCAGTCTGACTAAAGCAGTGTAAATCTGTAAATGGTATCACCATAGTCTATCTGAGACAGGAGCAGGCCTGTAACCAGACATCTACAAAAAGTCAACATCAAAATAGGAAACATAATAGCAACAAGCCTTCTTTCGAGCTCCTTGTGACATTCTTGCGTGTGTTGTTTTTGTTTTTGTCCACGCACTGTCCACAGTTTCACAACATAAATAATCTTTTCCTGTATTTGCTCTTGCCTGCAGGTGGACAGCCAGTTGCGTTCCTCTAACCGTAAGCTGGACAACCTACACGCTCAGCTGCAAGAACTGGATGCTCACATCGTGGTGAAGGGAGGAGAGGAGAATAAAGGTATGTATGTGGAAAACTATTTCTGATATTAAAGAGGACGTGTTAGATTAGTCAGCAAGACTGCTTTGTGGCAGGATTTTGGCCTCATTCTATAAAACACCTTCATTTGTGAGGTATTAAATCCACTTGACATTTTTATCTTATGAATATTTAGTGTAGCGAATACAGTTCCATTCAGATTTATGTGTGTTCGTAAAGGCAGCTGGACTATTCCAAAAGTCACGACACACATTATTTGAAAGTGCATGAAATTCCCACAGGAGTGTTTTCACTTTATAGCGGACCATGTGAACCCTCATCATGTTCCTTTTTATAACATTTCCAACCTTTTTTCCCTTCCCTCTGCAGATGAGTGTCCTCAGTCTCCCGGGGCGGAGAGTCGTACGTCAGCCCACAAGGAGCGCATCGCTGCCCTGGAGAGACAGCTCAACATCGAGCTCAAAGTCAAACAGGGAGTTGAAAACATGATCCCCATCTACGCCAATGGATCCACCAAGGTACAAGACATTGACTTAATCCGTACACACACATTCACCAAGGGGAACGGTGTATATTACCACAGACAAAGATGCACATAATGAAGACAGGGCAATGTAAAGAGCATTTTGTAGGTTATAGTACGCGGTAAACCCCTCCCCCAGTTGGCTGACAATGCACAGGTCGTGTCCACAACCTTGCAATCTGCTGACTCAGATGATAATCTCTAAATGTGTAGGACCTGTGACACACAAAACCCCCTCGCCAATGCACACATCTCATCATTTGATTACTTAAAAAATCCCCTCCCCCCTCTTTAATGCAGCATCAGTGTCACCTTTCCATTCCACCTTGCTCTTGTACCTCCACTTCCCTTTCTGTTTTACTGAAAATTAAATGCCCATAATAACAATAAATGAAGAAAAAGGGATAAAGGACTCCTCTATGCTGCTCAGAGTTTTCTCGTATTCTACTCTTCACCTTCCCATCATGTACTTTGCCTTTTGTCCCGAATCCACTCAGGATAAGAAGATGCTGCAGACGGCCCAGCAGATGCTGCAGGACAGTAAGACCAAAATTGACATCATCCGCATGCAAATCCGCAAGGCTGTGCAGGCCACAGAGCACAATGACGACACACAGGGTGAGTTTCATTGGCTGGATAAATGAGTTTATGTAAAGTATAGCTGACACTTACTGTGTAGGTAATAATGGAGCACCAGTGACGCCAAACACACTCATGGCCATGGTTTTGGACAAACACCTTCCAACTTCCCCAAGTTCCAGTAGAATTGTTTTTGTTTTATTAGTCAATAATGGTTACTCGCCTTGTGTGTAAATGTTTACAGTATTTGTTTGCACTGTAAGGGTCTGTTTCCACATAGCATTTTTTCTGAGCACCGGCATGTTTTTTCAGTTGTTTGCTGTGAGCAGAGAGCGTGTGCTGCTACCGAGAGAAAAGGCTCTGCGCCCAGGGTATTGTTTTCAGATCACTCCGGCTTTTTCTGCAGCCACTCCGAGCGCCTCTCGGTGCTGGTGAAGTCACCGCGGCACCTTTAGCTCCTGTACGATATGCCAGCCAAAAAATATCACAACAAAGACAGAAAAGTCCATTTGTGGGAGCAGATAGGGCGACGTACACTGATCGTTGTTAGTGAGAGTTGTGCTTTTATCACTGTACGGGTTCTAAGCTTGTTGTTAACTGTGCAGTTGATCCTCTGTTAGTGCTTTTTTATGAAGTGCTGGGAGGAATCACTCCCAGACCTCGTGCCATCACTTTTCTGCTGAAGACATACACTATGTGGACAAACGCCCTGAAAGGCCAGCACTTTTGGATACAAGTCTTCTATGTAGTCCTTTAACACAGAACAGTGTTAAAATACTGACATAAAACCACATGAAGTAATACAAAAATAGTATAATTTTGACATACAAGCTGTAATTATGCTGCATTAATGTGCTCCCCTGATAGTCCTATTTCCCAGTTGGAAAGTTGTTTTTCCATTTCGGTGTGCTAATGAGCTTTTAAGTCGTAATGTGGAAACAACCTGGATGATTCAAAGATCCAAAGAGGTGTTTTTTTTTAATTGCGAAAAGCGTTTAAACCAGAAACAGTTTGAAGGTTAATAATACTAAATGAATGTGTCCTAGTCTTTTTGCTGCACCAATATATTCCCTAAAACCGGTAAAATATTGCTTTACCTGACTTGTTATCAGGGTTAACGCTAATAAATAACTTTTCTAACTAATCAAGGGCACTCTATGCAGACAATGACTAAAGGTTCCTACCTAAAACCATAGTATAAATTACATGAGCGTAAAATTGATACATAATACATGCATTAATCAAAAGTTTCTTCTCATAAACCAGACAAATGTTTTCTTCCGCCATGTTTCTGCATTGATAACATTAATGTCGGCAAGTTCACGTGTCATTTTTTTTAATTACTCCAACACCACAAGAATGCGCTAATATTCCTGAACAGCCGAAATAGCCTGAACATTGTTTGTTCATGTGTCAGAGGAAGGTGAGCTAAACTGTTAATTTCACTGTGTGTTAGACTCTCAAGTACAACACTGTCCTTTATGACGGTGGTCAGCTGCCACTGACGGGATGCTTTTTATCTGTCTTTCTTCATGTTCTCATTTTCTCTGCATGTCATACAGTCCGTCCTGAGCAGCAGCTCCAGACAGCAGACACACATAAACAGATCAATAAAGAGCAGCCTGTGTTGTGGGGAAAAAGATGAAGAGGATGGTTAGGACTGAAACACAGTGGACTGTGTGTGTGTGTGTGTGTGTGTGTGTGTGTGTGTGTGTGTGTGTGTGTGTGTGTGTGTGTGTGTGTGTGTGTTTGTTTGTGTGTTTTTGTGTGTGTGTGTGTGTGTGTGTGTGTGTGTGTGTGTGTGTGTTTGTTTGTTTGTTTGTGTGTTTTTGTGTGTGTGTGTGTGTGTGTGTGTGTGTGTTTGTTTGTTTGTGTGTTTTTGTGTGTGTGTGTGTGTGTGTGTGTGTGTGTGTGTGTGTGTGTGTGTGTGTGTGTGTTTGTGTTTGTGTGTGTGTGTGTGTGTGTGCGTGCGTGTGCGTGCGTACGGTGAACAAATGTGTGAGTGAGTTACACAAAGCCTGTGAAATGGCCCACCTGGTGCATTACCACAATCAATCAAATTCACACAGAGATGCACTCAAAAAGAAAAAACATCCAACAAAAGGACTGGCAAATAAAAAGTCCTACACACACACACACACACACACACACACACACACACACACACATATGCTCACTCACACTGGCAGAACAGCAATATCCTGGTGTGCACTGAGGCAGAGCACAAACATTGTCTAGACAGGTGATCACATGTAATAAATGTACGGCAGCGTGTTTGTACACATTAAGTTTCAGTCAAACATGTGATGTCCTGTTCTCTTCCTGTTCTTTCTGACACATTATATGTCGGGCAGAGTGGTCAATGCCACCGCAGGGCAGGTGGGAGAGTTTGTGTAGGGCAGTGAGTGCTGTGAACCATTATGGGTCCTTTCCTGGTAAACAGGGCCGATTGATTATGGTCACAAGAAGTGGGTGGTTTGGTAAAATGCAGCAAGGGAGCAGGGAGAGAGTGATGGGAGAGGGGGAGGACTCAAAAGATTTTAAAGATATTGTACTCCCTTTGGGGCTATATATTTGTATTTGCTCATGTCAGGCAATGGTTATAAAAAAAATGGGTTTTTAAGGTAAAGAAGGTAATGGTCATACTTTATCCCCTTGTGTCCATTATGTGAAAAATCCTGGGTTTTATGGTTCGGTGTCCCTTCTACTGCTGTAACGTGACAGTATTATAGATGTTACAAGGTAGTTGTGATTTTTTTGAAGTGGAGATGTGTGAGATACTTATCTATAGTCAGTGTATTACATACAGTAGATGTTGGAGAGCCACCACAGAAGCTCCAGAATGTACTGCTGAGGACGGAGGCAGCAGCAAAACCTATTTCAGCCACTTAAAGGCCTACCCATAAAATCAATATCAGTTTAAGAGTACGCTATATTAAGAATGTTCTCACTGCTGTACCTCGCCATCAGACAGCCCTTTACTTTGGCACTACATTTTCTCAGCTGTAGAACTTCCTCTCTCTCCTTCTGTCGATTCAGTCTCTCTCCGCAAAAGTTCCTCTGTATATTCTTGTTCGTAAAGGTATTTTATTTTTTTGTCTCTACAGTGAACAGCATTTTGTCATTGTTCTCACGGTCACTCTTTTTTTCTTGTTGTTCCACCATAAACTGCTGAAAATTGGACTCAAACAGCTTATTATAGAGTGCAAGGCACGGCTGCGCTTGTTCGTATGCTTACAGAAGTTCTACGGTCAAGAAAATGTAGTCTTAAAGCGGTAAAAATGTGCTTAATATAGCGCACACATAACTGATATTATTTTTTGTAGGGGGTCCCTTTTTTAAGGTGGCTAAAATATGTTTTCCTCATCCAGACTCCATAAGTCACTGAGCTTCTGTGTCAGTACTGTGTCGTGCATAGGGTCGGGTACCAGTCACATTTAACTGGTTCTGGTACCTGGAATGCGGTACCTTTTTCTGTACTTTTTTTCCTCTGTCATAGGAAAAATGTGATTTTTGAACAAGCTGCAGGAGTAACTTCATAGAGCACAGTTCTACTTCTATGCTCTTTTCTGATCACACATCGAGCTAATCCTCTGAATGTGTCCATCTGTTTGTGTGTGTTTGTTTGCGTGTATAGCAGTGATATGAGTATGTAGAAAAGAAAATAGATCACATACCAAAGCTGTCACAGCAGATCTGTGCTGCAACAATACATATAGTTTGTTGGCAAGTGGCTGCAGTGCTCGGTGGTTGGCTTCCTGGCTTCAGGGCCCTTTTGCTTTCTGTCTGAAGTTGAGTGTAATGGCTCTGCCAGCCTCTGAGCTCTGCAGCCGGCTTGCAGGCTTTGAAGGTAGAAGGTAGAAGGTCGATTTTTAAAAATACAAAGTTTAAACAAAATTTAAGTTTAACAAAGTTTAAAAAATGAAATCTCATCTGTCCTTGATCCTGTTACATCTTAGGACGTGAAGGATGAGTTGGTTAAAATCAGCAGCTTCCAAGGAAAATCCATGCGGTTCTTTGGGCATTTTGCTGCTGATCGCATCATTCAATTCCTTCAGTGCACACTTTGAATTTGCAACAGTCTTGTGTCCTTATGGCTCCCAACAAGGTCCGTCTATCCAGTGCAACAGCTTGATCTGGGATGTTCGGGGTTAACCATGTCTCTGTGGAGATATGTGCAGAGCAGTCTCTGATTTCCCGATTCCTGATTTCCCTGATTTGTGGCGCTTTTGCAGCACTTCCGCCTCTTGTCTCAACCCAGCGTTCTGAGCCAGATGCACTCCAGGTACTGACACTTGTAAATAGGTACTTTGTTGTACTGAGTTAATTTGGATAGGACTCTTTTTAAGTACAAAGTTCGGTACCCGATCCTGTCCTGCCTGCTTCTCCAAACCAGGGGCGACCGCCATGTAAGCAAACATTTTGGTACTTTAAGGAGAACGCCACCAATTTTACACATTAGTCTTTGGTGGTATGTAATACTTCACACCTCCCTGAAATTTCACCGGGGTATACTGTATATGACGATTTGAGTTTGAGCTGCTACTCATCTCTGCTTCAGGCTGGCAACTTCAGGCTACATTAGCTGTTAGCGGCGTAACATATCTACATTCCTTACCGAACCGTGGCCACGTTGCATCGTGGGTGAAGTAGATAGCAAGTTTTTAGAAAGACAGAAGAATGCATGTGAGGTTCTGCTGCGTTGATTTTGACCCTAAATTCAAGCAGTCCATCGTGAGTCCGACAGTATTATAGGAGTGCAGTACTAAGGCTGTGGTATACTCTAATATAAGTTTAGTTCCCCCAAATCTGATCTTCAATTATGTACAATGCATGTAGAGTAAGCCTTTCTACACTTTCTCTGTAAGTATTTTATTGCTTGTATATACAGTTATACATATGACTCTTATAACTTTAGCACTTGGATTATCTGCTTTTGAGCTGGTGCCCACATAGTCTTTGGATCTTTCCAGGTTATTCTCTCTCCTTAAAACCTCACACACACACCGGGGTTGTGTGTATAGTGTACACAGACAGACAGTCTCCAGGCACCACACCCGCTGGAGAGGTCATCTAGCAGGGTCTGGGCTTCAGGCAGAACACCTTATTAGGAGATAAAAGCATCCACATCCATCTCCACCCCTGCCTCCCCCTTTTCCTTTCTTTTTCCTCCTGTCTCATGCAGCACTTTGAACAGCCCATAAGTCATAAAAAATATTTTTAATCACTCCTTTGTGTCCTTCCTCTTCACTAGCTTGGCATTTGAAGGGCAAATGCACTTTTTTTTCGAATGCTATTTATCCTGTTGTCCTTTTTCCTTATCTCCTGCCTCCTCTGCTCTCTGCGTATCTGTGCACTCCATTGTGTTTGTTGCTCCCTGTGAGAGGCTGCTTGTGCCATTAAGCTAACCACTTAGCTGTAATTGTGCTCCACGGGTGTTACTCTGAGGCTGACCCCATGACTGTTTTTCTGAGTGAGGGAGCTTGAGTGTGTTTTTTCCTTTTGACTGATAGCACAGAGCCTAATTTTCTCTTTAATCTCACTTACATTACCAGACCTTTCCATTTAAGGGGTGAAATAAATGATTGTTAGTGTTTTCACTGCTGCATTTTGAAGTGGCTTTTAGTCTGCAGTACAGAGTGACTGGAAATATGATTTTTGTCTTTTAGCACTTTTTGTTGTTAGTATATGATGTGATTTAAAGTTTTTCACTTGACCTTTCATATTTAATGCCTCTCCTGCTGAAGCTTGCAAGCAGGTCTTGATTTATTAAAGAGTTTGTTATGATGGCAGGTTTTTCTCATGAACTCTTTTCTTGATCTTGAATTAGGTGGTTTTTAACACCTAATCTCACTTAATTAGCAGCAACATGCTCAAACAAGCGCTGAATTTTCATAGTAGCTGCTGATTTTAATCAACTCCTCCTTCAACTCCAAAGATGTAGCAGGATCAAGGAGAAATTGTAATTTAATTTTTTAAACGAAACAAATAAATCTACCTTGTACCCTGGTAGAACAGCAACCCTTGTGTTCAATGAGGTAAAATTACTGTTTCTGTAAAAAGCATCTGGCTGTTAAGAGATCATAGATTAAATGTCACTTTCTGTTCATTTCCTGGGATAACTGAGGCTTAGATTATACTGCATGAGTTGTGTAAGAGTTTGTAAACTAATGTTTTGGTGTGGGTTTGCTGTCGTTAAACGTGGACCCCTGGGACTTCAATTCATCAATTCATCAAGATTTTTCTCTGTTTTTGCATTCTTTGATCACCGGATGGATGCAAAAAAAACAAAGAACAAAGTTTTGTTAATGAATTCAATGTGACACGGCATGTGTTATTGATATACAAATGGTCATTTGTGGGGTGAGGTATTCTTTTAAAGATAGCATGAATGAGAAGGGTTCTGATTGCTGTGTCTGCTTTTAAAGATGCGAATCCAAAAGCTATTTGGAAGTTGGGACTAAAGTTAATGTTGTTTACTGGGAAACACTCAGAGGCTGCTCACCTCCCTCCAGGCGCTGCTAATGTTTTCTTTGTCTGACTCTTGTGTAATGCATGACATGCATTAAGGCATTAACCTGACTTAGTTAGCCCAGGGGAGTTCCCTATAACATATTATTGTCAAAACTAAAGTCTACAGTCTTAATGTGCACCTGCCAAGTTTGAACTATAGCGTATAGTTGAGTAAAAGTTGCATGTGGGATTAAAGCAGCATCCTATGTTATCACAGCCTCAGCTGCACTGTGTAAAATCCTCTTTTCTGGTGCACAGTAATGTAATGTGTCCATCCCAACACTGCAGGTAACCAGGACCTCTGCGGGATGGAGCTGCGTATCGAAGAGCTGAGGCATCACTACAGGGTAGAGCATGCTGTCGCTGAGGGGGCCAAAAATGTGCTCAGGCTCCTAGGGGCCAGCAAGGTCCAAGACAAGAAAGCCCTCTCTGAGGTTAGACTGCTCTCACACACACACACACAAATGCACACACGTACCCTGCAAAACGCGCAAAGCCTTTTCATATCTCACATTTTCGTAGTGCGAAACTTAAGACTTCTTTCATTGGATCTCAACCTGGAGACAAAAACATTCTAACTTTTTTTCTGATGTTGTCTCCAGCCTGTACACCATCATTTATTTATTTATTTTTTCTTAACAGTTTTTACAGCAATCATCATTTTATAAGGCGTCTGATAAACTTGAAGCTTTATGGGTCCAACATAGACAGAAAAAAATGATAAAAGATACTACAAAGTAATTTAGTCTCAAGTCTGAGTCTCATCTCACAGCAGCTTTAATTACTGTTTGCTCTTTATGAAAAAAACAAATGTTTAAGAAACATCTTCATGACAGCTGCTCCAAAATTACACATGACCTCACAACTCAAAATAACATCATATGCTATATATCTGTGCTGGTGTTGGTTGCTGGTTCCTTCATCATGCGTTGATGAGCCCATAAAGTAACTTTCAAAGCAGTACTCTTTTTTAATGTTTTTATTTAATTATTACTCTTATTGTTAGTCATTGTGCACAATATGGGCTGCGCAAATAATAAAATAATTAATTAATAAAGGAAAATGTTATACAACATGCCATCATAAATTAAGCATTGTTGTTGCTGCTTTATTTTTTGGCACAGACCGCAGCAAAAATCACATAATCATCTTCTTTTGCATACTGTGCAGCCCCAGTGAAATGTAACAAACTTATGACAGGAGGAATGGATTGTGTGTGCTTTAAATTCAGATGCAGAGCTAATAATGCATGCGTGTTAAAGGTGCTCTGTGTCGATGCTCTGTAGGCGCAGTCTCGTCTGAGCGAGGCGTCTCAGCGGTTAGACCTGCTGAGGGACTCTCTGGACCAGCGTCTTGCAGAGCTGCCGGAGGACCATCCCAAGGCCAGCATCATCAAAGAGGAGCTTGTCCTGGCCTCCTCCCCTGTCTTCAGCTCTCGCCATGGCGCCCCCTACCTCCACAACCAGTACAGCACCCTCAACAAGCCCTCTCCTCTCACTGGTATGTAAATACAGAACAAAGCTTTGCAGGTCAAAGTCAAGAAAGCTCACTCTAAAAGAAATCATCACAGATAAACACTGACAATTGCAACTTGTATAGCACTGTATACCCCAGATTAGATAAGCACAAGCTTTTACAGTGAAGCGTTTGACATACTAACGCACTGTCACTATGGAAACCACAGAGAAGTTAGTGTCTTTGTGGTGCCAGCTTATTGATTAAAGTAGTATAATGACATTTTGCTCTCCTGCCGTGTGAATGAAAAGACCATTTAAATAACCACTTCAACTTTTCTACAACAAAATACAAAAGAATCGCTTCAGTTTTGCCTTCAAATCATGTTGTGCTGTGTTTATATACACTGCTAGTCTGACTGACTTTTGTACTAAAGACTTGCACTTGCTGCTAGAAAATTGTAGTGATAAAACACTGCTGTCATAACCACACATCATTCTTACCTCAAAGAAATGGAAAAACAGCATTTTGGGTCTTTTTGTGGCAATGTGGTTATCCTGTGTTGAAAAACCTACCCATTTGATTAGTTTTATACATTGTTTCACACACAACTAGATCCACAAGTAGATATAGAGTCAACATGTGCATCAACACACCTTTAAAACCTAAACTGAGGGCTTTACAATTATGTGACAAAAATAAGATGCAAGACCAAGGAATTTGGAAGATGTTATAATTTAAGTGTGAGTGGATAGGATTCATATGATTACAATTAAGTATATAGACAGTAAGGATTAGAATTAAGTGTGTTTTATTATCCCATATGATCATATGTGATGGGTTTGTAATGGCTTTTCATTGATTTTAAGGCCAGTTGTTCGTATGTTGAACCGGTTCTGACTATTTTTTGGAAGAGGGTATTTGGCTTTTGCAAGTGCTTGTTATCTTTGATTTGATTTCACTTTATTATCACAAAAAAAAATCTTCGTCATCTAGCCAACAACAAAATCATGCAACAGTCACCACAAATCACATCAGACGTCAAAAAAAGTGGATGCAGTGCAACAAATGAATCAGTCCTTTTGCATTCAGTTTTCAACCCCGGTACACTGAGGCTGCTTCAAAGCCATACTCTGATTTAGTAGTGTGACAGACTGGGGGAAAAAAAGAGTTCCTAACCCTGTTTCAGGCTTTGTAAATTGAAAACAGCATATCTAGAGATTTTTAGCCTTGAATTTACAATTTTTTGTTTTTATGATGCTTTTGGCCTCTAATTGGTCATACCTGAGTTGTTCCCCTCTGTCTTCAGGTACCTTACAGGTGCAGCTGCTGGGCTGCGTGGGCCTGTTGGAGGTGGTCCCAGGTCGCAGTAAAGGGACAGCCGTCATGCTGCCCTGCTACAGCCCCGGAGACACCAGGTCCTTCATGAGAGGCAGCAAGGGACTGTACGGACGGAGCGGCTCAGTCAGCGGGAAGACGCCCAGCAAGACAGACGAGCTCTCCTGTAAGTGGACGTATGAGTGTGTGACTGTGTTTGTGAGTAATAAGAATAATAACACATTTTAATTACAGAGCTCACCTTACAGTGATCATAGAAAGCACAATAAAACATGTAACACCCAACATTAATCACACATGAAAAGCAGCTCTCGAAAGGTGAGTTTTGATTAATGATTTGAACTGATAAGATAAGTCTTTAATAATCCCACACCAGAGAAATTTACACGTTACAGCAAGCTCAAGAGTCAGAAACGGAGAAAAAGCAAAACAAAAAGAGATTTGAGTGCAAAAAGGCATAAATTATTACAAAATACAAATTCGATCATATAAAATAAAGAAATATGAAATCTGTATTCACTATATAAACCTTTTACATTTGCAGATAATGTATGTCCATGATTGATAGTTGCACAGGATAACTGAAACACACACGGTGTGTGGTATTTTTACAGGAGAAATATATATTATTGCACAGTAAGTGGTAAGACATTGCACATTAGCACATGTAGCAAATCTATCTTAAGTGCATTAATTTACCGTGCGTCCCTTTAGGTTGCTGAGGTTAGATTCTGTGGGTCGGTGCTCACACATTACGGCACAGCAGCGTCAGCACGTTTAGCTGAAGTGTCTCAATACTCTGAGCAGACTTTTCACAGCCGGCCTTTCTTTGGTCTTGCACTTTCTGCAGTGTCTCCAAGGAAATTAATCACAATCATTTATCAGTACTTCGATTGTATATTTGTACTGTGAGCATACAGTAGCTTTTATTTTTATAGTGGTCAGGGCTAAAGTGCCAGGTTCTGTGTAGGAATTCGACTTACGGAGGGAATAAAATGCGCTGATCTTTTTGTGTGTGTGCAGCTGAGGTGAGTGCCGTGCTGAAGCTGGATAATACCGTGGTGGGTCAGACACCGTGGAAGACTGTGGGAGAGCAGGCCTGGGACCAGACCTTCACTGTGGAGCTGGAAAGGGTCAGTACATTCCCCCCTTTATTCATAAACCCTTTATCGCTAACAATCAATTTCATAAGTACTACACCCGAAAACCACTCCAGCTTTGCCCCCCCAATCAGGAACCACTTCTTCCCAATTTAGTATCACATACAGAAGTTCAAAGATATGGAATCAATTTCCTCCTCACCTGTTTAAACCTTCTCCTTTAATTTAAAAAAATCAGTGAAAAACTTCCTATTTTAACGATAGTCCATCATGATGTGTGTTTTTGTTCATGTTTACCTTTTCTACTCTTCTTCTTTTTCTTTACATAATTATTTCTGTCCTCATCTGCCTGTCCCACCTCTTATTTATATTTTCATTATAGCCTATATTCAAAAAAGTGTATATATGTATATATTTATAATTGTTTTTGTTTAATCTTAAGAGGTTGTGTGTACTGATTGATAGTTTTGTAAGGATTCCCACTTGTCAAGCCCCGTGAGGCTTTTCTGGGTTTCCCCTGCATGTTTCCTTTTTTAAAAATGTATAACATTGTCATTTTTAATATGTGCAAAATAAATCAAATCAAATCAAATATTAACCATCGCTGGGTGCCTGCGTGTGTGTGTGTTTTAGTCCAGGGAGATGGAGATTGCAGTCTACTGGAAGGACTACCGCTCGCTGTGCGCTCTGAAGTACCTGAAGCTGGAGGAGTTCCTGGACAACCAGAAACACAGAGTTCAGCTGGAGCTGGAGCCTCAGGGCCTGCTGCTGGCCGAGGTACACACACATACACACACCTGGACATAAAGTGACACACAAACCCCCAAAAACTAAAGAAAAAGGGGACAGCCAGACACAAAGCTAACTTGGCACCTGCCTGTGGAAGTGCTATAAATACACACAAAGATATTCAAAGGTGCTCATGTAAACCTGCCCACACACACACACACACACACACACACACACACACACACACACACACACACACACGCACAAGCTGTCACATGCACCTGTGCTGAAAAATACCGCTTTGATACATCATACTTGAAAGGTTCAATTGTCTAAGTGTGACATCGGAAAATGTGTGTGTGTAATTTTCCTGTTTTCATGTTTCGTGTGTGTGTGTGTGTGTGTGTGTGCGTGTGTGCGTGTGTGCGTGTGTGCGCATGTGTTTTTTCCAGGTGACCTTCTTTAACCCGGTCATTGAGAGAGTTCCTCGCCTCCAGAGACAGAAGAAGGTCTTTTCTAAGCAGCAAGGTGAGGAAGAAACAGAGCAGAGAGGAAAGAGAGAAAAAACTCCTAAAAATGATTACAGGTTCAGCAGAGTTTATATCGACAACCTTTTGAAATGAACAAACAGCAGCTGTGCTGAAACTAGTTTTATCTTAATAAGAAAATGAACATAACCTGAAGGAAAAAAAGACTTCTGTTACTCAGGTCACTGTTTTCATTTAGAGCACAGCACCATCTAGTGGTGAGAAAATCTCAGTCCTTCATGATGATGATGATCGTATTAGTGTAAGAGTGACTAAAGAGGACAAAGAGATTCATCCTCACTTTGACAAGATGTAAAAATGAAATATTAACATCGGGAAAAAAAATTACAGAGAGAAATTATGCAGCAAAAACGAGTCAGCCAAAGCCTGAAAAGGTCTTAAATAACTGAAGACAAGGACAACTATTTGTCTTTCCGATGATAGTGGAGGTTTTTTTTTATTATCACGTAATTTTAAGAGTGTATACCAGACTATTAGGAATTCTCTTTGGATGTCTGTGAATATCAGGATTACTTCAACTGTAATTGACATTGCCATAATCTACTTTTTTTCCTACATTTTACCCCTTTAAGATTTCGTATATTTGAAATCAATGAACACATCATGAAAGAGCAAAAATCTGAATAATTAAATAATATTGCCAAGTATTTTTCCTCATACACGGAATTTCCCTTGGTGTTTTGTGCATAAGTATAAGCATAGTAGGAGAAAGTAATGACGCAGGGGTGCAAAAGTCAGAATATTCTAACATGTTCGATAAAAATACAAAAAAAACCATGAAAAAACATGGGTAAAATATATCTGATTTTTGCAGAAATGTACAAAAATATTGACCAGTAAATGTGCAAAAGTTCACAGTATTAAGAACAGGAATTTGTTCTATTTACAGAGATAATAGTCCAAGATGTGCATGCTAGTGTAACGCTTAAAGGCAGATGTTACCGTAAAAGAAAGAGTTTGAGGATTTTTTAAATCATAGCCGATACAGAACAGTCAGACGGTGAGACGGACATCACTTACTTAAGATGTGTGTGTGCGTACGTGTGTTTGCAGGCAAGGCTTTCCTTCGGGCTCGTCAGATGAACGTGGATATCGGGACGTGGGTGAGGCTGCTTCGAAACGCCATCCCCACCGTCAACAACTCAGGAACCTACAGTCCCAACGCGCACAGCCTCACACTCAACTCCGGGTGAGACACACACACAAACACACAGTTCATTAGTGTCACGGAAGCACACACTCCACTTCATTGTACTGGAGAAAAACACCCGGCATCGACATGTGACGTTTGATAGCCGTCAGTCAGACTTTGCTATCAAACGCAGCAGCAGCATTCCTTGAACCTTTTTCCTTGTGTTTCCTGGCAAAGTAAAAAGCATTTGATGCTTTCTCTGCCCCTCGTCTAACAGCCCTCCTGTGTTTGTCTCTGTTCATCTGTGCGTCTGCATCGCTCTGTCGGTGTGTTTGTTTGTGTCTGTGTGAATCTTTCAGGGAGGTCTCCATAGAGAAGTTGAGTCTGGACAGCGACTCTCCAATAAGAGGCGATTACAAGAGAGACACGGACGTACACACCCCGGTGAGACAGACAGAGAGAGAGGAAGCGCGGGAAATGGGGGAGGTGTGTGTGTGTGTGTGTGTGTGCGTGTGTGTTAGCTGTGGAAATCTCTTATTTTATCTTGGGGAAAAAAAATCCCCAAGCCGTGATTCACAAATAAAGACCAGCTGCATTCAACTAAGTTATGAGATGAATCAAAACATGGAAAACTGGTAATGAATAATGCAATGATTCATGATCCAAGCCATTATCATTACAATTTAGGTCAAGTTTTTACTTTATTTTTAAACTTGACAAACAAGACAGAACAAAAAAAAAACATTTCATTTTGAGGTAAATAAAATTGTAAAAATGTGTTTGAAGAAATCTTTACATGTGCTCCAAAAACAGCTGCATCTTAATGCTGTGTTCACGTTCTATCGGTTATCGTAGTGTTTTTGAAAATATATCTAATAACTTGGTGCTTACTAAGATAAAAGTGCCTAAAAACGAAAGCAATATGGACGCCTCATGTCATCCAGAGTCAGTTGTTATACTATGTCATTAAATCTAAATTTCAAAGACGTAGTTTTATGATGTCAGGAGGTTATCTTTAACCCTCAAACAACCGATTTGTAGTGATTCAGCTCTCTTTCCAGTCGTCTGATGATGTGAACAAGTCATAGATGTGAGTCGTAATCTCGACAGTCCACGTGACACGAATGCAAAATAACTCTGTTGTCACAAAATGGATAAATATCACACACAAAATTATATTAAATAGCAGGGCAACAGCTTTATTTTATCTTCTCATCTAAATTGTTTTTTATTGTCAGCTCTGGAGGCTCATAGTGAACCCAGACAGCTCATACTGAAAAGGATGCTTTGATTATTTTTAGTGGTTATTGTTAATATGAAAAAAGAGGAAAACAAGTTGATTTATGTGATTTGACTGGCCGACAGTGGAGAGATTAAGTTTAACTTATGTCAAAGATGACACTGCAACCATAGTGATTGTCTTTGAGGTTTCTCAGTGTCTCCAAAAAACTGAGCAACGCTGCACATGGTTTCGGGGCATTAGGTTTGAAACTGATAGCAGAGATAAATATGAAATCCTGTCTGTGCGTCACGTCCAAACTGCTGTCATGAACTCATGTCTCTTGTCCTCCATTATCTCTCCATCTCTGCACATCTCTCTTTGTGTCTTCTCCTTTGTGGCCCTTTCCTCGCATGTCCCCTGTCAGGACCGACTGCCCGTCATCGAGCCCTTCTCCCCCCCAGACCTCACCCCTGAGTGCCCTGTCCGAACCCCGTCCGTGGGCAGGTACACACACAAACGCACACAAACACCACACCTTCATGCTTTCATTTAAGACATTTATTTTATTATTTTTAACATAATTACAACAACGCTGTCATTTTAGTCTGCTGTTTTGCATATACTTTATGTATATACTTCTGTATATTCTATTCTTGTCTGTGTATGTTTTATAATGGGGCTTTTTGACGTGAAAGCACAGGTGTAAATGATGAAAATGAATGACAGCTATCACTCTACCCACGCTCACAGCTCCCATGTCTGCCGTGACAAATTCTGCTGTCATTTATTCTGAGCAGCTCATATGATTTTATTTTTTGGTTTTTTTTTCTGCATTTGTTATCCAATACAAATGTTCCTGCTGACTGTGTGTCCATCTCTCCAGTAAACAGAGGAAAGGTCCTCTGTCTCTCCAGGACTTCAGGCTGATCGCTGTGTTGGGCAGGGGACACTTTGGGAAGGTACGGTTTGATGAATGGCTTTTAAACAACGTCTCCCAAACAGTTCAGTAATAACACAAAGAACAGAATGGTATTTCTTGAATTTCATAATAAGTGTTTTACTGGCTTCTCTGGATAACAGCGTTTTCTTCAGGCAGCCACCAAGACGTTTATGCTGAGTATAATTGGTCTTTTTGTATGATTTTGTCAGTTTACAGGTTTCCTCTCCACCTCCCAACACTTTAAATAGAATTAATTTGCCAAAAAAATGACTCATAATGTGCAATTAACAAAGTTAAGGATTCATTTGATTGATACTTTTTTTCCTCAGTAGATATAGCAATAATATTATCATTATCAACACTTTTGGCCATGATAATTGTGTAGTGAAATATATGGTGCCAGCCTTTATACAGTCTATGTTTACAGCCAGAAAAACAAATATACAAGACAATTAGTAAAAAGCTTTTTTGTGTTCTTTATGCCACTGAGTGCTTGTGTTTGTGTATGTAATAAGCATATAAAGTTCTCACTTGCATTAAATGGCAGCCTTCAATAAATGTCCATCACATGCAAAAGAGGAACTCCTTGTTAAATACATTCTGATCATGCTCATACAAAAAGCAGTTGCTGAAAAGTTTCAAACAGTGGGAAAAGTGTACAGGTTTAAATCCTGTAATTCAGATCTTATCGTTTTCATTTCTCGTCCAAAAAACATGCACATCTAGAGGCCTTCAGACAACTTTGTTGTTGTTTAATAGTTTTTAAGAGAGAAACAAACTGACTTATCGCTGCATGTTTTTGTCTCCAGGTGTTGTTGTCAGAATACAAGAAGACGAGCACGATGTACGCCATTAAAGCTCTGAAGAAAGGCGATATCGTAGCTCGGGATGAGGTGGAAAGGTGTGTGTTGTGTGTGTTAAGCACTCTGCGTGTTTGTGTGATTGGTTGCTTTTTTTTTTTTTTTTTTTTCCTGGTTCTTTGATTATACATTTCAGTGTGTTTAATCTGTGCCACTGTGCTTTAAATCACCATGATTACAGTTCATCTGTGGGATGAGTGTGGGTGTCTCATGGACCAAAATAAACACTATCTAATTATGTGAAAATGTCCTCTCCTCCCCTCAATCCTTCGTTTTTCCCTTCCTGCCTCTGCATCCTCTTCCTCCCTTCCTCCTGCAGTCTGATGTGCGAAAAGCGCATCTTTGAGATCGTCAACCTGTCGCACCATCCGTTCCTGGTCAACCTGTTTGCGTGTTTCCAGACTCCAGAGCACGTGTGTTTTGTGATGGAGTACACTGCTGGAGGCGACCTGATGATGCACATCCACACAGACGTCTTCACAGAGCCACGAGCTGTGTACGTAACTGCTGAATATGTGTGTTGGAGACAGAGAAACCCTAAATAGAGACTTCAAAAAAAACCAACAGTTATTTGTTTGTATGATAAGTGAGACTGTAAACACACTTTGAATTTTCCCACAAGTCTGTAAACCCCTGAAAGTAAATGATTTTAAACGTTTTCAGGGCTTTTCAAATTTTCTAATAACTTGAAATCTCAAAGTAGAGCTACAACTTTTACTTCTACCTCCAATGAATTCAGTTTCTATTTGTAGCCCCAATGAGCCCTGCTATTATGGTCAATTTGGAGGCACTAGATAAAGGAGTCACATTCATTTTATGTCTGTCTTAAAGCGACACTGACATGCTCATATATATACTGAACGCACTGTTGGCCGCAGTATTTGTTCCACCTGTACTGGCTGTAAAGAGGTAGTTTTTTATAGCAACAAACCTGTTTCACAGCAGGAAAAGCACAGGTGCAACTACTAACATTAACAATGGCTCAATTCCATTAAGTGTCCGATTTAAGCTGTTTAAGCCCGCACACACAATACCAAGACCTTCCCTGAGTGGAATTCAGCCATTGTTAAAGATAAATGTTATTAAATCTGCATGTTTGTTTTCTGCTATGACATGTCAAAATTTCTGTTGTGAAAATGTATATTTAGTATAAGTGATGGTGGGACAAAAGAAAACCATTCAAAGTTCATCCAAAGTGAATATGAGAAGTTAGAAGTGTGACTTTAATAGATAAAGCTGCTTTTATTTTTTTATTATGATTTATTTATTTTTTTATTCAAATAAAGTTTTTTTGTTTTTTTGTTTTTTGTTTTTTTAATTAAAAGTTCCTCATCCCACCACTGCAACTTAGCAAGCACATACTGTCTAGGGAAACCAAAGAGTACGTCCCATCTCTTACTTTGAAATAGCATTTATGTTGTTTTTGTGGCCCGTTTGGACGAGAGAAACAATTACAGAAACCAAAAACTCTTTGTGCTTTTATGGGCATGTGAGTGTTGTGAAATTGTGCTTAAACAGTGGTGTTGTTATGAACTATATCATACTAAAAGGTGTTTCTCGTATTTTATTTTTGTCTTGTCTACAGAATATTATAAAAAAATATTTCACATATAATCTTATAAAAAACACTCAAAGTAAATAAAAGTTGGAAAAACCCTGGCTTTTACACCATTTTAAAATAAAAATTTCCATGGTGTCCAGTTTATCCAGCAAATTGAATTGAAATGAATATACTTTATTTCGAATATTTTATTAAAAAATAATATGCATATGAAAAATACAATAGTGTAACTATATAGCAGATTTTAAATAAGCAACATTAACTAACATTTCATAATCAAAAAGGAGCCAGAAGAAGCAAAATGTTTGTCTAGTCCTTCCTCTGAATTATTAGTTAAGTCATTTATTTTCAGTAATCAAAAAGTAAACCAAAAGCCTGCAGCTTTGGCACTGAAGATATGTGTTTAGTATAATTCTAGTAGTCATCAGTATGAGCTTTACATTTTTTTTGTTGCAGGTTTGTAATAATGTTTCTCTGGTTTGACTTCAGGTTTTATGCGGCCTGCGTAGTTCTTGGACTTCAGTTCCTTCATGACCATAAGATTGTGTACAGGTGAGTGCAGCCTCACACAATCCTGTTTCCACACATGATAGTTGGGGTGTAAAAAAGTCATCTATGCCTAGTGAAGAAGCAACAGACTACAAAAACATGTATCCATGCAAATATGTGCATGAGATGTGTGTGCGTTAAGCCCGATGGAGAAGCTGTCTTGGTAAACATAATGGTGAGCATGTTAAAGCTGACACGCACCAAGCCGACATCCTTCAGAGCCCTCAGCATGCTGAAGTTAGCGTTAAGTGCAGCCACAGTGGAGTCTCACAGAGCAGCTAGTGTAGCCGGGGAACTGTTGCTCTGTTTGTATCTCTGTTAAACTCCTCGTGTGCTCTCAGCTGTGTTTGATGAAACACTGTGCGGATTCTCTGATACGTTTTTTTACCTTCCCTCTCTCCCAGAGACCTCAAACTTGACAACCTGCTGCTAGACACAGATGGCTACGTGAAGATCGCTGACTTTGGACTGTGCAAAGAAGGTGGGTATCGACGTTAATAACAGATGGGCTCATTTTTATTTTTCATGTTACGTCCGAGTCCTGACTGCCTGCTTCACCAATTCCCCTGAAAGCGTTTAGCCACAATCAGTTTCTTCTGTCTGCCTCCGTCTGCAGGAATGGGCTTTGGGGACCGTACCAGCACATTTTGTGGGACTCCAGAGTTTTTGGCCCCGGAGGTCCTAACAGATACATCCTACACTAGAGCAGTTGACTGGTGGGGACTGGGGGTCCTCATCTATGAAATGTTGGTGGGAGAGGTGAGAACAAATACACAAAGCTCTTAAAGTGTTTGTGCAGAGAAAGCTGAACACAAATTACAAACTTGTTATTTTAAGGGGTCTAAAACTCATAGTATGATGCAACTTCAGTGCTCCTTGTCCGAATCTTACCAGCAAACCTTAGCTGCTGTAGTCCCACTGTCTCTATCACTCTGTACTGTAAACGATCAAATAACAGATCAAACATCAAGAATCATATCCAACACTAGCCAAGAGCGAAAGTATATTGATTTCGTATTTATGAATAGATATGAAAATGTGACCATAAGGTCAGGTCGAAGTAAATGTGGAGATGATCAATATGCTCCCCTGTGATGGCGGAGCAGATAAGAAGCCTTGTATACCATCCTTTTATGTTGACTGTATGTCGAGATGAAGTTTAACATTGGTCGTTACTAGCTGCAGGAGAAACTTTTATTTTATATATTTTAAATTTTTTTAATTTATTTATTTATTTGAAATTTAAATGTGTTTTTTATTTGTCCTTTGCATGTTGCAGTTCCACAGTCTTAGAAACCTTGTTTACATTCCTGCTCACCTTTTACAGAAAGAAGTGGATGTGCACCGTCACTTAAAACATGACTGTGGTTGACACACTGATTTTGGAAAAGTCAAATCTGTAAAAAGCGTTGCATCGCATTAAGTGAGTGTTCTCCTTTTTTTTTTTTTTTGTGTGTGTGTGTGTGTGTGTGTGTGTGTAGTCTCCATTTCCAGGTGATGATGAAGAGGAGGTGTTTGACAGCATTGTGAATGATGAAGTCCGCTATCCACGCTTCCTGTCCACTGAAGCCATCGGCATCATGAGACGGGTATGAATACACACAGACACTCTTTCGCCTTCTCTTGCTGAATTTATCACCCACGATGAACAATACGTGACAAATGGGAGGAAAAAGAGATGACTGTTAGCTCTGTATTCAGATGTAGATCCAAAAAGTGTGTTGGGTGCTCTTGGAACAGGGGTAAATAAATAAATAAAGCAAAAAAAAAACAAAAAAAACGGACTATCAGGAGGGCAATCCAGGCACTCAATAATCAAACAATAATCAAATAAGAAATATATCAAGAAATATTTAAAAGCTTTTATTATAGAGGCTAAATTATTCAAAGAGACACCATGTTTCAACCACTGTAAGTCTTTATCAGGGCTTTAAAAAAAACATTACAAATGCTACATATACACATAAAACACCTTTCTTTTACCAACACACTTATTAATTCTTATTCTTGTGTGTTTTTTTTAATGAGTAGCTGTTGAGGAGGAATCCAGAGAGAAGACTGGGCTCTGGTGAAAAGGATGCAGAGGAGGTGAAAAAGCAGCCATTTTTCAGGGTAAGTATACCGTTTATTATTATTATGGGTGGGAGCGAGCAATCTGACCACTGGAGTGTTTTTCCACAAGAGCATGATGAGGTTAAAGAAACTATGACGATGCGTCGGAGCTGTCTAACCTGAATAAAGCAGACTATCTTTGGCCAGTGGAAACTTTTTGACACTTTGAAGGAAATGTATGCAAAACAAAAAAATCATCGGATTCTGAATTCACCTGTAAAATTGTCTCTTGTGTTTTTCTCTCTCTCTCCAGAATGTGGACTGGGAGGCTTTGCTTCAGAGGAAGGTGCCCCCTCCCTTCGTCCCATCCATTGTCGGCAAAGAAGACGTCAGCAATTTTGACGAGGAGTTCACCACTGAAGCTCCGACACTCACGCCTCCACGTGAGCCTCGCGTGCTCACTCGCAAAGACCAGGACAGCTTCCGGGACTTTGACTACGTCTCTGACCTCTGCTAGTGGAGCTGACGTAGAGGAATGTTTGATTTTTTTTTTTTTTAAGTCTTCACGACGGTTTCAACTAAGTGTCTGCTGACTGTTTGTCTGCCGTCAATTACACTGTGAATGAACGCGGAGAGACCGAAGGCAGTCGGTTTGTGTTTTGTGTTTTAAAGATGGAGGACTGAGACAATAAAAGCCTGGACATCTAGCTGGTGGGGTAAAATGTTAGACAAACACAGACTCCCCCTCTCCAATCATTGTTCAACACACCAGTGACTTGTGTATGTTTTTAGCCTTTAAAATGCCGCCTCCCATCCTCCCTTGTGTCAGTGCGGTCACCTGTGCAGCTGTGAGAGGAGGAGCTGGTGACTGTTTGGGGGTAGTTTCATGGCCTCTCATACCAATGCCTTACATTTGTACTTGTATTTGATCCACAGATTTGTTTTTTTTAAATTTGTGGTTGTTTGTGTACAGCAGCAGGAAGAGGAGGAGTGATTCGACGTGCTGTAGAAAGACTTTGTTTTTTAGAAAGAGGATTTTCTCGTCAGAGTGGAAACATTAAGAATGAGTTGCTTTCGCAGCAGTCGTATGATGACCCTCGGTGATGCAGACTGTTGCTGGGCAAAGTATGAGTTCAATATGGGGTAAAGAACCACTTTTATTAATTTACTTTGGACTTCTATCAGCTACTTTTTAAAAAACGTGTGCTGCTTGGATTTTAATGTCTGCCTCAAATGTTACAGCAATTTGCAAATCATATTTTATGACAGTTGAATGCATCATTCAATACCCAACACATACTCTTTAATTGGATATTTGGGTATTACACATAGTTTGATTGAAGAAACAGGTGTAGCAGACACAGAATCACAACCATTAGCAGAAAAGATACGTGTCGGGCAGGTTGTTTCATTTTTGTTTCAATTGAAAGAAAAAAACTAACGAACACTAAGAGTAAGGAGTCTGTCCATGGTGACTTTGAGACATGTTCATCCAGTCGTCTACATGCTGCCAGAGTTTTGTGAACATGTAGTAAATAATTTCCCTCCAAGACAATTACATGTGACTGTAAACTCAACAAACACCGGCTCTAAAAGTTGTTTTAGTGTGTTTGAAAAACTCGTTTTCAGATTTATCCGCTGTGGTCATTGCAGGGTTTCCATCCTAGTGACAAAATTATCTCCGTTTCAGCCGAAAACCGATTGCTATCTTTGTGATTTTGGAAAATCTGGGTGGTGCCACAAGCAAAACAAACCTCATTAGCCACTTTTCCACTGTGGAGCTCGCTGCAGTGAGCGCTGCCTTAGATCTCGCCGTAATAATACATTTCTAAATGAAGAATATCATTTGAAACATGATAGATGTCGGAAAATATGAGCCAGTGGTATGAACTTCTGTCACACTTTACATTTCAGAGTAAAGGAGGAGGTTTGTTGTGTATGTATGGTGATGTGGATTTTACTCATCTTGTTTATGACAATACAAAACCATGTGAGAGTATGAGATGACTTATTTTATAAAGAAACGCTGGAGTGGATACTCTGTGTATTGTTGTTAAGAGTGTGGGGGGTGTTAATTCAAGCCAAGGAAGGGTGGAGTACTGACACCCGAAAGCCAAGAACATAAATATGGCAGCAACATGTCCAATGCTTGAGAAAGAGACAATAACTGGGTAACTGGAGAATAACTTGAAATATTTCCCTACATTTTTACGATGTCTGTTCAGGTAAGGCCTTCATTTCCTGCTTTCACCATGTTCATGTATAGTGCCCAGAACTGAAAAAAGTATTTCCGCTTGCTTTTAGAAATGTAAGCTAGTCTTTCCAGACTTATACACTCTGAAAGCGCTTTTATCCACATCCTCAATGTTTGGGCGTCCATACTCTTCCAACATAATGCAATAGCTCTCCTGGCTTGGAGAAGTCCAAAGTCTAGACGTTTTGATGTGTGTATGAAGTCCTTCAGGCTGTTTCCAAGCAAATACAATTTGGCATTTAAATGGTCCTTAATATTTAACATATCTGAACATCAGTTTAGAACATCTTTCCAGAATGTTAGCAGACTTATGGCAAAGTTTGACAAGAGTTACGTACATTATCATTAACTATTTACAGCATAACAACATCCTTAATACTTTTATATACCAAGGAAAAGAATAAACTTTTAAGAATATATGTGTATATATATATATATATATATAGTTGAAACAATTTAATGCTGCGTTCCATTGTACTCAGAACTTGGGCAAAAAACAACCTGCAGTGGAAAGGCCGAGGTCAAGTCGGGATTTCAAATCATAAACTTGGGCAAGATCCATGTAGACTGAGTTGGTCGAAATGACGTCACAGCAATATGGAAGTCACACATGGTGAATGGTTGCAGAATTACCTGTTTGTCAGCTTTTACTTTTATGTAGTGTTTGTTTGTGCTGTGAAACATGCTATAACTTTCTAGTGGCATTTCCATTCATTTGGTTTGTGTTTGATAGAAGCCTGTTAGAGGTGCTGAGGTAGCTCGTGTACGTCCTCAGTACATGCTTCTGATGTTCAGCAAGTTTCCTGCGGGCATCTATGTTTTTCCTGGCAGATGCACTGGAAAGCATTCAGATCGGAAGTCGGAAAAACCGACAGAATTATCAACTTCCGACTTGCAATGGAACGCTGCATAATATCCATGGAAACAACTCATTCTAGTTAAATAAAACAGTATAATTAATTTAATTTATGAGACATCAATTTGTCCTTTTGCAGGCATAGGGGAGTAATCACAGACCGTGTATATAATGTTTCATGGTACTGTCTCATTTGTGATCGGTGCAATTTGAGATGTTACACTTGCCCCCAGTCTCCCCTACATATTAATCACGATTAAATGTAAAGGTATGACTCTGTTGTATGAGTGTGATATGGTTACTGTGTGTGTGTGTGTGGGGGGGCGTGCGTGCGTGCGTGCGTGCTCGCGTCTGTGTGCAGCCAGTCGGTGTGCAGCTGGCCCAGCCTGCCTGCCTGCCTGCCAGAGAGGGGAGTCGAGAGCTCTGCTGGGAACTACATGGTGCTCAATTTTTCAAGATGTCGTCGCTGGAACAGAGGCTGTCGCGAATCGAGGAGAAACTAAAGCAGGAAAATGAAGAAGCTCGCCGGAGAATCGACCTTAACATCGACATGAGTCCACAGCGATCACGTCCGAGGCCGAGTGAGTGTCCACCGAGAGGTACCGGGGAGTCGGTAACGGGCAGAATAGCAGGGGGAAAGATCTGAGAGGTGGAGGGAGGGAGGGAAGGAGAGGGGCTGTTATGCTGCTCCTAGCTACCACATGCTAACAGGCTAGCTACATAAACAAACACCGACTCAGCCTGCTCGGTTGGTTTCACTGTCAAATCAATCAATTTAACAAGTGAGACGATTTCATCAGTGAGTAAAGCTGAAAAACAAAAAACTGGAGCGCTGTCATGAAATGTCTCGCTGGCAGTCACGTCCCGAAATCTGCTCTGAATCTGTCCTGTCAAACAAGCTAAGCTAACGGGCTAGCAGTCTGAGTGATAGTCGGTGGCAGGCCCAGCGTCAATCTCAAAATCTGATATAGTGTTCAGTCTGTTTATGAAATATTGCAGAGTTGCCATTTAGCCACATATTGTCTTCAGTTTCACACAGTTATTTAGCAGTGTTTTTGCTTGTGACTGTCGCGGCAAAGTCAGTTTTCCGTGCCAGTTTTGACCCTTTGACGAAACGGACGCTAATTTCTGAGAGCTATCAGATCTAGCTAACGTTCAACATACGTTACCAACCGTTGGCTGTGTTGTTATGCGATATAAACGACTATTTTAACACATAGTGGATAAACTCCAGTCTGCTGCAGACTTATTGACATAAAGTCCTTCACAGTTTTTAGTGAAAGGGAAGTGAGTGTTTTAAGAGGTGGTGAAACAGTAACATTGGGCCCTTGAACCGTCTGGAGGAGAAAACTCTCCAGCAGTTGAGCAGCAGAGTCTGCTACATGCCTGCACTGACTGACATGTAACACCGAAATAAACACTGCGGGGGACACCGAAAGCTCTTCATTTGCTTACTAGTATAACTTGGTGGGTTTTAAAAACTGCCGGCCAATAATATGAGTTCACTGTGTGTTCAAAGATCATTCTTCTCCACAGATCATCACTTCTTGTCCATTCAAAAGAATTGAGAGACTTTGACCACAAACCTGCTTCTTTTACTTTTCTGTTCTTTAAAAAAATGTTTTGCAAGGTTACATCAGCTGTCTATAAGAGTGTGAATGTGTTAAAGAAAAGGCTAATTCTGTACTTTTCCTGTTGTCAACAAATCTCATGAAAAGTCCAGTATCAAGTATTGACTGTGTACCTAAAACCTGAGAATTATGCCGTTGTTATAGGTTATGAGGCTTATCCTGGTTGTGATCATAACTGGGATATTACACAAGCAGAGAGAAACTGGGTTATTTATAGTTCTTGTATACATCCTAGCTTCTTTCAGAGTATTCCAGCTGGCATATTCAAGTTTCTCATAATTGGAATATAGTGTTTGCATGCTCAAACACATAAAAGTGAAACTCCTAAAAACTGATTGTAAACATCTTATTTATGTCCATGTAAGTGCGCTCTGTAGACCAAAAACTGATAATGTTTCAGTAGGACACTGACCTTATTTAAGTTGATTGGGTACTTGGCCTTGATATAAAGAATCCACATTAGATACAGTCTCTGCCGCAGTGTTATTAAACTCTGTGTTTTCCATTGTCATTAAGGCCACTGGCTCAGTGTCTTTTTCCCTTGCAATCCTTCACTTTTTGTGACCTCACATAAAACATCCTTATAGGTTTTATGCAATTGGGAATATCATTTTTAAATTATGTGCACTAGAGACCTCTGGTATTGGTTGGTACTCTGTATCGGCAGATGTTCTGAGTTGAGGTACCAGTATTGGAAGAGAAAATGTTGCCTGAGTGGATCTCTAATAAATATACTGGACTACATGTTTCATTTCAGTAGACATGGGCCTGCAGTTTATTTTGAGCTTATTTTCACCATCCTGCTGCTGTAAATACGCATTAGAGCATCAAATGGGACTGAATCTGAGGGTGAAAATAGTACCTAAGAAATATTTTGGCCCGCTTTTGAAAGATTTATGACTTCAGTATGAACCAGTGGGCTTTGGGGTTCACAGACAGGTTTATGGAGTCATAAAGTATTGAAAGATGGACAAGCACATTGTTGATTTTGGTCCTTTCTGAGGATTCGTTGACAATAAGAATAAGATACAATAACGGCAGCCTTATCCTCTGAAATACACCTCTCAGATTTGTGCGTTTTGTTTATATTAAGAGAACAAAGGACTTATAGAACTCAAAAAGTCTATTTTTTTCCCAATTTGTTGTATGATTCAGTGTGTATGTGTGTGTGTTTGCAGGGTGCACATGTGATTGTCTCAGTAGAACAATGCAGTAATGTGCGTGTGTGTGTATATTTTCTTTCCTCTGTCTAGTCATCGTGATCCAGCTCAGTCCTGCTCCAGCCCCTTCCCAGCGTGCAGGTATCATTCAATCCATCGCTCTCTCTGCCACTGCACCTCTCTTCTCCCCCCTCCCTGACACCTGTGTCCCCTGTTTCACCTCCCATCCCACCCCCCCCTCATCTCTGTCTTTCTTATTTTTAATCCTAAAAAAATGACACAGGCAGCTCCCTACATTTTCACCAGTTAGGCCTTCAGTACTGCTTTTTCACCTACTTTAATTACCAGTGTTTGTCTTTCTAATACTTCAAGTACTGTTTCTTACATCAAGTATAATTTCTAGTCTCAAAAGGAAAGAATTTGTTACTTCTTTAACAAGTGGATGTAATAGTCAGTTTAATCTCCACAGCAAATCAAAAATCTACAGCAAATTTTGTTTCAACAAGATCGACTGGCTGCAGCACATAAATGGCATGTTAGCATCAGTTGACATAGTTTGGTTTCAAAGACATAGATTAACCAAAGCATGTCAGCATGTTTACTTTTTATTTTATTTCAAACCTCCTCCCTGCACACACACACACACACACTTTCTCTCACACGCATAATTTAATTTTATGGCTACACAAGAATCTCTGCTGAGTGGTAGAAGTGAAATCCACGACCAGTTGACCAGTTCTGATATTTTAGCCCTGCAGTTATTTACACCTCCCCTCAAATCACATCCTCTCTCCATCTTTCCATTCTGACTCCTCTCTCTGTCCGTGTGTGTCTGTGCCAGTGGCAGGGCAGTGTTGGTGTGTGTTGATGTTCACAGTGTTTGCGTGTGAAAGTGCGACAGATGATTAACCTTCGTTTTGCTGGAGGCAGAGAATCACGGTGCATGTGGCTTTTCTGCACGACACGATGTTTCGGGTTGTGTTTTGTCCGACACAGTCTCTAATCCAGCATCCCCACTGGTCCGTCCGCAGGAGTGCTGTGAACACTCTGGCTGCTCTTTCTCTCTCTGTTTTCTTTGTGTGGCGACTGAAGACTTCCTGTCCGAGTCTGACTTGACTGACTGTCTGACTTCCAGCTTAGTCTGTGCTATGCAGTTTTGGCCGAATTTCTCCTCTCTCTCTCTCTCTCTCTGTTTGATGTTGTTTGTCTGTTATTCATCTCCTGGCATCCCCCAACCGCTCCTCCTTCCTTTTTGCAGCAGCACTGTGTGAGCTGGAGGCGGTGCAGCAGTGCCTGCGAGTATCTCTGTGTTTGTGTGTCTCTTCATCTCCTCGCTCTGTCTGCCCGTCTATCTTCACATCCGTCCATCTGGAGCCGGCCAAACTATGGAGATGCAATCTGTGCCAAAGACTGCCTGAGTCCTTCTTCCTCTCCATACTAACCCCCTCCTCCCCTTCACTAACTGATTCTCCCCTTACAGGCTGATCCATCCACAGGTGACTCATGGATACAAACACCTGCTGGCACTCTCAAGAGTGCTGCTACAAAAAAAATATAATGATGTTAATGACAATAATTACAGCTGCATGGTCCTCTAAACATTTTGCAAACTGGTTTTGAATATTTGAAAAAGTTGCTGGTGTGAAATTTGAAATGAGCAGGGTTTTTAAATTCTTCTGAAGCTACACTTGTAGTTCCTAGTCTGAGAATTTGTTTGCATGACAGGTCTGTGCTAATAATACTGCGTTAGATAGATCTCTTGAAACTTCTCCATTAGAAAATAAGCCAGTGCTTGCCTGCACGCACAACTGATATTAGAAGGTCAGCTGAGTTGAAACATGGCTTGAATGCATGATTCGGACGTACAGGCAGACTAAAAGCATGTTGCAACAGCCGGTCAGTTGTAAATTGGACCTACAACTGTCAATTTGGCATCCTGGATTATAAAGTTATTTAGTGGTAACAGTCAGACTGAGTGGCTTTGTGTGGATAATATTGGCTTTAACAGCAAGTTTAGTAGTTTATTACAGTTTGGGTTTTATTTTCATTGCTATGAACATCTGTCGGTTATTATAACATTGTACTCCCAAAAATAAATCTCCGGTAACACTTACATAGCCAGATCGATGTCCAATGGGGTAACAAATACAAGCAGTTAAATGATCATACAAGTTGTAAAAAAAAGTGTTAGCCAAACTTATCTGGAAGAGAAAACAAAGGTTAATTGTAAAATTATTGTAAAAGTTTTTGTTAATATCGATAACATTTCACAGATTCAGATTTCGACTCTGACCTGTAGTTTGCTGTAGTTGTGCACACCCAGTTTTCCTTTACAATGAGGGATTATTAAAGGGAAATTCTGGTAATTTTCATCCCGATTTACCCATTTTTGTGTCTCAGTGACAAGTGGGAACAGCAGTTTCTGAAATTGGTCCAGTTTAGGAAAAGATGCTGCAGCCAGCAGCAGCAAAACAGGCTAGAATGTAACCATGTGGGGCAGGTACGCCCCTTTAATTTAGGGCTACCAAAAATGCATGTTTTTGCTACTGGCAGGCTGAGATTGTGAATATAAGTCTCTTACAACGTAACAGAAAGGACCCTACAGAGAAACACATTATTTTTCGTGCCTTTCACTCATTGCACTCTCTATTGTGTCCGAGTCTTCCTGACGAGAAATCTCGTTTTAAGCTCTCACGAGAGTTGAGCTTGTGCGGGAAGGAAATGGTGGAATTGTTTGTCAGAGTTGGAGAGGGGAGTCCTGTTATCAAGAGATTTTCAATGTTTTGAGTGAATATTTAGATGATTCTAACAATGTAAAAAAGTCTGCCAGATTTCAGAATGAAACTCCACCTTTAGCGAGACTTCGACACAAGACAGACCAGAAAAAGCGATTGGTATGAAAAAACGTTGAACTTCTCTGTAGGGTCCTTTCTGTAATGTTGTCAGACACTGAAAATAACAGTTGGAGCCTGTCAGTGGCAAAGACAAGCACTTGTAATGGATGCGAACTGAAAGGGTGCACCTGCCCTAAGTTTTTACATTGCAGTCTTTTCAACCAATTTCAAAACTTGTTTACCACACAAGAACGTGGGAAAACAGAGTCAAGTTAAAATATACCAGAGTTCCTCTTTCACAACATTATCGATGCGATCACTTAAATCCAAATAAACACGTTGGATTTTTAGCAACTTGAATGATCGACTGGCTGCTTTACTTGTTTCCCTGTTGTTCAAATTTTTTTGCAGCATTCCCAGATCTCAGCAGTCATACAGTGCTATTATTACTAATAACCCCAATGGCTTCTGGTAACCCAAGGTTTAATAAACCATATTTATCATTCAAAAATTAACTTCAGTCGTCAGCATCCCTAAACTGAACCTCCCAAGCTGTGGGCTAACCCCGTGCTGTTCCTCCCCGCCTGACAATGGTGTTGCTTTTGCTCTGAGATAACTGTCCTGTTTGTTTTAACATTAGGTTAGGACGTCAACGAAACAAAAACAAAGCTTTGGGGGAAATAAAAACAATAAGTTCATATGTTGGTTAAATGCTACGCAGGATCGAGATAGCAGGGCTGTAGTGAAAGAACTCTTTGACCTCGCCAAGGCCACTTTCTCTTGGTGTCTCACGGGAACCCAGTACTGCACAGGATATGAAAGATCACATTCTTTTCTCATCAGACACATTAATTGTGTAAAAAACAATCTGAAGCCCGTATTTTAGTGAGGAAACGCAAAGTCAAAGAGAACTCTGAAGTTTTTAAAACTAAGCTATTAGGGCGATAGTAAAAGACATTATCATCTCTATTGGTGTGCCATAGCTTTACACCAGTCAGATAATGGAGTCAGTGAATGCATGAGTAAACTTTACCATCTCACACCTTCTGGCATGCTGGCCTCGGGTGAAAAACGTACTGTACCACTCGTTCTGTTCTCCTGTCTGTTTCTAATGTGTCATGTATCCCTCCTCAACCCAGCGCTCCAGCTGCCACTGGCCAACGATGGAGGCAGCCGTTCATCATCCTCAGAGAGCTCGCCTCAGCACCATCCTTACCCCAGCCGCCCGCGACACATGCTCACCCTGCCCACGCCTCCGTACGGCCTGCAGAAGAGCTTAGAGAAGTATGTGGACACATGCTAATGTTGGTCTGAGAAATGAGATTACTGAGAAACTGTATTATGCATTTATGTATTTCCTCTGAGCAACTGCCACCAGAATTATGAACATAAACAACAGAAACACAGTGATCTTACATATATGCACACACAAGATCGACACCGCAGAGTGAGCAGAACCAAACGCCATTTAAGGAAGAGCAGGTTATGTTACACATAATGGATCTACATGCAGTGTGTGTGTGTGGGTGAAAGAGATGTACAGAAACACACACACACACACAGCATCCATTTGTGAGTCAGACGGCTCTCTCTCTTCTTGTTCACACTGAAACACACTTCATAAAGCATTTGCACTCCCTCACATTGTGTGTCATTGTGTGCCTTTTGTCTCCACAGTGCAGAGATTGACCAGAAATTACAGGAGATCATGAAACAGACGGGTTATCTGAAGATCGATGGCCAGGTGAGATTTGCCACGCTATGGTACATGTTGAATTTCTCTTGTCTGGACACGAGTAAGATGATATTTAATACTTTTCTTATGGTAAAAAAAAATTACACCAAAACCAACTAAGAGGTCGTACTAACACAGTCGTACTAATCTTATTCCTCTTTGTCATAGACCTGTAGTGTTTTCCAAAAACGATGAACAAAAACATATAAATGTGTCCCTCTGTTGCACTGGGTGACATGTTCCTTCACTGCGATAAACATGGGCACTGCAGTTTAGTCTGCTGCTGTAAATAAATGTGTATTAATCCACAGATGAAAATAGTACCCGACAATTTATTCCTGTTTGAGTAACATTTGCTACAAACTGTGGTGCCCAGTTGCTTTAGGAATTATTTAGGCTTTTAAAAACTTGATGTTTGTGACCTGTTTTTAAATATTTACGTCTTCATTACTAATTTTCACTAATTCACTAATCACTAATTTTTTCTTTATTCATTACGGTCCTTTTCTTGATTAAAGAAAAAAAAAACAAATAGTATGTTAACTGCTCAGCTAACGATATATTGTTATTGCTGACAATTAACACAAACTCAAAAACCATCAAATACATACCATAGCTCTACATAATGATTTATCGCTGCAATAGTTGAGAAAATAAAGTATGTGGAAACCTATTTATTAAATCACAAGAAAAACTAGATAGATAGCTCAAAATCCATTTCACATCTTCAAGACCATCAAAAGTGTATATGATATATAGTGTTCTACACTATTCCTTGTTTAGATAAATACAGTCTTAAATTTTTGATGGTATATGACCCCCGAAATTTAACTTCAGAACAGTAGGGAAGTTGCTGCACTTGTTAGCACCTCTCAAATATCATAACTGACAGGGTCGGAGCATGGGTTAGTGTTCGCTTACAGAGCTAGTAGCCTGGTTATGAAGCACTTTTTTTTTTCCTTTTAATGACTTTTTTGATCGATTGATATAATCACGAGAGTCCGTGATTTTTTTAGCCCCTTCAGTCAAATAGCAAATGTCACTGTGATATTAAATCATTGCTGTGGTAGCGTCTGTTAATGTAAATGCCATTGATGACGATGGCAACTACTAATGACATATCGGGGTCTTGAAGGGTTGACCCATTTCTTAGGGGGGAAGATTTCAACTTTTGTAACTCTGCTCCAAGGGGCAAAGGGGTATTTGAAAATGACAACGGTAAAAATAAGAAATGGGATTTGGCCATAGTCCTAAATGAGCTCTTAACACACAAAGAATCTATTTTAATGGAGCAAAAAAGTAGTTATAGTGAGAACAGAGACCATCGTTAAACCAGGTCCAGGTCAAAACCCAGTGAAAGCAAACATCCACACCACTGAATTGTCCTTCAGTAGAGTAAAGAATCTCCATCAAAGGGGAAAAAAACAGCCCTCCCTGGAATTTTTCTCCTCTTTGACAATAAACAGATTATAAAAACTCACACAGTGAGATGTTGTTTTTTTATCTGCCAAGATAAAATCGAGGCTGACTATGTGTTGGCCTCATTTTGTTTTTGTTTTTCCTTCCCCCTCCAGCCTTCAGGCTTGGTATCACAGTCAGTGCCAGTCAGGGCTTGAAGATGCTGGAGAAAATGATTTGACTCATCTCTGCACTCCAGATTGTTTTTTTTACTTCCCCTCATTTGCCCCGAGGGGTTGCTACATCAAGTGCTCAATGAGACATCACTCACAGCGCCTCAGTCACCGATGATTTCATTTTAACGAAGCACAGAAACGATGCGTCTTCCCACTGCGTGCTGGTATTCTCAGACATGGCCATCGGGGGAGCAGCTTAATTACACATCAAAACATTTGCTACTAAATAACCCAGAGGGGGTTTTGCTGTTGCCTTACGAAGCAGAAAATCAGAACTGGCTTCGCTCATCTATTTTCAGCTCGGAGAGCGTGCATTTCACTCAGTAAAAATATCTTGAGCATGATCTTAAGTCTTGTTTTTGTGCGTTTGTGTCTCCACAGAGGTATCCAGCAGAGGTCACGGACCTGATCAGTGAAGGAGAGATTGGCAGCGGGACCTGTGGACAGGTCTTCAAAGTGCGATTCAAGAAGACCGGCCATGTCATCGCTGTCAAAGTAAGGCCCTCCTTCACTCACCTGTTCACTGTTCACACAACACCATTATCAGTACTTCCTTTTCTCTGGAAAACAGCCCGCTAACATGTGGATCCAACATCTGTAACAGTGTTTTGCAGGTTATTTATTAAATTCACCCCTAACCTTTTCAGTTCATCTTGGTTTGATTAGTTTAACACATGGGGGAATCTGATGTGAGTCAATCCCTCGTCTGTAAAATCAAATCTCCCAGGTTCAGATTTAATGAGACCAAAATGTTTTATTGTTTATAAGCTTCCCTGTTAGCTTCATCTGTCATTCAGGGAACCACAAACATATTTGGGACAAAACCTAGCCAATGACAATCACAAAAGAAAAAAACTAACATGAGGAATGTGTTATGAATCAAAAATAAAAATAACACAGTTTTAAACAGAACTGAAACATTTGACTTAGCACCATATTACCTAAGTCATGTGTCGCTTTGAGTTTGAACGTCTTTCTTGTATGGTCTTCACACACTGGAGGCATTTTTTGTATGCAATTAGTTTATAAGTCAAAATATATTTTCAAACTTGTTTTTGTCATGAGTAGTTTCACATAATGTGAATGCTATGCTGCGGAAAAATGACAATTTTATATATATTATTGACTTTTCTAAGCTTTCGCCATTCACATATGAGGTTTTGTGAAACTAATGTCCCATTGCGACCATGGCAGACCTTTACATCTCTGCTGGTATGAATGGCTTTGGTGCAAAATATTCTCATTTTGCATTTTCATGTTGTTTATTCGTCATAACCCCGCATTGTGTTAAGGTCTTAAGCATTGTCTTTGATGTGAGTTGATAACTGTGTGACATTTCAGGTCAGTTGTTTTAGGCTTGTGAAGACAAAGTTCACATTTATTACTAAATTAATTGACGTACCTGATTCTTTTTATGCTGCTGATGTGTGTAGTTAGTATATTAAGCTGCGCTAGAAAGAACTGAGAAGATGGATGATGATGATAAACAACAGCAGCCGCTGGTGTTGACAGGTAGCCAGATCACTTTGAGTGTCATAAGTCTCCTTAATATGAACACTGTAATTATGGGAGTTAGTTATGCTTTACTAATCCTGTAAAACTGATGATTTGAGGGAACAGATTTGTTACATGTGGACATAATGTCTTAGCTTGAGGCTCATTTAGTTAATTCATTTCCCTACAGGGGCCATAAAAACATGAACTCTCAGACATCAGTCAGCATGAATAAAATGCAGTAGGAACTTGATGCTGACTCCATGTAAGCTCTCTTATTTTCTGCTGTGCTTTAATTGTGACTAGTTTACCAACACAGAGGCAGTAACAGCCGCACATAACAACCCTCCTATTTAGGAGATGACTTAATTGTAACCGTCTGAGCTGTTTAACAACCAGGCGGTCCATCAGCTCACCAGGGGAGTCTCTGTGTTGTGATTTCCTAATGGCTCGTTTCTTAACTTGCAACAACTTGCAATACATTCGAATGCAGGCAGGAATATTACATGTCTTTTTGTTTGTGTGTGTCACCAGCAAATGCGTCGCACAGGCAACAAGGACGAGAACAAGAGGATCCTGATGGACCTGGATGTGGTGCTGAAGAGTCATGACTGTCCTTACATCATTCAGTGCTACGGCGCCATAGTTACCAACGTGGGTGTCCCCAAAATACATGACCATCTGTTGTCTTGATAACAAAATAGACAGTAGTATTCAGAGTACTTCCACAGTACTTAATTTAGTCACCCTGAACAATTTGCATCTTCTTTATTTTTATATTTGCAACCTCCTTTTACTCTCACATGTCAGTAATCTCCCCTGTGGCGCCTCCTGAACTGACGTGCTAAAAGCTCTGTGTGTCTGTGTGTGTTTGTGTGTTTGTGTGTTTGTGTGTGTGTGTGTGTGTGTGTGTGTGTGTGTGTGTGTGTGTGTGTGTGTGTGTGTTTGTGTGTGTTGTGTATGTGTACAGACGGATGTATTCATTGCCATGGAGCTGATGGGAACGTGTGCTGAGAAGCTGAAGAAGAGAATCCAGGGCCCCATCCCAGAGCGAATTCTTGGAAAGATGACAGTGGCAGTAAGTGGAAGAAACACACACACACACACACACACAGAGAGAGAGGGAAAATGTAACTGCCCTCTTTATTGTTTTTGTTCTGACATCTTCATTGTTGTATGTTTCCACTCCAGATAGTGAAGGCGCTGCTGTACCTAAAAGAGAAACACGGTGTCATTCACCGGGACGTCAAACCCTCCAACATCCTCCTGGACGCTAAAGGTCAGATCAAACTGTGCGATTTTGGCATCAGCGGACGCCTCGTCGACTCCAAGGCCAAAACCCGCAGCGCCGGCTGTGCCGCCTACATGGCGGTGAGTTAAAACCCACACACTCTACATTCAAAACTTTGTGTATCTTGCACACAAAGATAACACCTCCTGTCACACAAAAAATACAAAACAGACACGTGATACACAAACTGATTACCTAAACAAAGTGTTTATTCTTTTATTCTTGCAGCCTGAGAGAATAGACCCTCCAGATCCCACCAAACCTGACTACGACATCCGAGCAGACGTGTGGAGCCTTGGCATCTCTCTGGTAAAGCCGCTTTCATTAAAAGAGGTGTAGTTGCACTTGTTCTTCCAGTGGGTGCTGAATCATCTTAGGGTGTCAGAAGGACTGGTAAAGGGTGCCACAAGATTTGTGCTTTATTTAATTTTTCCCAACATTTCATTGCATTTAAAAATATACATAAAATATGTATATATGAGTTTTTGAAACATTTCAAAATTTAAGAAATATGCAACACATCTCACAGTCATGCATATTGAGTCAGTTATTGTAATGCGTAGTGAGATCAGCTGCTTCTTTTAAAGTTGAGACGAAAACTAATGAACATGGACAGATGAAATCACTTAAATGTCAACAATAATTTACGAATTAGTAATTTCTCCAACTTTATAAGAAACACACTCCCAAGAGATACACTATATGCCCCATGCATGATAAGCATATGGGAGTGTTGCTGCCCATGGTCGACGACGGTGGATGTTAATGCTTCCTTGTGTCCTCTAGGTGGAGCTGGCCACGGGACAGTTTCCCTACAAGAACTGCAAGACAGACTTTGAGGTTCTGACCAAAGTGCTGCAGGAAGATCCTCCTCTGCTGCCTCTCGGCATGGGCTTCTCCCTCGACTTCCAGTCCTTCGTCAAAGACTGGTAAGTCGTCTAAAATGGATGCTTACTGACTATGATCCATTCAGAGCTCTCAGGTGATCAGGCGGTGGTTTTTCGGACTGCACATAAAATAAGAATAAGGATCTGCTATTGGTGCTTTTAGCTTCTTTGGTCCTGTTCTCTGGAACAAACTGCCTGGTTACCTGAGATCTGTCACTGCTGTGTTAACTGAACAATTTTTGGTTTCCTCAGACTGAACAAGATTTATCTGAGGGCTAGAACAGAGAGAGAGAATTAGTCTGTTTGAAATGAGACTGTATATACATCTGTCTTGTGATTTTCGATAACAGTTGATGCGATTGACCTGACACCTGCCAGGTGTGTTGCTAGGGAGCCAAGAAAGAGCAGCATCAAATGCGAGCTCCTGAGGTTGTGTTGTTGTGGCAGTTTTGCAGTCTTTGCAGTATTGTTACACTTTTAATGCTTAGACAACACAAAGGTTAGTGCGTTTTACGCACACCGTTGGGAGGCAGTTCTCTCTGTTTACACCCTGGCTCCGAGTTCCCCTCCAGGCCTTTATTCTCAAGACAAAACGCTCATCAGGATCTTTTGATGACATTCGGGTGGGCAACAATGCTTTGGTTTTCGGCAATCATCAGGCCAGGGTGGATTCAGTCAAAGGTTGAACAGGATTCAGCATGAACATGCAGGAGGGTGATAGCATGATTGCTTCAGTCAGTGGTTGCACGTGTGCATGGTCAGACAGGACATATTTATCAGCGGAGCTTTAAGTACACTCTGGGTCGAGGGAACCCCTTTTAACGGTTACACCTCCAAACAGCGAGCTGGGTACAGCTCACTCTCTGTTGCTTGCTACAGTACATTCAAGAAGAGATGAAGAGAGAGAGACTGGAGATGTTCGATTCAGCATACTTAAACATTTCAAGTATTGGTGAAATGAACACCTTTGTTCATGGAAATAGCCTAGTCCCAAATAACACATATACTTGATGAATGTGTCTAAGGAGAATTGGATACGGGGTTGGAGGCGGCCCCCATTCTTTACTTTGGAAGTTGCATGAAGCCAAACTCGGCTAATTCTAGTTAAGTCCTCCACTAACTTGAATGGAGATAAAAATGATTTAATCGTGTCACTCTTCTAAACCTTTCAAATGTTATTGGACTGTATTGATCAAATCTTGATAGTGAAATGAGTCATTTCATAAGGATTGTGATGCTCAAAAAATGCCTGGTACACTCACATTGCTCGAGGAAGCAGTTTTGTCAAAAGCAGGTGTGTTGTCGCAGGACCCGAGCAAAGCACAGTAACGAGTGTGAGCTTGTTTGGATGAACAACAACTGTTGAACAACAACTGTTGCTTGCAGGTTTGCGAAACCTGCAAGCAACAGTATGGAGTTCCAAGCAGTCAGCCTGTGTGGAACAGGCATGTTTTGAACGGGCACTGCACTAGCTGTGGATACATTTGCACCAACTTGCCTTAAAATGTATCTTTCTATAATTCACAGCCTCACAAAGGATCACAGAAAAAGGCCAAAATACCACCAGCTGCTGGTAAGACACCAGTCATAATGAACATTAGATTTAGACTTAACCAGAATTCAGCAGTCAAATGTCCCTAAACAATGTCTCTTCCTCTGTCCGTCTCCCTCATCCAGGAGCATAGTTTCATCCGCCGCTACGAGGTGCTGGAGGTGGACGTGGCCGGTTGGTTCCAGACGGTGATGGATCGCACCGAGTCGCCTCGCAGCAGCCAGTGTTACAGCCATCAGCACCAGCTCCACTCGCTCTTCAGTAGGTAGCCTAGCCCAGCCCGGCGTTAGCTTAGCCAGACGCTAGTCTTGCCTAGCTTTAGCTTTGCCAAGCCCAGACTCAGTCTGTCCTAGTCTAGCCCAGCGTTAGCAGCTAAGCCTAGCGTTAAACCCAGCCCGCCTGTCCATCTGTCCACCGGAGAGCCCACAGAGGAGAGGGAGAGACGGAGACTCGATGGAGTGATGGACGGAGACATGGACTGATGGATGGATGGATGACACAGGTGGTTGTGTTTATCAGAGTGTTGAATCTGGACAGGCAGACACGGGAAGGAGGGAAGAGAAAAAGGGGCACACTGTAGTTAGCTTCATCATTTTCACACCGTCGCGTCTCGTCACATTATCATATCATGTCACATCAAGGCGTGTGTAACTGCCACACACACTTGCATACAAACTGTGTGTGTATCTTGTATGTGTTTCTACATTTTGTCCACATTTTGCATTAGTTCTTCACCTACATGTCTGTCTCCAGCATTGATCCAAGCGGTTGGATTAGTCAACAGAGTAGTCACTACACACTGGAACAAAGCATCTGCTACATTAGCAAACCTGAATCTCTCTTGTACATAAACGTTGTGGAGGACACAGCAGTGTCCGGTGCAATTATGATTCTTCAGGTGTTTCTACTATCACACATTCTCAGGCTGAATCTGTGTGAGTGTATGCGTGTGTGTATGCGTGTGTGTAAGACTGTCTGTATGTATGGATAAATATCAAGACACAGTCACTGGTTGTTTTTGAAAGCGAGATTGTATTTCTTAGCCATTTGTTCACGCTCACACTACAGCTGTTAACACACAAACCAGAATGGATTAATCTGTTGCTTCATTTCTAACATGTTAGGATCCTAACTCTCATTAACTTTGACATGAATTATATTTAGGAAACCCGGCATTGTATTTAGCAGCTGCACAATTGGAAAAAACACAAAAAGACTTACAAAAAAAATTAGTGTTGCATTGTACCTTTGTAGAAAACGAGTTGTGTATGGTTTTGTTTTTGCGTGTTCAGAATGATTTGGAGGGATACTAAGAAGAGAAAAGATGAGTTAGGCAGGAGGAGGAGTGTCTGACTCTTTCTACAAGTGTGAGAGAAAAGCAGAGAAAGTAGAAGAAGAAGGGAGTTGTGCACTCGTTGGTGACTATAAGGACGCTTGAAAAGCTGTTACTCGTGTGAGAAGCGAGACGTTGGAGGAGCAGAGTGTTTTTTCATTGAGAAGGCAAAGAACAGGAGCTTATCTTGTACAAAGCATATAAATGGAATAGATGTTATTACCTGTGGAGTATTTCTTTCCCTCACTCTCGGTTTGTCTACCTCTTCCTCTTTGTCCGCCTCTCTGTCTGCCTCTGCTGTTTAGTGTGATGTAGTGCTCCACAGTGTTACCAGACCAAAGGCTGCGTGTTGGTTGTTGTTGGTGGAGGCAAAGTGATTTAGACATTAAGGAACCACACAGACACGTCTTAATAAAGCACGTTTTGGTGTTTTTTAGAAGCTAGAGCGGGAGTCTCAAACTACCAGCTATGGGGTTAGATCCAGCCCATGAGGTCATAAAGCTGCCCTCATGTTTCAAATTTAATGTTAAATTTTTCCATAAATTGGCCTATTTTGGCTTATCTCTAATGTTTTCAGTGTTTATATTCTTTTAGGCATATTTTAAAGTAATCATTTACTTTACTTGCAACTTGTGATTTCAGCATCTCCCAATCGTTCATCATGTCCTAATAATTGAATCATTCACTCAGAAAAATATCAAGTTTCAAGTGTTCAAGAGTTAGGGTCGTGGTTGCTTTCCAAAACCTAATGTTTTTCAGTGAGTTGTCTTTTAAGACAGCTCACTGAAAGCAGCAAAGCTTCACTTGTGAAAAAGCTAAAATTAGTGAATTTATGCCAGTTTTGATTGAAAAATTATGTAAACAATTTTCCAATAATTAAAATTGTTGCTGATTAATTTTCTCATCGATCAATTGATAGATTAATACTATAGCAGTGGTATACCTGCTATATGTAACACCGACTATAAGCATAGACCAACAGCCCGCAGGTTTAGCGTGGTGCAACTGACACCTAAATGTCAAACCCCAAAGAGAAAGCATAGACAGTTTCAAGAGACCTGAACAATTTTTTTTTTCATGCCTGTACACTGGCATTCAATTTTTGGGTTTTCAGTCCCGTTCTTGTAAAATGAATATCTTTAGAACACTTTGAGGGAATTTCTTCAAATTTGGCACAAACAGCCACTGTGACCTCAGTAAACATGTTTTTGGCGATAACTCAAGAATTAATTTGCTAACTATGAAAACATTTCATACAAATGTCTAATAGGATAAAATGATGAAGTGGTGACATTTTATAACCACAAGGTTAAAGGTCAGCTTCACTTTGACATCATAATGTCAAGCAAAAACACTTTTCTGGCTGTTACTCATTACTCAGGAACAAAAGGGAAGACATTTAGTCAGATACTCAATTAGTGACACTAATTTTGGGTGTCCAGCATGAAATGTGTGTGACAGCATGGTTACAGATGTCAGTAAACATCCACTTTTTGTATTTGTAGTTCCTTTGCAGCAGTATCCATATCTGAAGTATTGTCTACTGCCATGGCTACATATGAGTGCATACAGGCATGAGTCATACAACCATGTTGCACTAATTCTAGTTTGAATTAGAGTTCACTGTGACTGTTTTCTCTTATCTGTAAAAAAAAAAAAAAAAAGGCTGTCATTCTCTGGTAATCTGGTAAAGCAGCGTTAGCGTTTGTGCAGAGAAGCAGGAGAAAGCGACCTGGCCAGTGGACCCCAGGTGATTTGAGTTTGAGACCCCTGAACTAGAGGATTGTTAAGATAAAACTGAGTGCGTCAGGCGTGATAAACCAGGCACACCTGAGCTGATTAATGTGTTTGAATGCACGATGTGTAGATATAGGTAATGAGCGCAGGTTTTCAGAGACCGACTGTCTGACTAGAGTCCTACTGCCTCCCCTCTTGACGGGCCACAGCCAAAGCCTGCTAGATGTGCAGACTCAAACCTCCCACGCCCCGTCATGCACCAAACCAAATCACTGCTAGACACGGAGAACTGAGAACGATAGAGGAAACTGTTAAGTGTCAGAGAGGGAGAGAACCAAGAATGTTGTTTGATTGGAGAAAAGATGAGTGAATATTAAATATCAAGAAAAAGAGAGAAGAGGACAGAGTGAGGCGAGAAGGATGACAGAGATTGCTCAGGAAGTGAGAACGGAAGTTAAAGAAAAGTCAAACTAGAGTTGGTTGACAGGAAGTGAGTAAATAAGGAGAGAGGGAACAGGGAAGGGAACCGTCAGCCCAAGTTTCATGGGACTGCCGAGCTCTGAGGCTAGCTGGTTATTGTAAAAAGCTTTCATGGTGTTACACCAACCTACCAATTCTGATTTTAGCGAGTGAGTTAGCGCATGTTGTGTTGATGATGTTTACTGTTCTGTTCAAACAATGTTATTTATTTACATTGCTACTGCTGCTACTTTTTTATTGCTTTAGACGCTGCTGTCACTTCTTTTCCCCAAAGGACATTTATTCTTTTTCTTTTGTATTTTTTAAGCCAAATAAGTAAAATAATGCAACACGTGTTACCAAATACAGAGTAAGTCTGAAGAGGGCAAAAGCAAGTGAGAGACAGTGAGATGGTTCAGAAGAGAAAGTGCAGGGAGGTCGGCTTCAGAAAAAGTACTAACTCACGCAAAATGTAAACACACGTCACCTCAAACGTAGCTCCATGTCGTAACGGAAGTAGTTAATCATTTATATCCTGACGTCACACTAAAATGTACGGCATAGATACAGTTAGACAGGATGTCTGTCTGTCCAGATGCTTTTTGTCCATCCTTTACTCTGTCCGTCCATCCATCCCTCCATCTGTCCACAGGTCGCCTGCAAGCTTGACAACCCTGACAGTTCACACCAAAGGTGTCCACAACTCAACGAAAATACGAAAGAGCGTTGTTGTTATTGTTATGACTATTGTTATTGACCTTATAATTGATTACTCTCAGCTATGATATATATGAAATCTCTCTATAGCTAGTGGGAGAGGGTGAAGGGGGGGTGGGGGGCGCTGTGTGTGTATGTGTGTGTGTGTCATATACTGTACAGAGGGAGACTGGTGCGCTAACACAAGGGCCAAGCAATAAAAGCAGCTGGCTCATCCTCGTACTCAGCGAATATACTCTCTGCGGGCCCGTATCAGGAAGTGAACTCAGTCTGAACATGTCTGACTGAACATGAGCAATTCTGGATCACTGGTGTCACACAGCTGCTCATCAACTGGCTCTGTTAACTCGGGGTTTTCCAGTCCTGCCATGAGTGTGTTCATGTGAAAGAGCTCTTAATCACAAGACAAATGTGACATCAAACCCACGAGCAGAGAGCTTAGAGTGACACAAGATGATGTAGGTTATTAGATTAGTGCAGCAGCATACAGCGATAATCAGCAATGCGAATTACAAAATGATCACACAGCTAGGATAGAATAAGTAAAACTTCAAGGTCCAGTGTGTAGGAATTAGTGGCATCTCACGGCAAGGTTGCAAAACTTCTCCTGTGTGCCGAGCATCTGGAGAAACTACGTCACGAAAAACACAAACGGCTGTTTTAGAAGCCAGTGTTTGGTGTGTCCGTTTTTGGCTACTGTAAAAAACAACATGGCGAACTTAGTGAAAGAGGACCTGCTCCACAGCTCATTCTCCGATTACAAAAACACAACGATTCTTATTTTCAGGTGATTATCTACTAAAGAAAATTTAGTTATGAATATTATATGAAATTTCTGCCAAAATATTCACCTAAATCTTTCACACTGGACCTTTCATATAAGTGTGGTAATAATTATATAGGTCTTTGTATCTAAATTACCTCCTACTTTCTGTACTGCAGTGTCTTGTTCTTAATCAGCAAACGTATACAACAATATAACCGCAATAAGCTAATATTGGACTAATATTTTGGCCTTAATAATCTTAATGTTCATGAGAGGTTTTGGGTTTTTTTTTTTTAAATATAGTAAAGCTTCATCCAGTACCACAGAACATAGAAAGCAACTGATAAGTAGTGTTGTCAAAAGTATTGATTTGTCATAACATAGTTTCTCAATATTTGAAACAGTTCCTAAGCTACTAAGCAAGACAAAAAAAAAATGCTGTGTCGTGTCATAGCCTTGTCATATTTATCTTTTAGAAAATAAAAATTGTATGCCCTCAATTGTATCACAAATTGTATCAAATATTGATATTTTTCAAGGTATTTCATCAAATTTAGAAATTCCAATATCAGGACATCACTACTGATGAGTAAACTAAACTTTTTGTGTATAAACATGGGATGGCTGCTTTATTAAGATGTAGCTATAATAGTGACTCTTTAGGGTGTTGGAGTGCTAATCTGTAATCTTTTCTGTTTTAAACCCACAGTGGATACACTGTTGTGTAAAAAAAAAAGTGATGTAATTATCATTGAAGTCAAAGTAACTCTGCTGATAAAGTAGGACACTCTGTATGTGTCTCCTTATCGCTTCTAATGTAAACGTTGTACTTGTGGGCAGCTTTAGTTCAGATTCTCTAACATTGTGCGGACCCCAGGAGGAGTAAAAAAAAAAAACTTAACCTGCAGCACAGGTTACCATGGTGATGTATCCCGGTTTTAAGTGAGCCACTTTGTGACACCTCAAAACCTGAATTTAGCCCAAATATATCTCATGTTGCTTCATGATACAGGCCCCTGAGCAGATGTGACGGTGAGCTGGCACAGCTGTGTTAGCTCAGCTTCTGTCGGTTTTTCATTTTGGAGCACAGGCTACGACCTGGGGCTGATTTTGCTTCCAACAGTCGACAGAGACTTTTGTCATCCTGCTCTGGTAAACTCTTCAGACGACAGGATTCAGGGCCGATCACGCTAGATCTGCTCAGCCTCCTTGTTCAAACTCTTGTATATAATCTGGATCTGGTGCTCAGCATCCATCAGCTGTACTGCGCTGCCAGCACAGCCTGACGGATGTACTCATTGGTGCAATTTCTAAAAGAGACGGGGGGGAAAAAACCCCCACTCTCACTACAACGTTCACCGTTCAAACTCCGTTCGTGTGTCTCGGCTCACTTGTGTCTGAACACAAAGCTGGACCCAGTCTCCCGCTGTCGACGTCCTCTGTCATTAAGCCGATGTGTTATATTACAAACACACGCACACACTCGCTTCTTGGTCGTGTGCATTTCCATCCTGATTGGGCGACGGTGCCACATTTGACCTCCGTGACACCAGTCAGTGTGCTAAATATGTGTGTGTGAGGACGCAAATCATCCGATTACTAATCTACACACACACACCAAATGTATAGAGTTATCCCGTTGTACACAGCAATGCTGGCTACTGCCAATAGTGGCTTTATGTGTATATTAGCTTGCCAGGGGGTGTATAAAAACAGCTAGCTGCGCTGTGCCTTGGCACCGAGGGGGGAGCGCGTGTGTGAGTGTGTGTGTCCTAAACCCATCTGTAAGTAAACCAAATATCATTTTCACTATGCAGTCATTCAAACCATGTCAGCTTGCTTGGATGGGGAGGAAAAAAGCCCTCCTGTACATACACAGATTTACGAACTGGAGTTAGCGACAGTGTGTTTTTCTTTTGGAGCCCCTCCCCTCCCTCCCAGTGTGGTTACACTTCACCGCCTTCAGCTAGTTCACAGAGAAAAGCGAGAGATATGTTTTGAATGAGCTGACAAATATTTAAGGATTGTATTGGGGTCGGGGAGGGACGCGGGGGTTAGAGCGGGGTTTGTAGTTTTGGGGGAGATACAGATCAATGCTGTAAAGTATATCAATTGCATGTTATTGTCACCGTTGTAACTGCCATTGTTTTGTTTTTGTTTGTTTGTTTTTTCTTCCAAGACAACGGTCGGTCGGGGCGGGGATGCACAAAACTTTATCCTTATTTATAATTTTTACACATATAGTCTGTACGTTTGTTTTTGAAAATGTTGAATTATTGTGTACTTAGGAAAAGACACACTTTTTTGCCTTTTTTTTTTTTTTAAATGTTTTGTCAACTTTGCAATATATTTTTTTTTCACGTTGGACCCGTCACTAGTCGTCGAGGAGGAGCTGTATCATTGTTAGCAGACAGTGTTTGTTAGAAAACGTCCTGTTTCCCCTCAGTCATGTGTCTTTCTTTCAGTTAGCTGTGTGTGCGAGCGGAGAGTGAGTGTGAATATTCGTCTACCAAAAGTCTTTATCGATGGTGATTATTATTATTAGCTTTTATTTTTGTTCATTGTTTTTTATTATTATGATTACTATGATTACTGTTTTATTATTATTATTATTATTATTATTATTGTTATTATTACTATTATTATTCAGGGCAAAGATGACACCAAATTGAACAAACAAATAATGGGTGATCCCAGACAGTGCTGAGAGCTGGACAGCTGTTGTCCGTCTTTCTGAAGGTTTCTTTCACTGGCGAGGTGGCGCAATCGTTTTTCTCACCGTTACGCTGTAGTGTCTGTCCACCTTATTTTAACCGCCACGTAAAGATAACCTCCAAACTGAAAGTCTAATAGTATTTTTTTATTATTATCATTATTATATATTGTTTTCCTTTGATCAGATATCATGATCGGTTTATTTCTTGTTACCCCAGTTTGGGTCATAAATTGTGTGCTGTTATTTAATTTTTCCCCTCCTCATCCCTGCCTCACTGCTTTTTGATTATTTTTTTTTAAAATTCTATTTCATGATTATTATTTTTTATTCTTTCTGGTTTGTCTGATGCTGTAGTGAGCTGGTCAAACACCAGAGCTTTTTTTTTTCTTCCTAATGCTGAGACTGTCGTGACTGATGTTGCACTTGTGATGGGTTTTATTTTGTTTTTTGTTTTGTGTTGCAGATTTGGGATTGTTGTGCAGAGAGGAAAATAATCGGGTCTTTTTCCTTATTTTTCTTTTAAGTCACAGCAGTTATTTTATCAATCAATAGATCTGTGACACGGAGCAAGAAAATGATTCAACAGTGTATTTTTTTCACTGGTATTTATTTATTGGTCATTTGTATGTTCTTTGGTTTGATTTTGTTTTTATGTGTATTGCTTTTTTGTGGAGGGCAAACAGGACTCAAGGTAGACGAGTAGTCTGACGTTGGCGTTTTACATTGTGTACAGAAAGCTAAATATTGTATTCAACCATCACACTAACATACAGTCTATAAAGCAACAGGTTAAAATAGAAACCTGCAGCACAGTAAGGCACACTGTTTCTGGCTTTACTGTGGCTGCCAGACTTATTTTGTTTACTGTTTCCCTCTCAGAAGGCCCCAAATAAACAAACTACCCATGGTTTAATGCAGCCATGGTGTATTTAAACTCTAGTGCTTTGCTAATAACTCCCAGTTAAAGCTTGTATTGTTTGAAACTCGGGTGGTTTTAAAATCTGAATGCCAGCGACAAAGCAGACTAGATTTGTGTTTTTAAGTTTAAGGTATTCCAGCTGATAACTACTATGATAGTGGACTGATTGGCTTGTTATTAACTTGCACTCCCTGTTAGCCAGGTGGAGCACGCCTGCTTTGAAATATCATTGAGGTTTGTTGCTTGGTTTTTATCTAAATGCAGTCTAGATTGCATGATTTTGCGAGTTTGAGGGGTGGGGGGAGAGGATTGACTTCAGTCTGCGCTGTTGCAGTTTAAAGGCTTCTTGTATGTACGACACCACGGATTTATTATCTCGACAGTTGTTTCAGTTGACACAGCTTTACTGCCTGTTTGTTTTTTTGTTGTTGTTTTTTTCTGTTTTTCTTTTGTTTTTTGGCTGTATTTTATCCCCCCTCCCCCCCAATCTCATTTCAAACAGAATAAATGCCATTATATTGTGAATACCTCAGGATTTTTTTGGAGAAAAAAAAACAATAAAACACTTAAAAATCAAATAAATAAATAAATAAAAACTCATAAAAAGTTCATGTGTCATGGTGGCATTTTCTTCTTCTGCAGTAGGGTTGTTTCATCAGCAGCAGTAGACATTAGTAGAGCGACATTAGCGACAGGTATTCTCTTTCCCCGGTTGTCTGTCCCGTACATGTGAAAGCAGAATCTGAAGAACTCCTTGAGGGAATTTTTTTTTTTTTTAGATTTGGCACAAACGCCAACTTGAAATCAGCAATAAACTAATAAGATTTTTTTGGTCAAAGGTCACTTTGACCTTGCACCTGTCTCAATCTTGTGAACACAAGATCTCAAGAACCTTGAGGGAATTTCTCTAATTTTGGCACAAACGTCCACTTTTAATCAAGGATGAACTAATTCGAATTTGATGGTCAAAGGTCACTGTGACCTCCTAAAACATGTTTGTTTGCCATGACTCAAGAATCCACAAGGTAATTATGCCAAAATTGAACACAAATGTCTAACAGGATAAATGCTTTCCTGGCCACTATTTTCTGTCTTAACTCACAAGACTTTTAATATTCTCACTTTCATTTCACGTTTGTTTTCCACAGATATACAAATGGTTGACTAAAACACTAAACATGCAGCTCAGCTTGTAATTGACAGTTTTGTCCACAGCAGGGTGCAGTTTTTATAAAGATGTCATTCCATGCAGACGGGGAGGAAAAGCATGTATAAAAAATGATACATTTCTCCATTAGCCATCTGTTTTAAATCTTTCCAAACTTCTCTAACTGTGTTTTAAAAGAGCTTTAAAATATTTCAGTGGGACAGTAGGTGTGATTAATAGAGTAGATTTGGACAGGCAGAGTAGTGTTCTGTCATTCATCTAAATAACTTAAAACTCAATGTAGGTAAAAATCTGCCACCTGGTCGCCAAACACAGGGAGGACGATGTGCTCCAACACGTCAGGCTGAACCTCCACACACACACAGACCTCCTCTTCCTGCTACGGCTCCTGCACTTTCCCCCTCAGTGAAATTTACCATCATTACCTGCATAACATGACATGACTCGACATGACTGCTGTTGCTCCTCGTTAAAAAGCTTACACAACAGATGATACATGCTGTAACTGTGCTAACTAATGCAAAACACTTTTGGTTTAGGGAGCGTTATGGTGTCTTTACTGTTTGCGTGTGTATTAGGCAAGAAGACATATGATCATGTAACACTGAGGCTGTTTGAGCTGTGTGTGAGACAGTTTCCCTGTCCTGGAGCGCGCTGCAGGAAGCTGCCTTATATGTTGAGTGGTGTAACAACAGACTGTGCCCTGTGGCTGCAGAAATGAACCAACAGGATGACAACTGAGTGAAAGAACACAACCAGCTCTGGGGAGGCACATTGTTTTCACAGCGTGCTCATGAAAACACTATAACACAGTACACTAACTGTTAAAGATACACAGTGAATCTGCAAAACAGTAGCAAAACTATGAAGTTGGGGGAAGGCTTGTAAAATCCTTTTTTATCAGAGGAAGAGGAGTCACTATCATTATTATTGCAGCAGAATGTTGATCCAGAAACAACACATGTAGGGGAGACCGGGTATGGTTCGGTTGTAACAATAGGATGGTTTTAACTGCACCACTTTCACCTTTTTTAAAATAATTTATTGTATGACCACTTAATTCCTGACTTTGCATGTAAAATATGTGAAGAATTGTGCAGATTCTACAGCCAAAATGCTGATTTTCAGGTCCGAAAGTTATTTTTTGGACCAAATGTATATTTTGATCCGTACTGATACTGTAGAAGTTAGAATGATCTAACTTGCATTAGATTATAGGGTTTGTTCATATTTGCTGTTGACAAATAAGCGTACTTTGTTCCAAAATTTGAAAGCACACACACATTCAGTGGGCTGCTGGGACACAAAATGTACAGGCTGTTCTCATGCACTGCTTTGCACCAAAATTCCCCCCGCATAATGATGAGCCAGTAATTCTTGCACAAAGAGGTCTACTTTGGAGGCAGGTTGGGGAGGTGGCTTGGTCACAAAACACAGGACTTTCCCCAGGAGACCGGCATGTGGAACTTTACGTGAATTCTGAGTTACTTGCTTCAACCTTTCCTCCAGAACTTTACGTTAATTGCATAACTTTATGTGAAGGACTTATCGTCATTTATAGGGCGCTTATTCTTCTTCTTAGGGGCCGATCACACCGAGATGCATCGCTACAGAAGCGTCACCAGCAAAACCATATTTTCCCTATGGCACGGCAGCACATTTTTCTATTGGTTTTTGCATAAAAGTTCAAATAGTTTCAATTTTTCCACTCAAGGCACTAAAGTTGCACCAATCGTCGATGTCACTTTTGGTCTCGCACATGCAGTCCCTGTCTACAGCCACTCCCAGATGTGCTTCCAAGGCGTTTTTGGAGCAGTTGTGCCTGGCGCAATGCGTCTTGGTGTGTTTGGAGGATGTGAGGATATGTTGAAATGCTACAACCATACCCGGTCTCCCCTAATCGCAAACACTGACAAGGATCATTTATTGCACATTTAATACCTTTACGAAAATATCATATACTTTTACATTGACAAAGTTTTGAATGTGGGACTTCACTATTTGTATTTTGTGCTACTTCAGCGATGGCAGTGTCAGCAGCCGAATTTGGGACAGTTTATTTGGCCTGATTCTGGGGTGTCATTCATCCTGACCAGTGGGCAACTGAAATTCACCTAATGTAATTCTTTTGGTGTGCTGAGTTTGGGCCGATGCTGGGACAGTTAATTTTGGCTACCTGGGATTAGTACTTTTACTTCCTCCACCTTTGTTCTCTCCATACAATATTCAGTATCGTAGAGTGTTTGTGTGGTCATGTTCTCGGTCATGAGTATTGGTTTAAGACCATCTTGATTTTATGTGAACCTCCTCTTTAAGGGTTAATGTTTGTTTTTATATCTCTCTGAAACAAGCCACAGCATTTGAACTGAGTCAACATTCATCTAAAGTTCATGTGTATCACTGTTTTATTTTATTACCTACAGCCATAAAGCATGTATGTAGTGTACACACCATGTAACACTATCAGTGTGTGTTTCATTCATGCTGCGACATGCATCTGCCCCTGAGTTTCTATCAGCCCATCTTTGATGTGTGTCAAATATGGAGCAGCAGGAGGAGCGGGGCTCGGGCTAATCACGGGGTTTGAAAAGAAACTTTACACCACACAGCTAAAACACAACAATAGACCACGCCTCCCTCCACCTCTCTGCTCTTTCTGGAGATCTTTCTCTTTCTCTGAGTGCTCTCTCTGACCATATATGGTAGGAAATTAAACCAAAAAGCCCATTGGTGGATTGGAGACAAAGTGCAGGTAGACATTTCCCTTTGTTTGTATGTCTTTTTTTGTGCCTCATTTATGTTAAGTTGACAAGTAAATATAAATTACTTTTTTGATCTATTTTTACATATAGAATACTATGGCAGAAGTTCAAAGACATGCTGTGAAAGACTATACTACAAAGTTTTTGCTCACTTGCACTGACATCACACCCAATGATTTGGCTCTAAAAACATTAAAGCATAAAATGTATTCTTACATGATAGTTTGCCCTCTTTACAGTTGTTTCCTCTCCACAGACAGTTATGTGTTTTGTATCATATTTCCACCCCAGACACATCAGCAGTGCCACACCCCTGCTCCTGTTGCAGGTACAGACAAGGCTGTGCATTCCTACACACACACACACACACCACCACCACTATCTGACTAGATGCTCAAAGATAATCACTGACTCTAAATATCTCAACATATAAATCCTTTACTTGAGTGGCCTGTTTTTATTTTCATTATTAGGTTTTATTTGGTTTATCATGGTGCACATTTTATTTGCAAAATAAAATATATCTGAAGATATTTCTGAAAGTAAAAATTAGCAATAAAAATGTGGATTCATTTTCTATTTCTTCAGTAATTTTAATTTTCTTTCTCTTTTTAAACATTGTTTCAGAAATTAATTAAAATTCAAATTAATTAATTCAAATTAATTTTCTGTCAATCAACTAATCCATTACTTGAACATTTGTTTCAGTTGTAATTATAGATGTATTTTACTTTTTCTATTTATTATTATTATTATTATTATTATTATTATTGATAGCTAATTATTATTATTATTATTATTATTATTATTACTATTAGTAGTAGGAGTAGTAGTAGTAGTAGTAATAGTAATAGTATTAGGAGTAGTATTTACATTATTAATCCCGTGCTGCCTTCAGAAGATACAACATAACACATCATAGCTGCAAAAATGTAAAAATCCAAATAAACACATGCTCAATTTGCCTCATCTCCTCTTTATTTTGCCATTAGATTTTTAAAGTAGCATATGAGCAAAGAAAACAAGGCATTAACCATTTGTCTACATTATTTTTCTGAGTTACTTTACTGTCACAGCTCATACTTCCAGGGTTTACGTGAAGCTCTTGAACGCAGCAAGGGAGGAGGGGGGAGGGGGCGGGGCGTTTAATTTACCTGCGAAAAATAAAACAGGGCGGATTAAAGGTGCAGACTGTCCATCCTCACAGAGCCACGCCTGAGCAGCTGGACCGCAGGACAGAGCAGCTGAAGACAAGAGACACAAGCGGCTTTTTTTTACGGAACAAAGAGTGGAGCGGAAACTGTGCTGCAGACACGGACACACACAGACCATCCGAGCTCACCTACAGTGCCTGCAGCTGAACGACAGGTGAGTTATCGTGATTATGTCGTTGTATTTTAGAGCTGGCTGGTGTTAACTGTGTCCTCAACAGTTGGCAGCTCTTGTGAGCTCGTGCGCACTGAACTTTTTGAAGTTTAGTGATTTAAAAAAGTCCGTTTTATTTGAGAAAGACGTGTAATTGTTTGGCTGGAAATGCCCAGGTGTTTTCATCAGGCGACATACAGGAGCCGTTTAAACCCGAGCGTGCTCAGTTATCGCCAATAACTAGGCTAAATAATTTGTATTATATGTTGTTCTTTATTTCAATCTTTTAGGAGGACTTTTGCTGAGTCGAGACTGTTCTGACATTCAGTTAAAAGCTAAGGGACTGTTCTTTATTTATGAAAGAGGACGGGGTGGTCCCAAATGGGAGAGGCACTTTAATAAAATTTTTAAGGACTGTGGGGGGATATGCAACTTTAAATGGTCGTGTTTCATTTGTATTTAAATATTTTAAGAACTCCAAAACCTACAAGTGGGTTTAAGTGGGCATGTTTTTTCATAAATCACGTGTTTTGTTATAGCCAGGAACTGTAAATGTGGTTGTCTCTGGTGAAATGAGGGTCATGCATGTTCCCCTAGTCACTCAGGTGGCTCAAGTAAAAATATTTGTAGCTCCAGGGAGGGCCATGATATAAAGGAAAACAAAGTGGCAGCCCAGCCACTCCCCTTCTCTGTTAAATTAAGTGCATTTCCTAACTGCTCCTAAAGTTACTTCTCTTTTTGACACTCGCAAAACATCGACCACCAGTGTAACCATCAACATCAACCATCTTTATTTTCATAAGGAGCATAAAATATCTGTAACTGCTTTGAAATCAGACATGTTTTTAACTGTGATTTAAAAGGTGAATAAATGCTGATATGTTTTGTTTATGGGCACACAATTGAAATCTTGGATGGATTTTAAGACCGGATATATTATTTTTCTTTACTAGATAACTATAATAGTAATGTGCACTGTGACACAAATAGCAAAACAGGACAGGAAAAACAGGCCCATCCATGTAAAAAAAATGTTTTCGTCTCAGGTTGTCATTGTTTAAACTTAAGCTTATGTCTGTCATATTTACCTAGTTTGGCTCCTGCAGTGTACTTTTGTCTTGTTGTCAGGTGCTTTGCCTGAAAAGATCTTGTCTCCTTTTATGTCATAAAACAAATTGCACACACCCTGCTGCTGTGTGTCTACCCTTAGGGTACAAAATTGGCATGTAGTCTCAAACGAGGACTTGGCCTTGTGGTGATGATGGAGAGCCAATCAGTTTCAGTTGGGGCATGTTTCTACTGAGGACTTGTAGAAAGAGTTTATTGAGTCTTCCTCTTTTTAGCCCGGAAATTAAACGGCTCGGACACATCTGGAGACCCGCCCAGCCCTCTTAATTCTGCTCTCAGCACTTCGTATGCATAAAGTCAAATACAGACTTCTTGTCGATAAAAATGCTGACCTTTCTCCACTTCTTTCCCCCATCAGTTTTAGATCTTTATTTTGCACACCGAGCAGCTACAGTATATACTCCCATAACTGCACACTGTACTCATGCTTTGACTGCTCCCTGATGAGTCCACAGCATTTTCAATCTCCTATCAGTCCCGCCAGCCGGGGTACAGATGGCCGGGCTCGTGCTCGCTCTGTTAGGTAAGGCCATGGAAGCCCGGATAAAGCCGGGGATTGACAGGAAGCCAAGAGCAGGAGAGAGCAGGAGACTGGAGATGCTGCTGAAAACATGCGCGATAAGAACACAGGAGAGGCAGATTAAACAAGTCCGTGCAGACAATAGAAGTTTATCTGCAGCGAAAACTAAATCCAAAAGCTCGTAAGGTTAACAAGGTGATTCTGTTTCCAGACGTGGTTAAATAGTCTTTACGTGAAATCCTTGTGGGAAAACCCTTCCAGTCAGAGCCTTAAGACTTTATTCTTCATCCTGAAGTCAACAATGTGTTGACTCTCAATTTAAGTAAAGATTGAAGTTCATCTCATCATTTTGAACCAAAGAGTGTCAAAATGTGCGGAGGCAGAGTTTGTGCAACTTCCTGAGGAAGTTAGCCCATGGATCGCCTCAGCAGTAAAGCCACATTCATGTGAATGTCACAAGTTTTCTGTGTGCTGAGAGTTGATGATGCGTTCAAAGCCGCGTTGACCTTATGAAAATTTGTGATCAGTTTTCTCTGACCGCTGCTGCAGTTTTAATTTTAGTGCTACATGATGAAATGTTCCTCGTCTTCCTCCCCCACTGATGTTCTAGTCTGAGCACATAATGAACTTACGAGAGACACAGATGACACCTTGTGCACTGATCCCTTTATCCCTTGCTCTATAAACGCACACACACACACACACACACACACACACACAAACGCACACACAGTGTTTTTATCCCCCTCCACACACAAACACAACAATCAGCGGTTCTTTCATCATCTGTCCTCTACCTGAGAAGAGGCAGCGCTCTAAACTGCTGCTGCTGTACAAACAGTCATATATAAGCATTTATGGATGTTTGCATAGGTAGTGCCACATTTGATTGTGAAGAGAAAAACGTGTCTTATGTTTAATATTCAGTAATTTACTGGGGAATAGCTTCCTAGTACTTTAATTTTTATTTTACAAAGTTTTTTGGGGAGTTTTCCTTATGCGTGAGGGAATAGTTTAAATCTCTGACAGTAGATTACAGCTGGCCTGCACCCAGTTTGGAGAAGCAGACAGGAGTACTAACACTGAAGCTAAGCAATGTACTGCTGTGACTGGGGGCAGCAACAAAATGTATTTTAACCACCTAAACTTTAAAAAAGGCCCCCATAAGAAACACAAAAGTTTAATTTTTAATGCTAAATTTGGAATATTTTCAACACTTTACCTTGCCTTCAGACATCAGTAAACCAGCAACGCCCGTGTTCTGTGATGTCCAGTTACAGTTTTTGTCAAAGGAGTCTGGTGGCTTTGAAGAGTACAGGTTAACACTTCAGTTCCCTGTTTGACAGGGATGTTTTACGGCAAGGTAAATAAGTGAAAATATTCTAAAGATAGTGCACACTTAAATGATGCTTACTTTTTTAAGTGGCAACTGACAACTTCTGTAAATTTACACTGACTAAGTAAAAGTACCTCATACAACCACACTTCAAAAGATCTGAACTATCCTTTTAAGGACAGAGGGAGTCAAATGATGTGAAGATTATAAAACCCTTGGAGGCAAACCGACCTGACTTCGGCTGACGTGAAAAGTGATCATGCTCCTGTTGTAAAGTAAACAAGTTGTGGACATTATTTAGAGGCCCAATAGTGTTTTTCTTAAAATTTGCAGGAAAAAGAAATTTGTAAACCCACCTGTGGCTATATTTTGGATTATGTTTTTATCATTTATCGCAAATCCCCTCATATTTCTGTGAAATGATGTTACAACTGTTAATGCCGATTTGTAACTTCGAGGCTCATAATTGCTTTGTCTTTAAATGCAATCAGAACATTTCATTTGTTCAGAATAATTTCATATTATTTTGATTTAACTAGTTAATTAGAAGCAGTTTATACAGCTAATGTTTTTATTGATGCAAGATTAATCTAAGGGGTTCATTGATAAGACTGTAATGAAGGAAAAAAAATCAAATAATGGCTTTGTTAAACACTGAACAGTGAAACGACCGAAGGGGAACGTTACCCTTTGGTTGATCTACTCACAACTTATCTCAGTTTATCTTATCAGTGAGTAAGGGGTCACGTGAAGACATTATTTTATTAAAGGGTAAACATTTAAAGGGAAGTAGAAGCCACTTTGTTACACTCAACAGGAACAGGTTAAAAATCTTTCTGTAAGGCTCCTGTTTATTTGAAAAATGTACCTTCACATGTTAAATCCTCAGACATAATTTAAAATTTGAAGCTGCTCATGCTTGTCATATTTACTTTTATATTGATGAATTAATGCCTTAAAAAGGATTTTGTTTGTCATCATGTATTTCTTTTTCTTTTTTGCATGTTTCCGTGCATATATTCAAGAAAACATAATTACTTGTAGGACCTGGATAATCCCCGTAATCAATTTCAACAAATTATCGAAACAGAGTAAATGTGATGGACTTTATCTTTTTGAGGGTATCTTCATTCTTTGGTGAGTCTTCCAGGGTGTGGTTGGGGAATAATGACATTTCTGTCTCTGCCCGGACTTGCTCCGGACATTCCTCCCTGCCTCTCTGACTGCACCGCATCCCTCTTCCGACCTTTACCAGGACTTTTACATAACTTAACACCGCTAGAGGCTTTAAATACTCAGAGCCAACCTCGCTGTCATGAAGCTGAATATGTAATAGCTGCACATTTATTACCCGGGGCGGAAACTGCAGATCTGAAGAGAGGGTTTTGGGTAATTAGGAGTGGGCGAAGGAGTCAGGAATTTGTGGAATTCTTTGTAATGAGCTGGTGAGGAAGAAATGTGGGTCAGACAGAGAATAAAGGACGGACAGGTAGAGATGCGGAGAGTGAGAGTCGTACTGTAGAGCTCAGGTGAAGAGGAATGAATTGCTGACTGTGTTGAGCATCGGGTCATGAAAACACTGGCAAGCACTGGAACTGAACATGTTTGACTTTGTAGGATTTTTCCCCTGAACAGAAAATGATATTTGGATTTCTACAGTGAGTTTTTTTTTTTGGGGCTTTTTTTTACCATTTTGTCTGTTTTGGGCTACCATCATGCACAGTCAGGTTTATAAGTCATGCGTAATAAGGTTGCATGCTCATCATCATAATAATACAGTGTAACATGATGAAACAACAGCTGTTGTGGTAAATGTGCTTGAATCTATGATTTATCCCCTGTAACCCCCTGAAGCTGTTGTTGTCGGCTCACACACCTCGGTTAAATACTCGTGAAAAGTTTGAGTTGCATGTCAGAGCTAAAAGTCAATATACAAACACAACTGAGACCTGATATCACACACGGTGTGTGACAGTGAGTGTGAGTCGCATGAGAAACAGCGATTAATAGATGTTGTCGTTTGAGCACACGCACAGTTGCTCATTGCAGTATACACTGTTGCATGTTTCACTGAAAAGTGTTTATACTTTTCTGTTTTCTTTCTGTATGTAATCAAAGGGTGTACAAAATGTTCTTAATATAATGCGGCCCAGTGCAACAGCAGCACTTCAGAGAACTCCACCAAAGCTGACAGAGGCCTTGTTAAGAAATAAGGGGCGAGAGAAGGGTTAAAGTGCAACAAAGCCGGACTTGATCTCTTGCGATTATGAGCATCTTAACTCCTCTGGTCTCCAGAACACACCCATGTTTACATGTTGGATCTATATCAAAATACACATACTAATTGACAGTAATGATGACTGGCAGTTGGTGTCCCAAAATCCTGATTTTTGCCCAAGAATAAGAGTTTTGCACAATTCTGTAATATCACACGTTCCTACAAAGTTTGATGGTACGAAACCCACAAATGGTGCAAAATCTCTGCAATTAATTCAGAGGGGTTTACAGCGTGGAGCTCATGATTCAAGACTTGAGGCATTTTTTGTCGAGGCTTGTTGGCCACGCCTACAAGAACACCGGGAACCAATTACTGCAAAATATTACAGAATATTAATAACTTGTGAATATCTTCTTTCTGGTCCCAACTGGTAAACAGCGACTTGAATCCAATTTGGTCATGGCCTTTTCTGTTTTTTAATCTACAGTTTTATTATTTTCGTGGTCAGAGTTGATTGATTGTGATGGGAGCGCTGTCATTTCCATGTTTTTTTACATAAGTTGAAATGTTTACCCATCTTTACACAAAAAGTTAGTACACAGTAAAACTATCTGTGCTGAACCGTTAATGTCCACAGTTACATATTAATTATTTGAATTTTTTATGCTAGCACTCTGTCAAAGGTTTGATGGCTCAAAATGGCTTCATGTTTATTTAAAATGTTTGCTTGCTCTGTACCAAAGCTACCATGACGGATGCAGACAAGTACCTGTATGGGGACCGCAGTGGTGCGAACAACCCTCTGGTCCAGGCCGACTGGGCCACCAAGAAGCTGGTGTGGGTCCCCTCCGAGAAGCTGGGCTTCGAGTCCGGCTCTATCAAGGAGGAGCAGGGAGATGATTATCTTGTGGAGCTGACGGACTCTGGCAAGAAGGTGAAAATGCAGATTTCTTTTGAATCTGAATATGTTTTAAGTTGTTTGACATGGTTCTTAACAGGCAACCAACATTTTTATTTGATCATTGATGATGAAATTAAAATCAGCAAATGCTTTTTTTTTTGCAATCTAAAGTCTTATTCAGGACGCTCCGATGACAGTCTTGTCTCTGTAAATCTCAGGTGAAAGTAAACAAGGATGACATTCAGAAGATGAACCCACCCAAGTTCAGCAAGGTGGAGGACATGGCGGAGCTCACCTGTCTGAACGAGGCCTCCGTGCTGCACAACCTCAAGGAGAGATACTACTCTGGACTCATCTATGTGAGTCTGGGCGGATGCATGTGTTGAAATATAACCTTATGTTACACATCATGACAGATTTATTGTGTGCTCCCATGCGACTGGTCACATCAACAACCCTCTCCGACAATAACGTACTCCTCTCTTACCCAGACGTACTCTGGTCTCTTCTGTGTGGTGGTCAACCCCTACAAGCACCTGCCCATCTACTCTGAGGAAATCATCAACATGTACAAGGGCAAGAAGAGACACGAGATGCCCCCTCACATCTACGCCATCACAGACACGGCCTACAGGAGCATGATGCAGGGTAACAGTTATATGTCAATGTAGACCTTGTGTTTGCTACACAATGTTTACCACACATATATTGGCGTGTGTATGTGCTAATGTGTACATGCACATATGACTTCAGGCTGTTTGACCTCTGTTCCAGAAGCCAGAGTAACTCAATACACAACGACAAACAAAGAAACAAATCTTTAGGCAGCAGGATTCAGATATTGCTGAATTAAAGGGACAGTTCACTCCAAAATCAAACGTACATATTTTACCTGTAGAGCTATTTATCAGTCTAGATAGTTTCGGTGTGAGTTGCTGAGTGTCGGAGATATCAGCCGTAAGGATGTCTGCCTTCTCTCCAATATAATGACACTAAATGGCACTCAGCCTTTGTTGTTCAAAGCACCAAAAAATGCTTTTGAAAAACTCAACAACAATGTCAAGATAATCCAGAGACCTTGTTTATGAGCAGTTTAATGTCGGAGCGATTTTCTTTCTTCCAAACTACACATGCAAACCATAACATGGTGCAGAGGGGAGGAGCGTGCATCTAATGCTAGCTCACCTAGCACCACTAAGCTAGCTAATGTTACAGCTCAGCTCAGGAGGACACCATCCTTTTTTCCATCTTGTGCTGTCACTAGCAAGAGCCTCTCTTTTATGAGTAGATGCACGCTACCTCCTGTGCAATGATACGGTTGAAGGGTGTAGTTTAGTAGAAAGGAAATAGTTACGACATGAAACTGGTCACAAGGTCTGTAGATTGTCTTGAGTAACTGGGTCATGATTTCTGGAAAGAGACATTGTTATTGAGTTTTTAAATGTATTTTTTGATGCTTTGAGCACCACAAGCCGATTGCCATCTTGTTCCATTATACCAAAGAGGAGGCAGACCTCTCCACAACCAATATCTCGGCAACTCACACCAAAAATAATCTAGATTGATAAAGAGCATTACATGAAAGAGGAAGAATATGTTTGTTTTGATTATTTTGGAAGTGATCTGTCTCTTTGAACAATCACATGTCATATTGTTACTGAGCTTCAGGCAGCTGCCTTTGTTTTTGTATTATGTTGACTCTGACTTTGTTTTCATTGGCTTTCTTTTTCTTTCCTTCAGATCGTGAGGACCAGTCCATCCTTTGCACGTAGGTTACTGTGCTCTTTTGGTATCCTTCCAATCATTTTAGAACCGTGTGCCGTTTTTTCTTCAATGATCCCTCTGTTTTGCACAGATACAGTGTTTGCTGGTTGGAGGATCCAGCTTGAATGTTGTCTTTCCCTCAAGGTTTTAATTTAATTGTGACATTGAGCTACATTTTTCTTAACACAATCTCACCTCAGGCTTTAATTTGTTTCAGTCTTGGAGCATTTGATCATATCACAGTGTCCTCATCAGCAGATTAAATTTGGCAGAATTTGTCAATGTTAAAGTTATTAGTGTTTTCTGAAAACTATTCTCATCCATATCTGGTCCAACATTTCTGTTCAAAGTTTGTTTCTGACCGTGGCAACATTTTTCTTGTTTTATACTTCTGTAGGCTGTGATGAAAGAGGTCAAACTCTATTTATCCTAAACCTTGTCCTAATTGTTGTGTAATTTGTTCCTTTTAATGCATAAAGTGAGGATCATAATGTTCAATATACTGACCCCTCTGATTGACACATATCATGTGTCTAAATCTTTCCATGTATTGTGTCTTTCCCGCAGTGGGGAATCAGGAGCAGGGAAAACGGAAAATACCAAGAAAGTCATTCAGTATCTTGCACACGTTGCTTCATCTTTCAAGTCCAAGAAAGATCAGGTCAGTAAAAATGTATTATTTTTCTTTTTCATTTCCCCTTTTCTTTCTGTTTCTCTCCTGATGGTAATGTCAGAAGAGTTGGAAAGACCACGTTTAAAACCTCTATTATATTTTTCCACTCCTGATGTTCCCTGATCATTCCTGCCTCCCTGTTCTTTCCCTGATTTCATCCATGTCTGCAATGTTGTCTACCTGAACAAGCTGTGTGGCGACTACTGCACATTCCTCTTTCAGGCCTCGACGTGCCAGCCTCACCTCTGTTAAACCCACTTATAGTGAAGCAGTGTGCAGATGTTTTTACATGCACTGTCTAATTAAATCCGTCTTCATGATTCACCAGGTGACACTACAGTTATGCAATCATTGTGCTGAATATGGTATCAAATGTGTTAAACTCTCTCCTTTTTCACCTCCTCTCCAGGGCAGTGCAGTTTTGTCACATGTGAGTTCATCTCTCTGAATCCAAACGCATGGTGTCTGACTGTTCACGCACTAATTTACTAACAAATGTTTGATTGTCTTTGTCTGGGGTTTTTAATGAAATTCATTAAAATATGACTTAAATATAGTCTGTGGCCTGTGGAATTGTTTGATATTTTGAGGAATATGCTAAATCATTTCCTTGCCCAGAGTTAGAAATTTAGATCAATATTGCTCTCGTGTTTGTCATCATCAAATATGAAGCTGAGGCTGATTAGTTTAGCTTAGCATAAATACTGAAAAACAGCTAGCCTGGCTCTGTCCAAGGCAACAACGTCTGTCCTACTATCACCTCTAAAGATCCCTAACTAACATGTCTTGTTCTTCTACTCTTTATAAAAATGGGACACCTGTGCGCCTGTAGTTTTATGGCCATATTAGGTGACAGTATCCCACTCCACCCAGCGGCTATTTTTTTCTCAAATCTGGTCAGTCTTGATTTTTATTGTTGTGTAGTAGTATAAAGCTTGTTTGGGGTGTTACAGTGCACTCCTGCATTTCCTTTGGGGCATCTTGGCTAACAGGACTGTGAGCTTCCTTGTGTGCTCTTGTTTGTTCCTGCATGGACAGGGATGGTCTTACAGGGTTTTTGTGCATGAGTGGGCTTGCAGGTATGTGTGTTGGAATGTGCTGGATTGTGTGTCTGTGTGTCTGTGTGTCTGTGTGTCTGTGTGTCTGTGTGTCTGTGTGTCTGTGTGTCTGATTGAGCAATGATAACGTCCCAAGGTAATGCTTTTGCAGCCTGAATTGTTTTTTAAATAAGATGAACAAATCATTGCACAGATCTTATGTTTGTATACGCCAATGAAAGATCTGCAGCACTGCAGGAAAATGCATCATTTAAAGTTGAGCTTGCTTGACTGACGTGCAGCTTAGAGCTATGTTGGCGTTATTGGGGTGTTTAGTTTCTGACACTGTGTCCTCTCCATCAGGGGGAACTGGAAAAGCAACTGCTGCAGGCGAACCCCATCCTGGAGGCCTTCGGCAATGCTAAGACCGTCAAGAATGACAACTCCTCCAGATTTGTAAGAATGACTTGAAATCTTTTTTCCAAAAAAAAGAAAATGCATGTCTGATAAGCACCAATCAAAATAAAGGCTGAAAAAAAAAATTGGTTTTGAGTGTCATACCCTGCACTACCCACTTTAAACCAAAGTGTAAAGCAGTGTTTTCAATTTTTTTTTTCTAAATTATACTTTTTTTGGGGATAGATAATTGTTAATCCCATTAGATCAATGAATGAGTCTGCTGCTGCAGATGCTAGTGAAAGCAAACTTGCAGACCCAGCTCAATCAATGATTAAGTTTCACTTTCACTGCATCTGGCATTCTGCTGCTCCATCCATGTCTAGAGTACTCTCTGATGTTTTAGTTGTGGCTGGCTGCCACAACTAGATGTGAGAAGAGCGCAAAGAAAAACATAAATACAGAAATATTTTTTAACCTTCCCAAACTGGTTTTCACAGCCTTTAAATGCATCACATTCAACCTTAAAAACATGATTACAAGTTTTGGTGCTGTATCTAAAAATTATTTTGTCTTCTCTTGCAGGGAAAATTCATCAGGATCAACTTTGATGTCAATGGATACATTGTTGGAGCCAACATTGAAACTTGCATCCTTTTAAAAAACATACTACTTACTAACTCATTAGTTCTGCCAAGTTCTGGATTAAGTTGCTATACTGCAGGCTGCCCCAGGGAAAAACTCTTCCTCCAACCCCAGTTTGCCAAGGGTGACAGACACTTGTCAGAATTTCCATGCTGTAATTAGTGTGTGTTAATTTGACTCAACAAATATGTTTAAGAATAGTATCCTGTATGTAATGTAAATGGAAACAAGTGTCAAAAGTATTTCTTTGACACAGGGCCACAAGGTTAGGTAAAAATGCAGGTGCAAGACCAACTTTAGGTCTCTAACTTTTCAGTGTTTCATTTTCTTTTCATGCATGTTACCAAACAAATTTATAAATGAATCACATTACAACAAAGTATCAAAAACAACCTGTGCATTTTGGGGTCTGTGAGTGTTTGTGTGTTAATCCAGCTTTGCATCATCAAATGCTGCAGCGTTTGCGCTTTGTTTTTCCTTGACCGAAATCTCACCAGATCTGCTGGAGAAATCTCGGGCCATCCGACAAGCTAAAGAAGAGCGGAGCTTCCACATCTTCTACTACTTGCTGACAGGAGCAGGGGACAAGCTGCGCTGTGAGACATTTTATTACAACCTGATGCATCAAACTGGGCTGCGTGAACGAAAGTTGCAGAAAGCAGCAAATGTGGTTCACTGAGAGCTGAACGTGACTTGCAGTTTAAGAGCCAAGACGTTTATTAAGCAGCTTATTAGATATGCACAGGAAGTCCATCGATATTGAAAACTGAGCTTCCCATTTCTCAGTTCAGTTATTAGTCTGTTCAGCACAATAGTGCTGACGTGGAATGTACTGAAGCCAAAGAGTTTAGCAGACCCATGAAAATATATCTCCAGCTTAACAAGTCTGTTAAAATGATCAACTCTCAATAAATAATTCTTTTTTCTTTCTCACCATCTAGCTGAGTTGTGTCTGGAGGATTACAGCAAGTACCGTTTCCTGTCCAATGGAAACGTGACCATTCCTGGGCAGCAGGACACGGACATGTTCACTGAGACCATAGAGGCCTTTAAGATCATGAGCATCCCAGAAGAGGAGAGAATTGGTAACTATCATCTTGGTTTTTGTATATAGGGCTGTGACTAAAGATTTCTTTTCATTATCAATAAAGGGTTCCCGGTAGAGGTTTAGACCTCTGGTAACACTATAGAGCAGTTTTCCAAGAGTGGGTCCCTGTTTTGTTTGTCTCATACACAAAGACGCACTTGCACACATGCATGACATGATACATGTCTGCCAAATGTTCCACATAATTCTGCTGATGGAAAGATGGCCTTAATGCTCCAGTAAATGCAGCAAAGTGCCAGCAAAGACAGTGGAGAAGACTGCAAGCTAGTAAACATTGTGACAATAGTGCAGCATTTAAAATACTTGCTTTGCAAATGTTTATAAGGAGAAAATGCATTCAGCACATTTGTTAGCGGTAACGGAAAAATATTGTCCTCACATTTGAGAAGTTGAAATATGGATGAAATAAGAGACCTAGGTATTTGGCTTTTAACAGCCACTGAATGCTTAACATTAAGATTTAAAAGCCTCTGAATTCATAGCATTGGAATATTTTGAATTCACCTCTTTATATGTTATATGTGGTACATTTGTATTAGAATTTCAATAAATATTTTCATGTTGCTCAGATATGATTGGTTGAATTCAGATATAAAAAATCAAGTTGAAATAATTTATAAAGAACATCAGTCGAATTCGACTGGCCAAAACATTCAGGCTCGATTGCCTATCCTTTTCTTGGGTAACTGGGATGTTACCATTTGATTATTATTATTCTGAATCTCTGAATATTATGAATTTTTGGATCTGAATTTGTGAACTTTGGGGAAAATTTCAGACTTTAAAAATTGCAAATCAAGAATTTTCATGTATCAATTTCAAAGGCGTAAATTCAAAACAAGTTAATTCAGATACATGTACATACAAATATTCAATGGCTGTTAAAATTTAAATACTCATGTCTCTTTTGCACTGAAACCAGGGAACATTTGCATTTCTGCTGGTCAAAAAAGCTGCAGGTCCATTTTCTTTTGATGATTGATTAAACAACTAGTTGTTTCATCTTATTTATACATGCTTATGTGTTGAATTCTAATTAAATGTTGCTTATTTTGAACAGCTTGAGACATTCCTGAATGTACAGTAAAATGGCATGAAAGGTTTAAAATTTTGCTTAAATTATCATCTTTTAAAGAGTTTGATCATCTCTCCCTACTCTTTGAATACTCGCTCTATATAATATATTTAAAAACAAAAAAACTGTATGGTGGCACATATTTTTCATCGTGTTATTCTCTTCTCTGTGGCACACAGTAAACCTCTTCTGTCTGTCTGTCTGTCAGGTCTGTTTAAGGTGGTGTCGGCCGTGATGCAGTTGGGGAACATGAGCTTCAAGAAGGAGCGTCACTCTGACCAGGCCTCCATGCCTGACGACACTGGTACAAACATTAACACAGACACGGCATCATCGTTTCCTCTGTGCATGCTGTCTGTCTCACTCCATTTGCTCAAATTCACCCAACATCCTCCAACGTGACCCTCATGTTTCACCCCCAGCTGCCCAGAAAGTGTGTCACCTGCTGGGCATCAATGTGACCGATTTCACACGCGCCATCCTGTCCCCCAAAATCAAGGTCTGCAATCCATACATGATCTTTTCATTGACATTCAATAATATCAAGTGTGACACATTCTATGTCTGTTGATGACCCAGTAGATTTTATTTTTCATTTCTCTTAAGCTGGTGAATAAGATCTTTTCAAATAGCTAGTTTGCGTAATTATAATATGAGCATCACAGAATCACAGTGGTGTATTTCTTCCTGCAGGTCGGCAGGGACTATGTCCAGAAGGCACAGACCCAGGAGCAAGCTGAGTTTGCCGTGGAGGCTCTGGCCAAAGCCTCTTACGAGAGGATGTTCCGCTGGCTGGTCATGAGGATCAATAAGGCCCTGGACAAGACCAAGAGACAGGGAGCCTCTTTCATCGGCATCCTTGATATCGCTGGATTTGAGATCTTTGAGGTGAGGTATTTAAGGCTTGTCAGATCGATTGATTGCGTCGTAACTCTTGCTCTGTGATCAGACGGAGCACACTGATGGAGCTCTGTTGGCTCAGCCATGTAGTGTCTTTGTCAGCAGTACAGGAGTCTGTTTAATGCTGCATGCTTTTCAAGGGATAATGAACAGTGTGAGTGGGTCATTTCGTCAGGGTCCTGCATCACCTTGTGTTTGACCTGCTCGCTGTGCATTATTCTGCTTATCACACATCTGCTTAGTGAGGAAATCCATCATTCAACACAAAATATTGATTTAATAATGATTGTACCTTTGCACGCTGGGTTTTTTCGTATGCATTTTTATAAATCTGTCATCTTAAAAAAACAAAAACGAAACAAAAAAAGCCATTATGCTCAGAAAACCTGCACAGAGTCTGATACCTTTTATCCTATTCATTGCCAAAATAAAAAAGGATACTGTTTGACCCTTCCCTCTGTCTTGTTAAAGTCTTGCAGTTCATGGCATATTTTCTTCACTGCTTCTTGGTCAAACAACTTTCTTAAAACGTTTGACAGATCACCACCCTATCTGCATTCTGAGCGGTTTTGAGATATGGAGCTTCAACATTTTTGCATTCTTAATAGCATAAATAATATGAAGGTTTTTGTTGTCAAAATCAAAAGTAAAAAAAAAAAAAAAAAAGCGAAAAACTTCTCTTACAATGGTAATACGTCACAGAGTAATATATGAATATCTCAATTTTGACAAAAATGTCAGATCCTTACAATTCTAAGGTGAAGAGATGTGGGGAAAAAAAGCTGAAAATTGAACCTTTTCTGAAAAGTTGAATGACAGACAAAAGAGGATGTCCAATTGTGTTAGTAGGATCTTTGAGTACAGAAACACTGTTAACGACTCTGGGCATGTCTCACACATCTCCATCACTTATGAAAGGTTTGGCTGAACCCATCATAATTCCACACTAAGGGTTCAATCACAGTTGCCTTGCGCAGTGATTAGCTCAGGAAGCAGCAATGTTTTTTTTGCAAAATAGTTTGTGGGGGGGCTTGTTTTGGTGGAACACTGGCATGTAGGGAGGCATTTGCACTAACATGGCTAAATCCCTGCAAAAGAAAATTCCATGTAAAACAAAATTTTAGCATGAAAGTTGCTATATCAGAAGTTGTTATTGTTTCACACGCAGCACTCAAAGTGTGGAAATAGGTCTGGCTATGGGAGACTAGTTTCATGTAACTATGTGGATTTTATATGGTAATAAAGGTAAAGGAAGCAGAAAGGGAGAATTGTGTACTTGCAATGGGGCTTATAACCACAGTCGACATCCTGTGAGCCAGACCACTCTCCAGCTGTGGAGGGTTTCTAAACACTTGCAGATTTAAAGTTTTTCTGTTAATCGAATAATGGTTTCTGTCATTCTCTCCTCCAGTTGAACTCATTTGAGCAGCTGTGTATCAACTACACCAATGAGAAGCTGCAGCAGCTCTTCAACCACACCATGTTCATCCTGGAGCAGGAGGAGTACCAGAGGGAGGGCATCGAGTGGAGTTTCATCGACTTCGGCCTCGACTTGCAGCCCTGCATCGACCTCATTGAAAAACCTGTAAGGCCTCTCCTAGTTTTTATTCCTTCTGAAGATTCTTAAGCCAAATAACAAGCTCTCTTCTACAGAATTCAGTGACTGTCTTCTCTGCAGAAAACAGTTGTGTAACACAAGCTGAAGCATGTTTCCTGCACGTAGACTAACAAATGAGTTCCTTCTTTTAAACTGCAGACTGACGCTGTTTGTTGTGTTTGTTTTTTCCACTGTTCATCACAGGCTGGTCCTCCAGGCATCCTGTCTCTGCTGGATGAAGAGTGCTGGTTCCCCAAAGCCACTGACAAGACCTTTGTGGAGAAGGTGGTTCAGGAGCAGGGAATGAACCCCAAATTCCAGAAGCCCAAGAAACTCAAGGATGATGCCGATTTCTGCGTTATTCACTATGCCGGAAAGGTCATTGATGATTACTTTGTTTATGTTGTTGAGTTTGACTTTTTTAAAGGTGAAAAAAAACAAGGTATAGACTCATAAAAAAGTAAGCCCTCTAAGTCATCACTTATGACTCACTAGAAGTGTGAAGCAGTGTATTTATCTGCAGAGACTCTGCCCTCTGCCTGCTTTTTTTTCTCTTTTTTCTCATTATGCTGTGTTCAGGACGTTCCTGGGCACAGCACGCAGGCAAAGTTGGGACTTTATAAAGTGGTAGCGACCAGATGCCAGAATGTCATCAGCATGCATTCAACAGAAAGCTACAAAAATCAAGGAAACAGCTCTAAAAAACCCCCACAAAAATAGCAAGGTGATACGGCAACTAGACAAAGCTTGTTCCAAAATGCGTAGTATACCTTTAATATAATACAGAGATATTAACAGCAGAGCGTAGTTAAAGTATCTAAAGCAGCAGCACTCACACAGAATGGTCTCTTTAATGAAGTGGATAGTTATCATTTATTGATGCGTAACAACCAAGTAATATGTTGATGTTGTAGATGGTGAAGCAGGGACTAATTTTAACTACTTTACTATTGGGTAGTTTTATTTATGAGAATTATTTTTTGTTAAATGATCATGAACTCTTGCTTAGACCATCTTAATAAATAATTGCAACCAGCATATATAAAGATTCCTGCAAAGTTATACCATAGTCTACTGGCTCAATTCTCAAAGAGGAACTTCTTTACCATATACAAGGAGTATACAGTAAATTTGTAACTGAAATCACTGTCATAAATACTTGCACTTTTCTTCAGAATACAGCAGGGTGCCCTGCGTCATTACCTTGAAGTAACAAAGGTTTGGTGGTGACCTCAGTGTTGCAGTTTCTGGTTATGAGTGCAGCTCTCCTCTGCTGCAGGTGGACTACAAAGCAGACGAGTGGCTGATGAAGAACATGGATCCTCTGAACGAGTGCGTGGCCACTTTGTTCAGCGAGTCGACAAACAAGTTTACTGCAGACCTGTGGAGAGACAGTAAGTGGTGCCGCTGAATTTACCCCAAATCTCAAAATTCTTACTGCTTTATTTTTAGCATAATGTCATTTTTCTATACACCAGTCTATCAAGTGCGCATTGGACAACACTTTGTGTTGATTTGTCACCTCAAAATAAGCTGTAATCAACTGCTAGCAAAATATAAATACTGAATTCAACCAATAGTGGAGGAATCACACAATGGCACGTGTAGTTTTGAACTATTAGCTCCCTCTGGTGTTATGTTGAAGATCTGATAGTTATTTGTTACCTACATCTAAAAGATGTGACTTACAAACGTGTTTCATCATGAGAAATTATGATAGATTAAATTTCAGCGTCATGAAACACAGTGACAAAATTGTTTTTCCACCCTCCCGTATCCTTGCAGTGGACCGTATCGTCGGCCTGGATAAGGTGGCGGGAATGTCAGACTCCATGCATGGTGCATTTAAAGCCCGTAAGGGCATGTTCCGCACGGTGGGCCAGCTGTACAAGGAGCAGCTGGGTAACCTCATGGCCACGCTCAGGAACACCAACCCTAACTTCGTCCGCTGCATCATCCCCAACCACGAGAAGAAGGTACAGAACTAAGACCAATGCTCGTGGTACAAGTGAAAGAAATATTAAATGTAATGGCTACTGATGTGCACTGGCATAATATTGTGCCTCTACAAGACACAACTTTAACTTAAAAAAATAAAGAAAAGAACAAGGGATTATTAAACCCATGTTTTGCTTCATTTGACATGTGGAGATCTATAGAAGATAGAACGATAGAGGAACCATTGCTCATTAAAGTCCTGGCACATGATGCATTACACAAAACATTTTTATCGATATAGCCCAGTATGACATATTAGCATTATGTAGCACACAATCTATCTTTAGACACTTGATCAGGTTAGAAAAAAAATCATTAATGCACAAAGGCTAGATTTTAAGGAAGGGTAATATCCAACACCATTACAAATAATTAGACAATAGGTTATAGTTAAAGAAACACAATGCACAATAATGCTTTATGTATTTGTTTCATCTCCAGTCTGGTAAACTGGAGCCTCACCTGGTCCTGGATCAGCTGAGGTGTAACGGAGTCCTGGAGGGGATTCGCATCTGTAGACAGGGCTTCCCCAACCGCATCGTCTTCCAGGAGTTCAGACAAAGGTAACAAACAAAAGCACACTTGTTCACTTCTATCATTTCCTGTTTTAAAAGAATGAATTAATTTTTGAGGGGAATTTACATTTCAGTTTCAGCATCCCATACGGGCACATTCGCATTTTTTTCTACAGTTTTCTTTCTGTTTTCTTATCTATATCTGTTTTGTTTATCAATAACAAAAGGAACATTAATAAAATGAACTTTACTTCAGGACAAAGTATTGATTGTAATGCTTAGAGTAATACAGAGGTACAAAACAGCAAAAAAGGATAATTAATACAAAATAGGAAGGGGGGTCACAGAAGATAGTGTATGCATACACTCTCGCACACAACCAGACACATTCACAAAAACATAAGATCTTACCCACCCAATAAAAATTCCTATCCAGGTCTAAACTTCCAAGTTCTCAGTGGTTTAGCAGGACAAACATGAAAAAGAAAAATGGATAAGACCAAAATAAAAACTAATTTTACAGACATAAGTTACATCCACAGCTATAAACAATAATTACAAATTGTAAAGTAGAAAAAAAGGACCAAATTCATTTTAAAACCAACTGCCGTCCTTAATTAAACACTAAAAGGAGAGTCAAGCTACTTCATTGAATTACTTCTGCTGGTCTGTCTCTCAGGTATGAAATCCTCACTCCAAATGCGATTCCAAAGGGGTTCATGGACGGCAAGCAGGCCTGCGAGCTCATGGTAAGAACAGAAAATCAGTTTTTGGAAAGAAGCATTTAATCAAGACGATTACAATATGGCTAATGTTTCTCCATTTCTAGCTGTAGGACGTATGATTATTGAGTCTCTTCATGTCTTCCTCATGTCAGATCAAAGCTCTGGAGCTGGACCCAAATCTGTACCGCATCGGTCAGAGTAAAGTGTTCTTCAGAGCTGGAGTCCTGGCCCACCTGGAGGAGGAGAGAGACATGAAGGTCACTGATGTGATCATCAGCTTCCAGGCCTGGTGCAGAGGATATGTGGCCCGCAAGTACGCAAGATTAACTCTGAAAATATTTTATCAAGCAAATGAACTGCGTACTTCAGTTTTTGTCTTTATTGCAAATAGATAAATGTTCGAGACAAAATGGCACTGATGTTGTTTACGTTGTTTTGGTTTGTCCTTCAGAGCATTTGCCAAGAGACAGCAGCAGCTGACTGCCATGAAAGTGCTTCAGAGGAACTGTGCCGCCTACCTCAAACTGAGGAACTGGCAGTGGTGGAGGCTTTTCACTAAGGTAAGAGGTCAATGATGTTTTATTATTATGACACTGAAGGTTCAGAAAACACAAACAGGGGCAGCAGTAAACACTTTGCTGATTTTCAACCTCTGTGTCAATGCGGTGTGGAGAATGTGTGCAGATGAACGGTTTCAAGGTTTTGCTTATTTTGATATTTTAACAAAAATAAGCTGACAGTCTGTTCTGAATTTTCTCTAATTAAGTCTATTAACGTGGGAAATTAGAATTGCCATATAATAAATCTGAGACAAAGCTGAGCAGCGATGTCTGTGTTGCAGTTCATCACACTCCAGATTAATTGGGCAGCACCTCAATGGTGGTGCATGCACACACATCTACCAATCTTCAGGATTTGGCAAAAACAAAAGAAGGGTTCTTAATAACCAAAAGGACATAAATAAGGAAACGATTAAGACACTCATTCAAGTCTCATCAAGTTTCAAGTCTAATAGAGCCTTCTGGCAGATTGATCTATCTACTGACTTTCTTTATTTTTTGTGTCATGCACACAAGGTGCCCAACCCTCATTGGGTTTACAAGAAACAAAAATACAGTTGCAGTGGTCAAACACATCATTATGTTTCATAACAAAATTGCAGTCTATTTTATTGCTTGGTGTTAAACAAAATAATTCTGGCTTTACACCCAAGCTTGGCCAAAAAAAAACTACATTTCATCCACCCTAAGAAAGTCCAAACATCAGGATCTGTTTTGATAATGTGGATTAATTTTTATTTTTCTTCATCAGGTGAAGCCTCTGCTGCAAGTGACTCGTCAGGAGGAGGAGATGTTGGCCAAAGAAGAGGAGCTGCTCAAGACGAAGGAGAGACAGCTGCAGGCCGAGGAGCAGATTAAAGAATATGAGTCCAAGCAGCAACAGGTAGGATTCTCCAAAAAGAACACTAAAGTGTGCTTAATCTATGTTCGGTCTATGTGACAGCAGGTTAATCCTCATACCCCTGAATGATGCAGCTCTGATATCTAATCTTCCAGTCTCGCTTTTATGTTGACTCTCCGCTCCTAGCTCAACGCTGAGAAGTTAGCTCTCCAAGAGCAGCTCCAGGCAGAGACGGAGCTGTGCGCAGAGGCAGAGGAGATGAGAGCCCGTCTGGCCACCAGGAAGCAGGAGCTGGAGGAAATCCTGCACGACCTGGAGTCTCGCCTGGAGGAGGAGGAAGAGAGGGTCGGCCAACTGAACACAGAGAGAAAAAAGATGCAGCAGAACATCACGGTTGGTAAAGTCCCGCGGGATACAGAGCAAGAGATGTAAGGAAATGTCATTAACATGCAAATTGTCTGTGTCGTTAATCCAGGACCTGGAGCAGCAGCTGGACGAGGAGGAAGCTGCTAGACAGAAGCTCCAGATGGAGAAAGTCACCACTGATGCCAAGTTAAAGAAGTTTGAGGAGGATGTTATGGTGCTGGACGACCAGAACAGCAAGCTCAACAAGGTCTCACACACACACACACACACACACACACACACACGTCTTTAGCATTGATTAATTTAATTAGTTTCAGTGACATTTAAAGAGAGAAGTATGGAAATTTAAATAAAGCAATCAGAGTTTTTTTGTGTTCTTTTTTTCAACTTCAGGAGAAGAAACAGATGGAGGAGAGGCTCTCTGAGTTCACCACCAACTTGACCGAGGAGGAAGAGAAGTCCAAGAGCCTGCAGAAACTCAAGAACAAACATGAAGCCATGATCACAGATTTGGAGGGCAAGTATTTGTTGTTTCATAATAGCTTTTTCAATTTCTTTAATGTCGTACTTAAATTAAATAATAAATTAATTTGACTTTCTTTATCATTCATAATCTAAGTTTTAGTAGTGTTTTTTTTATTTTACGGAGCCTGGAGGCGAGGAGATACCCACTTCCACGTCATCCAAACAAATCTCAGATTTCGGAAGGTAACACATTGCAGAGGCAAACATATATGAAAGAGGTTTGTGTTTTTTGAAGAGGTGTGTGTGCCAATTAAAGCCACACAAATTGTGGCTTTTATGCTCTCTGTAATATTTTGGGCCAATCTTTGAGCTTTAATGTAGAAAAAAATACTTACGGATACTGAATTTTTTTTATGCCCGAGCACGGGCGATGGCTCTGGCCTGAAGGCATTATGTTTTTTGGGTTGTCCATATATCTGTGTGCCTGTCCCATTCTCATGAATGCAGTATTTCAAGGCCTTTAGGGAATTTTCACAAATCTCCACTTGGACTATAAAAATGAACTGGTAAGAATGTTGCTGGCCAAAGGTCAAGGTCACTGTGACCTCACAATACATGTTTTTGGCCATAACTCAATAATTCACACGGTAATTATGTCAAAATTTAACACAAATGTCTAATACTATAAAATGCTGAAGTGATGACATTTTATATCCAAATGGTCGAAGGTCATTTTCACTCCTCTGCAAAAACAATTTTTTATGTACATGCAACTTGACCAGTTTATGTAGGCGTACAACTGTGAGGTGGTAATTTTATTTATTTATTTATTTTGTTTTATTTATTTTATCAAGGTGTGACTTTGTTGCTTTTCATTTGTTTGGGTGGCACACAGAGCCTGAATTTGGATGTGTTACGGCATTAATGATATTGAATCAAGAACACAAATCGAGTAGTTATTGCCCACAATATTTTTTCTCTTTACATTTCCGCGTCCATGCATAATATCCTTTTATAATATAACTTTTTTTGTGTTCCTTTACCTTGACAGATGTTAACAATGTAATTTACAAAATTTGGGCATCTCTGTCATTTCACACACAGATCGTCTAAGAAAGGAGGAGAAAATACGCCAGGAGTTGGAGAAGAACCGTCGTAAACTTGAGGGAGACTCCACTGACCTCAGTGATCAGATCGCAGAGCTGCAGGCTCAGATCGCTGAACTGCGAGCTCAACTGGCTAAGAAGGAGGAAGAACTTCTCGCTGCACTGGCCAGGTTTAAGAAAAACAAATACATTTTTAAAAGAAAAAAAGGCTAAAAAAGCGATTGTGATGAATGACCTATTGGATTAGTTTTCCTTTTATCCCCAGCTGAACCTTAAGATGCGCGCTCTATGAATGTTCTTGTACGGTGATCTTATCCCTTTGTTTTTGTCTCAACCTCAGGATCGAGGAGGAGGCTGCTGCCAAGCTTACAGTCGATAAGGAGCTCAGGGAGAAGCTAGCTGAGATAGCTGAACTGCAGGAGGATCTGGAGCTAGAGAGAGCGGCGCGCAACAAGGCTGAGAAACAGCGCAGGGACCTGGGAGAGGAGCTGGAGGCCCTCAAGACCGAGCTGGAGGACACTTTGGACTCCACAGCAGCACAGCAGGAGCTCAGGTAACAGGCACACTTCTGTTGTCATGCTGCCAGAGGGGTTTTTTGGGGGGATTGAGCAAAGATAGTAAACATTTTATGTTTCTCTTCTTCCTGTTAGGTCTTGTTGTTTATCCATTTATTTCCACATTCTATTTCTCTAGGTCCAAGCGTGAGACGGAGGTCGCCCAACTGAAGAAGACTCTGGAAGAAGAGGCCAAGGTCCATGAGCAGCAGATGGCTGACATGAGACAAAAACACAATCAGGCATTCGATGAGCTCAACGAGCAACTGGAACAGGCTAAAAGGGTAACAAATGAGTTTGGACAGAAGAAAAATATGCTTAACAAATCATCTGAATGACACCAGTTGACACGCATCATGTGTGCTGCTCCTGCAGAACAAGGTGTCGGTGGAGAAAGCCAAGCAGGCCCTGGAGAGCGAATGGAACGAGCTGCAGATCGAGATTAAGTCTCTGACACAAGGCAAGTCAGACTCTGAACACCGTCGCAAGAAGGCCGAAAGCCATGTTCAAGAACTGCAGGTCAAACACGCAGAAAGTGAACGACAGAGGCAGGAACTGACCGACAAGAACACCAAGATGCAGGTACAGCACAGACAGAGTGGTGGTGTTCCACCGGGTGGAGGGACTGAGTAACAGTTTGTGACAACATTTCTGCAAAGATATTAAGTCCATGATTGATTTTCTTTCTATGCGATGTCTAGTTGGAGCTCGACAATGTGAACAGCCTACTGAGTGAAGCAGAGGGCAAGAACATCAAATCCAGCAAAGACCTCTCTTCTACAGAGTCTCAGCTGCAGGATGCACAGGTACAAACACAAATGCATACATATGCCAAACGCACTTGTCTTTCCTCTATCTTGTCTTTTTTTAAGCTAAAATGACAAAAATTCACCAATTCAACTTGTCCAATATATCTACAACTTTCTCTATTTTTTAAGTTTGTAAGTCAAATATCTTTGTGGGTTGATACTTATCCAGTTATGAAAATTATTTATTTTTGCAGCCCTAAGTCCTATTTAATCAATTCATTGTACATGGTCTAAAGGGCATGTTGCAAGTGCATTTAGGGTAAGTCCAGCTCCTCTTTTGCTAGTAAAACAGTGCTTAATCTGCGTGTAAAGTAAGCTGCAAGGGGCAAAATATTTAGATTTAGTGTCTTAATAAATCATAGGTGTTTTTTGGGCATAACATGAAATCAACCAGCGTGTCATTGCCATTTCCTCTAAAAAGCCAGGTCAAGTATTTACAAACTTGACAGAGGCAACATAAAAATAAGAGCCAAACGATAATGCTGATCCAAGGTCAGACAAGATTTAAAGTAAACTTAAACAAGAGAGACGATTACAAAACAAAAATAACAATAACAACCCATTCTTATAAGAGTAAATTCAATTAAAAAAATAACGGCAGTAAACATGGAAATAATAGTACCTATAATAGAATTAAAAATGATCAAGGCAGAATAAAAGCAGATCAATTGAAAGCCAAACAAATAGATGAATTGAAATACACTCCTCCTTGTTGCTTGAATATGCAGAGCGTCTCTCTTTGTGGGGATTCAAAGAGCTCTGCTCCCTGTCTGAATAATGCGACCTAAAATAGCAGAAAATATTGTGCCATTGACTTTGGACCAGGTTTTAATTGGTCAATGGTCCTATCTCTTTCTGCTGCCTCAAAAAAGCAGTACACACATCATGCTGAGGCCTTCACACAGATGGGGTGCACAGATGGGCACAAGTACATTTACTACCAGCACAATGTGGGTGCTGGCTGCGAAAATGTCAACTGTGTCAGTCTATAATAACACTTGTGCTGCACTTGTCCCAGGTGTAAGATCTCTAATTTCCTACAGTATCGATTTACTCCACGATAAAAAAAAAAATTGAAGGACATATGCATACAGGCAACAAAGTCTCTGCCACAGAGCTTTGTAACATGTTAATATCCACAAACCCTTGGCACCTGATTTTCCATTGAAAATCACATTCCTTTTCAGTCATGACTGAGTCAAATCTGAACACACAATGATCCACATGTCTTTAGAGGCAATGTGACTCACTCTTTTCAAGAATGAGAAAATCTCTGATATCTGTAAGTCTCTGTAATGACGATAAACATTTCCTTAATGTCAGTCATACAGTGATGTTTCTGTAAATTCATAATGACTCTGCAAACAGGAACTATAAAGAGCTAATTCAGCAGCATGATGTTTTATCGTACACATTTCAGTATTGGCCAAAAAATACGCAGAGCAGAAAAAACTGAGTTCAAAGAATATCTTTTTTGTGATGTTTTTTTTTTTTTCATCCTCTTACCTTCAGGAGTTGCTCGAAGAGGAGAATCGTCAGAAGCTGAACCTCTCCTCCCGCCTGAGGCAGATGGAGGACGACAAGAACAGCCTGCAGGAGTTGCTGGAGGAAGAGGAGGAGAACAAGAGGAATGTGGAGAAGCAGATCTCCATTCTGCAGACCCAGGTTGGTGCACAGTGCCACACTCTTTTTTTTTTCCACTTTAGTTCAGTTTGCTTTATTATGCTCATGAATGTTTATAAAACAATATTGCCAAAGCCTCAGATACAATTAAATGATGATAGAAATAAATACAAGAACATTTAAAACAAAAAATCAATGATGATATTCAAATCAACAGCAATCCATTGGTTAAAAAAACTGATGCATAAATAAAAGGAGCAAGAACATTTTGTTGTCATGTCAGGTTGTTGTTCAGGTTGTCCCGTAGGCTGTGACATGCACAAACATACCTCGCTGCTTCTATGACTCTCTATCTGTGCATTTAGACAAAACCTTGATCTTTTATTTCACACCGCACACATCAACAGTTATTGGAATATTTCTGTGTTCTCTGTGACTTCCTCCCCACTATAGCAGTGATGCACAAAGTCCCCCTACTTGCAGTTATTTCATTCTTGTCCTCTTTTCTGTTGTGTCTTCAGATGACAGACATGAAAAAGAAGCTGGATCAGGAGGCCTTGTCCCTGGAGGGGGCAGAGGACAGCCGCAAGAGAACCCAGAGGGATTTGGAATGCGTGATGCAGCAGCTGGAAGAGAAGACCGCAGCCTACGACAAACTAAACAAGACAAAAACGCGTTTACAGCAGGAGCTGGACGACCTCATGGTGGACCAGGACCACCTGAGGCAGAACGTCTCCAACCTGGAGAAGAAGCAGAGGAAATTTGACCAGGTATCATAACAAAAGTGTTTCTGTGCGCAGTGCACAGACAAATAGTTAGAAAACGTCTCATTTGTCTTTTGACAGCTTCATGCGACTGTTATTTTATTTAACCAGGTTTGTAACCTCATTTTGAAAGGAGGACTTTTTCAAGATGGCTGCATTAAAAAGTAGAAATAATCTAAGAACAGTGACAACTAAAAACGGAATCATTCACCATAGAGAATTACGGATAGGAGTTATTTTTAAAGATAGGCCATGTACACAAAATGTTTCATCAAGTTATAAATGCAGAATAAATTTATAGGTGGGATGTTGGGAGAATTAATCAGCTCATACTGCCTTTGTTAAATAGACAATTGTTCTTTCCTTATAATGGGACACAAAGTTAACAAAGTAATAAAAGAGAGGGGGGGGGGAATCCCACTTATAAAATTTGGCAGCTATAGCAATATACAGAGATTAATTTCTCAAATAGTCTTGGATGCACTGTTCATTTCACCACAAAATGTCACCTTCATTCAGCAGTATTTAGCTTAATTATATATATATTTTTCATCTCTAACTGCCTTTCCTGGTGTCCTTTCCCTAGATGCTGGCTGAGGAGAAAACCATTTCTACTCAGTATGCAGAGGAGCGTGACAAGGCCGAAGCTGATGCCAGGGAGAAGGAGACACGAGCGCTGACGCTGGCCCGCGAACTGGAGACCATGACGGAGTTGAAAGACGAGTTGGACCGGGCCAGTAAGCTGCTCAAAGCTGAGATGGAAGACTTGGTTTCCTCCAAGGATGATGTCGGCAAGAGTGTAAGATCAAACATCGGTGTCTTTTGGTGCTGTTTGATTAGATTGGGTTTCCTATTGCTAAACTTGTCAATGCTTAAAACATTTCTGTGATTTTTTTATGAAAGTAGTAAAGAGTACTTCATTGTTCTCAGCAGTTAAAATTAGAAGAGATTATTGCTCATAATCGTTGGCAGTACTGCCCCTCTTCACCGCCTTGAAGTCGCTTCATGTGTAATGAGGCAACCTGCCTGTCTGCAGGTTCATGAGCTGGAGAGGTCAAAGCGTGCCATGGATCAACAGCTGGAGGAGATGAGAGTTCAGCTGGAGGAGCTGGAGGATGAGCTGCAGGCCACAGAAGATGCCAAATTGCGTTTGGAGGTCAACATGCAAGCCATGAAGGCTCAGTTTGACCGAGACTTGCAGGCCAGAGATGAGCAGGGAGAGGAGAGGAGGAAGCAGCTCGTCAAACAGGTACAGAAGAACATCCTAAACAGATGTGTGTCACAAAGTGTTGTGTGGTTGTAAATTTAAGTTTACAGTTGCGTGCTTGAAAATGCCTAATCATAGTCTGACTAAATTAAAAATTAAAATTGGTGTTATTTTCCTATTGTACAGGTGCGTGAGATGGAGGTCGAGCTGGAAGATGAACGCAGGCAGCGCTCTCAGGCCCTCTCGACCAAGAAGAAACTGGAGTTGGATCTGGCAGATCTTGAAACCCAGATTGATTGTGCCAACAAGGGCCGCGATGAGGCCCTCAAACAGCTGAAAAGGCTCCAGGTAAAATAGAAAAATTAACATGAATACAAATAAAGACATCTTAATAATACACAGACTAACAATAGAAAACAACTTAACTGCAAGTTCTGAATGTATTCTGATGTTTCTTACACATTTGTCAATTCCTTATACCTCAGAATATAAGCTGCCTGTTGTTTTTGCAAACACATAAAATATCAAATATAAATGTTTCAGTTATTCAAAATATGATGAGAAAATTACAATAGGTTCTTTAAGTACCGGTCCCTTCAGAAGTAAGAAGGCAGTTCTTTTTTTGTTTTCTTTTTACATTGACAATCGTGATCACACAGTGATTGGCGCTGCTGTCTGCATATCTCCTCTATAGGCTTTAATGAAAGAGCAGATGAGAGAGCTGGATGAGATGCGTTTGTCCAGAGATGAGGCCGTCAATGGGGCCAAGGAAACCGAGAAGAAGCTCAAGGCCATGGAGGCAGACGCCCTGCACTTTCAGGAGGTATGAAAGCAATAATGGAAAGCTACACATCATAGAAAACACCTGACTGGACGTGGAGATGTGCCTGGTTTTGGTCATAGACACAACTAATGTTAAAAATAAAACTAAAATCTAATAAATCACCTGTATAACCGCAGTAATTTATGAAACTGAAATGCCATCCAGCATTCTACGTCATTTGAATCTTGCGCAGCAGAAAGGAATGAGATATTTGAGCCACAGCTTGGAGATAAAAGTATTATAAATCTTTAGAAAAACACTTTTCTCTCATCTTTGAGCCTCACAAATTAAAAGTTAGCATTTTGACTTCAATCAGTGGATATCATCTCCTATGAGAACTTTGTTAGTCAACCGCCATCAGGATTCAGGGTTGGTTTTATTTTCTCCTGACAAATCTGCTGCATGAAAACAGACATTTCAAAAAAGACACTTTAAGTAAATATAAATATTGGCACATCATACATGTTGATATTGGTGTATAGAAGGCAATGGTACTCTTCAGTACAAGGGATATCACTGAAACACCATCGTTTTAACTTGTTTGATTTATTAAGACAGTGTCTGTCATAGAAAATGATTGCATATGAAAGTGTGTAAACGTAAGCATGAATAATTGTATTGAAATGTATGATTCACACATTCTTAGTTTAGATATTGTTGAGCACCGTGGAGTCCTTCAGTGACTCCAGGATGTCTAAAGGTCAAGATACTGCAAGATCAAGACTCTGTGACTGTCCTAACAGTCTCTGTGGTGACAGACTTCAGAGTGTCTTCTGCTTCCTCCAGGATCTGGCCACTGCAGAGAGACTCAAGAGACAGATTCAGAACGAGAGAGATGAGCTGCAGGACGAGATTAACAGCAGCAACACCAAGAAGTATGAGCCAAAAGATACATAATAGTATTTCATTAAATTAACTTAAGATGAAGCAAGATTTCACATTTCACAGCACCAAAAGGAAATCTACAATGTTTGTCCCTGTATTTTAACTGGCGCTCGTCCTCTTCAAATGTTGTTTCCAGCTCTTCGCTGACAGATGAGAAGAGGAGGCTGGAGGCTCGGATCACACAGCTTGAGGAGGAACTGGAGGAAGAGCAGGTCAACTCCGAGATGGTCAACGATCGTCTGAGGAGATCCACACTGCAGGTACGGACACACAACATTTCACATAATGTTTATCATAGCAGCTGAGCATTTTACCTTCTTGTTTGCAAAAAGAAGAAATATTTAGTGTTTAATTTAAAGGGAGAAATGTGTTGTTTACAAGTTTGGCATCTGTAATAACACCACGGCTAAACAGATATAACATTTTTAATGGAGACAAAGTCTAACAGCTCCTCTCCACTGCTTGTGTCTGACATTAGACAGAGCAGCTCACCTCAGAGTTGGCTGGAGAGCGCAGCTCCTCCCAGCGGCTGGAGGGAGCTCGTTCCCAGCTAGATCGCCAGAACAAGGAGCTGAAACTGAAGCTGCAGGAGCTTGAAGGAACCATCAAGTCCAAGTATAAATCCACCATCGCCACCCTGGAGGCCAAGATCGGTCAGCTGGAAGAACAGCTCGACATCGAGTCAAAGTAAGTGCAAATGCAACAGACAATTTTAAGCACATTTTGTTTTTTTGACTATTTTACTGACTGACTGCAATAGTTATCAAAGAAAAGCACAACTTTTTTGTGTCATGGTGGCTTCATTTCTGCTTTACTCTCTTTTATAGTAGCAATAATTGTTTTGAAAAGTGTTTCCTTTATTATTTTTATTATTTTGGTGTTACAGATCTCTAGATCCTAAAGTTTCATTAATTTTGTCGCTGTATTCTTGAATCATAAAGCCCTGAGACTGTGTACTGATTTCTCGTTGCATTTGCTTTTCCTTGTCATGTCAGGGAGCGCCAGCAGGCCTCCAGGCTGGCCAGGCGAACAGAGAAGAAGCTGAAAGAGGTGATGCTCCAGGTTGATGACGAGAGGCGCAACACCGAGCAATACAAAGACCAGGTAAAATCACTTATCATCTTTTTACTTATAATTTCCTAGGCCCAGCTGTTAAGAAGTAATCTGATCAGATTTCAACTTTTGGATTGGATCAAATCTTGAAAATTGGCTGTTTTAAAGGAAAAAGAAAATAGTCTGAAATTGGATTAGATAATGTAGTTAAAAACTTTATGATTGGGACCCCTTTAATTCCCAAAAAATCTCCACACTAAACAACCCCTCTTCTTTTTAGGCGGAGAAGACAAACAGCCGAATGCGTCAGTTGAAGCGCCAGCTCGAGGAGGCCGAGGAGGAGGTTACACGAGCCAACGCCTACCGCAGAAAGCTGCAGAGGGAGCTGGAGGATGCCACAGAGTCAGCAGACTGTATGAACCGTGAAGTCAGCTCACTGAAGAGCAGGCTCAGGTAAAGCCTTCTGACATTTAGGTACCGTCACTCTTCTGAGCTTACAGTAGTTTTTATATCACAGTGGGAAGGTGAATAAATGAATGAAAACTAAATTCAGACATGTGAAAACAAAATAAACAAACGAAAAGTGTGTGTGTGTGTGTGTGTGTGTGTGTGTGTGTGTGTGTGTGTGTGTGTGTGTATATGTGTGTATGTATATATATATATATATATATATATATATACACATACACTCACCGGCCACTTTATTAGGTACACCTTGCTAGTACCGGGTTGGACCCCCTTTTGCCTTCAGAACTTCCTTAATCCTTCGTGGCATAGATTCAACAAGGTACTGGAAACAGTCCTCAGAGAGTTTGGTCCATATTGACATGATAGCATCACACAGTTGCTGCAGATTTGTCGGCTGCACATCCCATCCCAAAGGTGCTCTATTGGATTGAGATCTGGCGAACTCATTGTCATGTTCAAGAAACCAGTCTGAGATGATTCGAGCTTTATGACATGGCGTGTTATCCTGCGGGAAGTAGCCATCAGAAGATGGGTACACTGTGGTCATAAAGGGATGGACATGGTCAGCAACAATACTCAGGTAGGCTGCGGTGTTGCAACGATACTCAATTGGTACTAAGGGGCCCAAAGTGTGCCAAGAAAATATCCCCCACACCATTACACCACCACCACCAGCCTGAACCGCTGATACAAGGCAGGATGGATCCATGCTTTCATGTTGTTGACGCCAAATTCTGGCCCTACCATCCGAATGTCGCAGCAGAAATCGAGACTCATCAGACCAGGCAACGTTTTTCCAATCCTCTATTGTCCAATTTTGGTGAGCCTGTGCGAATTGTAGCCTCAGTTGTTCCCTGTTCTTAGCTGACAGGAGTGGCACCCGGTGTGGTCTTCTGCTGCTGTAGCCCATCTGCCTCAAGGTTCGACGTGTTGTGCGTTCAGAGATGCTCTTCTGCATACCTCGGTTGTAACGAGTGGTTATTTGAGTTACTGTTGCCTTTCTATCAGCTCGAACGAGTCTGGTCGTTCTCCTCTGACCTCTGGCATCAACAAGGCATTTTCGCCCACAGAGCTGCCGCTCACTGGACATTTTCTCTTTTTCGGAACATTCTCTGTAAACCCTAGAGATGGTTGTGCGTGAAAATCCCAGTAGATCAGCAGTTTCTGAAATACTCAGACCAGCCCGTCTGGCACCAACAACCATGCCACGTTCAAAGTCACTTAAATCACCTTTCTCCCCCATTCTGACGCTCGGTTTGAACTGCAGCAGATCGTCCTGACCATGTCTACATGTCTAAATGCATTGAGTTGCTGCCATGTGATTGGCTGATTAGAAATTTGCGTTCACGAGCAGTTGGACAGGTGTATCTAATAAAGTGGCCGGTGAGTGTGTGTATATATATATATATATATATATATATATATATATAAAAACTCAAACTGGAGGAATTTGCTAAGTCTGACGTTGACGTTTTGGGTTTTTTTCTGTCAGCAATAACAGTAATCTAGGGTAATGAAATCCCCTTATTTAAAATCAGTATTTCCTGTCAGTTTTTAATTATCTTACTGTTATATGGCTATTTTGTTTAAATCAGGTGGGTCTCACTCACCCTGTCAAATTTATTTTGCTCGCACCAGCTGGTGGTTGCTTAGTGACCTTAACCCTAACATAGTCTACTGTAGTCTATAGATGTTAACTTAACTCATAATACACAAACTCTGTGAAAAAGTTGAAGTTTCATAGCTCCGTGCTGTTTTGCCTGTGACTCACACAACCCTACGCTGCAGGGTGTAGCCAGTAAAAAGAGAGCCTACAGTCTATGCTGTGTCCGCCAACATTTCATATCTGTCATATCTTAAATGCAGCCAAAGTGTGAGAAAATAACCTGAGTGATGCAGGCAGGGTTCTCGGCTTTGGCATGGAGACTGGAAATGTTTAATGGAGAGCCTGCATTACATGCTGCAGATGAAAATTTTTAAAACAAAGACAGGCAGGGAAGTCATCAGAAGTAGTATTACTGTGAAACTGAAAAAAAGTATTTGAAAGCCTTTTGTGGGAGCTATGTGACAAATAGCCTCAACAGGTGCCACTAGACTTGCCTTCCATTTTGATTATACACTCAATATTAGTCTATAAAATATTCAGTAATACAGCATGTCTCATCTTTTTTTACTTGTGTGCAGTATGTATACAACACATGACTGTGTTTGAACCATTATTTGTCTTTTTTTAAAGACGTGCGGACATATCTGTCAATATAAACCGTGTCAACCGCCACGGCCTGGACAGCGATGAGGACGTGGACCTGAAGACTGAAGCACCCGAGCCAGCAGCTGAGTGAACGGAGGAGAGCCGAGAGGGAAATAATAAAATAACCACATACAGATATAGTTAAAACATTAGCCATGCAAGCTATCAAGTAAGACTTGTCTCTGGGGGGATTTAGCCTTGTATTCTCCTTGAATTCGTCTTATAGCCTTATTGTTCCCTTCCATACAATACATTTTTATTTGGCCAAAAAATCACATTCATCTCCATGAATGCGAGTTTTTCTAGTTGCACACATACTTTTCTTGGTCTCTATTTTTCTACGTAATGGGTATATAACAACATAAAATATTGCGCTTATAACGAACCATTGCAATTTCTCAAATTTTATATGTGCTCGAGGTTTATGTGCTGTCACTGTACCATTTTTTGGAAATACACTGGACATTTTTATGCTTGTTTTGCACACAAATATGGATCTTCTGGGAGTTTTGATGCAGTTACAAACTGTGGTTCACATTTGTTAGTGTCATTGTAAATCTTTTTCTGTGCTGTAATGTTTTTCTTCTCACTGTGTCATCCTTTCATGTTATTACCTCAACCAATTTCGCACAATGCCAACACAGACAAAACGGGCACGAGAATGCAATTGTTCAGCTCATCAGAGGTGGTGTAATCGAAATGCAGCAATGTTGGTGAAAAAGTGCAAATTTTGCACCGTCATCTTTAGTAGCCTGGTTGATGTATCATGTTTCACTAGTTTTACGCTTAGATTGTTGGTGGTGGGTCATCATGTCGTAGCTCTCACTGTTCTATGTTTTGCGCTATGCTTTGCACAGCAGAGGGGGTTTCTATTAGCACATTAGCCTCCGAATGTTTTCATGCATATTTTAGATTAAATATGGGATACCCTAAAACTGTATTATCAAACAAATTACACGTCACACTGATGCCAATATTTTAAGGCTAATCTATATTTTATCAAATGCCTTAAATGCAATAAATTGACAAAATAAATGCATCTGACTTTCTCATCTCTTGTGTGATTTAACACAATGTAAAACATTTTGGGCTCAAAGGTTACTTTTTTTAAATGCTTCAATAATACATACATTTTTGACTGAATCTGTGCAAAAACACATCCACTGATGTTAATCTAAATTGCATTACTCCTCCGATTGTTTGCATGAGTCATGCCTAAACTCAGATTTCTCTCCTCAGTCTAAAACCCCTCATGTAGGCAAATTGAGATGTGTGGTCCCCTGCGCTGGATTGGCTCCTTTTACAAAGTTGTCAGCCTCCCTCAGGGTGGAGGTCCTGATTGGAGCAGCGTTCTGTTTGATTCCTCCAAACTGATGGTTGCAGCTCGCACCTGTGATGCCAACAAAGTTTTTCAACTGTCTCTGGACTGTACTTACAGCAGGCCAGCTTGTTTGTTGGCCTGGATGGCTGGAAACTTTCCACCCTCCAACTTTCCCCCTTTTATTGTTCAGAGTGATACTGTTAAGGAATAGATTTGTATTTGGTCAAAATTGTTATGAGGCACTAGTTTAGTTTTTAAGGGGACTGGGCTCGGTTTTAAATTCTAAAAATTGACGAAGCACTCACTGAGCAGATTTTCTGTTGTTACAAACACAAGGTGCAGGGGTGCTGTTAAATTTGTCTTTTCATTTTCACTAAGTACTTTAACATAGTTAGGTTTTCATTCTCCGATTTATATTTTGTTAGATAAGATTAGGAACTCTAGTTTTCAAGAGTCCACTTCACGAATTTCATTTCATGGTCATCCTTTTTCTTTATTTAATCCTACTATTACTAATTTAATAATGTCTTATTTATTTATTTATTTATCTAACACTGAACAACAAAAGACTCAATAACAGTGTATTGACTGTTTTTTGTGTTTTTTTTTAATATTGTCTTTTTTTGAGAGGTTAAATTTTTTTTCTTTTTTTTTATTTTCAAGTTGGATTATTATTCAAATAATTGCAGTTTTCCAATCATTAAATTAAGTCAAGTCAGTTTTATTTATAGAGTCAATTATCACAAAACATGGTTTGCCTCAGAGGGCTTTACAGTGTACGACATCCCTCTGCCCTTAGACCTTCACATCACCCAAGGAAAAACTCCCGAAAAAGAACCCCTGAAACGGGGGAAAAAAAAAAGGAAGAAACCTCAGGAAGAGCGGTAGAGGATAATGAGGGATCCCTCTTCCAGGGCGGACAGACGAGCAATAGATGTCGTAAATAGCAAATGAAATACAATCATGGCAAAAAAGGAAAGAGAAAGAGAGGGGGGGGGAGAGGAGGAGAGAGGGGGAGAGAGGCACAGCAATAATAGAAACAGATGCATGTCATATTGCAATAATGGTAGGTGTGAAATTAGTAATTGCTCTCTATGATGATGTTGAGAGAGATGATAACAGTCTCATGCATATGTTGAAAGGGAGTTGTCCGAAGGCAAGATCACAGCATCGGCACAACCAGGACCAGACCACAAAAATTAATAGTATTAAGTTTTGCTGTCAGACTAAGATGTTTTGGATCATGCTGATGAAACTGTTTTAAGTGTTGCCAGATAATGCACTATATGATACACTGTACATCCATAGGCAGCTTATGAGACAATGGGCCCTGGACACATATGTGCAAAAGGCTCCACCACGTCTTCTCTTTACTCCTACATAGGCGCCAGACACAGACTTTCTGGTGGTGTTGCCTCTCTCTGAGGTTTGAGATTTGTTTGGGGTCATTTTATCTGTTTGTGGTTGTTTTGCCACTTTTTATGTTATTTTGTGTCTGTTTGCAGTTCATTTACAACTGTTTGTGGTCATTTTGCGCCTTTTCTTTGTCAGTAAGTGTTAATTCAAGTGATATTTTGCAGGTGAAGGCAATGGGGCCCCTGACACTTCCAGCCCCTGGACCAGTTGGCCTGTTCAGTGATCCATCCATGGATCTATAAAGTATTGTTAAGTATATAGTGGTTTTTTTCTAAAAAAAAAAAACCCAAATCACATCATTTATCACACATCCAGAAATTTTGAGTATGGTTATTAATGGTGGAAGGGGGGTTATTCATTTTCCTGAAGTCTCTCTGGGAAGCTCACTGAAAAGATTTTGTCACCTAAGATGCCACACCCCCCTACTCTGATAAATAAAGCACTGTCCCTAACTGGATGAAAAATATCTTTTATACTTTCTACTCATAGACTGTTTCTACTACTTTTCATATCAGAACTGAGACATTTGACAACAGCGACATCCTGAGGCCATTGCAGTAAATTACATTGTTCTCATATCAGCTTTTCTTCTAACTAAAGCACCAGAATATTGAATATCCAGAATAAACTTAGAATTGTCTACATATATTTGTACCTTGAGAAGCAGATACCGCACACTGATCCCATTCCCATCCATGACCAATGTAGCGGTACACTTTCTTTCGTGTGTGCGTGCGGTGAGTGTGTGCGTGTGTGTGCGTGTGCGTGAGCGTGCGTGAGCGTGCGTGTGTGAGTGTGCGTGAGCGTGCGTGAGTGTGTCAAAGCTGCACTGAGGTGAACTTTGATAGCCAGATGCTACCAGTCGCAGCACCGCAGCACGTCGGTCACTGTTGTATGACATTTATAGCCGCAGTTCAAAATCTATAAAGACAAGCTTTTGGGACACAGACCACGTCAATTCATTATCAGCGGGACATATTAGTGTGGGAGAGAGTCAGAGTAAAGTTAAATAACTTACATTGAGCTAACACAACATTAGCTAACGTTAGCTAACGAGCGTTGCCGGAAAGTTCTGTATTTAGCCTGGCAATATCAGTGTTTACAGACATTAGACTCGTAGGAAACCTTCACAGGTGGCCAAAGGAAATACTAAACATGGTGTCCTGAAGCTGGCAGGTTGGACCATCACCTCCATCACTCCGTGACACACTTCAAAGTCAGGTAAGAGGAGCTAGCATGCTAAGTTAGCTAGGTAGTCAAGTAGTGTATCTAGCTGAGTGAGGCTTCTTATATCTTTTCAGAACAAACTGCCATTGTTGACATGTTTACAGCCTTTGCCTTTAAAGTATCACATTTTGTTGTAGCCAGCCGCTTGTCTTTGTTTCTGACTGGGAAGTGACCGGTTCATTTTAGCAAGTCCTTCACCTATTAGCTTACTCTGACAGCTAATTAGCTCAACTAGCTAGCCGCCACAGGCTTCAAAGAGGTTTTAAAAATGACCTTTTTGATTTGAAATGTGACTTATGGCCGTCATTTCGTTGTCCCGCTTTTAGTAGCGTTGGCTGAAATTGACCATCTTCAAAACGGCAGCACCAGGGGAGAAACTGGACCCGGCATCCAGGTCAAATATGGAGTTAGCATCGGTGAGTGCAACTGCAGGCTGCCGCCACTGTTTGTTATGGTCATCATACCGTCAGTGTACTCAATCCGTCAGTCAGAGGGTGAAGCGAAATACAACCAGTTGTTCGTGTGTGTGTGTGTGTGTGTCACCTTGTGATAATGTTTTGCAGTTACACATTGTTACTGGACAGTCCAACCAAGCTACTGGTGGTCGATTAAAACGAAGCGCCTAGTCAAACTTGATGGCACAGCAGAAGAAAAAAAAAACAAAACATAACTATATGTTAGCATTTCTGAGGAAATCCTTTATTACAGTGCGTGTGTGTTATTGTATATCATTATATCGATATGTATCTGGATACAGTAAATATTGGGAAAATCAATTAATTAGTTTGTCAATAACCAGAAAATAAGGATCTTTAACACATTGTCAAATTCATACCAAAATCCAATACAACCATAAAGCAGCCCTGCTTATTAATTTGCAACATTGCCCAAAATGGCCTAATATATCTAGATTGACTAATATCAAACAGAATTGTAAACTCACACTCACTTTCACAGCTATGGGCAATTTAGAGTCTCCAATTAACCTATCCAGCAAGTCTTTGGACGATGGGAGGAAGCCGAAGAAAACCACGCTGACACATGGAGAACATGCAAACTCCATACAGTAGATTAAACGGTGTGGCAAAAACCTATTTTCTCACAGCACTGCCCACCCTTATTTAAACTCTAAGGACAAAATCAGCAGTATTTTAGCTGGTTGCTAATGACATTTGAAACTTGTAGATCCTACGCAGTATTGAATGCCATAAATGCCTAACTATTGATCATTAAGGACTGATCGTCTTCCTATGGAAATGAAAAAGCCAGCCCTTTATTTTTAAATTTCAAAAGTTGGCAGCTGCCAATTTTTGCCAAAGTATCTGAAACCATTTGATAAACAAAATCAAAGGCACAATGTAACAGAATTTTCTTTGTTCATGATGATGTGACTTTAGGACAACGCTGATATGGAGGAAATTATGGGAATATGGGGTGTTTTTTTTTCGTGATTTAGCTGAATTGTTGACCCTGGCATTAAAATCCAGTGTCTGAAGCCCCCCCCCGACACACACACACACACACACACACACACACACACACACACACACACACACACACACACACACAGCCACTTCATGAGTCATACTGTTTGACAAAGATGCACTTTAGCAGTGAGCTTTGCAGAGGGGGGAAATACAGATGTGTTGGTGTGTGCCTGAAAGATAAAGATAGAAGCCCATAGAAAAACGCAGGCTGGATTAAGCTTCTGCTCTGAATGTGAAACGGGGGGGAGGGAGGACGAGAGACAGGAGAAAGCCATTGTGGGTCGGCAGAGGAGAGATACAGCGAAGGTTTGTGAGAGAGATGGATGTTTATTTTATAATATGCTGTTTGTAATAGCAGCATCACAGGTAAAGAAAGGGGAAAGAGGGCAAAATGCAGGAAAAACAGGATTCTCAGAGCCGAGCCTCCAGCAGGAAGGTAGGAGTGTGTGTGTTTGTGCATAATGTGTGCATTTCAGTGGCACATGTGTTTATGTGTTAGACATATAGTGTGTACATGGTGTGGAATGCAGACAGCTCATGTGTGGTGTTGAAATGTTATTTTGTGGTTGTTGTTGTAACTGTAGTTATTGTTATTGCCTTATTATAAGCATTTTTCCCCCTCACATTTTCTGAGGAACTGTTTTCCTTCATATGCAGCTAAATTTAGTGTCTGTCTGTCCATGTTTGTGTCTCATGTTTCTCTATTAAGCATGTAACCCCTGATAATGTTGAGTCTGTTTTATTCTAACCAACAGCCAACTCTGTGTGTGTGTGTGTGTGTGTGTGTGTGTGTGTGTGTGTGTGTATACACAAGGCATGCCAAGCATGTGTGTGTGTGTTTGTGGACTGTCTCTGCACATCTCCATCATCTCCACTGTGTGGGAACCTGGCCTCTGCTCTGTGCTACAGGCTTTTTTTTCTTTTTTTTGTAACGGAAATGTCATACAAGCACATTCATATTTGGATAAAAGTTTATTATATGTGTACGAGATTACGTCAATTATTTTGGGTTCTGTTTCGTTTGTGTCAAGATTTTTTATGCAAACGTGGATAATATTTCTCTGCTCCTTCATGAGGGTCTGAAGCATTCAACAATATGTCAAAAATATGTTGATTGCCGCATTATTAAATAAAACCTTTTTACTGTGTGACTAATCCTTTATGTTTCTCTTTTCCTCATCCTCCAACACCCTTCTCTCTGTCCCCGATATTGATTTTTTTTCTACATTACCCCACTCTTCTCCCTCTGTGCACTCTCTGTCTGATTTTTTTTTCTATGTATGTCCATTTGTCTTTGCCATTCCCCTTGTCCTCTTTTTCTTTCCCCCTCTCTGTCTCTCTCCTTCTATTGTCCTTCTCTCCGTCTGTCATTGTCCTCAGGCTCACCCAGCTCTCAAAGCCTTTATGTGTGGCTCTCTCAGTGGCACCTGCTCTACGCTGCTCTTCCAGCCTTTGGATCTGGTCAAGACACGGCTGCAGACCCTGCAGAACAATGCCAAGCCTGGGTGTGTGTGTGCATGTAACACACAGACACATCTCATATTTAAACATGAATACACGCGACACGTTTTGCCTGCATGCCATCGACATGTACATCAGCATGCCTCTGGTGTTATCTTTTGGTCTCCCTTTTTTCCTCTCACTGACTTACTTACGCACACACAGCATGCTCTCCAGACACAAAATAACACACACACACACACACACACACACACACACACACAGCATGGCAAGGCGCAATTTGCAGGCAGTGCTGGCCTGAATCTGTTGTTATGACCCATATAGAGCAATTAGTCACACCAGCACCATGTAATCATAATGTCAGGCTGCTAACTTGCAATTAGCCCCACGGAAACAGGAACAGGAAATGTTAACGGCTAAAAGTGGATTTTTATTTTAAACAAGGTTCTGCAGGTGGAGGCCTAAGTACTAATTTTCAGCAGATAATTTATGCAGTTAATTATGTTCAATGCTTTATGACTCACACCATCCCAACTGGTGGCCTTTTGTCTTTTTGTATGTGTATATGTGTATTTGTTTTTATTTTTTAAAACGTTTTTGCACCTTTGAATGTGTCTGTAACCATTGCTAAATTTCATCCTGCAGTGCACCAAAGGTGGGGATGTTCACCGTTCTCATCAATGTTATTAGGACAGAGAATTTCTTCAGTCTGTGGAAGGGGGTTTCACCAGTGAGTAACTGATCTTGTTTGTTATTTTCAAGAATTCCTGCAGCTATAAATCCTGTTGTTGCATGTGTTTGTGCAGTCAGTAGTCAGTGAGGGTGTTTGTTCTCCAGCATCAATCCACATACAGTGTTTCTGTCTTTCACCTTACATAAGAAGTGCCTCTTAATCTTGCTCTGAGAACCAGACAGACACTCAGGCAAATCGAGTCTGTGTTTTCTTTACAAATAAATTCTTAATTTTCAGATTACTACTGTCAAATATGATATATATTATGTTCTTGATTGGCTTTTTGATAAAAAGCTAAAGCTACCTTAAGATCATCAGAGCAAACATGACAGAAGTTTAACATTTCCTTATTCTCTCTGGCAGTCATTTATGCGCTGCATCCCTGGTGTGGGTATCTACTTCAGCACCTTCTACTCCCTGAAGCAGCACTACTTCCAGGAGCGGGCACCCAACGCTGGCGAGGCTGTTCTGCTCGGAGCGGGTGCAAGAGCTGTGGCTGGTGTCTGCATGCTGCCTTTCACGGTCATCAAGACACGCTTTGAGGTGAGCTGCACACACCCGAGATGTGCTGTATAATCGATGGACTTTATTACTTCTCCGATCATCTTCTTACATTCAAGTGTCAGTTGATGTTGAACTTTTATCTGCACAGTTAACAGTTAACAGTTCACGGCAGTTGTCGATGTATAATTGCATTTAGGCAGTAATTAATGATTTGTCTTCTTTCACCCTGAAATAAAATGTTTTTATCAGACACACGTTTTAAAATAAGTGACAGTAAATCTAAAATTATTGATCCAAAAAATGGTTTATAAACTCTCATTTAACAAGAAGGGAAGCTATTTTTTGTATGGAGTCTTCCTTTAGTGAATAGTAAAGACCTAGAATGACTGAGTATTTTTTTAAAAAAGCAGTTTGATGTCCCCGTTTTTATCTGGTTCTGACACAGAAAGATAACTTCCTCATTCTTTATCTTGCTTTCAAGGCTCCGATTGTTCGGTTTTTAGTTTGACATCAGTGAGCACAACACCAGACATATTTGAATTGTAGAAAAAAAGGTCTACTAGAACAGGGCAAATACAGGGCTTAGAGGGCTATTGATTTAAAAAAAAAAAACAAACGATAATTTAGCTTAAATCTCTCTATATGCATGACACACATTCAACAAAAAGTGAGAATGTCTTTTTGTGACACGTCCACCCTCATCTTATTCATTAATCAGAGTTTTGCTTCGTGATAGCACTCATTGGCTGACATGACACTGCGGAGCTTCTGGTGACCAGTGAATGAACCATGAAGTATCTGCGAGATATTGTTGCCACAACATCCCATTACACTGGAAAAAAAAGAGGAAAAATATTTTATCCAGTGTAAAAACACAAACATGTTCCATATTCATTTTCTATATTTGCACATTGTTTCAGAGTGGCTGTTACAACTATGTGAGTGTGTCAGGGGCTCTGAGGAGTGTCTATGAGACGGAGGGAATCAGGGCTCTGTTCTCTGGGCTGACTGCAACACTGCTCCGAGACGCTCCATTCTCCGGCATCTACGTCATGTTCTACAGCCAGGCCAAGAAGGCGCTGCCTCAAGGTGAGAGCCACACGACATCAGCAAATCGGAGTAGAGTCATTAAAATGTGAAGTGGTATTTTCCATAGATCTGAAAGGCAACAGGCTGTGTAAGTATTAACACTGAATACAGGAAATCAATCAACTGTATAGTAAATGGAGTAGTGCTTTTGAATATTTGGCCTCCAAAGGTGGCTCTTAAGTACTTTTACTATTTATATATGTCTTAAACCTAAACATTTTTTCATGCGCCTAGATGACCAGCAACACCTTTTCATCTTTTCATGCACATTTCAATTAATTAGTATAAACAGAGTGGAAACACCAGAATTTTTTTTTTTAATAGCAAAAAGACTTGGCTGAGGTGCAAACGTTAATGTGACCAAGTGCAATGGAGACGGACTTGGCAAATAAATCACAATGTGCATAAACTGAAATGTCACTTGTCACCTGAGAGACGAAAAAATTGCTGCAGCTCTTTGAGGACTGATGAGGAAACTAACGTTTCTTAAATAAGCGACAATACAATATTTCCATCATTTTTTCTACACAGTTCTTCTTGGTTTAAAGTTTGACCAACGTCATCTTGTCACGCCTTCTTCTTCTGCAATTGTTTAATGGCACCCGGAGAATCAGCGTCACCAGCTGTTGATCTGAGTGTGCCCAACTCTTTACGTCTGCTAAACAAAAGTGGATGGAAACACACATTAACATGCATTTTCATTTGCCCATTTCCCTTTGAATTCGGGGAAAATTTGGATTTAATCTAAATAAAAAACTTGATTGTTGTTTGTATTAATTTGACTGAGTACATCAACACGTCCAGAGCTCCTTGTCCAAACTTATGCTGCATTTCAAACCAAAATTTACAGCCTCTTGCTAAAAAAGTACAATGGAAAGTCACTCACAGCAGGAGTTTCTACTTGTAAACTGGATCGTCTGGCGTTGTGCACATGGAACACTTGGAGGTCAGCGCTTGGTAATTCAACGGGGGAATTCCGACCTGTCACTTTTGACCGGAGCGCAGCAATACCTTTTCTCCTGACACCTGGTTTGCTTCTCTCAGAGGTGACTTCATCAGCCTACGCCCCGCTGGTGAACTTCAGCTGTGGGGTGGTGGCAGGCATCATGGCGTCACTGGCCACACAGCCAGCAGACGTGGTGAAGACCCACATCCAAATCAGCCCGTCCCACTGGAGCACGACGGACGCTGTCCGCTACATCTACATGGTGTGTGTTCATTGTGTGTCTGACTGCATGTGCACATCATTTCAACAGAGAAGCAACACTCATTCTTGTTGGCATGAAGGGTGTGTCTCCGCGACTACACCAGTAACATATACCACATCTGTCCTCTCCCTCAGGAGCACGGCATGAGCGGGTTCTTTCGTGGGGCTGTCCCCAGGTCTCTGCGACGCACTCTGATGGCTGCTATGGCTTGGACTGTCTACGAACAGCTGATGGCTCGAATGGGCCTCAAATCTTGAAGAGCATCAGTGTGGAGCCACATTAAATCACGATGAAACATGAGGGCGTAATGATGTACAGCATTTCTCACTGAAAGTCCCATGAAGACGGAGAAGCAGCTGAGGAGCATGTAGAGACAGTGAACCAGCAAGACTTCGAGAAGAGGAAGCAGGTGGATAAATATGAGAGTAAGAATGCTGTGTGTGTGTGTGTGTGTGTGTGTGTGTGTGTGTGTGTGTGTGTGTGTGTGTGTGTGTGAGAGAGTGTGTGTGTGTTTTTGTTATTTAAATGTTTGTCAAAATGTGCCTGTTTGTGTCTGTAAATTCGAGATTGTGATGTTACACCTGACACACTCTAAATGTCAGTCTTGGATTGAAGTGACACTCCCTGCTGTGAAGTGAACTTATTTCTCTGGTCATTTATGTTTGGACTCCCTGAGGTCTGGCTATCAGTAAAAAAAAAAAAAAGCCCTTGATAGAGGGTCTGTGACTGTGCTGGGCAGCAGAGTTGTCTTTGATGAAGTATTTTTAAAATGCTGTCAAGACAAACTGGACTCTGGTGCACCGTACATCTGCTGAGGTAACCAAAGCAAAGTGCTTCAGAGAGAGGAGCTCTGGCTTCTGCCATATTTATGAAACTTGCACAAGATTGAGCAATGTTTCTTTGTTGCCAATTAACAAGAAGACTTCGATATTTAATTTGTTTAAGGCTCAGACAATCACAAATACTCACACAGCTGCATTATGGAAAGAAAATCACAGTAAAGCCCTTGTTGCCATACTGCTCAAAACTATGCTAATTTAAAGCTTATATAAAACTACGATGCATTTTATTACGCAGCTTAGGGAAACCAGGTGTGCTTTTTAAAGGAATAATGATATTCTGTCACATCTGGGCTTAAACAATTTAACAGATGCATATTCAGACCTGTGATGGCATTTCGGTCAGATCAGGACTTTGCGAATTTTTATGAGTTTTGTATTGAAAAGCTTAATTGAAAAGCTTAATTTTTTTTTTTTTTTTTTTTTTTTGGTGATAGAAACTGCTGTTTGTATTGTTTCCTGTGTCTAAAGGGACAGTTAACTATAAAATCAAAAATAATTTTCCTCTTACCTGTAGTGTTATTAATCAATTCTATGTTGTTTTAGCAGCAGTAGCACCCACCAGAAGTGCATGGCCCTGTGGCACAAATGCTGCCTGCCCCCCGCCCCATTCAGTTATTGTTTCTGTGGGCTCCATTATTGGTGTCATTTGCAGTTGAGTGTTGGAGATATCTTCCACGACTCAGTTACTCAAGATAATCCACAGACCTTGTTGTGAGCAGCTTCATGTAGGAACTATTGTCTTTCAACTGAACAAAAACTCACAACCACATCAATGTGCAGGAGGAAATGTGCATCTGCTGCTAACTCAACTAGCACTGCTAAGCTAGCTAATGATACAGCTCAGCTCAGCAGGATGACATAAATGTTAAGATCTCACACTGTCAGGAGCATGTTGTCCATGAGAAGATGCATGCTTCCCCCTGCGCAGTGAAACGGTTAGCGGGTGTAGTTTGGTTGTAAGAAAGTCGTTCCTACATGTAACTGTTCACAAAAGGGCCTGCGGATTATCTTCAGTAACCGGGTCAGGATCTCTGAAAAGAGACATGGCTGTTTAAATTTTTTTAAATTTTTTTTTTTTTTTTTTTTTTTGCTATGAGCACCACATGCAGATTGCCATCTCGTCCCATTATATTGGAGAGAAGGCAGACATCTCCAACACTCAGTAACTCACATCAAAACAAACTGGTTCCATAAACAGCTCTGCATGTAAGAGGAAAAATAGGTATTTCAGATTTAGGGGTGGACTGTAGTAAGCACTTTTATAGTTTTACTTTTTTTCTACACATAACTATTTTAATGACAGGGTGAAATCGCAATGTTTACTTCAGATTTTATTGGAGTCAGTCTCCTCCAGTGAGCATATTTTCAGAACATTGAGCTTGCAAGTGAAGCATTGCTTCATGATTGTGCTACTGTGTTTATGAAAGTGTTACAGAAATCTTATCAGTTCTGGCGAGATGTGAATCTTGACATATTCCAGCGTCTTCCTGGCTTTGTAAATATTCGACTATTTTCATTGTACAGTCTGCCCTTCACTATAAATATTATTTATTGTTGTTCATATAAAAAAGAGATGATATATTGAAGATGATTATTCTGTGTTTATAGAAAAGAATGCCAAACGGACAATCTCTTTAGAGGAGGAGATTGCAGACTTAAACAAAAAGGATCATTACACCCAGCGTAACAACACACTTACCATATTTAGGAGTCTTGGTAACATAAAGAAAGGTCACTAATGTCTGCTGTGATGTAACAGCCAAAGTTGCGTAGCGGAAACAAATTTAAAGACAGGAGTTGATTTCATTGTTACGTGTGTTTCTAATGTGCCCTTCATATGCCGTAATTCACACACAAGTTTTACCTCGCCGTTTATCTTCACCATCACACCACTCCGGTAGTCTTCGTTGATCCTCTGTTGTGACTATATTGTTTATGGTCATTATTATTGTAGATATTTGGTCTGTGCATATGTTTGCTCAGACGGATGCCGTGCCTGCCTGGTTTTCAATGTCAATAAATTTCTTCTTTTTAAAAAAATATTTTTTACCTTTTTTTATTGTTAGAAATTAAGGAGTTGACTAAAACAGCAAAGCATTAGTGATGATTTTGCTTTATTATTTATATTTTGAGATAGCAATTGGTACGTCAACCGTGCCAACTACTGTATTTTTGAAATGTGTATGAAATCAGAGCGTGAATGCTGCTACTAAACATTGTCAGAGAACCATTTTATACGACTGTTGCCAAGCAAAACTAGCCATGTAATGAATGTAATGTATGAATATATCAGATTTTCAACAATTATTAATGGTCTTCTGCACTGTCGAAAATTAGACTTAAGAAATAGATTTAAGCAAAATTCTAACAACATTCTCACAACTTTTCAACATTTGATTAATTATTTAAATATATATAAACTATAGTTGTAGAAATGTTAGACTAACAGTTTTGAGCCCTTTATTTTTTAAAATTGACTTAAAAGACACAGGATAACTTAAAGCTAAAATCAAAACGCTAACTTTAATTTGGCATAATAGTATAATTGATCCAAAAACAAAATAATAAGGAAAATTTCAAGTATCTAGTAAAAAGATAATTACATATCTCTTGGACTGAGCATTTTTAAAACAAAATCTAACATTTTACCTCCAACAAAAGTGAGCTGTTGCAAACATGGAATAAGATGAATGAGAGTTAATAGCAGATGAAGTGGAGTTTGTCCTGGCAGTCCCAGTTCTCCCACACTCCCCGTTTGGTTAAAGCTCCACAGCGTTTATGTTTTGGACACTGGTGGTCGTCATCTCCCGGGGACCAGGCCTTGTTCACCAGAGGATCCTCGTTTACCCACATCCAGCGGTCCTCCAGATAACGCAGGCCAATCCACACTCGCTCTGTGATGTGGACTTGGTTGATTTTGCTTAGAGCCAGAAGGAGCTCGGTCTCAGAGGACAGGCTTGTCAGATGAGTGTGCGTCTGTTTGCAGTACGACATTGCCTGCTCCCAGGTCTTGTCTAACTCAACCACAATCAGATTGAAGCAGAAAAATGGTATTTTTATATCCTTGTTGACATTGTACCAACCATTATAAAAACATCCGTGCCAACAAACAAAAGCATAAATCTCATCTGCAACATTATCTGGTTGCCCTGCAGCCCATGGTATATCTGTTGCGTCTCCTCCTCCTGACCACTTCCATTGTGTTCCATCTATGTAGAGTCCGATCCAGAACAAACCATTAACTTTCCCACTCGTTGCACTTTTCAGTCTCTGTTCAACCCCTCTTGTAGTGATAGGGGAAAGATCAACAAAATGATCTTGGCAGTATTTTTGAGCTTCAGGCCATGTTTTGGCATGTTGCACATATACATGCTTTCCAAACTCCGCTGCCACACTCACAATGAAGAACATCTTCAAAATCACAGTCTCCATGCTGGTGAAGTTTACAGATCGTTGAAGAGATGAGTACAAAGCCTGTTCTGTTCGAGGTGAAGCCTTCGATTCAGTGTTGCCTCTTCATATAAGTCAGAGAATGACTCCTGCTGTGACTAAATGTCAGTGTTTGCATACATATGAAATTATGCAAAATTAGATCTTGGTATCCGGGGTGTCCTGGTTGCCGAGGTCTTAATGGACAGGCAATGTTATTGGTTTAATTTTAGCCAGGGGCCTTGATTGTAATATCCCAAACAATGCAATATTTAAAACTTGATTTCTGACGTTTAAGAAAGTGACACGATGGCCCTCCTTGATGTGAATGGAAAATGTTTTCCAACTAAAGAATCATCAGTGGAGGTGAATGGGTTAATGTAGCCATGCTTGACTGCCAGAAGTAAAATAAACCATGATACTGGTTTGCACTTCATGCACTGAAGTAAATGAAGCTTCCTCACATTTACATAAAAGTTTTGTTTAGAAAGTTTATTTCCATTTGACCTTGAGAGAGAACAGGTGAAGGATGCTGTGAGTAGATTTTTGGACAAACAGTAAATTCTTGTGATGAATCGAAATCTGACACATCAGATTAGATGATGTTAGAGGATCAACTACTGATAAAAAGCCTGATGAGTTGGAATAATATTTACAGGTGAGGTGTAATGGCCCTGCAGACCTATGAATGGCAACCAGTGTCTGCTGCCACAGATAAAGCATGTCACAATTTGTGATAACAGCGGTTAAAATATCTACTTGCATTAAAATGGTTTGCAAATTATATATTTGTGGTTATTGCTATACAACCTCAATTCAAGTATTGACAAAGACGCTTTATAAAACGTAAATGAAAATAGAATTAAATAATGTAATAATCCTTTTTGACCTAAATTCAGCTGAATACAATACAAAGGTATTTAATGTTCACACTTACAATCTTTCAATCTCTCTTTATTGTTTTTTTGTTAACATACACTCATTCTCAAACTAATGCTGGCAGCATGTTTTTAAAAAGTTGGGGCAGGGGCATGTTTACCACTGTGTTACATCACCCTTTATTTGAACAACTCTCAGTATGTGTTTGGGAACTGAGGACACTAATTGTTGAAGGTTTGAAAGTGAAATCATTGGCCTATTACATTTTTGCTTGATTTACGACTTCAGTTGCCAAACAGTCTGGGGTCTCCGTTGTGGTATTTTGCACTTCATAATACACCACACTTTTACAGTGGGAGACAGGTCTGGACTGCAGGCAGGCCAGTCTGGTAACAGCACTGTTTTACTATGAAACCACGCTGTTGTAATACGTGCAGAACGTAGCTTGGCATTGTCTTACAGGAATAAGTAGGGACGTCCCTGAAAAGGTGTCATCTGGATGGCAACATATGTTGCTCCAAAACCTGTGTATACACAGGTATACATACCTTTCAGCATTCACTCTGCCCTCATAGATGTGAAGTTACCCATGATGCCAGATGCTGTTTTTAGAGCTTGCTGCTGGTAACAATGGGATGGTCCTTTTTCCTCTTTAGCCTGGAAATCATGACTTTAGTGACATCTAGAAAACTATTTGAAATGCGGACTCGTCAGACCACAGCACTCCTTTCAACTTGGTGCCAGGAAATTTCAGATGAACCTGGGCCCTGGGAAAATGTCAATGTTTCCTGTTGTTTTTGATATATGGCTTTTGCTTTTTATGGTAGAGTATTAACTTGCATTTATAGATGCAGCAAAGAACTGTGTTTATCGGCAATGGTTTTCCAAAGTGTTCCAGAGCCCATGTATTAATATCCTTTATATAATTATGTCAGTTTTAAAGCAGTGCTGCCGAAGGAGTCGGAGGTCATGGGCAAAATGTTGGTTTTCAGCTTTGCCCCTTACATGCAGAGATTTCTCTATATTCTCTTTATCTTTTGATGACATTATGGATTGCAGACAGCAAAATCCCTAAATTCCTCACAATTTTGTGCCGAAAAATGTTCTTACACTTTTGGACTGTTTTCCCGCACAGTTTCTCACAAGTAGTGAACCTCTGTCCTTGCCTGTAAACAACTGAGTGTTCGAGGATGTCCCTTTCACACCGAGTCATGATATTATCACCTGTTGCAATTTAACCTGTTTCCCTGTGAAATATTCCAAACTGGTGGTTTTTGAGCATTCCACAACTTTCCCAGTATTTTGCTGCTCCTGTCCCAACTTTTTTGGGAACATGTTGCAGGCGTCAAATTCAGAATGAGTGTGTATTTACAAAATACAATAAAGTTTATCAGTTTAAACATGGAATATCTTGCCTTTGTACTGTATACGATTAAGAATAGGTCAAAGGGGATTTGCAAATCTTTACATTCTATATGGAGGTACATTTTCGCACTGTAAACTGTGAAGGCATTTATGGATGCAGCATCTGAGTCAAGTTTCCCTACGGAGGCAATACGTAAAGTATATGGTATGGCATGGTATCATATCGTAAAAACTGAGTGCTATCTAGTTTCAGTGTGTTGGAGAGAAGGCAGATATCTCTATGGCCAACATCGCCATCACTCTGAAACTCACACCAGCACAATTAAATTGATAAATAGCACTTTAGGTAAGATTAAAAATGTGTATTTTTGATTTTGGGGTGAGCTGTCCCTTTAAGTAAAAAGATTCAGGGCAAAATGTATTAAACATAAACAAAATTTCAACGATTTACTAATTTTAAAAATAGTATGTTACAAAATAAGGTTGGAGAATTGTTAGACATTGACAGGTTGGTGCCCCTTAGTTTCTTAAATTGAATGAAAAGACACAAACAAGATAACTTAAAGCATAACACTAAATTATGCAGAAAATTTTGATTATCCAGTGAAAAGATATGATTGTCAGTTGGACTGAGCATTTTAAAACAAAATCTAACATTTTACCTCCAACAAAAGTGAGCTGTTGCAAACATGGAATAAGATGAATGAGAGTTAATAGCAGATGAAGTGGAGTTTGTCCTGGCAGTCCCAGTTCTCCCACACTCCCCGTTTGGTTAAAGCTCCACAGCGTTTATGTTTTGGACACTGGTGGTCGTTATCTCCCGGGGACCAGGCCTTGCTCACCAGAGGATCCTGGTTTACCCACATCCAGTGGTCCTCCAGATAACGCAGGCCAATCCACACTCGCTCTGTGATGTGGGCTTGGTTGATTTTGCTTAGAGCCAGAAGGAGCTCAGTCTCAGAGGACAGGCTTGTCAGATGAGTGTGCGTCTGTTTGCAGTACGACATTGCCTGCTCCCAGGTCTTGTCTAACTCGACCACGATCAAATTGAAGCAGAAAAATGACAGTTTATCACCGTTGATGATATTGTACCATCCATGCCATTTACAGTTGTGCCAACAAACAGCAGCATAATTCTGAATCTCAACATAATCTGGTTGCCCTGCAGCCCATGGTATATCTGTTGCGTCTCCTCCTCCTGACCACTTCCATTGTGTTCCATCTATGTAGAGTCCGATCCAGAACAAACCATTGACTTTCCCCCTCGTTGCACTTTTCAGTCTCTTTTCAACCCCTCTTGTAGTGATAGGGGAAAGATCAACAAAATGATCTTGGCAGTATTTTTGAGCTTCAGGCCATGTTTTGGCATGTTGCACATATACATGCTTTCCAAACTCCTCTGCCACACTCACAATGAAGAGCATCTTCAAAATCACAGTCTCCATGCTGGTGAAGTTTACAGATAGTTGAAGAGATGAGTACAAAGCCTGCTCTGTTCGAGGTGAAGCCTTCGATTCAGTGTTGCCTCTTCATATAAGTCAGAGAATGACTCCTGCTGTGACTAAATGTCAGTGTTTGCATACATATGAAATTATGCAAAATTAGATCTTGATATCCGGGGTGTCCTGGTTGCCAAGTTTTAAATACACAGGCAATTTGATTGGTTTAATTCTAGTCAGGATCCTTGAATGTAATACCCCAAAAATATAATAGTTGAAACTGTATTTTTGATGCACTGTGTGTCAAAGGTTTTACAAAGTGGCACGATGGCCCTCCTTAATGTGATTGAAAAATGTAGTTTTCCTACTGAAGAGGGCTCTCCATGCAATCATCAGTGGAGGCCAATGGGTTAATCTAGCCGTGCTTGACTGCCTGAGGTAAAGTAAACCATGGCACTGGTTTGCAATTCATCCACAGAAGTCAATGAAGCTTCCTCACATTTACCTGGAAAGTTTTGCTTAGGAGGTTTATTTTCATTTGACCTTGAGAAAGAACAGATAAAATGATTTTTTCTTAAAACTCACAATTTCCTGCCTGCTTTTTGACTTTCAACAGCTCAATAGCATAAATGAAATGCTGTTAGTAGATGAAATTCTTGTGATGAATCGAAATCTGACACATCAGATTAGATGATGTTAGAGGATCAACTACTGATAAAAAGCCTGATGGGTTGGAATAATATTTACAGGTGAGGTGTAATGGCCCTGCAGACCTATGAATGGCAACCAGTGTCTGCTGCCACAGATAAAGCATGTCACAATTTGTGATAACAGCAGTTAAAATATCTACTTGCTTTAAAATGATTTGCAAATTATATATTTATGGTTAATGCTATACAACCTCAATTAAATGATTGACAAAGATGCTTTATAAAACGCAAATGAAAATAGAATTAAATAATGTGATAATCCTTTTTGACCTATATTCAGTTGAATACAATACAAAGGTATTTAATGTTCGCACTTACAAACTTTATTGTTTTTTTGTTAACATACACTCATTCTCAAACTAATGCTGGCAGCATGTTTTTAAAAAGTTGGGGCAGGGGCATGTTTACCACTGTGGTACATCACCCTTTATTTGAACAACTCTCAGTATGTGTTTGGGAACTGAGGACACTAATTGTTGAAGTTTTGAAAGTGAAATCATTGGCCTATTACATTTTTGCTTGATTTACGACTTCAGTTGCCAAACAGTCTGGGGTCTCCGTTGTGGTATTTTGCACTTCATAATACACCACACTTTTACAGTGGGAGACAGGTCTGGACTGCAGGCAGGCCAGTCTGGTAACAGCACTGTTTTACTATGAAACCACGCTGTTGTAATACGTGCAGAACGTAGCTTGGCATTGTCTTACAGGAATAAGTAGGGACGTCCCTGAAAAGGTGTCATCTGGATGGCAACATATGTTGCTCCAAAACCTGTGTATACACAGGTATACATACCTTTCAGCATTCACTCTGCCCTCACAGATGTGAAGTTACCCATGATGCCTTTGGCACTAACACCCCCATACCATCCCAGATGCTGTTTTTAGAGCTTGCTGCTGGTAACAATGGGATAGATAGATAGATAGACAGATATACTTTATTGATCTCAAAACTGAGAAATTGGGGTGTAGCAGTACAGTATGAACAAAGAGAATAAAGAGCAAACAAAGGTCCTTTTTCCTCTTTAGCCTGGAAAACATGACTTTAGAGACATCTAGACAAACTGGTGGTTTTTGAGCATTCTGCAATTTGAGTACATTTACCAAATACAATTAAGTTTATCAGTTTAAACATGAAATATCTTGTCTTTGTACTGTATTGAATTGATAAAAGGTCCGAAAGGATTCGCACATCATTGCATTCTATATGGAGTTTCATTTTACAACTGTAAAATGTGAAGGCATTTACGGAGGCACAATCTGCGTCCAAATTTCCCTATGAGGGCAATAAAGTATATTGTATTGCATCGCATTGCATCGTTTCATATAGTTTCATATCATTTCATATAGTTTCGTATCGTTCCAGTGATTTTGAAATTGAGGTTGTGGTTGTCATTTGGTATGAACAGCCCTTAAAAGTTCCCAGAGGTGTGCTACGCCATCAGGTCACCAGCAACACAAGGCCTCATTCATCAGTTGCAATGTCGCAACACCACCAGTAGTGATATAGATCGATTACCCTGACAGCAGTTGAGCAGCGAGAAAGGCAGTATTGCTGACTGGTGCTAAAACCAGATTAGCAAATACTAGAAAGGCATGTTGTAATTAGAGTTGACAACCAAGTGACGCAGCTTGAGATGCAGTGGGAATGTAGGAACCAATTTTACAGATGGTTGTTTAAAAAATGTACAATGTATATTGGAGAGAACGCAGATATCTCTTTGGCCGATATCTCCATCACTCCGCAACTCACACCAAAACAATCTAGACTAATAAATAGCACTTTAGGTAAAAGGACAAAATATGCATTTTTGATTATGGGTTGAGCTGTCTCTTCAAATGACAAGATTCAGAGCACTTTTTATTACATATTTGCAAAATTTCAACAGTTTATTAAATATTCAAATAATATGTCACAAAATGAGGTTTGTGACATATTAGAATTGTTAGACATTGACAGGTTGGTGCCCCTTAGTTTCTTAAATTGAATGAAAAGACACAAACAAGACAAGAACTTAAAGCAAAACACTAAATTATGCAGAAAATTTTAATTATCCAGTGAAAAGATATGATTGTCAGTTGGACTGAGCATTTTTAGTCAAAATCTAACATTTTACCTCTGACAAGAGTGAGCTGTTGCAAACATAGAATAAGATGAATGAGAGTTAATAGCAGATGAAGTGGAGTTTGTCCTGGCAGTCCCAGTTCTCCCACACTCCCCGTTTGGTTAAAGCTCCACAGCGTTTATGTTTTGGACACTGTTGGTCCTGATCTCCCGGGGACCAGGCCTGGTACTGTAGAGGGTCCTTGTTCACCCACACCCAGCGGTCCCCCAGATAACGCAGGCCGATCCACACCTGCTCTGTAATGTGGGCTTGGTTGATTTTGCTTAGAGCCAGAAGGAGCTCAGTCTCAGAGGACAGGCTTGTCAGATGAGTGTGCGTCTGTTTGCAGTACAACATTGCCTGCTCCCAGGTCTTTTCGAACTTGATCACGATTAGGTCGAGACAGAAAAAGGGCAGTTTTCTAAAGTTCCTAACATTGTGCCATCCATTCCACGTACAGTTCTCCCAACAAATAGCAGCAACATCCTGATTCACATGGTCATCTGGTTCATCTGCATCCCACGGTATGTCTGTTGCGTCTCCTCCTCCTGACCACTTCCAGTCTTTTCCATTTCTGTAGAGTCCGATCCAGAACTTATTTTTAACCTTTGTAATTGCTGCATTTTTTAGTCTCTTTTCATCCCGTCCTGAAGTGATGGGGGAGAGATCAGTGTAATTATCTCGGCAGTACTGTTGAGCTTCATGCCATTCGATGGCATGTTGCACATATACATGCTTTCCAAACCGCTCCGCTGCACTCACAATGAAGAACATCGTCAAAATCACAGTCTCCATGCTGGTGAAGTTTACAGATAGTTGAAGAGATGAGTACAAAGCCTGCTCTGTTCGAGGTGAAGCCTTCAATTCAGTGTGATCCCTCCTCTGTTTCCTCTTCATGTAAGTCAGTGAATGACTCCTGGTGTGATTAGACGTCAGTCAGGGACGGTTTTTGCTATGGGCAATGTGGGCGACCGCCCAGGGCGCAATCTATTTGGGGGCGCACGAGCACCCGCAAAATAAATAAATAGGGCGCAAAACTAACCAGGACCGCCTCTGACGTCAGTTTTTGCAAATTAATTATGCAAAATTAAATCTTGATATTCAAAGTGTCCTAGACGGTAATCCAGAAGGTTATGTAAAAACTCTGAGTATGTTAACCCTGAGATGAGGGAAACTCTGTGTTATCCGTTCCAGAAGGAGAGTTTAGTCAAACTGAGTCAATCACCACAATAACTAACTCTGTGAACATAACTTGCTCGCTGGTAGGTTTTCTGTAAGAAAGTTTGAGTCTGAAAGTCTGAGTTTCTACCTCTCTCCTCCCACCTGAAGCAAGCTGTCTAACATAGATTGTCTGTATTTTTGCAATCTGATCGATATCGATGTAGAATTATTACGCAGTGCCTTACGTTGGGAGAGGGTTTTCAGACCTCTCATGGATGTGCTCTCATTCCCCGATGAATATTTGATATAATGGCACAGTTTTTCATTACACTCAATCATTCATCTTCATAACATTCTCCGGCCGTACATATGCTTTCTGTTGGCTGAGTAGACAACAATCATGGCGGAGCAAAATATACCTTACCTTTCTGAATGATGTTTTTATTTCATTTTCAGTTGTTTCCAAGTGCATTTCCCCCCTGTGGGATTGAACCTAAATTAAAATCTAAATGTATTCAATCCACCACTTTTTCAGCTGTATGCTACAATTTTAATAAAATCCGGTTAATGTTAAGTCAATGGACACACATGACACAAATGACACGGGCAGCAATTTTCTCCCATGCCACTTTTCTCTCCTTATCTGCTGCAACTGTGTTACTTTTCTCTCTAAATATGGGCTCTTATTTTCCGTAGGCATAAATGAGGACCTCTAGTTCCAATGGGGTAAAGTAACTTGGTTTCTGTTTTTCAGCAGTTGCCACGGTGAATCGACGTATCGGGGCTCCATTGATGATGGCCTTTTATTGAGGTTGTGCACGCGCTGAACTCAGGGTGAACATACTCAGAGTTGATTGAACAAATTCAGATTAGCTGTTCTGGGACCGAATACTCAGTTTCCCATCTCAAAGTAAATCAACTCAGAGTTCAAAGTTAGACTCTAGTTTATTGAAGCTCCTTTGTGGAATACCCCCCAGGTAGCCAAGGTGTTGATACACAGACAGTCCGATCAGTTTTAATTCAAGCTTGTTGCCTTTGATGCATATGAACCCTCCTCTCTCCTCATGTTTACTGTCTGTCTCAGCTGTTGTTATCAATAAGGACCACCAGCCAAAAACATGCTATGATTAAAACTGGATTTTTGACCCGATAGATGCACTGTGTGTTAAAGGTTTTACAAAGTGACACAATAGCCCACCTTTATATAAATGAAAAATGTAGTTTTCTGACTGAAGAGGGCCCTCCATACAATCACCAGAGGAGGCGAATGGGTTAATGTGGCCATGCTTGACTGCCAGAAGTAAAATAAACCATGACACTGGTTTGCAATTCATCCACAGAAGTCAATGAAGCTTCCTCACATTTACTTAGAAAGATTTGCTTGGGAAGTTTATTTCCATTTGACCTTGAGAAAGAACAGGTGAAAGAAAGATTTTTTTGAACTCACAATATCCTGCCTGCCTTTTGACTTTCAGCAGCTTAATAGCTTGAAATGCTTTGTGTAGACTTTTGGGCAAACAACAAATTCTTGTGTTGCATTGAAATCTGTGACACATCAGATTCTATGATGTAAGAGGCTACATAGGCAACCTCCTTCTTCCAAACCTCCCCCGCCCCCATCATCATAATAATAATAATAATGATAATAAAGATGCATGACAGAGACATAGATCAAGCGAGGAAGGGTGGGGGGCCCATGTAGACAACTTATGCAAAGGGCCCAAACATTTGTGCTACGCCCCTGTTCCACTGTAATCCTGCTATCAGTCATCAAAAGCTTAGATGCAGCGGTGGATGAAGTACCTGAAAGCCATACTTGAGTAAAAGTACTGATATCTCACCAGAAAATTACACTGGTAGAAGTTTAGGTCACCAGTAAGAATATTACTGGAGTAAAAGTTGTAAATGATGTGATATTAGTATCAAAAAGTAATTTTATGATATGAAGTGTACTTAAGTATTAGAAGTAAAAGTGCAAGTAAATGCTGTTAATAAAAAAGAGAGCAAAAAAAGAGCAAACATAACTTTGAGGATTAGTATTTCATTTCTTCATAACATACACCAGCCTACATTACACATTACATAAAAGCAAGGTCTTTTTTTTATTTTTTTTTTTTTTTACAACTTAAAGGATTTAAATAACAAAATCAATTTTTTCCTTCCCTCCCATTCACTCATTTGTCTGTCCATCTCCTCCCTACTTCTTCATTGTTGTATATTAAGTTACTAAAATGCTTAGGGGAAATGTAGAGTAAAAGTCTACATTTTATTTAAGATATAGTGGAGTAAAAGTAAAAGCTGACAGAAATATAAAAACTGTTATAGTTCATACTTTCATGTAATTCTTAATTATTGTAACAAAGAATAATGACTCTGTTGTTTTACACCATTGCATAGATCTTTATATTCTTCTTATTTGGGCTTTTCTTCTTTCCTTGATACTGTGAGATATGAAATTGTTTGCTGAATATGTGTGGACTCCAGGAAGCCTATACAGTGACCACTTAGTGGAGGTTAATGGGTTCTGCTGGTGAAATAAATACCTGTTTTAAAAACAATCAAGGCAGACCACTACACCTTTATGCAGCCAAGTGTAATTGCCATGTTACAGACTTTCTGTCATTTACAAATAGAAAAAAACTATGCATTTCCTGTTACTGTACAACTTATCACTACTTCCACTCTCACACTCAAATGCAGATGAAGTTGAGTTTGTCCTGGCAGTCCCAGTTCTTCCACTGTCCTTCTTTGGTCAAAGCTCCACAGCTGTCATGTACTGGACACTGGTGGTCCTGATCTCCTTTGGCCCAGGCCTCACACATCACAGGGTCCTCGTTAACCCGCAGCCAGCGGCCCTCCAGGTAACGCAGGACGATCCACACCCGCTCAGTGAGGTGGACTCCCTCGATCTCTCTTTGGGCCAGAAGGTGCTCAGTCTTAGAGAGCAGGCTGGTGAGGTTGGTGTGCTTCTCTCTGCAGTGATCCAGAGCCTCCTCCAACTTCATCTCCACCTCCACCACGATAAAGTTCAAACAGAAGAAATTGTAGAAATTGTAGCCATCTGCAGGATACCACAAATTTTTGGTCCAAAAGACACGTTTATGATATTTTTTTATGTTATAAAGCCAGTCTGCATAAACAGCGTCTTCTCCTCCTGACCACCTCCATCCACTGGGGCTGCTGTCATCTCTGTAGAGACCAATCAAGCCTGAACTGTTTTGAGCCGCTGACCTTTGAAAACTTGATTCTCCACCTCATTGGTGATGGGTGACAGGTCGGTGAAGATGCTCTTGCAGTGCTCCTGAGCCCCCAGCCAGGGTTTTGGGTCCCTGATGTAGACATGTTTTGCAGACAAACAGCACACACCTATAATGGTGAGCACTCTGAGGACCATCGTCTCCATCCTGGTTCGATGTTTTTCAGGGAGGAATGGGATTGTGATTTTGTTTTCTTCCTCTTGGACTGAGCTGGTTACAGAATGAACATTTGCTTATATCATCAAGACTAAAGACTACTTCTCTGACAATTTAAATAATGCGTCTACAAAACAAATCTTCAAGATGGACAGCCAAAGCTCTTTTAAAGGTTGTGCTCCTACCTGGAAAGACAGACTAATATTGTTCACATTACAAAGATAACCATATCATTGCTTTATTTGTATGGTACTTTATTTCATGTCTGCGAACACAGTGTTGGCTTAAAATAAAGAGGATTCCTCTCAGTTTAAGACAAAACTCAGATAGTTTGACATTAACTTTTAGGAAGATAAATCATTTGTTATCACAAACAGAGGAGAGGATTCGATTGGCTTGATTTATTCAAAAACATAGGAAGAGGGCAACGGGCAACTTAACAAAAAATGGACCAAAAATTAGTTAGAAATTGATAAAAAGGTACAAAGTACAAAAACAAACAGACAAGAAACAAGAAAATGACCTCAAGAAAGTGCTCCTTTTTTCTCTCTATTTAACATATACTTTAACATATAATTATGAAAATTATGAATAGAGTTATCTGGTCATGCTTTCCTTGTTTTTTTCAATATATCTAATAATTCATTAATAATCACCTTAAACTAATTTTTGGCAGTTTGCGAGACACTTCTTGCCAAGTTGCTCATTATGGTTTTTCTCATGTTTTTAAAAGATATCCCATCAGGTTTAAAGATTTAAATGCTATTAAAAGGCATTTGAATGCAGCACAAGAAAACTGATGTTGATCCAGGTGTTAAAAGGTTAAGAGAATCTACCTCTATACCACCGACTGTTTGATTGTTTTGTTTTTTTCTTTCTCTTCTTCTTATAACCTCTGCAGTATTTCTTGCCTTGTTTCTTCAGCCAAATGGCAGCACATTTCCCACATTACCCACAAAGCCCTGCCTGAGGTTACTTCAGTTGTTCTGGCTTCAGTGAATCAGCAGATTCTTCAGTGACAGGATTAGATCCATGTGCAGGCACATTGTTGAGCTGTTTGCTGTGAGCTTTACTTGTGTCTTTCCCTGGAAAAAGGATGACTGATGCAGACACTACAGTTGAAGACAATGTCATCCTTTGCCCCAGGGGCTGTCTGAAACCAAGACCAGCTCATTTAAATCCTCATGTGACATAATGCTCACTGTACTTAGGGACTAGACAAGACTTTTTTCAATGTGTAAAAGTGGGCTTTGAACTCTGGGTTGATCCTACTTAACATTATGCTGCAATGAGGCCATTGTGTTAAGGCATATGGTTAAATATTGGGAATTAGCTAGAGCTTTTAGACTATGTGTTATAGACTCTGGTGACACCAGGTGCCATATAGAGTATTACAGGTTTGAGTATTACATGTGTCAGCCCCTGTTTGCTTTTTTACTGCCACATGACTCTATTTGATATTGTGACAGAAATTAGAGATAATGTGCAAGAGAAAAAACAGCAGTACATCACTACACCAGTGGTCCCTCTTTGAAAATCTCTACGTAAGTATTAAATGCCCCCTTTCATGACTGAATGTACTCATTGAAGTTGAAAGGCAGCTAGCAACAACAGCTCTAAGAACTACAGTCTTTTATGTGTGTATGTCTGCAAGACATACAATGTATATGATGTGTTTTAAGAGAGTTTGAGAAAGCTCAATTACCTGTTGTTGAAGTTTATGCATACCTATCTTTTAAAACGTACCACCCCAGATGGGACTCGAACCCACAATCCCTGGCTTAGGAGGCCAGTGCCTTATCCATTAGGCCACTGGGGCAATTATAGCATACATGGGTTGAATAAAAAAATTATAATAAAACCTTGTATGTGTGGTATCGGCTCCGGTTATGTATATCTGTGTTGAAATACACTGTGAAATATATTTTGTTTAAATTCAAAATCCTTCGTGACGTACCGCAGCCAGAGCAGACCTGGCAGCGGCCATTACTCTAGCTGTTCTGTTGCTAGGCAACAAAGAACAAACCACTGAACCAAGTTCAACACAGAAGAGTCGAGCTGTTTCCTGTTGATCCCCAAACACAGTTTGACTACAAAATAAATGTCATTGAAGGCAATTTCCAAGTTTGTTTATTCAATTGTTATCTCCAGCCTGTCGTTCAGCCCGCACAGAGATTTACAGAGGAGGGTCATGGTATGTATTGCTTCAACTTTTCACCCTTAAGAGGTGATAAACTGCCTCACTACATTGCCAGGGCCTTTACTCGTGCTTTTACTTTGAAAATAAGGCAGCGGAAAGAGAATTAATATTTGCTGCCGTTCAACCACCAGCTAACGTTAGCTAGCGTTAACCGAAATAGTCTCTTCATGAGACAGTGCTAAAACGTGTCGACTTTGCCTTTATTACTGCCATGGCATAAGACAGTGCAGTTTGCGTTGATAGCTTTACTGTTATGTGGCTGGTTTCAATGTAAGATGAAACTAGATCATTAAAAACCTAACATTCGGTTGGCAGCGTCCGCTAACAAGCTAATTTGTGTTTTAGTTGATAGGAACAGCTAGCGTTACGTTACCAAGGATAGTGATAAACAAGTCTCAGCTAGCGTTTGGTGTCTCTTCAAGAAAGACGTCGACATGGTGAGTTAACATTTATGGTGTCTCATTAATTAAACCTATTGATGAAACTGTCGTATATTTTGGCCCTAAACAACTCCAAGTTCTGTTTTAACTTGAGAAATTCAATTTTGTTCCCTGGCAGATCCTCTCCCGCGTGAAGCCAGCAGTGGGAGGAGAGGCACCGGTGAGCATCAGTGAGAAAAAGAGGAAAAACAAAACAAAGGTTCCGCCCTTGGAGGAATACCTGCAACAGAGAGACTACCTTGGGGCTTTGACATTGTTAGAGGTACTTACACGAAGGAAAAGATCCTTTTATCTTTTTTTAAAATTGAGAGTAATACAGAGTAACGTAATCATAAATGTGTCAATGTACTTTTTATTTTTATTTCTATACAGAGAAAAGAGGAATGCTAATAATAAAATCTAAGTTGTACAAGTTGAGGAAATTTAAAAGGGTGAGAAAAAAGAGGAAGACAAAATAAAACAAAGAGAGCAGGAAGAAAGATTTGTCGAGTCTAATGATATAAGTCAAAGTAAATCGAGTTGCTCAGGTCAAGCAAGTCACAGGTTCAGTCATAAAAATAATATAACATAAGCTGCGCCCAGTGGTGGAATGTAAAGGTGCTCAATGTCTACATCTACTCTACTACATACTAAAATAAAAATTATTAGTAGTTAGTAGTCAGTTCAAAATGAGCTCCTTGTCAAACAACTGCAACAGTAAAATCCTGGTTTTACATTCATACAGGAGTCAGAATCATTTAATGAGATCATAAACATTTTGAATGTAGGACCTAGATTTGCATTGTCATGTTTCAAAAACAAAACTTAACTTCTTAATATCTACAAAAAACAAATAAAAATAAAAAAAGAAAAAAGTAAAGTCTTTTTAAGTCATCTGATGCAATTCTGAGTCAAGTTCAAGTCATGAATATCAAGGCAAAGTCAAGTAGAGTCTTTCATTAGTTTTAGTCAAGCAAGTCTCAAGTCCTCAAATTTGTGACTCCAGTTAAAGTCCCCTACCTCTGCTACACAGACTAGACAACATTAGCTGTTTGCACACATATTGGTGTATATATAGAGAGAGGTAACAAGAAATGCCAGTGCCGTTACATAGTTTGTCCACCAGAGAGCACTGACAAGTTTATTTTTCAACTGTGAAATGTTCCAGTCAGTGTGTATGTTGGCCACACAGAAAAACATCCAAATAAATCTGAGGGTCCATATCAAGACTGTTTGTCATATCCTTATTGAGGTTTTAAATAAGTGGTCCGTTAGTTACCATCTTTTGCCTATTAGACCATACTTGTTCATACTTTAAGACTGAAGTATTAATTTTATGTGATTAAAAAAATATATAAATGTGATGATTCAGTTGAGAGTTTCAGTGAGATGGAACTATCTGGCCAACTTGCTTCTGCAGCTGATTAAATAATTGCTGTTCTTTTACAGAGGGGTTAGATAAATTTTTTTTGCCATGCCTCCTGAAGATTATCCTGTGTCATGCTCTGGAATTACATTTTCAGAAATAGAATCACTCCCGCATCTATGCTACAGACACCTCCGTATTATTGAATGCTGCTGCCACAGATGTGTTGCTGTGTCATCTCCAGTTTCAGAGAAGTATTGGCGAGAAAGAGGAGCATGCGGATCTCTGGATTGGCTACTGCGCCTTCCACTTGGGTGATTACAAGAGAGCTATGGAGGTATACTTTGCTGTCTGAATGTGTGTGTGTATTTTGCATAAAGTACCCTGGATACATTATTTGAATAATTCTGACTCCCTGTTGGATAAATGGATAAGGATGTGACAAATAATTTTTTGGAGAATCTGATGCCATATGAAATTTTTCCATATCATGCTTTGACAGGAGTACAAGTGTCTGACCATGAAGCCTGAATGTCCAGCTGAGGTGTGGGTCTATCTGGCCTGTGCACTGTTTTTCCTGGGGCTTTATAAAGAGGCTGAGGAGGCAGCATCTAAAGGTAGGCTTTCCAGCTGTTACATTTTTAAAATCCTCCTTTGTTCTGTATGCTAACCACTGCATGCTGTTGGATCAAAATAGTATGCGATGAGTTCTAAATATCTGAAAATCACATGAATTTAACTTACACATGTTACAATGGAATTCTTTTTTTGTACCTCATCAAAACATAATTGAAACGTCACCAATTTTAAAAGCCCACCACTTTTGTGCAAAGAGTTGTCCACATACCTTTGGCCATGTCATGTTTTGGACAAGCTTCTATTAAAATAGTAATTGCCTAGCAGATTTTATCCAAGAAGTCTTTTAATTACTTGCAGGCTTTTATTGTGAAACTATGGAAGCCCTGAGAGGCAAGTGAGACAAAAAATCTTGTGATCCATTTTCTTAATCTGATCTAAATGGTTTTTACATTTTGGATTGGCTTGATTTAAGAACATGAAGGGGGAAAAAAGGTTTTACAATCTTTCTGCTTAATTTTTTTCCCATCTATAAAACAAGTGCAAAAAAAGTTTTTCCAGTTGAAAAAAAGTTTTGCGAGGATCATTTAAATGATCCTTTTTGTCATATGTAAAAAAAAAAGGTGAAAAAGCTTTTGGCCACAAGAGACTGAGGCTCTGCAGACTGACTACACAGACTAGCACAGACTAAAATAAAATTTCTAGCAAAAGAAGTACATGACATGAAATCAAAACTTTATAAAGGCATAAATGCTTTTAGTCATATTTATAACATTTGAAAAGTGAGGTGTACAACACAAATATCATGTCAAATTGTTCTTCCACCTGTTTAAAAAAAGTTACTCAAAAAATGATTCAGGTGAAACTTTTTTCCCAACTGTTTCACAATGAAAAAAAAGGAATTTAGAAAGATAATCCTCCTGGCAAAACCTTTTCCTTTAAACCTGTTGTTAAGTTCCCATTATTTCGCTCCTCAGTTATTGTTTACATTCTTTGCTAGATCACACACAAAGTTGTTCAGTCAGCTATGTAACTGCTGAGGGCAAGGTTATGTTAATGTTATTCTCATGTGGTTTGCTGTCTAATTAAATGTTGCGTCTCTTCCTATCTGCAGCACCCATGTCCCCCCTCCAAAACAGACTACTCTTCCACTTGGCTCACAAGGTTGTAAAACCACTATATTATTTTATTATTATGTTAACTGTTAACTTTTCCTCCCTGCCTTCACATAATCACTTACAATTCACAGCTGAGTCATCCTATACTGTAGATCCAGCTTTGTCTAAAACACGACAGAAACATACAGGTTTGTATTTATGACAAACAGCTGATGTCATAGTTTATTGTATCATTTTTCACCTGAGCTCAACAGTGAGGGAAACTTGAAATCGTTGTGGCTTTTCCAGTGTTTGTGTTTTTCATGGGGTTACCTGTTTCTGCTGTTGTGTCTTTAGATGTTTAGGTATTTCCACTCTTTATGTACTGTTTGTTCCTGGGCCGGATTTATATCTTCTTGCCTTCCCCCCTCATCTTTTTATTTTTTGCGTCACTGTCATCACATCTCTGAGTGAGCTATTCCTTCATTGCCTGTTGTCTTCATGTTGTGTCTCAGTTCAACGATGAGAAGAGGCTGATGGGTTTCCACCAGAATCTTGAGGATGTGACAGAGGACCAGCTGAGCCTGGCATCCATCCACTACATGCGCTCCCACTACCAGGAGGCTATAGACATCTATAAACGCCTTCTCCTGCAGAACAGGTCTGTGCTTTCCGCTGCCTTTTACGCTCTTAAATTAGTTCACAGTCTTGCTGCACTTGGGTGCATGTGCCGTCCTGGCAGCACCTTGACAGGTGTGAGTTGTTAATGGAGCTTCACGCCCTGTGGAACCATAAAGATAATTCAAGTGTCAGAGCAGCACACCTGCTGATCCAGCTTCCTTTAACACTGATATACTGTATCTGAAGTAGCAAGCGTGAGAAAGTGACAGACTTCGATTTCGCCGTGCCACTTCTCAGATATCTATTCATTGCTTTGTTGCAGCTGTAAACCAAGGTGCATCTGGAGTTTTTACAAGGTTGACAGCAGTTTTAGTTTCAGGCTTGTGCAGCAGCTCTGAGCACACCTTTTGTTGGACAGAAAAATACAGAAATATTATAATAGTGCTGTGCCAAAATTTGTATATTCTCCTCTGAGAAGTTTGCAGTGAATTTAGCAACCCATTTTTGCAAAGCCTAGGTGTTTTTGTGTTTGCTGGCCTGTAACTATACATTTCTTTCAACTAAACAAAACCAAAACAATTCTGGAATGAAGGTGTTTTCTTGTTTATTTGTTAATAACTTCTTGTTTTTGGCTTTTTGCACTATGTGTGATGCCTGTTATGGAAATATGTCAATTTGTAAATATATTTGTTAGGGATCGAACGATTATCAGCTTGGCCCATTATAGGGGCTGATATTTGGCATTTTAATTTTTATCTCTATCAGCGTTTTATTTTAGTGTTCGTCGATAAAATTAATTAGTTAAAAAGTGCAATGAAAGTGTCAGCATTGGAGGAATTTTTACTTGTAAAACCTCTGGGAGCTATTGTGATTCATTCATTTTTTATTTAAATTTTCACCTGACTTATTAAAAAAGGAGCTGGGAACTTGCTGTATATGATGCTGAAAGTGTCAGTTTTGAGTCAACACTCGCCAAAGGCAATTAAACAAAGTTCTGTGTTGGATTTTGTTATATTCCAAATTCTAAATATTGACAAGATTTTCATTTTTATTGCAAATACATATGGGTTCTAAATATTGATAATCGGTCTCATTAACTACTAATAATCGGTATAGGTATTAGTATAGGCCCTGAAAAAACATCTGTTGACCCCTAATATTTGTTGTAATATCTAATAATAATAAGATCTGTCATTTGCTGAAATGCTATGTTAACTGTGAGAGAAAACACATGTTGCTATAGATTCCACAAACTACAGGAAAGTCTCCCTGAACTCTGAACTCTCTCTGTGTTCCACAATCGGCAACAGGTTAACACTCTAAAGTGAAAACAGTTATTATAAACTACCTTGGACCCTTGCCTCAGATACAATCATCAGCACAGAGAAGACGCACTTATGGAGAGTGGTCGAGACTGTCCCGCAGATTCCCATTAGATACAAACCTTAACTTAAAACAGATTACATTTGAGTCCATGCTGTCAAATTGCCAGCTAATTTTACTTGGTCATTGATTGGAGTGAATTTTTCAGTTAGTTATCTGATTTAAAGGAATACTTCACCCACAAAATGACCATTTATATCAATTAGTCATGTAGTGCTACCTTAAAGTCGTTAAGGAAAGGCTGCTTCTCTTGCATGCATAATCTAAGTGTCATTCATCCAGCCGTAAACTCAGTACTTCCCAAACACATGCATTTTTGATGACATCTTGCTATTTGAAACTAAACTGAAAGTGAAACGTATCAGTGCTCTACACAAACCCAGACTCCAATGCCAAGATTGTTTTTTTTTCAGGAAAAAGTGCATGTGTTTTGACAGTATTGTGCATAAGACTGGATAAATGAGACCTGGATTATACTGCACAAGGTGGTTAGAGTTTGCAAATGGATGTTGATATAATTTTGCTGTTGTTAAATGCAGTCCCCAATCAAAACATCATTGTGTTCACCTTTTTTTGTGAAAGCAAGATTTATAGGGAACCAGTCTTGATGCTGATGGTGTCATTATTCTATAACCATTACATTTTGCAATCAATATGTACTTTATAGTGATAAGTTAAAGCAATCTATTTGCACTTTAAGTTGTTATTTAATTAAATCCTCATACACAGTGTTAGGTCAAACAATTTAAAGTTTTAAAGATAACATGAAGTGATTAAATTCATGACATGGCTAAAAACTGAGATCCCAGCGTCTACAAGTAGTAAGTCTAAAACCTTGTTTCACACCCTAATTTCATTGTGTCTTTCAGAGAATTTCTCGCCCTGAAAGTTTACGTGGCTCTTTGTTACTACAAGCTGGACTACTACGATGTGTCCCAGGAGGTGCTGGCCGTGTACCTGCAGAGCATGCCCGACTCTACTATTGCCCTCAACCTCAAAGCCTGCAACCACTTCAGACTCTACAACGGCAAGGCAGCAGAGGTACTCTGTGTTTGTGCATTTCCTAGCTGATGTTTTGGTTGTTCTTTGTATGATGTGTTTTTATATTTTCATATACAAGTTTTGTGTGAAGTATGTTACAATCTCTAAAAGGATACATTGCCCAAAAAACAAAGTATTTATTTCACTGCCTTTTTGTTTTCAAATCTCCATCCATGTATGTGGTTCTATCACCTGTGCCAGAAGGTTAACATAAAAAATCCAACAAATAATATGAGGGCAGATATTTATTTTAAAATGAAAGCAACACTTTACAGTACTGTAACTTTTAGTTAGCAGAAATTAATTTAAATTTTTTTTAGAGCTCTCAGTTCACAGTTTTGATGCTTTCCCTTGATATCTATGTTTTTCTGAATGTATTACATTTACTAGCAATGCACCAGTACAGATGAGCCAGTAACTGCTTGCCCTTTTCATTTCTTTGGGCAGAGTAAATGGCAGAAGGTGTGACTTGTGTACTGTGTGCTCTCATTCCCTCTTAGGCTGAGTTGAAGAACCTAATCGACATCTCCTCCTGCTCCTTTGAGTTTGCTAAGGAGCTTATCCGACACAACCTGGTAAGCTCTTCAAAAGCTTTAACAGTGAGTGTGTGGGTGTGTGCCGGTGTGTGTGTTCATACTTACATGCCACTTTTCCACACTGAATATTTTCCCCGTGTTTGCAGGTGGTGTTTCGTGGTGGGGAGGGGGCGTTGCAGGTGCTGCCTCCTCTGATCGATGTGATCCCTGAGGCCAGACTCAACCTGGTCATCTACTATCTCAGACAAGGTGTGTAGCCATGGCATTGCAGTTTTTTCTGGAACGAGCAAAACAAAGGAAAGATTTCAATTGAAATACATCAATTGTGTTACTGTAAAATGATGAAGGTGAGGAATCAAAGATACAGATACACTTTTACCTTTACTCATCAATGATAAGTTATGAATACACAAATACAATACAAGAACATATCTCCATTAAATTTATCAATCAGTTTGTTGGCCACATGAAATCATTCAAGTTCCATGTTTCTAGACTGGCTACAGTGTGTGTTTATGGCATCCCAGATGGTTCAGTTATCCATGGTTTCTGGTGATAGTATAATTAAACTGCAATTTTGGGTGCAGTTGCTTCTGTTGTTTTACAAATTAAATCCACAACGTACTTAATAAATTCATTGATGTCATCTGTGACGTTAATGGCGGTTTCCTGGAACGTGCTCCAGACTGTGTCATGTAGTGCAGACTGCAGGGCGGCGTCTAAACGGCCTGACCATTCCCTGACCTCTCGCATTACTTGTGTCATGCGTTGTAGTTTGTTTACATATCTTGACCTCTCTAATCAGATAATGATACATTGACATACAGCACAATGATATGGAGGGGCATCTCCAACGAAGAATTCACATACTCCTGTAGTTTGCTCATTAATCCATATCATATATTGTATAATCAAGACGGACAACATGACAGTTCCATGGATATATTAAGAAAACCTGGAGACAGCATGGAGGTGGGGCCCCGTTTATACTTCGGAGCGCTGCTCAGTGGAGCAGGAAGCAAAAAAACAAAAAACTTTTTCAGTGGCGATAAAGTTATTATTATTATATTATTATTTGTGGCTCTTTTTCAAATGTTATCGAACTTAATGGATTAAGATTGTGAATGAGTTGTTTTGCAGAGGTTTTGACACTTGTGTACACTGATGACTGCAAGTCTCTTTCCCAATGTAAGTCAAAAAGAAAATATCTTTCTTGGCCCCATGGCATCATGGGATGGATCTGACGTCATGACTGACTGCTCTGTGTGCCAAGTGGTGGGCTCATGATTGGTCGGACTGGCGTAATGGGCCAGAACTTGATACTATGGAGATCGCTACTGTGCAGACTTTAGCTCCAGATGACATCACCAGACCAAAATGGCAGCAGCTGTATCCAGGATATTTTGGGTTCATTTTTTTGCAGGGGGAGGAAGTGGAGATGTGCTGTCCATCTTTATATACAGTCATTGATCCATATTTTCATCTTTTGACACCTGGCACAGTGAGGTGTCTGAACAGAATACATATGACCATTACTTTGTTACTGTGGGCTGTTAGTTATATTTAGGGGATGCATGGATGTAGACAGAATATGTCATTTAGTTTGGTTTCTTTGGCTTTTTGTGGTTGCAAATAGAGCTTTCAGGCCTAATTTCATTTTGTCACCGTCATGACAATCCACAGACAGGAGACAGAGAGAAAGAGAGAGATGCAAGCTGCAAACAGCTGATTCTATGTGCCTCCCCCTGCTGATTTTGAACCTAAACCAAGTTATTCTATTTAAAATCAGACATTTAGCCCCACATATAGCCCGAATGGAGCAATCGTTTGTTTCATTACCACATTTTCCTGTCTGCAACAATTCAACTTTGAGTCTAGCAGTCGAATCACGCTCTTTAGATCGAATTGTTGAATAGTCAACTGTTTGAGGTCACCCTACATAAGATCAAATTCTTTTATGTAATACTCTGCTTTATTATATATTGTCTGAAATCATTGGGATGTTAAAATATGTTCCAAAACAGTAAAGTAAATGTAATGATGCTGTGAATTAAATGAATAGTTATTTAAAGTGTCAGATTTCAGAGAAAACTTAGCTCATGGATTTACATGCCTCATTTTATACTTCCAGATGATGTACAGGAAGCCTATAACCTCATCCAAGATTTGGTGCCCACAACACCTCAGGTAATATTTCAAAGGGACACCAGGTGTTAATGTATCTCATTCTTCAAAGTGCGACATAACTTTTTGTTCTCAATGTGAGACTGTCTACTCGATTTCCCTCTACCATGACAAATAATACAGTAGCTGTGTTTACTTACTAATTCGAACTATCAAGAATTTATAGGTTACACTTTTTTTACACGAAAGAAAGTGCACAGTGAAAATCAGAATCATGCAGTGTTAAATGAAGCCTGTTATTAAAGCTCTTCTCCTTGCTCCACTTCCTGAAGAGCCTTCTTCTTTTATGTGACCAGTTTCTCTTTAAAAGCACCTCAATATCACCAGGATGTGAAAGCCTGTGAAATTAATGGCGTGCTTGGCTTTTGTATCTCTTTTTCACTCTTTTTACTTGTGGAAGTGGATTTTGATGGAATTTGAGACAGCAATAAAAGAAAAAGATAAAAAAAGATTGATAGTCTTAATTTTTTTAGCTCATTGATATTTTACCCAGAGGTAAACTGTTGCATCTGTGTTTTTTTTTTTTTTAATTTTTACAAAATCAGGTATTGCTTTTCTTTCCCTTTAAAAAAAAATATGAAATTAAAATTTATATAATTATCATTTATTTTCTCAGGAGTATATTTTGAAAGGCGTGGTAAATGCGGCATTGGGACAAGAAATTGGATCAGTGAGTATTTCTGTTAAATACACAAAAAAATGTGATAAGAGGGAGTCGTAAAGACAAATGTCTGTTACTGCACTTTTTATCTTTCAGAGGGATCACCTGAAAATTGCTCAGCAGTTCTTTCAGTTGGTCGGAGGCTCGGCTAGCGAGTGTGGTAAATTGAACAGAAATCTGATTTCTTAAAACAACTTGTACTTAAAACAACTGTGTGGGTATGTGCAGTTAACATATTTAATTTCTCACTTTTAGACACTATTCCTGGCAGACAGTGCATGGCCTCCTGCTTCTTCCTCTTGAGACATTTTGAAGATGTTCTCATATATCTAAACTCAGTCAAGGTTAGTGTTGCTCAATACAAAGTGCACATTATATGCTATTTTTCTGTGAAGAATCGCAGTAAGATTACTGCACTGTTGTATCAGTACGTACGATGGAGTTTAAAAAAACACTCCCACATACTGGGAGTCAAGTGGTGCTTTACAGATGCGGAACATGTATTCAGGTGTGTGTTTTCCTGTCTTTGTGATCTGCACCACCAACAAAAACACTCTTTACATGCGCTTTTTTTGACGCTCACCTTTTTCTGTTTTTCTGTTTTGTTTTTTTGCAGGGTTACTTCTATAATGATGATACATTCAACTTCAACTACGCTCAGGCTAAAGCAGCCCTCGGAAACTACAAAGAAGCAGAGGAGGTACTTTACTTCATCATTCATCTACACAACTGCTGCTTTTATCAGACTTTGATCAGTTCTGATATGTTGCTGTCTGTTGTTTTTGGACTGACTTATAATATTTCTTTCAGGTTTTTCTGCTGATTCAGAGTGAAAAGATCAAGAATGACTATGTTTACCTCAGCTGGCTGGCACGATGCTGTATGTATAGTAGTCGACCGATGATGGCATATTTAATTTCAAAAATCTTTCCTGCTGGGCAAATTCATTCATGTAGCACAATTGAGTGAGGTGGATGACTGTCAATGGTTCCCTAGAGGGGCAAAGAGCTTAAATCAAGTAAATCAGAGCAATTCAATTAAATTCACGAGGCAGTCGACCTAACATTCTTTTAAAATTTAAAAGGAATTGTAATTAAATGTTAAAGGAATATAGTTGTAAAAACAAAGTAAAAGAACTTCAGGAGGCAGTAAAAATCACAATAGTTCACTTAGAGATTTATTTATTGATTAATTAATAATCAAATCCAGTTTAGCAAGATATATAGTTTTAATGTATGAGTCTAATGATTGTATATAAAGATGGACAACACATTTTCACTCGACTTCATTCCCACGGTACATAAATGAAGCCAAAGTATCCTGGATATGGAACATTGCCAGATTGTGGTGTTTACATCTATTGCAGCCAGAGTCTGCGTAGTACCGAGTTTCCGATATCTAACCAATTGTTAGCAGTGCCATTGTGAGCAGTGCTGTGCAATTGGCCCACACTGCTGTCAATCATGATGTCAAGCCCCATTTTTAGCATAAAATTATTGATTAAAATCCCCAAAAAAACCCCACTTGAACAAACAACAGTGTGATAAGAACTACTTAAAATGACATAGACCACCCTTGGGAAAAAATGTATTTGAAATGCACTTTGATCTTTCAATTTGTCCTACGTCCCATGGGCCAACATGGAGGGGGCGGGGATTATGATCTATAGAGATGGAGAGCATTTAAGTCCCGCCCCCACCAGGGGGAAAACAATCCATCGCTCTCCGTTGACTTTATAATAGTGAAGGTGCCTCCTTGTCATTTTTGTCTGTTAGCGAACAACACAAAAATACCTAAAAGCTACTTTGTGGTGGGATGCATTAACAACATAGTAAATCATTTCTAACTGAAATGTTATAAGTTTTTACAAGCTGCTGAACTGAAAATCAGAACTTTTAACCAGAAAGTTAAAAGGCATGTGCAGGAAAATATGGGAAAACTGTCAGATCTTGACACTCATTATGCTGACATGCAGCAGGCATTTTGCTAATTTGGCCTACAAACTGCAGAAGCTAACTAAGCAATGCCGTGTTTTGATCTTTGTTAGCTTAAATGATGATCTCACTTGATGATTTGATAAAATAGAGGTAAATATAAAAGTATGTCACTACTGACCGTTCAGTGGGATCATTTGTCTAAGATTAGCCAGGAATGGAGGCGGCACACTGAGACAGACTGGCAATATTGAGTTTGCCATTGTCACTTTTACCCTCTGGTACACAAAATACCAAAATAATCCTTTGTCATGCTGATGTCTATTTTTTTTAGCTAGCTACACGCATTTTGTTAGCCTTTCCTACATTAGTTATGTATTGTTCTGCCAACAGTATCCTTCCTGCTGGGCAAGGTTTTTCAGGATATGCGCTCTGTGTCATGTCATTCATCTTTATTATGCAGTCTATGTATCTGTCACAACAAGCGCTCGAACAAAGCAAACATGGAATGTTAAAATATAAATAAAAAACATAAATGTAAAAGAAAATCTTTGAAATCAGAATATAGGTCCGGTTTTTCAACTCAACAGATCTCAGGCTAAGGTTTGGCACAGATAGTTTTATAGGTTATAAAACAGACAAATTATATAATAATAACAATAGTAATAATTAAATGAAATGAATAAGCGAAATCTTAAAATGAATCCTCAGTGCAACAGGCCTCCAGTATGATAATACCACGTCAAAATGCCAGACTGCTGGTGAGGTGTTTGTCCAGCAAGAAGGCTGAGAGTTGACATTTTGCATAAGCAGTGTGAAATTGCTAAAACCGGAGCAGTGTCATCCAGTCGCTTAGTTTTCGCTGACAGAATTGTGGCTGCATTTATTTGGCACCAACTGCACAAAGGAGAAAAAGCATGGAGAATGCTCTCTCAGGTCTTAAGTTGGAGAAAGGAAGACTGTGGAAGCCTTGATGTTTTGTTCACTTAGACTGAGATCTGAGTCAAACATCACTGCCAGATTTCTAGCCTCAGGTTTGAAAAGAATTTTGGTTCACTCTTGCACTCAGAGGGTGTTATGCTCAACAGCTCTAAGAAATGGATATCTCCATTAAACGATTTTCTCTCCACTTCTTTATTTAATCCACATCAATGAAACCTGCCCGCAGGCATTAAATATTTTCAAATCTGAATCTATAAAAATTGCCGAAACTGCCTGTGAATGATGTATCGTTGTGCACTTGTCTTGTTCCTGTCAGACATAATGAACCAGAGGGGCCGGCTTGCCTGGGAGCTCTATCTGAAGATGGGCACTTCCTCTGATTCCTTCAGTCTGCTGCAGCTCATTGCCAACGACTGCTACAAGGTGACATCATCCTCTGTTTTCTGCCTCACCTTTCATCTGTGATTACCACTTCAATGGAAATACATGTGTTTAAATGAGAATTATTGCTGAAGCAACTTATTAATTGTATGATGGATCAACACAAAACGAATGTCTTAACAATTTTGATTATCAACAGTTATTTAAATGTCCATATGACGCTCATTTTTAGGTTCATACTTATAACTGGAGTTTCTACTAGAACATGCTTTTATGATTTAATGTTCACAAAAGACATTATGTTTCTCATATTGTCAGCCTGAATATATCTGTATTTACCCTCTGTCTGAAATGCTCCATTTTAGTGCCTGTCTCTTTAAGCCCCCCTTAAGAAGCTATTTCTGCTCTGATTGGTCAGTCAGTGTGTTTACATGAACAGTTTAATTGAGCTACGGTCATTTAGGCCATTTTATTGGAATACTGTCCCTGTCCCAGTAGACATGCACCAGGCGAGAATTGATTTATTGCCGGAAGTATGTCTGACTCTGCCAAAGCAAATGGGGATATGAAACTCTTTTGGCTAGTTGCAAATCAGTATCAGTTTAAGTTTAGCCTACACTATATTAGAATACTTTTACTGCTTTATCATGCCGTAAGACAGCCCTTACCGACAGGGAGTTGAAGATGTTTTATCAAAAACACCAGACTCCATTAAGAAAACAGAATGGTGGAATTGCTGATCTACCGCTGCCTCCATCAACTGTTGTGGAAGGATAAGAGGAGCAAATACTCAAATATAGAGTAAACTTAAACTAATATTTTTTTTTTTAAGGTGGCTAAAATATGTTTTGCTGTGGCCCCATGCACAGCAGTACATCGCTTAGCCTGTGTGTCGTGTTGTGGGATTGTATTTTATATTTCAGAGGAGGGGAGGAGGCTGGGGTGTCACTTTTCTATTTAAAACAAATATAAAATACTACCTTTTTTTGGCAGGGCGAAAAGGAGCACGTGCAGAACAGCTAGTCCAGTAACAGTCCAATGAAGGTGTTTACATGACAGAATAGCTCGACTTCCAGTGTGATTATCTGGATGTGTTTGTCTGGATGCGAGATATTTGATTTAGTCTGATTTTAGTCAGACTGACATGTTTACAAGTATTTTAAAAGTCCAGTTTTAGTCAGACTAACACAATAGTTGATCTTTTCCTAACATCATGTAAACGTACTTAATGTTTCTGGGTCCTCCGATTCAGCACTCTTCAGTCATTACAGCCAGGAAATGACTGAAACGACACTGTAACGGCACTTTCTACCTTTATAAAGTGTAATTGTAACATTACAGCTTCACAGAAGCCATGACAGCTCGTTTAAGGGCACAGTTTCTGAATACGGACTGAGTGCATTTCTCTGTGGCTTTAGCATTTTGATACATTCATAGTATTAACATAGTACCTATAGCTACTTTATAGTAAAAAAATGGAAATCAGACTTTTTACAATATGCAGATTACAGATAAATAAATATTAAATGCCTTTTAGTTGCAGCCCTAGTGTGAATGTTTATTTGCCTTCTCATGTGAATTTAAATATGGGGCTGCAACTAACTATCATGTCCATTATAGGTTGATCTGCAGTTTATTCCTTTGGTTGATTGATTATTGTTTGCTTTATAAAAATCTCAATCACAGTTCCCCAAAAGCCCAAGGTGACATCTTCAGATATCTTGTTTTGAAACCTAAAGGTAATGAGTTTATATCAAACAAAGAAAAGCAGAATATTCTCAGAATTAAAGGGCTGGCACAATCCTTTTTTGCTGTAGAAGTGACTGAAACATTAAATCAGATATTAAAATAGTTGCAGATGACTTTTCTGTCAATCAACTAATTGCTTCAGTTCTATTAAGCACCATTGCACCAATCTCTTTATCTGGTTGGTTTCTTCGTTAAAATACTTCAAAATAATGCTGTCCTTCAGTCCTGTGGTACAAAACGCCAAGCATTCCTGTTTCATGATTTGAAATATGTTACGTGTAAATGTAAGCCTGATTCCCAAACGTCATCTTAAATAGACAAATTGCACATGTCAATCTCTCCCTGCTTGTTTTGTGATATTTGTCTCGTGCCAATTTTAGCTGTTATTATTTACACATCTTGAATAAGCACTTTTTTTTCTCCTCTCACCGTACTTTTTGAAATGTCACCAGAGGTGTGGGAAGGTGACACGTGTATTGCACTGGATAAACTCTTTCTGCTGAAACAAAATGCTCATTTGGTAAGGAGGTGCTTGAATCTGTGCCTGGGAGGTCAATATGTTGCATACTGGTGCTCATAATCACAGCCTGTTGTTTCAGATGGGTCAATTCTACTACGCAGCGAAAGCGTTTGATGCACTGGAGAAACTGGACCCGGGATCCAACTACTGGGAGGGCAAGAGAGGGGCGTGTGTCGGCATCTTTCAGCTCATATTGGCAAACAAGGAGTCCAAGTATGTTTGTCTCTGTTTGTTGTTCCTTAATGTTATTTTATCATTTTGCATTTAACAATGTTTTCTATTTTTTTTTTAGTTGCAAAAAGTCATTTGTCAAAGAGATTCATGTACTTACCCAGTAAAACTGAATATCATCTGGACTGACATCAAACTTCCGTGTCTGTTTGAGTCTAAATAAAAAAAAGACAAGAGATGGTGCATTCTTGATCTAATCTTGCTTCCTCACATATCCTGTTTGTGTTCTAGGGAGACACTCAAAGAGGTGTTGTCTCTGCTGCGAAATTCAGGAAACCCCCAGGTTGAATACATCATCCGAGCTCTGAGGAAGTGGGCCAAAGACAACAGAGTCCTCCTCTCATGACAGCTTTGGGCTCTGAGCTTCAGCTCACTACATCAAAAGTAGCTACATTATGCAGACATCAGCAGACATTATAGTGCATCTGCTCATTTTACTTGATTAAATTTTATGAATGATATCTCTGCCCCATAAAGAAATATGGAACAACCATCTCTGCCACACTGTTATAATATGTAAGTTTTGAAATGCAATTCTCTATGTACTCATTTATTTGTATTAAAATAGAATGTGTATTTTTTAAACGGTCTTTGCATGTCTGTTAGTGATTCTTTCGAATTTCTGTGCTGTAACTCATGTCAGGCAGTTTTCACCCATATTTTTTTAAGCAGTGTACTGTTGGAGGGGGGTCACTAAGGGGCCCAAAACCAAACTTTTGCCCTAACAGGTTAATCCAGCCATGGATTCTACCACAGAAATATAAAAAAAATGCAATCAGAAGTTTCAAACATTTAAATGAATTTATTCACTGTTTTATTGTAAAAAAAAAAAAAAGTAGCATGTCTACTACGCTTAAACTGAATATCAACAGGTGGCCAGTGGTGACTGTGACTAACTCTGCTGTCTGGGGCTGGTTAACTGAGACAGCCAACCATCTGGCTTGCTTACTTCCGTTTTGGATTTGATGATTGAGTGTGTGCTGCTGCCACTGTGGAAAAATGCACAATTCAGCATTTTCCTGAATGGACACAAAGAAAGGCTTTGGCTGAAAGCTGTCGATTGTAACACCGAGATGAAGCTGCTAATCGATATCTGGATACACACATGTGGTGTATGAATGCTCGAGCCTGTCCTTCACTCAGGCACTTTAGAAAGGTCATCATAGTACCGACAGTGTTGTTATTATCGCCTGTTGTGACAGAGGCGGGTTTAGGATCGGGGCACACGGTGATTGGATGTGACGACCCCCCGTGTCACGATGCTTCCGTTTTGTGCGTACGCGCAGGCGCAGCGACCCCTCTCTTCTGATATTTTATTTACTCCCGAAACCCAAGATGGCTCCTGTGAATGTGTCGGTCCCATAGCAAATTGAGGATGCAAGTAGCTGCCGAAAAAACAACTTTTCCCCGACCGTCGCATCCCCTGGAGTTCAATTCGTATGGTGCGGAGGAGGCCCTGACATCCGTCTAGGCACCGAGCAGCCGTCGGAGCTCCGCGAAACCCTCTTCAATCCACCAATTTGGAGTAGTTTCGCGAAGTAGCTCTTCTCCTCGCTGTCGCTGTCTGTCCGGAGCGAGGTTCAGGCAGGCAGCTCATCCAAATGGCCGAACCGAGAAAAGTGCAATTTGTCACCCTCTCGGCCTTCGCAGCTGGAGCAGCCGCGGAGTCCAGGAAACGCCGGCTGGAGGAGGAGGCCGACTTCAACTTCGGTAGAGCCGGGGAGGTCGAGGCAGCGACCGGGGCAGGGGGTGCTGCCAGCAACGGTCGTCTCGGCAAAACCGGCGACAGGGACACGGCTGGAGCCGAGAAGAGGGTGACGGTGCGGCTCAACCTGTCCCTGCCGGAGCCTGACGACCGCTCCTCCGCCGAGTTCAATTACGGAGAACTCGTCCAAAACCTCCAGGTAGCGTCCCGCAGTTTGACTAACATTACCAGGCCGAGTGAGACTGCAGCTGGAGTTAATTTTATTCGCTCTTGGAAGTGTTTGTGTGGACTTGTCATTGCTAAGTGAGAGGGGGGAAGTGCACCTTGTCCTTCTAGCGTGGTCGAAACTGACCATTAGTGCGACTCAACACAAAAGACAGCAGCAGTTTTTTTTTTTTTTTTGGTTTTTTTTGCAGCTCAGTCAGTCCACTCTGCGTGCTTTCCAACTTCAGCTGCGCTCCGGCCGATTGTAGCGTTTATTTATCGGGCGACCTCCTCTTTTTGAACATGTAGAGATATAGCTTATCTCGTGCTGCTACCTGTGTCCTGTTCACTCAGACTTGCCCAGCAACAGCCCAGTCACACAGCCATTACAGCACTTGGAAATGCCACATGCAGTTTGGCCCTCTGGCTGCGGGTGATAGATAGATGATAGAGCATTGCTGATGGAAGTACCAGGATGTAGCATGGGAGCAAGGCAAATGTCAGAGCTGAGAGATCACAGAGAGGCGAGCCTCGTTTTGATACTCTGCAGTTTGGGATAATCCATTCTTTTTCTGATATGGTTTATATGACTGTGAAATGGGATGGAAAAAGTTTGCAAATCACAAAATAATTAAATATTTCTTATTTGAATCCAAAATGTGGTCATGGCAGCGCTACGTTTTGCATATTTTTATGCTTTTTGATTCCGTTATTTTAAGTTTGCTGGTAATTTTTGTGATAATATTTTGATATTTTACAAATGTGACTTTTTTTTTTTTAAACATAGGGTCAGGTAATCTTTCAGTATGAGAGGCACTGAAACTGTTAACTCTTTGCTCTGATTTGCTGTTATTGCTTTTCATCATCTGTAATGTTAAAAATATTCATAATTTTCACAATTTCTTCCAGGCAAAGAATCCTACAGGTCTGATTCCAGTCCGCAATCCCAATGACCCCTTCAACGATGACGAGAGAGAGCGGCTCCAGGTTGAGGCCCTGGCAAAAAAGTTTGAAAACAAATATGTGAGTTTTTATTTATTTATTTTTGCTTTAAAAGTATTTCTAATCTGATGATGTTTGAACTGAAGCCTGACTGATACTGGATTTTTGAGGCCGATACAATGTCGATATTTGACAGTTTCAAAAATCTGATTATGATAAATCGGCTTGATGAAGATATCAATCAGTATATGGGTTGATGAACACAAAACGTAAACAAACACGGGGAACATTGTACAGTAAAAAAATCACCTTGTCAATGCTCTCTGAAGAGGGATAAAAAATGCAATGGTGAAACTATTTCTATATTACCTTATATATATATTTCATACTGCAGTTTCTTGGTACCTACTGACCAACAGGTAAATCAGTTCTACTATCTGCGATAAGATAATATTGGCTTATACATTGTGCAAAACTACTGTTTGTTTGTTTATTACCTCATTATAGTCAAGTATATCTCATTTATAAAGCCCAAAATCCCAGCTTTACAACAGGTGACCTGTGGTAAAAAGGGATCGAGGGAAAACCCTCTGGAGCAACAGAGGTGGCTAGAGTAATATTACATATTAGTTGGTTACATTTTCAGTCATTTTTTGTTGCTATAGCTTGACTGAACTGGATCTTTTAGGTTGGTATTTGAGAATGTAATGTATCCAATGTCATGCAGTGTTGGTTGTTCCTGTCTCTCTCTTTTGTGTACCTTTTTTGTTTGTTTTTAAATAATCTTGACAGAGATGCATACTGAGTTGGGTAATTTTCTAGTTAAAAAATGAACTAGTCAGTGCTCTCTGGTGGACGGACTATGTAATGGAGAAAACGAATGACCTCAAACATATTTTTAGCATTTCTGTAGTGTTGTGTCTTTCTACTTAACGGATGATATATATTCCAATAAGAACATATCTGTAAGAAGCCAATATTGGCCCGATATATTGACACGGTTGATTTATCAGTCACGCTGTGGTTGTCGGACGTGTGTTTGTGTTCGTAAGAAGACTAACTGCCCTCAAAACAACAGCCACAGGGAAATAGTGAGGGCATGTTGTAAATCGTAACTTTAAAAATGTACTTTTTTAAGATTAAAGGGGCAGCTCACCTCAAAATCAAAATGAATATTTTTCCCTCTCACCCGTGGTGCTTTTATCAATCAAGTGTGCATCTACTGTTAACTCACCTAGCACCACTGAGCTAGCTAATGTTACAGCTCAGTTACTGAAAAACATTGCTGTTGAGTTTTTAAAATGTACTTTTTTTGGTGCTTTGAGCACCAATAGCTGAGTGCTATCTAGTTTCATAGTATTGGAGAGATGTCAGACATTGTTATGGACAATATCTCCAACGAGAGGCTACTGACACCAAAACAATCTAGATTGATAAATAGAACTATACGTGAAAAGAAAAATATATATTTCTGTTTTGGGGTTGAACTTTCCCTTTAAGCTTATAATAAATGTAAGGAATTGTCACGTGACTCAAAATCAAAACTTCCCATTTTATAATATTTATAAAATTATTTTTCAGGGTAACACAGAGAAAAAGAAGAAGAAGGACAGGATGCAAGATTTGATTGATATCGGATTTGGCTACGACGAGACAGACCCCTTCATAGACAACTCAGAAGCTGTGAGTGCCTCACACTTTATTAATAATGAGGTGATTTTTCACCTGTGGTTGTGTTTGTCTGAGGATTCCACTTTTATTTAGTCAGATGTCTCCTGCATCCACGAGACATCTGTCTCCTGTTAGTCCTTTATAATATCGTTACACGCGGTTCTCTTTTCTGCCTTATTATCTGCTGTTTAACTTACTGTCCTTGTCACATCCCTGTTCTCCCGTCTTGTTGTGTCGAGATTATTCCTCTGTGGTTAAATATTTATTCCCTGGCTTGATGTTTCAATACAGTGCATTCAGTGGCACTTCTAAAGATAGACGCTTGTCCCTTCTTACAGCCAACCTGAGACTACGGTCTAAAATCATCCTCATGACTCATGAATACGTTCCTGCTGCTTGTGTCCACACAGGGATATGTCATTGTTTTTGTTGGACAGTGTTTGTTGCTCAGTATTCAGAGGATATCACTCTCTGTCTGACTGTAATAGTTAGAATTATGCTCTTTGTATGGACTCTCCGCCATTATATGATTTTTGTTTTGTTGTTTTGATAGCTGTCCTCTCTGCACCCACAAATTGGCGGTGCCTGTTTGACCCTTTTTTCCCTTTTGTTTTGATATGCTCCGTTATGGAAAAGTGTTTCATCTGTGGCCCGGAGGGACTGCTGCTTTTTTGGTGATTTATTTGTTTTAGTGCACAACAAGTCATCCGATTTCACTGACCAGCAGAAGAGAACAGGCTTATTTGTAAAATGTTAACAAAAAACATGATCACGAGATCTGCTTTTGTTGTGTAAGAGGATTTGTTTCCTAGATTCCGGTGATCTTAAACCGTCTTCTGTTGTTATTTTTCTTAGTACGATGAGCTGGTGCCGGCATCTTTGACCACAAAGCTGGGGGGATTTTACATCAACACTGGCACACTGCAGTTCAGAGCGGCCTCCGACTCCGAGGGAGAGGAGGATAAGGTAAGACTACTTTAATGCGTTCATAACGGAACAAAAAGAAGTTATTGTTGCTCAGTGTTTGAAGCTCTCCTTCAGACCTTGAAAAGATATGAAAGTGTATTTAAAAAATATATTTTGAAAATATAATGTATGTAATTTTTTTATTTTGTTGGGAAAAATGCTGGAAAAACAGGGCAAAGAAACCCTCCTGTTTTTAATGGCCCCCCACAACATAACAAAACAAAAAAACAAAACGAAAAAGCTGATCAACCCATGCCAAGTGAGGCAAAACAACACACTGATAACATTGTGGACAAACGGTGGTAGAAGTTTGAACATATATGTTTAAATCAGACATTCATTTTGATAAACAACTGAGGACTAAAATGCTGTTTGTCACGTTGCTATTGCAACATATGACACAGCAGGATCTCAACAGCCCGAAAGAAGCACATGAATGTCCTCCCAACAGGAGCTTGATTTTCATTGGTTGTAGTGGGACGTGATGTCGACGTTATCTTTCACCACATCATGAGAAATCTTCGAAGGACACACGGGTGCACACTCACTCACAATCGCACACAAAGAGCACAGCGTGTGTTCCTCATACGGAATTGATTGTTTTTCACTGTGCACTGTCGCCTCCCGCTTAGTTGAGTTAAGGAGTGAATGTGCTCTCATTTCAGAAGCCGACTGACAACAAGGAGCAGGTGATTAAGAAGAGGAAAAAGAAGGAAGTGAACAATGTGGAGGAGAAGAACATGAAGAAGAACAAAGTACCTAAACAAGGGTGAGAATCACTGCTGTATAATTTTTTTTTTGGGTTGTCTCGTGGCAGTTGGTGAAGTTAAACCTCTGCATGTGAAGGATTTTTGGCTTTATGGTAATCAAGAAGCTGGGTGAATGGCTCTCGAGTAGCTGATCAGGCTGCCTCGTCTATCGTCAGGAGGCCATTACTTTCCATGCATCTGTAAAAAAGATCTTTAAAAAAGATCTACCACTTAATCGGGTGATTCATTACCATTAAGCCTAGCTATTTAAAAATGTCACACGGACACTGTTATGTAAATGGACATGTTTTTCTCCCGTACTTGATGAGATGACCTTTTGGACACCCATGGATCTGTGGGCCACTGTGAATATGTGATGACGCATTTGTCCACTCTTTACTGCGCTAATAATCCACCACCCTGTGAGACATTATACTCCTGGGCTTTTGTGCGGATCCTCTCACACATCTATCATGAGGCAGAGATGCTGACTATGACTTAGTTGCTGTGACGAGTGAACCACCCTCCACAACACACTTCATGATCCACGCTCAGATAGGTTGAATGCTCCAACGTACCGCCACTCTGAAAATAACTTCCAGAAATAGTAGCAGCGATCGCCAATGTGCCATTATGAAACGGATGATGTTTTGTGTGTGTGTGTGTGTGTCAGATCTTTAGACTGCAGGTTAATCCCACAGAATCCCCACAGTTCCTCTTCCCACGTTTCTGAGTCGTCTTTGTCAGCGTTTGTCGATGCCTCAGCTTGCCAGGCAAAATGTCTCTCAATCCTAGCGTGGGTTCATTTACTCTCCATCTTGAACTTTTTACCTCCACCTACCCACTTTTCTAGCTCTTTTAAATGTGACTGAAATTGTCTTTGCTGCCTTTTTACCTGAAATTTGTGTAGTGATTCAAAAAGGTCCCCTATAGAGCCCATCTGTGGTCAGTTGAGGTGACCTCTATCAAGGGAAAATCACAAAAGAAAAATGGAAACAAGCCACCCCCCCTTTCTGTGTTTGAAAATCAAACATCACAATATTTTTTAACAAAATACCTCTCTGTGGATATTGTGATGACATTGTAGGGTTGACTAATAATACTTTGACAAAATGTTCACACAGTGAGTTTTGACAAATAATCACACATAATGTAGATATAATGACTAAATGGGTAAAGGCAAATAAGAGAACAGCTTGATCAATCTGATAAGTTCAGATATTATATAAATTTAAGATGATATTTAGTCCCATATCATAATATTGATACCACATGTAGATACTAAACCATCAATGTGTGAGTGTGTGTGAGTATGTAGACTGAGTAGCAGGTGATACCTTGTATGGTAGCCTTGGCCACCAGTGTGTGAATATGTGTGTGTGTGTGTGTGTGTGTGTGTGAATGTGTTGAAGGGCTGCTAGTGATTGGGTTGGAAGGCTAGACTAAAAAAAGTCACTATAAAGGGCTAGTCCATTTACCTAGTTCACATTGGACTCTCAAGGTGCGGTCCATCTGTACTGGGAAGTCAGAATGTATGAGTTCCCAGTGGGAAATTTCAAGTGGAACGCCCCCTGCAGTCAGATTTCCAGCTCAAAATGTCAGAGGAACTTCACCAACCCCAACCTCAATATGGCTGCTCCGTGCATCAGCAGTACTGAAATCAGGAGTAGTATAAAGTTTATTAGCACGTCTGTCTTACTTGTATCTCAGTGAAACAGTCATACACACAATCCTGTCCAACCTCTATCTGTGGACATGTTGCGATAGTGTTTGTATGTGCAAAATTAATAACAATGCATTGTTATCAACTGGCATTGCTACCAGTAGCTAACCTGGCTTGAACTGGTATTGCTAAAGACATTTTGGTTTTTGTACTTGTTGCACTAGACAGTGATCAACTTGGCTGTGACATCATTCCTAGCGCCAACCTCCAATTTCTTTGGTCTACTATTTGCTTTAATAATATCATACTGTGAAACTCGGCCCTTTCCCCCGCACTTTCCTACAGCTGTTTCATTTAAAACAGTTGTAAATATTTTAAAATAGGATTTTTTAATGTATTTTTATGTATTCTTGTTATGCTCTATATTTATATTTCTTGTCTATACACCAAAATGCCAAAGCAAATTCCTTATATGCATAAACCTACTTGGCAATAAACTGTATTCTGATTCTGATATCCTCTTTTCAAAAGCCTGCATAAAGACTTATGGCGGTGTTTTGAAACCTGAATGCTACCTGTAGTTCTCTGACAGAAAACAGGACAAACAAGGAATGAAGACACAACTGCCCACAGATTATCAGAAAGTGAATACTGTGCGGAGCATTTAAACAGGGAGATAGATAACTGTGTTTCTCCTGTTCAATGTAAATGTCAAATCCTGAATAAGATCAAAGCCTAGATTATAATATACATGTAAGTGTACTTGCTGTCAGGCTGAACAAATGAAGTGAAACTAAATGCCCATTCAGTCTAAGGCGCTGTATCGTTCAAAACTTAAGCTCGGCATTTTTCTAAAAACATGGCACTGCTTTGTTTCCTCCACCAGAGTGACAGCCCTCAACCTCCACCGGCCGGAGAAGAAGAAGAGGAAGAAGCTTATGAAGGACTCTCTGTACCTGGCAGCCATGCTCCGACGCTTCACCCGGGAGAAGGAGGAGATGAGGAAAAGAAACCCGACCATGGCTCAGTCCGGCCTGGCTGGAGGCGTGGCTAACAAGCCGCACTCCACTAACTCAACAAACCACCTGTTAGCCTCTAACTCCGCCCACCCGCAGGGCAACGCAGCCAGCAACGACCTCTCACTGGCAGACCTCACCTCTGACCCCGCTGTGATGTCACTGCTGGGCTCGGCCAATGAGAAAGAGCTGCAGGATCTCCTAGGTGATCTGGACTTCACCTTGTTGGACACTGACCAGCAGCACGCCATGGCGACGGCCAGGGAGAACGGCATTCTGGGAGTCGGTGTTCCGGCTCATAAAGCAGCAGCAGCAGGAGGAGGTGGCCAAGGGCGAGGCCTGGGGTCTTCCAGCGGGCTGTTTTCTCCACCTCCGCTGCCTGATGGACTGCCTGCTCCTCTTATTAAACGCATCGAGGACCTGCGGGCGGTGAGTCAACTGCAGCCCGTCTGTGGGCGGCTGCAATTACCTGTGAAGCCTCTTTACTGAAGTTAAACACAAATGCCCATCAGCTCAGGAAGTGGCACAAAATGTTTATTGTTATTGTTTAGCCCGAGGAGAATAGTCTCTTCTAAAGCAGCGGAGAAACATGGCTCCAAGCTGAACCCTGAAGGTTTTTATGTAACCAAAACAGCAGGGTCGGCATCACCGCCTTTGAAGAAGTTCTTATTTCCTTGTTGCTTTTATATCGCGCAGCCACTGAGTCCATCCGTAACAGAGGATTGTTTTCTAGCTGCTGGTAAGAATGTAAAAAGAGGCAGAGAAAGGCAATTGAAAAGGATGATTCAGGTGAAGTATACAGAGGTGAAGAAGAGTGAGGAGGAGGAGGGAAGCAGAGAAATAAATAAAGAAATGGATTTCTTTGGTTGCGTTCAAAGATAACATATGGGGTGAAAGCTTGGAAAAATCAAGATTCAAGTGAGAGTGTTTTGAGTTGGGGGTGTTGAGAAAAAGTAAATCTATAAATCATTTTAATGGCCAAAATGTATATATTTTATAGTAATCACTGTTTTACACTTATTTTAGTGCATTTTACACTACTACAGAAAGCAAACTTGAACACCATCTTGCATCGACGCAGCCACAGTGACTACACATTGAACAACACAGAACTAATGCATGACAACTGTAAGGAGAGGAAGAGGCAGGGGAGCAGTGTAGAGAGATGCGACCCATAACCAGGTTATTTAAGTTCATAATAATGCAGGACATTAAGGACTAGGGGTCGACCGATACCGATTACTATTAGCTAATGAGACCGATAACTGATATTTGGAACTGATATACATTTACAATGAAAATGAAAATTTTTCTGTCAAAATTTAAAATTTGGAATATAACAAACTCCAAAACAAAACTTTATTCAAATGCCTTTAGCCATGCCTTAAGTTAACAGAAACGTTCAACTTCATGTACAGCAAGTTCCCAGCAACTTTTTATTACAACGTCAAATAAAAATTTAAATAAAACAATGAATAAATACAAATAGCTCCCTGAAGAATTACAAAGTAAAGGTTCCTTCCATGCTGACACTTTCTTTGCATGTATTGCAGTCTACCTTCACCAGTGTTGCCTGAGTCTAACACTCCCATGCTGCAGTTCTGGATCTTTTCTTTAGCATCGTGGGTGTAAATGAAGGCTGGTGGTCGATCTTTATATACATTTTATGGTGAAAACAGACCAGAGGGAGAGAGACTGCTGTAGTGGGGCTAAAGTAGTGCACTTTTTAATTGATTCATTTTATCTGCCATAGTTAAAATAAAACACCAAAACAGAAAATCTGCAAATTGCCAAATATCGGCCCCAGTAATCGTCCAGGCCGGTAATCTGTCGACCCCTAGTGAGGACAAAGTTGTTTCATAGAGGAGACATATCAGAGCTTTGTTACGTCGGCAGCTGCAGAAAAAAAAAATTGTTGTCATGTTAGATTACATGGAAAGTTATCCACAGAAGATTTCTGCAACTGCAACAATTTCTTTACACTTAAAAAATTCCATGACTTTCCCAAAACTTTTAATGATTTTTTTTCTAATCACATGGCTTTTCCAGGCCTGGAAACCTAATTATGATACTCCGTGACTTTTCCAGGTCTTCCATAATCGTGAGAACCAGTTTGCAGTGTAATTAAGTCAGCCCACAGGCATAGGTTGCTCCTTGGCGTCCTCACTTCACGAGTCAAACTACAGGTCAAGCGAGCTAACTGATGTGTTCACTTTGGCCTTTTTGTCTTGCTTCTGTCTTGTTCAGATTGACTTTTTAACAGGGACAAACAATATTGGATTATTTGCCGATATCCAGTATGCCGATATATCACAACTTATTTGGCTCATAACCGATAATGACATAATGACATAATGACACACCACTTTTTCCCCACCTAATTTTAGCGATCATAAAACCTCTCCTGTAGTGAAATGAACATCGTATTATGTATACCCTTACCGTGGTGGAGACATGAAATACAATTCTTTTTAATGTATGTACTACTCATTCAGCGTGCAAAATAAGAAAAATACTTGAACGTTTGTGACAGTTCAATTTGCCAAAAAATATTTATTTATTTGATTTTAAAGCCAATATCTGCTGATAGCAATGATGTTCCGATATCAGCGTGCTTCCTTACTTTTTAGAAACAAATTGAGAGCTGTAAACATCATGTCACACAGAGTTTTGGTGACTTTCATTGTGCTCATCAGTTCCATGTGGACATACGTCAGCGAACCAAATTCCAGCTCTCAAAGGATTAGTTGATAACAAGTATCCCTGTTCGAGTCTGCAACTTCACTTCACTTTTTATTGAGGAACTGTCAAAATATGGAGCAGGACACAAGCACAGAACATGCTGCTGTAATGAGTTCACACTTTCTGAATGATCAGGAAATTTTGTGCGCTCACTTGCTTGCTGATGGTGTCACCACCATATTTCCTACATGATGTTGCATAGACCTTATGTCACACAGAGAGGAGAACGTTTGTGCAATCTACAGGAGAATTTTAACTGTAGTTTATCTTTTTAATTCATGCTAAAATTACCGCATGGACGAGCTGGTTATTTAGTCTGCACCACAGTTCAAATTGGGTCAAGCGTGAAAAGCATCCATGGAAGTTTATGGTTAAAATTAGAGTCAGGTGAAGGTCAGCGTCAAGTAGAGGAGGAAATGTATTTCTGTCCGTACAAACCTTTCGATGGCACAGCATCTCAGATATATGTATATGTATTTGTACTGTATGGAACAGTGCTGGTATGCTGACACAACCTTTTCTCCCACAGGCCTCGCGGCAGTTTGATCAAGAGGGCAGGAAGAAATTTTTCACCTTGGACATGAATAACATTCTCCTGGAGTGAGTAGGACAGCTTTTAAATCACCGTCAGCCAAATCCCAGCTCGCTCTCCTCCTCCTCCCTTTCAGTGTTTCTCACTCATTTTCAGCAGATTTCCCTCGCCACCTCTCCTGCTGTCTTTAAGTGTTTTGTTTTCTCTTCATCTCTCATTGTCTGTGTTAATGACATGCTTCTCATTTCCATTCCTCTCTTTTGTGCCATCAACTTTATGCTCACCCTCCTCTCATTCTGTGCAACTACCCTTAATTCTTCCCCATCCACGACTTCAGTCTCCCACCTATCTTTTATTCTGTCTCTCTGTATCACACCATCTTTCTCTCCCTTTCTACCTCCACTGGCATAATTGTCCATTTAAATGTTTCGACCCCTTCTGTGTCTCACAGCTTTTTCTCTCTCCACTTCCTTCTCTCAGCATTGAGCTGCAGGTGCAGGAGCAGCCTCCTGAGGTGCGCTCAGGCATCTACTCGCACATGGAGGCATTTGTGCCATGCAACAAAGAAGCCCTCCTCAAACGCCTGAAAAAGCTCAGTCTCAACATCCAGGTGAGTGAGGCTCATCTGTAGAGGAAGTGATAAATCCCCACGATTGAAACTGATCTAGAATCCGACTTGGCAACGTCTTTCCCACCGCAGCCTTTTCGATTGCTCTGTGGTCATTACAATTTTCTGTGAATCCTATTCTCCGTTACAGCACACATAGAGCATCTAAAATTGCAATCACAACTAGATTTGAACTTAATGATTTAGGATATTTAAAGACATAGTTTGTGTCAGTCACATCTAAAGGCAAAAGCTGCTGTGGTAGAGACGGGTGAGACATGATGTTTGTGCAAAATCGGATGATGGCATTCACTTTTGGACAGTCTGTTTTCCAAAGCATTGCCAGTGTTTCATTCGTTTGCACTCATGAAAAGTGACAAAAATAGTTCTGTGAAGACTGAAAAATGAGAGGGAAGTTCAAAACCTGCATACTTGCACACCTCTGCACATCTGGCCGGCCGCTGCATGCTAGTGGGTGTGCTGCTGGATTGTTGTGTTCAAAAAGTTTAAGCCCCAAAGAATGCTGGACACAGGCCTGATTCCCACCTCTACAGAAGAGTATTAGGGCCAGGTATAAGGAAAAACAAACTGAGAGGAGGAAGATATTTATTTTATTTTGCTTTACGAAAATAAAGTTGAAATGTTGAGAATGAAGTCGAGCTTTAAGGTGTAAAAAAATTAAATCAGAAGAGAGATTTTTTTGCATTTCAAGAATAAAGTTAAATATTAAGAACAAACATTTCAAAATTAAAGTTGAATTTTTGAGAAATACTCAGCTAGTGTTTGCCGCTTCTACCAAATACCTTGTGTAGATAAATCAGTGAAGTATGTAGTTCAGAATTGGTTTTAGTAACAAGGGAATTATTTCTGCTTTAGTGCATAAACACAGTGTGGTAATGAGTAACATGAGTTTGAAGAGATTGTGTCGGAGATTGTCCCACCTGATCAGAGGAAAAAGTACACAGAATTGGAAGAGGTGGCTGCATCCGTGCAAACTGAAGCTGGTATGACAGATGATATTTTGAATGACAGGACACAATATGATGGACTAGAGAAACTGACATTAATTTCAACAATTCAAAATTATTCTGGAAATGTATGAAGAATTTTACTCCTGATTTATTTTGTCTTATGCCTGGCAATAATACAGAAATTTAGACTTTATTTTTGTAATGCAATTTAATAAAATGATCTTCCTCCTTTTCCCTTTTTCCCTTTTAACATCTTATATAAAGTAACCTGATGAAAGTCCAGACAATAACCTTTTAACTGATACCCAGCTGAACTCTGTTTAGCACATACAAGCACACAGCTATCATTCTTTGCATGACACAAGAGTGTCATGCAAAGAAAAGCAGCTCTTAAAAAAATTATTTGACATTAAAAAGAGAAGTTAATAAGCCAATAGAAGTCTCAATCTCCGGTTAAGTTACTCTATGTAGCATATTTAGGGCAAAACTAAAAAAAAAAGATCTGCTAACTACTTCCTCTTTTTGTTTTTTACTTTCTATTGCATCGCACTAGTGATTTTTTTTTTTTATTTTTTATGATCTCCTGTGGCTAATTTGGCCACACACTCATGATCGTGACCATAACATTTTTTGTGAATCTTTTGTAACAAACAAATCACAGAAGCAGCAAAATGATTCCAAATGTTTCCTTCAATTTTTCTGACTTACAGTGATGTTTCTGAGCATTTCTGAGCATTACTAGGTTATTAGGTTTCTCTCAATTATTAGTGCCTTTTCTTATAGTTTAGCCAGCTTCACTGCTTCAGTTGTTAATGTGCAGGAATCTCAGTGTAGGCTGACAAGTGCAATGAGGACAGCCACTGAAAACAGGCGTCTAAATGTGTTTGGTTACGGACCATTACAGTAGCATTGTTGACAAAATACATCAGCATACTCCCCCGCTGTCTCTCTGTTTGACTCTTTCTCTTGACGCCCCTGCTTCTTCTCTTTTTTTCTCTCCCTTCTCTGCCATATCTGACTTCAATATTCTCCCTCCAACTTTTTTGTTTTCCCCACTTTTCATTCCTGTTGTTCTCCCTCCTTCTCAGTCTCCCTCTGTCCTTAACACAACCACCCTCTCTCTCTCTCTCTCTCAGGACGATCGCCTACGGACGCCGCTGCTAAAGCTGAAGCTGGCGGTGTGTAGTGTGATGCCAGAGCAAATAGCGAGATACAACATGGACTGCATGGCCAAGGTTGCAAAGTAAGTTTGTTTATTTTGTTTCAGAAGACAGGCAGCTGAGCAGGTGAACTCAAAATGTGACTCGGCCACATCTGACTTTTATGACTGTTTTTACAACAAAAACTGACAACTGATCATGTTTAGTTACAGAATAGTTATGCTTTTGAGGACAGTATCAGATTTTTTTTTCAGGTGTCCCATGCACAAAGGCTATGTCTTTTCTGCAGCATTTACAGGTTTGATCACAACCTGTGATCCTTTGCTGCATGTCATATCCTCTCTCTCTCTCTCTCTCTCTCTCTCTCTCTCCCTTTCAAGCTGAAGCTGTGCTATATAATAAAGTCAATAATATTAAAAAAAAACTTGAGTTGACATGTTTAGACATTCAGGTTTTTACGTCATTTTCTCCTGTAACTCAGACCATAAACCTAAAAGAATTTAGTTACTATGATGAAATTTATACATATGTTTACATATTACCGACCTTTTGCTTTTGTGTCCTGCAGGCAGCAGTCAGAAGAGGGCGATAAGAACGGCTCAGAGGAGGAAGATGAGGAAAAGCCTGGGAAAAGGGTGATGGGCCCACGGAAAAAGTTTGTCTGGGATGACAAGCTCAGGTAATGACCCAGGACTGTATGGCATGCCTATTTGTGAGTCTGCAGGTTTGACTTTGTACCCTGTCCCTCCTTGTGTGTGTGCATTTAAAGGCTGACAAATGATTGAGGGGGGAAAATGGCCACTGAGTCAGGAACTTTTAGGATCATGATTGGTTCACTATGCTACATCAAAAAGACCTCCACAGAGTTTGTATTGCACTTCTATAACATTGTTGGACTCGAAATGTAAGATCAAAAAATTATCCAAATCGATGCAGCAGAGCCAGCGGTACCATCTCGTTATTCCACTCCTTCCTTGCCAAAAACCTGGTACCTACATTACCCATAATGCATTGCTCTTAAATTACCAAGAACAACCCTGAAATTTATGCTTGTGCAAATGTTAAAACCCTGAGTAAAGAATTGGTGTCCTAATGTAATTACAAAAACACTCGCAGCTGCTTTTCAATCATCATTCATTTTCATAACAGCCTCCATGTTTTGGAGAATGTGTTTTTACGAGGTCATAATCACCTCTGACTCCCTGCAGAATAACAGTCTCCTCAGTCATTATGTGCTCAGCACCTGCGGCCTAATTTAGATTTTAATAGTGAATGATTTGTGTTGAATTGAACATTTGTGTTTGTGCAGGAACCTGCTGTGCAGCTTGGTGCGAGTGAAGCTGAGCTGCTACGAGATGGAGAAACAGTGCTCTCTGTCTGTGGAGGACTACCTCAAGGCCTTCTTAGAGAATGAGGTCAAACCACTATGGCCCAAAGGCTGGATGCAGGCCAGGTCTGTGTGTGTGTCTTTGTTTTTCTGTGTGTGTTTCTGTGTATGTGTATGTGTATGTGTGTGTTCTTGTGCTTACACGGCCTTTTTATATAACATCTGGTGACAAATTCCTTCATGACAATAATTGAAAAAATTCTGAGGTGAGAACAACGGAGTTAATCTTAAAATTAGAATTAAGTAAGAATTGATAAATATATATAGATATATATTTCTTTTCAGAGTGGCATTAGTGTGTTAGTAAATGCATGCACAACTCCCATAAAAAAACAACCTAACAACTGAAAAACAGCCAACCATTTTTCGTATTAATTTCTTTATTTTTAAGGACAATGCACATGAAGCAAAATCAATGTAAATGTAAATGTGTTAGTGTTAGCCAGCATGCTAATTTTCAACTGCAAAATATTCTAAAAACAATGAAGTGAGGGGTTAAGAAATATACATATAAGGTAGTCAGATGCCAAAATGACAATGAAAGCAACACAGTTTAGCATACACAAGGTGCCGACCATGCAAAAACATTATGCAACAGTTTAGTACATGCAGCCATGCAAAGCAGTACTTTGCAACAGAACATAAGTAATATTGTTGATAATTAAATTTTGCACACATTAGCCATTCAATGAAATGAGTAACAGAGTGAAATGGTAAACAATAGTATTGGTCGAGATATAGACAGAATTAATGGCTAACATCACACACTAAATGCACAGTTTCTGCAAAGTCAAAGCCATATTTGTGTCAGTCTTAACTATCTCAGCGTCTCTTTAGAGCCATTCGAGCTGGTTATTGTTGTTGTGTTAATGATAATTTATATTGTAGAAACTGTTGGTTCCTAGCTGGGGGAAAAATGGCCCAGCGTTTGAAGTTTGGACGTTGTGCACATTTTTAAAATCAATCCATCAGACTTTCTTTGTACAGCACTTTTCATACAGATGAACTGTAACACAAAGTACAAAGTATACAATAAAACCAAAATCAACCCTCACCCCCCAAAACACACGCACACACACACATGCACAAACATGCACAAGCATGTAAATAAAAACACAAAAAATTGTACTCATTAAAACCAGGAACTCAGGAAAAGCTACCATAAGTGCGGAAACACCAGAGGCAAGATAAAACCAAAAGATAAAAGATGAGAAAGTAAATAAATAAGGAAGCAGAAAGGATTAATAAATAACACAAAAACCTGTTCTCAATGTCATGTCTAAATGGACAAAGCTGCTTCTCTGGCAGAAGTAAACAAATATTACTGTTACAGTATTTAAAACACTTCCAACTTGAATTCTCATTCTGTACTCTTTTGTGTGGGTCAACAGGCATCTCAGCATATGTTTCTGCTGGTCACATGCAGCCAATATGCTTGTTTCCCCCATAGGTGTCTATGTTTGTTCCAGTTGTAATATTTCAACTCAATAACGATAATTAAGTCATAACAGAAACATATTTGCTTCTATGACATCTATGACAGTGACTTTAACTTGTGCAGATAAATTCTCCTGAGAAATGTAACCCATTATTAATCCAGCCCTTCTCGTCCTCTGGCATAAATGCTGTGCGTTTCTTATCGCCGTGTGTTTCCTCTGCTCAGGATTCTGTTCAAGGAGAGTCTGGCTGTTCACAGTCACCTCACTGGAAACCTGTAAGTATTTACTTTATCTCACACAGCTCATGTTTCCTCAATAACATTAACAACTCAGGGGTTTCTCAGAGACTGGGCTTGAATGCAAAATGTAAATAGAAAAGGTTGAATATTTGCCCGCATTTCTCCTTACAGAGTAAAGAGGAGAATGGTGCCTGGGCCCAAGGCCAAAGCCAAGGTGAGTGTCACCTCAGATAAAGAACTGCACCATATCTAACAATGTCCAAATGATTTTTTTTTTCAGAAGACTGTCTTTCAAACCCATAATGATAATAATTTAATCTGAATTAATTTGCCAAACAGCACTTAGTCCGAAAGCAATAATATAATATACTTATAATATAATATAATATAATATAATATGATGCTGCTAGTTATCATATGTACTCAGTATTTGATGTCTCAAGAGTCATATTATTTTATTTCCATGCTGGAGGGTTGTTCTTATCTTTGCAATGCTTGTATAAACGCTGGTATTCAAACAATAGCCAGGGGCTAAGCCAGCATTACGAATAAAGGCTACCACTGCTCTCATGGTAAATCAGGTATTGCATGCATCTCCACAGCACACAGTCCTGTTATCTTAGCCACTCTGCAGCTTTTAGATTTGACCAACTGTAGCTTTAAATGAGGAAGAGTGTAAAATAAAGAAATAAGGCCTGCTTTTCTTTGCCTCTGAGGTACTGACACCGATCGTGTGTCTTCTGTTCTTTAGGAGGGTCTTTGGATCCACAAACAACCTCTCACCATGACCTCCACCGGGTCTCTGCACACCTCCACGTCTGCTCTGACCTCCACCCGCCTGCCCCTCTCCTCGTCCTCACCCCCCATCTGTCTGTCGGACTCACTGGATGAGGATTTGACTGCTCCCTCTCTGGACTCCATCTCCCACGCTTTGGCCCTCCTCAGCAATGCGTCTAAGGGCCTGGGCCCCTCAGACAGTCCCTTGTCGCCCCCACCCCTGCAGATGCCCACCTCCTCTCCTCCCCCCGTCACCCCTCACTACCCCTCAGCCCCGCAGCTCTCTGCCTCGGTTGCATCCACGACGCAGCAACATTCCCTGTCCAAGGTGGAGTCTGCTCCGCTGGCAGCTGCGTCTGCTGGAAACTTGCCAACAACAACAACAACGCTACTAACCTCCTCTTCTACCTCCTCTTCCTCGTCTCCTGCTGTTTCCTCCTTGGCTCGTGTGCAGGCAGCGGGCCTGTCGATGGCCTCCAGGACTGCAGATGGTCCCTACGGCCTGATCAAAGCATCTGGCACCATGGGCCAAACACAGACTCAGAGACTTGTTACCATGGCGTCACCCAATCACAGGCCAAGCTTAGTGATGGGCGGGAGTGGCAAGATGCATCCACACCCGTCCCCATCGCCTCCGAAGCAGCGGCCTCCTCCCACGGCGTCCCCTCTGCTGCCCCCGCATCAGAAGGGCTTTGTAAGTCCAGCAGGGATGCTGGGAGCTTTGGGGGCCACTCAAGGACTGGCCAAAGGTAGTACCAAAGCCAGCGGCGTCAACAGCAATGGCAGCGTGAGCAGCAACACTACACCTTCCTCCTCGCCCTCCTCACACTCCCGCTCCAACTCCACCACCCACCCTGGCCTGCAGTCCTTCTGCCCTCCCTCCCCGGTGGCCTCCTCGCCATCCCCCACCTCCCATACCTCACACTCCTCTCAAGGTAAATCCCACACACACCACCACCAGCCCAACTTCATCACGCCCATGCAGGCCACCCTCACCAAGTCCTCTCACAGCAGCAATTCCTCCCCCATCATCAAGCTCACCCCTCGGCCTCCGGCGCCAACCCCGCCTCCTTCCTCCTCGCCCTCCCCGTCATCCTCTCCCTCACACCCGCTCTCCCATCAGATGATCCCCAGCCAACAGCAACAACACCAGTACTCCCCCAAATCCCCCAAAACTTTTCGGCCACCGTTCAGTGTATCGGGCAGCGGGCAGGTGAAGCAGACGCAGGGCAGCTTCAGTTTCGCCGGAGGCCAGAAAGCTCAGTCCACCACGAGCAACAGTAGCATCAACAACAACTCCATCATCAACAAGGTATCAGCTGTCTGCAGCCGCCCAGACAAAACATCCCCGTCTCCTGCACCTTCAGTCTCAGCCAATCACGGCCAGAGGCAACGGGTGGTGGGCGGGGCTAACCAGAGCTCAAAGGCAGGAAACGGTTGGGCGGCTTCAGGAACTTTGGCCACGTCCTCCACAACGTCACACCTCTCACAGGTTAGTCTCTTTGTTTTATTCACTGTATGAAAAAGTGGAGTTACTATTCTCACTAAATGGAAACAAACACATTTTGATCTCCCTCTTCATCGTGTCTTTTTCTCTGCAGGTATCAACAGCGGGCACTTCCCTCCTTGGCGGCCCCTCTGGTCTGCCCCTGGGCTTTGGGATGTTGGGAGGCCTGGTGCCTGTCTCGTTGCCCTTCCAGTTTCCCCCGTTGCTCAATTTCAGCCCTCCTGGAGCCCCAGGGGTCGCTGGCATGGGCTCAGCCCCCAGCTCCAACTCAGGATACCCTCTAGCACAGAGCGACCTAATGGGTGAGTGAGCCCGCAACCTGTAAAGGCATAGTTTGTGATTTAATATTGACTGAGAGGGGAAACATTTAGTCTGAAGACAAAATAATTCAGACGGAAGCTTTTGTGTTTATTCCTTTCAAAAAATACATTCGACAACATTAAGGAGCACAAAACAGGAACATTTAGAAGCTTTATTATTTTTGGGGTTTTTTTTTGGTCAACAAATTGTATAAAATCCCAAAAACAACAATGAGTCAGTTAGTTTGTCTGTACCTCGTCATTTCCCTACATCGTCTGTAACACTCAGATCATTAATTTCTTTTGAACACATGAACATTTTGAAAAAATGGGTAATAAATCTAAAGATTTTGTTTTACAAAAGCATTTAGCAAACGTCACTTTAACAGGAGTAGTACATTTGTTGGGGACTATTTTCAATTTCAGATAAAGATATATTGAAAATATTTTCTCCAAGATATTTAGGTCAAGTTTTTGAACTGATTCCATTTTTGTACTGCTTTGTCTTCATAATAAGCCTCATAATACTTGCAACACTGATTATACAAATGAAAATCCACCTGAAAAGCCGAGGTTTAATAATTAAAGATTTTTGTATCAAAATTGCATTATGAAAGAATGCAACTTTCATAGTAATTTACATCACATATGTCTTTTCAAGCTGTAGAAAAATTATAGTCTCTGGGCTGCTGCCTATTAATTTTCAGTAACGCCGCCATAGTTCACCAACCATAGTCGACTGTAGCTGAGCAGTTTTACTTAAAAGGGACGGTTCATTCGGCTGTATTTGCCGTAGATTATCTTGAGTAACGGGGTCATGATTCCTTTAAAGAGACATTGTTGTTTTTCAACAAGTAGCTTTTTTTGGTTCTTTGAGCACCACAAGCCTTTAAATAATCTGTGTTTTTTTATTCAAAGACTTTTTTTTAAGTATCACATAAGCAATTTATCATTGTTTATCATCTTATCGTGACTTCTACATGTTTGGTACAAACTACTTTATTTCATACAACGTTGGTGACCATTACAGGGCTGGAGTTTAAAATTGCAATTTAAATCACAACTGCAATATTTGTCAGGAAAGTGTAAATTAGTTAGCATCAAGTGAAGCACATTTTCTCCCGGAAAAGGTGTATATAAAGCAGGGTAGATGTTAGCTGTTAGGACATGTAAGCAGGAATTATCTGAGAAAGTGACACATGTTGATAGTGTCTTTATTTACACCTGAGTATTATTATTATTCATGTGTGCGCTCATATTGAAGTATAGCAGCAGTATCTTCACTGCGCCTGCTGTGCTCCACATCTCTCGCCTTGTCTCCATTTTGTTTTATAAACCAGCGTCTCCCTCCTTTGTTCTCTCCATCTTTTGTGTCCGTCTCTGTCATCTCGACCTTTCATACCTCTCTGCCACCTCACTTTGATCCTCTCCTCTCTCTTTTGTTGTTGCTTTTCCATTTTAAAATACCCCCCCCTCCCTTTTGCGTCACCTTTTCCATGTTCCCTCTTATTGTTGTTGTCTTCCCTCTCATCTTCCCTCCATCTCTCCTCAGATCTGTATAAGAGTCTCCAGTCAGGGTCGCAGGCTGCCCTACCTCCTCACTTGCAGCTTGCTTTCTCAGGTAATCTGCATTCCTCCTCGTCCTCCTCCTCCTCCTCCTCCTCCTCTTCGTCCTCCATCTGTCTGTGTCAAGTCGACCTGTCGTCCTCCGCTCGGCTGTTGTGTTGTTTGCTTTGTTACTTTCTGCCTGCTCCAGTATATTTGGTGTTTAGCATGCGTCTGGTGTAGTTGTAGTGCAAGAGACGCATGTTGTGAAGCAACTGAAGTTATTCAGGGATATATTGTTTCAGTAGTTTTCAGGTAACACAGTGAAGAATCAGTTTCTTTCCGTGATGTGCAGATGGTTCTTTGATTTGAGAGCAGCAGTCTGACTAACGTGAAACTGCAGTGTGCGATTTCGCCGACATTTGCTCGCTCATGTCTTGGGGACATGTGGTTTGACATAATGTGGCTTCATCTGTCGCTGAAGTCAGTTGTATTTTTAGCTGTAAACAGACTTAAAGCTCTCAGTCCATTCTCACCTGGGTTATTCATGGCACTCAAGTCAAAGAACCATCTGAACACAGTCGACTCTGAATTCATCCTGTTTGACAGCAGCCTGCTGCACCAGCTCATGTCAGGAACCTAAAGTCTACAATCTCGAGATTGATTTTCTTTACATAAACATATGCCATAAACAAGCTCTTCTGATGTTTAAATTAAATATGTTTTATTATTATTGGGACCACTTCTACTGTAGGATATTTAATTTATTTTATATTAATTTTATATGTCAACTGATGCAACCAATAGTCTTAACTGAGGCTGGGCAACATATTGTGTTCTGTCATGATATGAGAAAAGATATTGTCTTAGTTTTGTTTTAGATTTGAGTGTTTTTTTCTGGTTCTAACAGCTACATTGTAGTAAAGTTATGTAATTTTCTGAATTTAATAGACTGTTCTAACTGTTGTGTTATTTGCCTTTACCCGCTTAGTCATTATACCCACATCACTCATTAGTTTTTTATCAAAAATCTCATTGTGTAAATTTGGTGAAAGCCACAATAATTAACCATGCATTATAGTCGCAATATCAACATCAAGGTATTTGGTCAAAAACACTTCTCTCATTATCTCTTTATTTATACAGCCTTTTTCAAAACAAAGTTACAAAGTGCTTTACATGCCACATAATTACATTACATCAAAAATATATGATGTCAACAATTAAAAAATCTTTAAGACACTGAGATAAAAGTGTGCTAACAATAATAAAAAGCTTAACAATAAATATAAAATTAGTGTATATTAAATTAATCATTTAAAGATGTCACTAATGTGGGGCCTTACCCAGATTATACAAAACGAAAGCTTTTTCTGTAGGAATTAAAAAAATAAATAAATAAATAACCAGATCTTGTAAAACCCTTTAGGTTGAAATTTTCAGCATATGTTCGATACAGTCAAGTATTACACAATAAAAGACATCTTTGATGTGTGTTTGGAGGTTCAGACAGTCAGCGTTTACGCGGTGCAGCAGGTTGTAGGACGAGATCCTGTCATCCAGATGGCAAAGTTGTTAAAAATCTCTGTCCTCTCCACTCAGATGCGAACCAAAGCCAGAGTGGAGACATGAAAAGGAAATCCCACTGACCAATAACAGAGCAGGAGGTCGACACCAGCGGGGTGACATCACAGCCTCCTGGACACTTTTACAAATAGGAATCTTCACTTTGATTGACTGACGCAGTGGTGTGGTATGAGGGGGCGGGGCTTCACTGCCTCTTTTAAAAACGGACCTAAAGGAGAATCAGTTTATCCTCGCTACAAGTGGCAACGATGAATTAATTTAACTGTATTTTCTAATGAACCGGGTATGAGAACAAGACGGGGTGAATGACAAGAACACTTTTATTTTTGTTCGGCTTATTTTTTATTTTTTTTGTCAACATGTTTACATATGACCGACCTTGATCACTGTGGAATGAGTGTGAGCGAGGTGGTGGTACAGATGAGAGAAGTGGTACGCTACGTAATATAATTTGGATTTAAGCTTACGTTGAATAACAGGACTCTTGTTCTTGCAGTACAAAATGAAAAAAAAACAACAAAAAAACAGACTGAATAATGAATTTTTTATTTTTCTGTCTTTTTGTCTCAGATGTGGGAATCGTCGTGTCCGTAGAAATTTTATTGTTGGTCACCTCTGCTCCCACAAATGACTGTTAAGTAGTAGCTTAAATTAATATTGATAAATTATTTGTAATTTACACAGGGACAAAACAAGTTATGGTGTGTGTGTGTGTGTGTGTGTGAGAGAGAGAGAGAGAGAGAGAGAGAGAGAGAGAACGATGATTTGAATGTGTGTATGTACATAAAAAAACAACAATATACTGTTAATTTCTTTCCAGATTATCCAGTATGAATGGGTAAAGACGTGTATCCCCTTTTCACAATAATGAGCGAGTGTAAGTTTGATGCCCCTCTCTCGCTCAGTGTGTTTTTGGTGCTGTTTAATCACACTGGACCTTTTCTGGAAAAAAGACTTGAATTGAAAAAGTTTCGGGCTCCTCTTCTGAAGAGGGGAGCCGCCTGTGAGAGAGGGGAGAAACGTCAAGACTGTAGCCTACTTGAATTGTTTTAGTTTTTTTTTTTTCTTTTTTTTGTGAGTTAAGATTTTTTTCAATTTACTTTCTCTGCTTATTGACTCAAACCAACTTAATATAACACAACGCCTTAGTTTGTATCGAAAAAGTATGAAAAAGATCTATGCAGGACTGTAAAACGCTCAATGCAAAAGTGCAAGTCGTCGCTTGGCTTTCAACCTCTACTCAACTTGTCAGTGCATTTCTGGAGTTGTGAATGTTTGTAGATGTTTTTATGTCACTCGAGACTCCTTTTTTTTCTGGTGTGTGTTCAGACAGAATGCAAAGAGAATTTTTGAAGCAGTTTGCTGACAAAAGTCACCAAAGAGGCGAAAAGATGCACAGTGATTACGCTTGCGTTCACATCGTATTAGGTGCGTCGTGTTAAAGTGTATAAAACAACCCCTGAGTTGGAATGTAAAAAAAAAAAAAAACAACCTTTGAAAATATCACAAAAAAATTCTAGGATTTGGGAAGGTGGAATAGTTGGTGTATTGATAAAAGGTAAATGCAAATACATGCAATGGATGGTGTACCGTCATTGCTTAGTCCACTGTTGGCTCTCTTTGTCATCTCCAGAGGCTTTTATCAGGTTTATGCACCCTGGACTGTTACCACAACTCTTCCAAGAGTTTTGAACAGTTGCAGTTCAAAACTCCATTTCCATTCTTCAGTGTGCTCTGCGGTGTTATACAACTATTGTTTTTTTCATTTTAGGTTTAACTGACGCGCTCTTAATTATGTCATTTCGTTGCACCCTCTTCTTCTGTGGCACCTGACCGCCACCTACGGCTTATTTTAACAAACCAATCTCCAGTGTGCGCATAGCAATAATGGATGAAAAATTGCCTAAATTTTCATTTACTTTTGTCAATTTTCTGAAAAGGTGGTTAAAATTTGGGCTACATTTTGATGGAAACCAGACTATTCTTCAAACCATCATTATGAGCTGCAGAGTGAAAAAAGTTAAATAGATGTCAGGTATTCCTGTCACTGACAATATCTCCCTCTCACTGAAAATAACTACACACACCGACGAACTGTTGGTGCACAGCTGCAAATAGTGAGGTTGAATATGTTGCGAATGTAACAGCTTTCAGGCTGGATCTGAGAATTAGAAGAAAATCTTAACTTGTATGTTTAAATTTTCACTGGTATAAAACATTCAAAAACGTGAGCTGAGAACTTGTTTAAAAAAAAGTGAACTTGTATGTTAGAATTTTCTCTTCCAATCCACATACTTACTTTTTTTTCAGTACGCACTACTTGTGAGTACAGCCACTTGAAGAGATAGCTGAAACTTCACAAAGGTGCTCTCTTGCATCACAGCGTGACGAATCTGTGCACAAGGGCTGCACCTGACTCAAAATTATGTCAGTTGAATAAGATTTGGTAGTTCAATCTGAGTATTAGACAATTTGTTTTTACTCCGTATGAAGTTGTAAAGCCTGGACGGGTCCAGCGGGATGTTCAGCTTCCTTTTGCACGCAGCTGCTTTTAACAAAGTGCAGCGTGAAAATCAAGAGCACTCACTCTGCAGCAAAATATTGGGTACCAAAACATCCCCTGAAGCAAACTGCTCAGCCCAACACCAACTAGCATAAAAAATACAACTAAAAAAATGAGGCAATCTCAGTTGACTAAGGGGTCTCCAACTGTTGATTCGTAACTCCAGCGTTAAAGGGCAGCCCTGCAGTGCACTTTGACTTTTGTAACATTTCTTACAGTAAATTTGTTGCAAAACCTGCACTAGCATCTGTGGAAGTAAAGTGGTTTGAAAGTCATTTCCTGACTTCTCATCGGTTCACCCCCAGTCTCAAGTTCTCACATCTACAAGCTCTTATAATTTGCAATATTCATAGTAAACTCCCCAATGCTAGCTTTTGCTTGAAAAGAAAACAAATCATTACACCATTAATTCAGCAAATTTTAAAGGAACGATACACTTTCTTGGTAATAAATGGCTACAAAAGAAAACTACAACGAAAGAGGCTGATGAAGCCTGTGTATCTGGTGTAACGACAGGGCTAGCAGTGGGGCTATCCATCGTGGACTGATGTGTGAACAGCTCTGAATAACAGGTGTGTTTTTTCCTTCCCATTCAGGTGGCATTGCCTGAGCAGCTGAGCTGAACAGAAACACACAGTCACACATTTGGTGGGTGTGTTGCCACTTTGCTTTACAGCCAACATTGGTAAAGTTTTGGAAAATGCTCAAATTGACACAATGCTAAAATTCACCTTTGACATCTGTCTGAACACATCTTCCCTCTGCTGAATACCTCCGTTAACAAAACCGTTCTTCCTGAGTCTCTCGCTGTCCTCCCCCGACTAGTTCCCCATCTTCCTCCATGTGTGTCTGACTGACCGGCTGCACTGAGAATGGCGCCAAAGATTGTTCTGTAGCTCACTTAGATGGGGTGCTGCTGGTCTATGCGTGTCTGTGTGTTTGAGTGAATATTTTGACACCCTCCCACCCCCACCCCCAAAAAAGTAAACCCATGAGTGTCAATGTGTGTGGTCAGGATGTCATTGTGAAGTCATGTGACTGGAGCAGTGGGTGACATCTTATAAATTGTGCTTTCGTTGGGGGCGGGGAGGATAAAAATGACATTTTGTGGTTAACTGGTTACTTAATTTGGTCTTTTGTAGATTATTTTTGTGTGTCAATTATGAAATTAAACAGAACAGGTGGTTTTCATGATGACTCTGACAGGCCTTTTTTGTTTGTTTTTTTGTCTTTAAATCAGTGAATTAACACAAACCAGCTAATGGGTCGCTCCTCACAGTTAGCTGACACGCTTTTCATTTGTTATCTGGATTGGATGGGGGCGGGTTGGGTCACACAACGGAAGTGCTTGGGCCTCTCTTCCGTTGTGTGAGTGGATATGCAGCTTTTTCTTTTTGCAGCTTTTCTGTTTTTGGCTTTGTTTTCGTATAGGCAGCGCATTTCTGTATTTGTAGCGGTTTCCTTTTGCATTTGTTTCTGTTTATGCAGTGAGTTTCTGTATATGTAACTCATTTCTGTTTATGCAGCATGTTTGCCCTTTTCTGCCGCATTAGCAGTGACCCAAAAAATCACTAAAATGTTATAGTATAGTAATGCCACAAAAATGTCATAGTATAGAATGTCGTCAAAATTGACCCAAAATGCCACAAAAAATGTCATAGTATAGTGTGGTGTCAAAAATCACACAAAATTATTTAAAAATGTCATAGTAAATTATGTAATCAAGAATGATTCCAAAAGGTCATAATATAGCATTTAGTCAAAACTGACCCCAAAACATCATAGTATAGTATGTCATCAAAAACCACCCAAAATGCCACAAAATTGTCATAGTATATTATGTTGTCAAAAATCATCCAAAATGTCAGTAAACATCATAGTGGAGTATTACATCAAAAACGACCCAAAAATATCATAGTACAATATGTCGTCAAAAATGACCCAAAAACATGGTGTAGAATGTTGTCAAAAATGATCCAAAATGCCACAAAAATGTCCAGTATGTCGGCCAAGATGACGCAAAATTCTACAAATACGTTTTTGTATGGTATGTCGTCAAAATTGACCCAAAAACGTCATAGAATAGTATGTTGTCAAAAATGACACAAAATGTTACTAAAAACGTCATTGTATAGTATGTTGTCAAAAATGACTCAAAATACCCCACAAACATATGTTGTGAAAAATTACCTAAAAACGTCATAGTATAGTATGTCGTCAAAAATGCCTCACAAACGTCATGATATAGTGTGTCATCAAAAATAATATATAATTCCACAATATGTCACAGTATAATATTTCATAAAAAACAATCCAGAATGCCACAAAAATGTCACTGTATAGTGTATCAACAAAAATGACATAAAAAATTCATAGAATGGTATGTCAATAAAAAAGCCAAAAACCTCAAATTTTGACATGTCATGAAAATGACTGAAAAAGAAATCATTGTATACAAAATGCGAATAAAGGCCAGAAAAGGCCAAAAGCCTCATAATTTAGCCTGTCAAAAATGTGGCCCAAAAAGCAATAGTATAGCATGTCAAAAAAAGTCAAATTTTGACTGCTCCTAAAAATGACTGAAAACGCATAAGCATAGCATTCTGGGACACGCCATATCATAGAATGTTGCATAAACGGCCTAAAACACCATGCCATAACGTGTCAAAAAATCCACAGAAAATCCAATACTACAGTATGGCAAAAATGTCAAAATTTGATGTGTCCCAAAAAAAGCTGTAAACACCTCGAGACTGCACGAAATAATGTGCTGAGACACGTAATAGCATTAAAACCTGTAAAAACGGCCTAAAACACCAAAATATGGCATGTCCGAATAAATGACCGAAAAAGCAAGGCTATGCTGTTTAAAGTTGTTTTCAGCTGTTTTTGAGACATGTCAAATTTTGACATTTTTGCCTTGCTTTTTCGGTCATTTCATGCTATATTGTGGTGTTTTTGGCCGTTTTTACAGGTTTTAATGCTGTGGCGTGTTTCAGCACGCTATTTCATGCTGTTCTGAGGTGTTTACAGCTGGTTTTGAGACATGTCAAATTTAGACATTTTTGCTTTACTGTAGCCTTCCTTTTTCGGTAATTTTTTCGACATTCTGTTTTAAGGTGTTTTCGAAAAAATGGCCAGTCAAAAATGTCAAAATTTGACATGTCCCAAAAAATGCTGTAAACATCTCAAAACAGCATGAAATAGCGTGCTGAGACACGCCATAGCATTAAAACCTGTAAATATGGCCAAAAACACCATGAAACAGCATGTTGAAAAATGACTGAAAAAGCAAGGCTATAGTAAGGCAAAAATGTCAAAATTTGACATGTCCCAAAAACAGCTGAATACACCTCAAAACAGCATGAAATAGCGTGCTGAGACACGCCATAGCATTAAAACTTGTAAAAACGGCCCAAAACACCATAAAACAGCATGTGAAAAAAATGACCGAAAAAGCAAGGCTATAGTAAGGCAAAAATGTCAAAATTTGACATGTCCCAAAAACAGCTGAAAACACCTCAAAACAGCATGAAATAGCGTGCTGAGACACGCCATAGCATTAAAACTTGTAAAAATTGTCGAAAACACCATAAAACGACATGTCGAATAAATGACCGAAAAAGCAAGGCTATAGTAAGGCAAAAATGTCAAAATTTGACATGTCCCAAAAACAGCTGAAAACACCTCAAAACAGCATGAAATAGTGTGCTGAGACACGCCATAGCATTAAAACACATAAAAATGGCCAAAGACACCATAAAACAGCATGTTGAAAAAATGATCGAAAAAGCAAGGCTATAGTAAGGCAAAAATGTCAAAATTTGACATGTCCCAAAAACAGCTGAAAACACCTCAAAACAGCATGAAATAGCGTGCTGAGACACGCCATAGCATTAAAACCTGTAAAAATGGCCAAAAACAACATAAAAATGCATGTTGAAAAAATGACCGAAAAAGCAAGGCTATAGTAAGGCAAAAATGTCAAAATTTGACATGTCCCAAAAACAGCTGAAAACACCTCAAAACAGCATGAAATAGCGTGCTGAGACACGCCATAGCATTAAAACCTGTAAAAATGGCCAAAAACAACATAAAAATGCATGTTGAAAAAATGACCGAAAAAGCAAGGCTATAGTAAGGCAAAAATGTCAAAATTTGACATGTCCCAAAAAATGCTGTAAACATCTCAAAACAGCATGAAATAGCGTGCTGAGACACGCCATAGCATTAAAACACATAAAAATGGCCAAAAACAACATAAAAATGCATGTTGAAAAAATGACCGAAAAAGCAAGGCTATAGTAAGGCAAAAATGTCAAAATTTGACATGTCCCAAAAACAGCTGAAAACACCTCAAAACAGCATGAAATAGCGTGCTGAGACACGCCATAGCATGAAAACCTGTAAAATGGCCAAAAACAACATAAAATGCATGTTGAAAAATGACCGAAAAAAGCAAGGCTATAGTAAGGCAAAAATGTCAAAATTTGACATGTCCCAAAAACAGCTGAAAACACCTCAAAACAGCATGAAATAGCGTGCTGAGACACGCCATAGCATTAAAACCTGTAAAAATGGCCAAAAACAACATAAAAATGCATGTTGAAAAAATGACCGAAAAAGCAAGGCTATAGTAAGGCAAAAATGTCAAAATTTGACATGTCCCAAAAACAGCTGAAAACACCTCAAAACAGCATGAAATAGCGTGCTGAGACACGCCATAGCATTAAAACCTGTAAAAATGGCCAAAAACAACATAAAAATGCATGTTGAAAAAATGACCGAAAAAGCAAGGCTATAGTAAGGCAAAAATGTCAAAATTTGACATGTCCCAAAAAATGCTGTAAACATCTCAAAACAGCATGAAATAGCGTGCTGAGACACGCCATAGCATTAAAACCTGTAAAAATGGCCAAAAACAACATAAAAATGCATGTTGAAAAAATGACCGAAAAAGCAAGGCTATAGTAAGGCAAAATGTCAAAATTTGACATGTCCCAAAAACAGCTGAATACACCTCAAAACAGCATGAAATAGCGTGCTGAGACACGCCATAGCATTAAAACTTGTAAAAACGGCCCAAAACACCATAAAACAGCATGTGAAAAAAGTGACCGAAAAAGCAAGGCTATAGTAAGGCAAAAATGTCAAAATTTGACATGTCCCAAAAACAGCTGAAAACACCTCAAAACAGCATGAAATAGCGTGCTGAGACACGCCATAGCATTAAAACTTGTAAAAATGGCCAAAAACAACATAAAAATGCATGTTGAAAAAATGACTGAAAAAGCAAGGCTATAGTAAGGCAAAAATGTCAAAATTTGACATGTCCCAAAAACAGCTGAAAACACCTCAAAACAGCATGAAATAGCGTGCTGAGACACGCCATAGCATTAAAACTTCTAAAAATTGTCGAAAACACCATAAAACGACATGTCGAATAAATGACCGAAAAAGCAAGGCTATAGTAAGGCAAAAATGTCAAAATTTGACATGTCCCAAAAACAGCTGAAAACACCTCAAAACAGCATGAAATAGCGTGCTGAGACACGCCATAGCATTAAAACCCGTAAAATGGCCAAAAACAACATAAAAATGCATGTTGAAAAATGACCGAAAAAGCAAGGCTATAGTAAGGCAAAAATGTCAAAATTTGACATGTCCCAAAAACAGCTGAAAACACCTCAAAACAGCATGAAATAGCGTGCTGAGACACGCCATAGCATTAAAACTTGTAAAAATGGCCCAAAACTCCATAAAACAGCAATTGAAAAAAGTGACCGAAAAAGCAAGGCTATAGTAAGGCAAAAATGTCAAAATTTGACATGTCCCAAAAACAGCTGAAAACACCTCAAAACAGCATGAAATAGTGTGCTGAGACACGCCATAGCATTAAAACACATAAAAATGGCCCAAAACTCCATAAAACAGCAAGTGAAAAAAGTGACCGAAAAAGCAAGGCTATAGTAAGGCAAAAATGTCAAAATTTGACATGTCCCAAAAACAGCTGAAAACACCTCAAAACAGCATGAAATAGTGTGCTGAGATACGCCATAGCATTAAAACACATAAAAATGGCCAAAGACACCATAAAACAGCATGTTGAAAAAATGATCGAAAAAGCAAGGCTATAGTAAGGCAAAAATGTCAAAATTTGACATGTCCCAAAAACAGCTGAAAACACCTCAAAACAGCATGAAATAGCGTGCTGAGACACGCCATAGCATTAAAACCTGTAAAAATGGCCAAAAACAACATAAAAATGCATGTTGAAAAATGACCGAAAAAGCAAGGCTATAGTAAGGCAAAATGTCAAAATTTGACATGTCCCAAAAACAGCTGAAAACACCTCAAAACAGCATGAAATAGCGTGCTGAGACACGCCATAGCATTAAAACTTGTAAAATGGCCAAAACAACATAAAACAGCAATTGAAAAAAGTGACCGAAAAAGCAAGGCTATAGTAAGGCAAAAATGTCAAAATTTGACATGTCCCAAAAACAGCTGAAAACACCTCAAAACAGCATGAAATAGTGTGCTGAGACACGCCATAGCATTAAAACACATAAAAATGGCCAAAGACACCATAAAACAGCATGTTGAAAAAATGATCGAAAAAGCAAGGCTATAGTAAGGCAAAAATGTCAAAATTTGACATGTCCCAAAAACAGCTGAAAACACCTCAAAACAGCATGAAATAGCGTGCTGAGACACGCCATAGCATTAAAACCTGTAAAATGGCCAAAACAACATAAAAATGCATGTTGAAAAAATGACCGAAAAAGCAAGGCTATAGTAAGGCAAAAATGTCAAAATTTGACATGTCCCAAAAACAGCTGAAAACACCTCAAAACAGCATGAAATAGCGTGCTGAGACACGCCATAGCATTAAAACTTGTAAAATGGCCAAAAACAACATAAAATGCATGTTGAAAAAATGACCGAAAAAGCAAGGCTATAGTAAGGCAAAATGTCAAAATTTGACATGTCCCAAAAACAGCTGAAAACACCTCAAAACAGCATGAAATAGCGTGCTGAGACACGCCATAGCATTAAAACCTGTAAAAATGGCCAAAAACAACATAAAAATGCATGTTGAAAAAATGACCGAAAAAGCAAGGCTATAGTAAGGCAAAAATGTCAAAATTTGACATGTCCCAAAAACAGCTGAAAACACCTCAAAACAGCATGAAATAGCGTGCTGAGACACGCCATAGCATTAAAACCTGTAAAATGGCCAAAAACAACATAAAAATGCATGTTGAAAAATGACCGAAAAAAGCAAGGCTATAGTAAGGCAAAAATGTCAAAATTTGACATGTCCCAAAAACAGCTGAAAACACCTCAAAACAGCATGAAATAGCGTGCTGAGACACGCCATAGCATTAAAACCTGTAAAAACGGCACAAAACACCATAAAAAAGCACGTTGATAAAATGACCGAAAAAGCAAGGCTATAGTAAGGCAAAAATGTCAAAATTTGACATGTCCCAAAAACAGCTGAAAACACCTCAAAACAGCATGAAATAGCGTGCTGAGACACGCCATAGCATTAAAACCTGTAAAAATGGCCAAAAACAACATAAAAATGCATGTTGAAAAAATGACCGAAAAAGCAAGGCTATAGTAAGGCAAAAATGTCAAAATTTGACATGTCCCAAAAACAGCTGAAAACACCTCAAAACAGCATGAAATAGCGTGCTGAGACACGCCATAGCATTAAAACCTGTAAAAATGGCCAAAAACAACATAAAAATGCATGTTGAAAAAATGACCGAAAAAGCAAGGCTATAGTAAGGCAAAATGTCAAAATTTGACATGTCCCAAAAACAGCTGAAAACACCTCAAAACAGCATGAAATAGCGTGCTGAGACACGCCATAGCATTAAAACCTGTAAAATGGCCAAAACAACATAAAAATGCATGTTGAAAAATGACCGAAAAAAGAAAGCCTATATTAAGGAAAAAATGTCAAAATTTAACATGTCCCAAAAACAGCTGAAAACACCTCAAAACAGCATGAAATAGTGTGCTGAGACACGCCATAGCATTAAAACACATAAAAATGGCCAAAGACACCATAAAACAGCATGTTGAATAAATGACCGAAAAAGCAAGGCTATAGTAAGGCAAAAATGTCAAAATTTGACATGTCCCAAAAACAGCTGAAAACACCTCAAAACAGCATGAAATAGCGTGCTGAGACACGCCATAGCATTAAAACATGTAAAAATGGCCAAAAACAACATAAAAATGCATGAAGAAAAAATGACCGAAAAAGCAAGGCTATAGTAAGGCAAAAATGTCAAAATTTGACATGTCCCAAAAACAGCTGAAAACACCTCAAAACAGCATGAAATAGCGTGCTGAGACACGCCATAGCATTAAAACTTGTAAAATGGCCAAAACAACATAAAAATGCATGTTGAAAAAATGACCGAAAAAGCAAGGCTATAGTAAGGCAAAAATGTCAAAATTTGACATGTCCCAAAAACAGCTGAAAACACCTCAAAACAGCATGAAATAGCGTGCTGAGACACGCCATAGCATTAAAACTTGTAAAAATGGCCCAAAACTCCATAAAACAGCAATTGAAAAAAGTGACCGAAAAAGCAAGGCTATAGTAAGGCAAAAATGTCAAAATTTGACATGTCCCAAAAACAGCTGAAAACACCTCAAAACAGCATGAAATAGTGTGCTGAGACACGCCATAGCATTAAAACACATAAAAATGGCCAAAGACACCATAAAACAGCATGTTGAAAAAATGATCGAAAAAGCAAGGCTATAGTAAGGCAAAAATGTCAAAATTTGACATGTCCCAAAAACAGCTGAAAACACCTCAAAACAGCATGAAATAGCGTGCTGAGACACGCCATAGCATTAAAACCTGTAAAATGGCCAAAAACAACATAAAAATGCATGTTGAAAAAATGACCGAAAAAGCAAGGCTATAGTAAGGCAAAATGTCAAAATTTGACATGTCCAAAAAACAGCTGAAAACACCTCAAAACAGCATGAAATAGCGTGCTGAGACACGCCATAGCATTAAAACTTGTAAAAATGGCCCAAAACTCCATAAAACAGCAATTGAAAAAAGTGACCGAAAAAGCAAGGCTATAGTAAGGCAAAAATGTCAAAATTTGACATGTCCCAAAAACAGCTGAAAACACCTCAAAACAGCATGAAATAGTGTGCTGAGACACGCCATAGCATTAAAACACATAAAAATGGCCCAAAACTCCATAAAACAGCAAGTGAAAAAAGTGACCGAAAAAGCAAGGCTATAGTAAGGCAAAAATGTCAAAATTTGACATGTCCCAAAAACAGCTGAAAACACCTCAAAACAGCATGAAATAGTGTGCTGAGATACGCCATAGCATTAAAACACATAAAAATGGCCAAAGACACCATAAAACAGCATGTTGAAAAAATGATCGAAAAAGCAAGGCTATAGTAAGGCAAAAATGTCAAAATTTGACATGTCCCAAAAACAGCTGAAAACACCTCAAAACAGCATGAAATAGCGTGCTGAGACACGCCATAGCATTAAAACCTGTAAAAATGGCCAAAAACAACATAAAAATGCATGTTGAAAAAATGACCGAAAAAGCAAGGCTATAGTAAGGCAAAAATGTCAAAATTTGACATGTCCCAAAAACAGCTGAAAACACCTCAAAACAGCATGAAATAGCGTGCTGAGACACGCCATAGCATTAAAACTTGTAAAAATGGCCAAAAACAACATAAAAATGCATGTTGAAAAAATGACCGAAAAAGCAAGGCTATAGTAAGGCAAAAATGTCAAAATTTGACATGTCCCAAAAACAGCTGAAAACACCTCAAAACAGCATGAAATAGCGTGCTGAGACACGCCATAGCATTAAAACCTGTAAAATGGCCAAAAACAACATAAAAATGCATGTTGAAAAAATGACCGAAAAAGCAAGGCTATAGTAAGGCAAAAATGTCAAAATTTGACATGTCCCAAAAACAGCTGAAAACACCTCAAAACAGCGTGAAATAGCGTGCTGAGACACGCCATAGCATTAAAACCTGTAAAAATGGCCAAAAACAACATAAAAATGCATGTTGAAAAAATGACCGAAAAAGCAAGGCTATAGTAAGGCAAAATGTCAAAATTTGACATGTCCCAAAAACAGCTGAAAACACCTCAAAACAGCATGAAATAGCGTGCTGAGACACGCCATAGCATTAAAACCTGTAAAAACGGCACAAAACACCATAAAAAAGCACGTTGATAAAATGACCGAAAAAGCAAGGCTATAGTAAGGCAAAAATGTCAAAATTTGACATGTCCCAAAAACAGCTGAAAACACCTCAAAACAGCATGAAATAGCGTGCTGAGACACGCCATAGCATTAAAACCTGTAAAAATGGCCAAAAACAACATAAAAATGCATGTTGAAAAATGGCAGAGAAAGCAAGGCTATAGTAAGGCAAAAATGTCAAAATTTGACATGTCCCAAAAACAGCTGAAAACACCTCAAAACAGCATGAAATAGCGTGCTGAGACACGCCATAGCATTAAAACCTGTAAAAATGGCCAAAAACAACATAAAAATGCATGTTGAAAAATGACCGAAAAAAGCAAGGCTATAGTAAGGCAAAAATGTCAAAATTTGACATGTCCCAAAAACAGCTGAAAACACCTCAAAACAGCATGAAATAGCGTGCTGAGACACGCCATAGCATTAAAACCTGTAAAATGGCCAAAAACAACATAAAAATGCATGTTGAAAAATGACCGAAAAAGCAAGGCTATAGTAAAGGCAAAATGTCAAAATTTGACATGTCCCAAAAACAGCTGAAAACACCTCAAAACAGCATGAAATAGCGTGCTGAGACACGCCATAGCATTAAAACCTGTAAAAATGGCCAAAAACAACATAAAAATGCATGTTGAAAAAATGACCGAAAAAGCAAGGCTATAGTAAGGCAAAAATGTCAAAATTTGACATGTCCCAAAAACAGCTGAAAACACCTCAAAACAGCATGAAATAGTGTGCTGAGACACGCCATAGCATTAAAACACATAAAAATGGCCAAAGACACCATAAAACAGCATGTTGAAAAAATGATCGAAAAAGCAAGGCTATAGTAAGGCAAAAATGTCAAAATTTGACATGTCCCAAAAACAGCTGAAAACACCTCAAAACAGCATGAAATAGCGTGCTGAGACACGCCATAGCATTAAAACCTGTAAAAATGGCCAAAAACAACATAAAAATGCATGTTGAAAAATGACCGAAAAAGCAAGGCTATAGTAAGGCAAAATGTCAAAATTTGACATGTCCCAAAAACAGCTGAAAACACCTCAAAACAGCATGAAATAGCGTGCTGAGACACGCCATAGCATTAAAACTTGTAAAATGGCCCAAAACTCCATAAAACAGCAATTGAAAAAAGTGACCGAAAAAGCAAGGCTATAGTAAGGCAAAAATGTCAAAATTTGACATGTCCCAAAAACAGCTGAAAACACCTCAAAACAGCATGAAATAGTGTGCTGAGACACGCCATAGCATTAAAACACATAAAAATGGCCCAAAACTCCATAAAACAGCAAGTGAAAAAAGTGACCGAAAAAGCAAGGCTATAGTAAGGCAAAAATGTCAAAATTTGACATGTCCCAAAAACAGCTGAAAACACCTCAAAACAGCATGAAATAGTGTGCTGAGATACGCCATAGCATTAAAACACATAAAAATGGCCAAAGACACCATAAAACAGCATGTTGAAAAAATGATCGAAAAAGCAAGGCTATAGTAAGGCAAAAATGTCAAAATTTGACATGTCCCAAAAACAGCTGAAAACACCTCAAAACAGCATGAAATAGTGTGCTGAGACACGCCATAGCATTAAAACCTGTAAAAATGGCCAAAAACAACATAAAAATGCATGTTGAAAAATGACCGAAAAAAGCAAGGCTATAGTAAGGCAAAAATGTCAAAATTTGACATGTCCCAAAAACAGCTGAAAACACCTCAAAACAGCATGAAATAGCGTGCTGAGACACGCCATAGCATTAAAACCTGTAAAAATGGCCAAAAACAACATAAAAATGCATGTTGAAAAAATGACCGAAAAAGCAAGGCTATAGTAAGGCAAAAATGTCAAAATTTGACATGTCCCAAAAACAGCTGAAAACACCTCAAAACAGCATGAAATAGCGTGCTGAGACACGCCATAGCATTAAAACCTGTAAAAATGGCCAAAAACAACATAAAAATGCATGTTGAAAAAATGACCGAAAAAGCAAGGCTATAGTAAGGCAAAAATGTCAAAATTTGACATGTCCCAAAAACAGCTAAATACACCTCAAATCAACATGAAATAGCGTGCTGAGACACGCCATAGCATTAAAACCTGTAAAATGGCCACAAAACAACATAAAAATGCATGTTGAAAAAATGACCGAAAAAGCAAGGCTATAGTAAGGCAAAAATGTCAAAATTTGACATGTCCCAAAAACAGCTGAAAACACCTCAAAACAGCATGAAATAGCGTGCTGAGACACGCCATAGCATTAAAACCTGTAAAAATGGCCAAAAACAACATAAAAATGCATGTTGAAAAAATGACCGAAAAAGCAAGGCTATAGTAAGGCAAAAATGTCAAAATTTGACATGTCCCAAAAACAGCTGAAAACACCTCAAAACAGCATGAAATAGCGTGCTGAGACACGCCATAGCATTAAAACCTGTAAAAATGGCCAAAAACAACATAAAATGCATGTTGAAAAATGACCGAAAAAAGCAAGGCTATAGTAAGGCAAAAATGTCAAAATTTGACATGTCCCAAAAACAGCTGAAAACACCTCAAAACAGCATGAAATAGCATGCTGAGACACGCCATAGCATTAAAACCTGTAAATATGGCAAAAAACAACATAAAAAGGCATGTTGAAAAAATGACCGAAAAAGCAAGGCTATAGTAAGGCAAAAATGTCAAAATTTGACATGTCCCAAAAACAGCTGAAAACACCTCAAAACAGCATGAAATAGCGTGCTGAGACACGCCATAGCATTAAAACTTGTAAAAATGGCCCAAAACTCCATAAAAATGCATGTTGAAAAAAGTGACCGAAAAAGCAAGGCTATAGTAAGGCAAAAATGTCAAAATTTGACATGTCCCAAAAACAGCTGAAAACACCTCAAAACAGCATGAAATAGCGTGCTGAGACACGCCATAGCATTAAAACCTGTAAAAATGGCCAAAAACAACATAAAAATGCATGTTGAAAAAATGACCGAAAAAGCAAGGCTATAGTAAGGCAAAAATGTCAAAATTTGACATGTCCCAAAAACAGCTGAAAACACCTCAAAACAGCGTGAAATAGCGTGCTGAGACACGCCATAGCATTAAAACCTGTAAAATGGCCAAAAACAACATAAAAATGCATGTTGAAAAATGACCGAAAAAGCAAGGCTATAGTAAGGCAAAAATGTCAAAATTTGACATGTCCCAAAAACAGCTGAAAACACCTCAAAACAGCATGAAATAGCGTGCTGAGACACGCCATAGCATTAAAACCTGTAAAATGGCACAAAACAACATAAAAATGCATGTTGATAAAATGACCGAAAAAGCAAGGCTATAGTAAGGCAAAATGCCAAAATTTGACATGTCCCAAAAACAGCTGAAAACACCTCAAAACAGCATGAAATAGCGTGCTGAGACACGCCATAGCATTAAAACCTGTAAAAATGGCCAAAAACAACATAAAAATGCATGTTGAAAAAATGACCGAAAAAGCAAGGCTATAGTAAGACAAAATGTAAAAATTTGACATGTCCCAAAAACAGCTGAAAACACCTCAAAACAGCATGAAATAGCGTGCTGAGACACGCCATAGCATTAAAACCTGTAAAATGGCCAAAAACAACATAAAAATGCATGTTGAAAAATGACCGAAAAAGCAAGGCTATAGTAAGGCAAAAATGTCAAAATTTGACATGTCCCAAAAACAGCTGAAAACACCTCAAAACAGCATGAAATAGCGTGCTGAGACACGCCATAGCATTAAAACCTGTAAAAATGGCCAAAAACAACATAAAAATGCATGTTGAAAAAATGACCGAAAAAGCAAGGCTATAGTAAAGGCAAAATGTCAAAATTTGACATGTCCCAAAAACAGCTGAAAACACCTCAAAACAGCATGAAATAGCGTGCTGAGACACGCCATAGCATTAAAACTTGTAAAATGGCCAAAAACAACATAAAACAGCATGTTGAAAAAATGACCGAAAAAGCAAGGCTATAGTAAGGCAAAAATGTCAAAATTTGACATGTCCCAAAAACAGCTGAAAACACCTCAAAACAGCATGAAATAGCGTGCTGAGACACGCCATAGCATTAAAACTTGTAAAAATGGCCAAAAACAACATAAAAATGCATGTTGAAAAAATGACCGAAAAAGCAAGGCTATAGTAAGGCAAAAATGTCAAAATTTGACATGTCCCAAAAACAGCTGAAAACACCTCAAAACAGCATGAAATAGCGTGCTGAGACACGCCATAGCATTAAAACCTGTAAAAATGGCCAAAAACAACATAAAAATGCATGTTGAAAAAATGACCGAAAAAGCAAGGCTATAGTAAGGCAAAAATGTCAAAATTTGACATGTCCCAAAAACAGCTGAAAACACCTCAAAACAGCATGAAATAGTGTGCTGAGACACGCCATAGCATTAAAACACATAAAAATGGCCAAAGACACCATAAAACAGCATGTTGAAAAAATGATCGAAAAAGCAAGGCTATAGTAAGGCAAAAATGTCAAAATTTGACATGTCCCAAAAACAGCTGAAAACACCTCAAAACAGCATGAAATAGCGTGCTGAGACACGCCATAGCATTAAAACTTGTAAAAATGGCCAAAAACAACATAAAAATGCATGTTGAAAAAATGACCGAAAAAAGCAAGGCTATAGTAAGGCAAAAATGTCAAAATTTGACATGTCCCAAAAACAGCTGAAAACACCTCAAAACAGCATGAAATAGCGTGCTGAGACACGCCATAGCATTAAAACTTGTAAAAATGGCCCAAAACTCCATAAAACAGCAATTGAAAAAAGTGACCGAAAAAGCAAGGCTATAGTAAGGCAAAAATGTCAAAATTTGACATGTCCCAAAAACAGCTGAAAACACCTCAAAACAGCATGAAATAGTGTGCTGAGACACGCCATAGCATTAAAACACATAAAAATGGCCAAAGACACCATAAAACAGCATGTTGAAAAAATGACCGAAAAAGCAAGGCTATAGTAAGGCAAAAATGTCAAAATTTGACATGTCCCAAAAACAGCTGAAAACACCTCAAAACAGCATGAAATAGCGTGCTGAGACACGCCATAGCATTAAAACCTGTAAAAATGGCCAAAAACAACATAAAAATGCATGTTGAAAAAATGACCGAAAAAGCAAGGCTATAGTAAGGCAAAAATGTCAAAATTTGACATGTCCCAAAAACAGCTGAAAACACCTCAAAACAGCATGAAATAGCGTGCTGAGACACGCCATAGCATTAAAACTTGTAAAATGGCCAAAAACAACATAAAAATGCATGTTGAAAAAATGACCGAAAAAGCAAGGCTATAGTAAGGCAAAAATGTCAAAATTTGACATGTCCCAAAAACAGCTGAAAACACCTCAAAACAGCATGAAATAGCGTGCTGAGACACGCCATAGCATTAAAACCTGTAAAAATGGCCAAAAACAACATAAAACAGCATGTTGAAAAAATGACCGAAAAAGCAAGGCTATAGTAAGGCAAAATGTCAAAATTTGACATGTCCCAAAAACAGCTGAAAACACCTCAAAACAGCATGAAATAGCGTGCTGAGACCCGCCATAGCATTAAAACTTGTAAAATGGCCAAAACAACATAAAAATGCATGTTGAAAAAATGACCGAAAAAAGCAAGGCTATAGTAAGGCAAAAATGTCAAAATTTGACATGTCCCAAAAACAGCTGAAAACACCTCAAAACAGCATGAAATAGCGTGCTGAGACACGCCATAGCATTAAAACCTGTAAAAATGGCCAAAAACAACATAAAAATGCATGTTGAAAAAATGACCGAAAAAAGCAAGGCTATAGTAAAGGCAAAATGTCAAAATTTGACATGTCCCAAAAACAGCTGAAAACACCTCAAAACAGCATGAAATAGCGTGCTGAGACACGCCATAGCATTAAAACCTGTAAAATGGCCAAAACAACATAATATGCATGTTGAAAAAATGATCGAAAAAGCAAGGCTATAGTAAGGCAAAAATGTCAAAATTTGACATGTCCCAAAAACAGCTGAAAACACCTCAAAACAGCATGAAATAGCGTGCTGAGACACGCCATAGCATTAAAACCTGTAAAAATGGCCAAAAACAACATAAAAATGCATGTTGAAAAATGACCGAAAAAGCAAGGCTATAGTAGGGCAAAAATGTCAAAATTTGACATGTCCCAAAAACAGCTGAAAACACCTCAAAACAGCATGAAATAGCGTGCTGAGACACGCCATAGCATTAAAACCTGTAAAATGGCCAAAAACAACATAAAAATGCATGTTGAAAAAATGACCGAAAAAGCAAGGCTATAGTAAGGCAAAAATGTCAAAATTTGACATGTCCCAAAAACAGCTGAAAACACCTCAAAACAGCATGAAATAGCGTGCTGAGACACGCCATAGCATTAAAACCTGTAAAAATGGCCAAAAACAACATAAAAATGCATGTTGAAAAAATGACCGAAAAAAGCAAGGCTATAGTAAGGCAAAAATGTCAAAATTTGACATGTCCCAAAAACAGCTGAAAACACCTCAAAACAGCATGAAATAGCGTGCTGAGACACGCCATAGCATTAAAACCTGTAAAATGGCCAAAAACAACATAAAAATGCATGTTGAAAAAATGACCGAAAAAGCAAGGCTATAGTAAGGCAAAATGTCAAAATTTGACATGTCCCAAAAACAGCTGAAAACACCTCAAAACAGCATGAAATAGCGTGCTGAGACACGCCATAGCATTAAAACCTGTAAAATGGCCAAAAACAACATAAAAATGCATGTTGAAAAATGACCGAAAAAGCAAGGCTATAGTAAGGCAAAATGTCAAAATTTGACATGTCCCAAAAACAGCTGAAAACACCTCAAAACAGCATGAAATAGCGTGCTGAGACACGCCATAGCATTAAAACCTGTAAAAATGGCCAAAAACAACATAAAAATGCATGTTGAAAAAATGACCGAAAAAGCAAGGCTATAGTAAGGCAAAAATGTCAAAATTTGACATGTCCCAAAAACAGCTGAAAACACCTCAAAACAGCATGAAATAGCGTGCTGAGACACGCCATAGCATTAAAACCTGTAAAATGGCCAAAAACAACATAAAAATGCATGTTGAAAAAATGACCGAAAAAGCAAGGCTATAGTAAGGCAAAATGTCAAAATTTGACATGTCCCAAAAACAGCTGAAAACACCTCAAAACAGCATGAAATAGCGTGCTGAGACACGCCATAGCATTAAAACCTGTAAAATGGCCAAAAACAACATAAAACAGCATGGAGAAAAAATGAACGAAAAAGCAAGGCTATAGTAAGGCAAAAATGTCAAAATTTGACATGTCCCAAAAACAGCTGAAAACACCTCAAAACAGCATGAAATAGCGTGCTGAGACACATATAGCATTAAAACCTGTAAAATGGCCAAAAACAACATAAAAATGCATGTTGAAAAATGACCGAAAAAGCAAGGCTATAGTAAGGCAAAAATGTCAAAATTTGACATGTCCCAAAAACAGCTGAAAACACCTCAAAACAGCATGAAATAGCGTGCTGAGACACGCCATAGCATTAAAACTTGTAAAAATGGCCAAAAACAACATAAAAATGCATGTTGAAAAATGACCGAAAAAGCAAGGCTATAGTAAGGCAAAAATGTCAAAATTTGACATGTCCCAAAAACAGCTGAAAACACCTCAAAACAGCATGAAATAGCGTGCTGAGACACGCCATAGCATTAAAACCTGTAAAATGGCCAAAACAACATAAAAATGCATGTTGAAAAATGACCGAAAAAGCAAGGCTATAGTAAGGCAAAAATGTCAAAATTTGACATGTCCCAAAAACAGCTGAAAACACCTCAAAACAGCATGAAATAGCGTGCTGAGACACGCCATAGCATTAAAACCTGTAAAATGGCCAAAAACAACATAAAAATGCATGTTGAAAAATGACCGAAAAAAGCAAGGCTATAGTAAGGCAAAATGTCAAAATTTGACATGTCCCAAAAACAGCTGAAAACACCTCAAAACAGCATGAAAAAGCGTGCTGAGACACGCCATAACAGGAAAACTTAGAAAAATGGCCAAAAACAACATAAAAAAGCATGTTGAAAAAATGACCGAAAAAGCAAGGCTATAGTAAGGCAAAAATGTCAAAATTTGACATGTCCCAAAAACAGCTGAAAACACCTCAAAACAGCATGAAATAGCGTGCTGAGACACGCCATAGCATTAAAACCTGTAAAATGGCCAAAAACAACATAAAAATGCATGTTGAAAAATGACCGAAAAAGCAAGGCTATAGTAAGGCAAAAATGTCAAAATTTGACATGTCCCAAAAACAGCTGAAAACACCTCAAAACAGCATGAAATAGCGTGCTGAGACACGCCATAGCATTAAAACCTGTAAAAATGGCCAAAAACAACATAAAAATGCATGTTGAAAAATGACCGAAAAAGCAAGGCTATAGTAAGGCAAAAATGTCAAAATTTGACATGTCCCAAAAACAGCTGAAAACACCTCAAAACAGCATGAAATAGCGTGCTGAGACACGCCATAGCATTAAAACCTGTAAAATGGCCAAAAACAACATAAAAATGCATGTTGAAAAATGACCGAAAAAAGCAAGGCTATAGTAAGGCAAAAATGTCAAAATTTGACATGTCCCAAAAACAGCTGAAAACACCTCAAAACAGCATGAAATAGCGTGCTGAGACACATATAGCATTAAAACCTGTAAAATGGCCAAAAACAACATAAAATGCATGTTGAAAAATGACCGAAAAAGCAAGGCTATAGTAAGGCAAAAATGTCAAAATTTGACATGTCCCAAAAACAGCTGAAAACACCTCAAAACAGCATGAAATAAGCGTGCTGAGACACGCCATAGCATTAAAACCTGTAAAATGGCCAAAACAACATAAAAATGCATGTTGAAAAAATGACCGAAAAAGCAAGGCTATAGTAAGGCAAAAATGTCAAAATTTGACATGTCCCAAAAACAGCTGAAAACACCTCAAAACAGCATGAAATAGCGTGCTGAGACACGCCATAGCATTAAAACCTGTAAAATGGCCAAAAACAACATAAAAATGCATGTTGAAAAATGACCGAAAAAGCAAGGCTATAGTAAGGCAAAAATGTCAAAATTTGACATGTCCCAAAAACAGCTGAAAACACCTCAAAACAGCATGAAATAGCGTGCTGAGACACGCCATAGCATTAAAACCTGTAAAATGGCCAAAAACAACATAAAATGCATGTTGAAAAAATGACCGAAAAAGCAAGGCTATAGTAAGGCAAAATGTCAAAATTTGACATGTCCCAAAAACAGCTGAAAACACCTCAAAACAGCATGAAATAGCGTGCTGAGACACGTCATAGCATTAAAACCTGTAAAAATGGCCAAAAACAACATAAAAATGCATGTTGAAAAATGACCGAAAAAGCAAGGCTATAGTAAGGCAAAATGTCAAAATTTGACATGTCCCAAAAACAGCTGAAAACACCTCAAAACAGCATGAAATAGCGTGCTGAGACACGCCATAGCATTAAAACCTGTAAAATGGCCAAAAACAACATAAAAATGCATGTTGAAAAATGACCGAAAAAGCAAGGCTATAGTAAGGCAAAAATGTCAAAATTTGACATGTCCCAAAAACAGCTGAAAACACCTCAAAACAGCATGAAATAGCGTGCTGAGACACGCCATAGCATTAAAACCTGTAAAATGGCCAAAAACAACATAAAAATGCATGTTGAAAAATGACCGAAAAAAGCAAGGCTATAGTAAGGCAAAATGTCAAAATTTGACATGTCCCAAAAACAGCTGAAAACACCTCAAAACAGCATGAAATAGCGTGCTGAGACACGCCATAGCATTAAAACCTGTAAAATGGCCAAAACAACATAAAAAAGCAAGGTGAAAAAATGACCGAAAAAGCAAGGCTATAGTAAGGCAAAAATGTCAAAATTTGACATGTCCCAAAAACAGCTGAAAACACCTCAAAACAGCATGAAATAGCGTGCTGAGACACGCCATAGCATTAAAACCTGTAAAATGGCCAAAACAACATAAAAATGCATGTTGAAAAAATGACCGAAAAAGCAAGGCTATAGTAAGGCAAAATGTCAAAATTTGACATGTCCCAAAAACAGCTGAAAACACCTCAAAACAGCATGAAATAGCGTGCTGAGACACGCCATAGCATTAAAACCTGTAAAATGGCCAAAACAACATAAAAAATGCATGTTGAAAAAATGACCGAAAAAAGCAAGGCTATAGTAAGGCAAAAATGTCAAAATTTGACATGTCCCAAAAACAGCTGAAAACACCTCAAAACAGCATGAAATAGCGTGCTGAGACACGCCATAGCATTAAAACCTGTAAAATGGCCAAAAACAACATAAAAATGCATGTTGAAAAAATGACCGAAAAAGCAAGGCTATAGTAAAGGCAAAATGTCAAAATTTGACATGTCCCAAAAACAGCTGAAAACACCTCAAAACAGCATGAAATAGCGTGCTGAGACACGCCATAGCATTAAAACCTGTAAAATGGCCAAAAACAACATAAAAATGCATGTTGAAAAATGACCGAAAAAGCAAGGCTATAGTAAGGCAAAATGTCAAAATTTGACATGTCCCAAAAACAGCTGAAAACACCTCAAAACAGCATGAAATAGCGTGCTGAGACACGCCATAGCATTAAAACCTGTAAAATGGCCAAAAACAACATAAAAATGCATGTTGAAAAAATGACCGAAAAAAGCAAGGCTATAGTAAGGCAAAATGTCAAAATTTGACATGTCCCAAAAACAGCTGAAAACACCTCAAAACAGCATGAAATAGCGTGCTGAGACACGCCATAGCATTAAAACCTGTAAAATGGCCAAAACAACATAAAAATGCATGTTGAAAAAATGACCGAAAAAGCAAGGCTATAGTAAGGCAAAATGTCAAAATTTGACATGTCCCAAAAACAGCTGAAAACACCTCAAAACAGCATGAAATAGCGTGCTGAGACACGCCATAGCATTAAAACCTGTAAAATGGCCAAAAACAACATAAAATGCATGTTGAAAAAATGACCGAAAAAAGCAAGGCTATAGTAAGGCAAAAATGTCAAAATTTGACATGTCCCAAAAACAGCTGAAAACACCTCAAAACAGCATGAAATAGCGTGCTGAGACACGCCATAGCATTAAAACCTGTAAAATGGCCAAAACAACATAAAATGCATGTTGAAAAATGACCGAAAAAGCAAGGCTATAGTAAGGCAAAAATGTCAAAATTTGACATGTCCCAAAAACAGCTGAAAACACCTCAAAACAGCATGAAATAGCGTGCTGAGACACGCCATAGCATTAAAACCTGTAAAAATGGCCAAAAACAACATAAAAATGCATGTTGAAAAAATGACCGAAAAAGCAAGGCTATAGTAAGGCAAAATGTCAAAATTTGACATGTCCCAAAAACAGCTGAAAACACCTCAAAACAGCATGAAATAGCGTGCTGAGACACGCCATAGCATTAAAACCTGTAAAATGGCCAAAAACAACATAAAAATGCATGTTGAAAAATGACCGAAAAAGCAAGGCTATAGTAAGGCAAAATGTCAAAATTTGACATGTCCCAAAAACAGCTGAAAACACCTCAAAACAGCATGAAATAGCGTGCTGAGACACGCCATAGCATTAAAACCTGTAAAATGGCCAAAAACAACATAAAAAATGCATGTTGAAAAAATGACCGAAAAAGCAAGGCTATAGTAAGGCAAAAATGTCAAAATTTGACATGTCCCAAAAACAGCTGAAAACACCTCAAAACAGCATGAAATAGTGCTGAGACACGCAATAGCATTAAAACCTGTAAAAATGGCCAAAAACAACATAAAAATGCATGTTGAAAAAATGACCGAAAAAGCAAGGCTATAGTAAGGCAAAAATGTCAAAATTTGACATGTCCCAAAAACAGCTGAAAACACCTCAAAACAGCATGAAATAGCGTGCTGAGACACGCCATAGTATTAAAACCTGTAAAATGGCCAAAAACAACATAAAAATGCATGTTGAAAAATGACCGAAAAAAGCAAGGCTATAGTAAGGCAAAATGTCAAAATTTGACATGTCCCAAAAACAAGCTGAAAACACCTCAAAACAGCATGAAATAAGCGTGCTGAGACACGCCATAGCATTAAAACCTGTAAAATGGCCAAAAACAACATAAAAATGCATGTTGAAAAATGACCGAAAAAAGCAAGGCTATAGTAAGGCAAAAATGTCAAAATTTGACATGTCCCAAAAACAGCTGAAAACACCTCAAAACAGCATGAAATAGCGTGCTGAGACACGCCATAGCATTAAAACCTGTAAAATGGCCAAAAACAACATAAAAATGCATGTTGAAAAATGACCGAAAAAAGCAAGGCTATAGTAAGGCAAAAATGTCAAAATTTGACATGTCCCAAAAACAGCTGAAAACACCTCAAAACAGCATGAAATAGCGTGCTGAGACACGCCATAGCATTAAAACCTGTAAAATGGCCAAAAACAACATAAAAATGCATGTTGAAAAAATGACCGAAAAAAGCAAGGCTATAGTAAGGCAAAATGTCAAAATTTGACATGTCCCAAAAACAGCTGAAAACACCTCAAAACAGCATGAAATAGCGTGCTGAGACACGCCATAGCATTAAAACCTGTAAAATGGCCAAAAACAACATAAAATGCATGTTGAAAAAATGACCGAAAAAGCAAGGCTATAGTAAGGCAAAATGTCAAAATTTGACATGTCCCAAAAACAAGCTGAAAACACCTCAAAACAGCATGAAATAGCGTGCTGAGACACGCCATAGCATTAAAACCTGTAAAATGGCCAAAACAACATAAAAATGCATGTTGAAAAATGACCGAAAAAAGCAAGGCTATAGTAAGGCAAAAATGTCAAAATTTGACATGTCCCAAAAACAGCTGAAAACACCTCAAAACAGCATGAAATAAGTGCTGAGACACGCCATAGCATTAAAACCTGTAAAATGGCCAAAAACAACATAAAATGCATGTTGAAAAATGACCGAAAAAGCAAGGCTATAGTAAGGCAAAATGTCAAAATTTGACATGTCCCAAAAACAGCTGAAAACACCTCAAAACAGCATGAAATAGCGTGCTGAGACACGTCATAGCATTAAAACCTGTAAAAATGGCCAAAAACAACATAAAAATGCATGTTGAAAAAATGACTGAAAAGCAAGGCTATAGTAAGGCAAAAATGTCAAAATTTGACATGTCCCAAAAACAGCTGAAAACACCTCAAAACAGCATGAAATAGCGTGCTGAGACACGCCATAGCATTAAAACCTGTAAAATGGCCAAAAACAACATAAAAATGCATGTTGAAAAATGACCGAAAAAAGCAAGGCTATAGTAAGGCAAAATGTCAAAATTTGACATGTCCCAAAAACAGCTGAAAACACCTCAAAACAGCATGAAATAGCGTGCTGAGACACGCCATAGCATTAAAACCTGTAAAATGGCCAAAAACAACATAAAAATGCATGTTGAAAAATGACCAAAAAGCAAGGCTATAGTAAGGCAAAATGTCAAAATTTGACATGTCCCAAAAACAGCTGAAAACACCTCAAAACAGCATGAAATAGCGTGCTGAGACACGCCATAGCATTAAAACCTGTTAAAATGGCCAAAAACAACATAAAAATGCATGTTGAAAAAATGACCGAAAAAGCAAGGCTATAGTAAGGCAAAAATGTCAAAATTTGACATGTCCCAAAAACAGCTGAAAACACCTCAAAACAGCATGAAATAGCGTGCTGAGACACGCCATAGCATTAAAACCTGTAAAAATGGCCAAAAACAACATAAAAATGCATGTTGAAAAAATGACCGAAAAAGCAAGGCTATAGTAAGGCAAAAATGTCAAAATTTGACATGTCCCAAAAACAGCTGAAAACACCTCAAAACAGCATGAAATAGCGTGCTGAGACACGCCATAGCATTAAAACCTGTAAAATGGCCAAAAACAACATAAAAATGCATGTTGAAAAATGACCGAAAAAAGCAAGGCTATAGTAAAGGCAAAAATGTCAAAATTTGACATGTCCCAAAAACAGCTGAAAACACCTCAAAACAGCATGAAATAGCGTGCTGAGACACGCCATAGCATTAAAACCTGTAAAATGGCCAAAAACAACATAAAATGCATGTTGAAAAATGACCGAAAAAAGCAAGGCTATAGTAAGGCAAAATGTCAAAATTTGACATGTCCCAAAAACAGCTGAAAACACCTCAAAACAGCATGAAATAGCGTGCTGAGACACGCCATAGCATTAAAACCTGTAAAAATGGCCAAAAACAACATAAAAATGCATGTTGAAAAAATGACCGAAAAAGCAAGGCTATAGTAAGGCAAAAATGTCAAAATTTGACATGTCCCAAAAACAGCTGAAAACACCTCAAAACAGCATGAAATAGCGTGCTGAGACACGCCATAGCATTAAAACCTGTAAAATGGCCAAAAACAACATAAAAATGCATGTTGAAAAAATAACCGAAAAAGCAAGGCTATAGTAAGGCAAAAATGTCAAAATTTGACATGTCCCAAAAACAGCTGAAAACACCTCAAAACAGCATGAAATAGCGTGCTGAGACACGCCATAGCATTAAAACCTGTAAAATGGCCAAAAACAACATAAAAATGCATGTTGAAAAATGACCGAAAAAAGCAAGGCTATAGTAAGGCAAAAATGTCAAAATTTGACATGTCCCAAAAACAGCTGAAACCACCTCAAAACAGCATGAAATAGCGTGCTGAGACACGCCATAGCATTAAAACCTGTAAAATGGCCAAAAACAACATAAAAATGCATGTTGAAAAAATGACCGAAAAAAGCAAGGCTATAGTAAGGCAAAATGTCAAAATTTGACATGTCCCAAAAACAGCTGAAAACACCTCAAAACAGCATGAAATAGCGTGCTGAGACACGCCATAGCATTAAAACCTGTAAAATGGCCAAAAACAACATAAAATGCATGTTGAAAAAATGACCGAAAAAGCAAGGCTATAGTAAGGCAAAATGTCAAAATTTGACATGTCCCAAAAACAGCTGAAAACACCTCAAAACAGCATGAAATAGCGTGCTGAGACACGCCATAGCATTAAAACCTGTAAAATGGCCAAAAACAACATAAAATGCATGTTGAAAAATGACCGAAAAAGCAAGGCTATAGTAAGGCAAAATGTCAAAATTTGACATGTCCCAAAAACAGCTGAAAACACCTCAAAACAGCATGAAATAGCGTGCTGAGACACGCCATAGCATTAAAACATGTAAAAATGGCCAAAAACAACATAAAAATGCATGTTGAAAAATGACCGAAAAAGCAAGGCTATAGTAAGGCAAAAATGTCAAAATTTGACATTTCCCAAAAACAGCTGAAAATACCTCAAAACAGCATGAAATAGCGTGCTGAGACACGCCATAGCATTAAAACCTGTAAAATGGCCAAAAACAACATAAAATGCATGTTGAAAAATGACCGAAAAAAGCAAGGCTATAGTAAGGCAAAAATGTCAAAATTTGACATGTCCCAAAAACAGCTGAAAACACCTCAAAACAACATGAAATAGCGTGCTGAGACACGCCATAGCATTAAAACCTGTAAAATGGCCAAAAACAACATAAAAATGCATGTTGAAAAAATGACCGAAAAAGCAAGGCTATAGTAAGGCAAAATGTCAAAATTTGACATGTCCCAAAAACAGCTGAAAACACCTCAAAACAGCATGAAATAGCGTGCTGAGACACGCCATAGCATTAAAACCTGTAAAATGGCCAAAAACAACATAAAAATGCATGTTGAAAAAATGACCGAAAAAGCAAGGCTATAGTAAGGCAAAAATGTCAAAATTTGACATGTCCCAAAAACAGCTGAAAACACCTCAAAACAGCATGAAATAGCGTGCTGAGACACGCCATAGCATTAAAACCTGTAAAATGGCCAAAAACAACATAAAAATGCATGTTGAAAAATGACCGAAAAAAGCAAGGCTATAGTAAGGCAAAATGTCAAAATTTGACATGTCCCAAAAACAGCTGAAAACACCTCAAAACAGCATGAAATAGCGTGCTGAGACACGCCATAGCATTAAAACCTGTAAAAACGGCCAAAAACAACATAAAAATGCATGTTGAAAAATGACCGAAAAAGCAAGGCTATAGTAAGGCAAAATGTCAAAATTTGACATGTCCCAAAAACAGCTGAAAACACCTCAAAACAGCATGAAATAGCGTGCTGAGACACGCCATAGCATTAAAACCTGTAAAATGGCCAAAAACAACATAAAATGCATGTTGAAAAATGACCGAAAAAGCAAGGCTATAGTAAGGCAAAATGTCAAAATTTGACATGTCCCAAAAACAGCTGAAAACACCTCAAAACAGCATGAAATAGCGTGCTGAGACACGCCATAGCATTAAAACCTGTAAAATGGCCAAAAACAACATAAAAATGCATGTTGAAAAATGACCGAAAAAGCAAGGCTATAGTAAGGCAAAATGTCAAAATTTGACATGTCCCAAAAACAGCTGAAAACACCTCAAAACAGCATGAAATAGCGTGCTGAGACACGCCATAGCATTAAAACCTGTAAAATGGCCAAAAACACCATAACAATACATGTTGAAAAAATGACCGAAAAAGCAAGGCTATAGTAAGGCAAAAATGTCAAAATGTGACATGTCCCAAAAAAAGCTGAAAACACCTCAAAACAGCATAAAATAGCGTGCAAAGACACGCCATAGCATTAAAACCTGTAAAATGGCCAAAAACAACATAAAAATGCATGTTGAAAAATGACCGAAAAAAGCAAGGCTATAGTAAAGGCAAAAATGTCAAAATTTGACATGTCCCAAAAACAGCTGAAAACACCTCAAAACAGCATGAAATAGCGTGCTGAGACACGCCATAGCATTAAAACCTGTAAAATGGCCAAAACAACATAAAAATGCATGTTGAAAAATGACCGAAAAAGCAAGGCTATAGTAAGGCAAAATGTCAAAATTTGACATGTCCCAAAAACAGCTGAAAACACCTCAAAACAGCATGAAATAGCGTGCTGAGACACGCCATAGCATTAAAACCTGTAAAATGGCCAAAACAACATAAAAATGCATGTTGAAAAAATGACCGAAAAAGCAAGGCTATAGTAAGGCAAAATGTCAAAATTTGACATGTCCCAAAAACAGCTGAAAACACCTCAAAACAGCATGAAATAGCGTGCTGAGACACGCCATAGCATTAAAACCTGTAAAATGGCCAAAAACAACATAAAAATGCATGTTGAAAAATGACCGAAAAAGCAAGGCTATAGTAAGGCAAAATGTCAAAATTTGACATGTCCCAAAAACAGCTGAAAACACCTCAAAACAGCATGAAATAGCGTGCTGAGACACGCCATAGCATTAAAACCTGTAAAATGGCCAAAAACAACATAAAAATGCATGTTGAAAAAATGACCGAAAAAGCAAGGCTATAGTAAGGCAAAATGTCAAAATTTGACATGTCCCAAAAACAGCTGAAAACACCTCAAAACAGCATGAAATAGCGTGCTGAGACACGCCATAGCATTAAAACCTGTAAAATGGCCAAAACAACATAAAAATGCATGTTGAAAAAATGACCGAAAAAGCAAGGCTATAGTAAGGCAAAAATGTCAAAATTTGACATGTCCCAAAAACAGCTGAAAACACCTCAAAACAGCATGAAATAGCGTGCTGAGACACGCCATAGCATTAAAACCTGTAAAATGGCCAAAAACAACATAAAATGCATGTTGAAAAATGACCGAAAAAGCAAGGCTATAGTAAGGCAAAAATGTCAAAATTTGACATGTCCCAAAAACAGCTGAAAACACCTCAAAACAGCATGAAATAGCGTGCTGAGACACGCCATAGCATTAAAACCTGTAAAATGGCCAAAAACAACATAAAAATGCATGTTGAAAAATGACCGAAAAAAGCAAGGCTATAGTAAGGCAAAATGTCAAAATTTGACATGTCCCAAAAACAGCTGAAAACACCTCAAAACAGCATGAAATAGCGTGCTGAGACACGCCATAGCATTAAAACCTGTAAAATGGCCAAAAACAACATAAAAATGCATGTTGAAAAAATGACCGAAAAAGCAAGGCTATAGTAAGGCAAAATGTCAAAATTTGACATGTCCCAAAAACAGCTGAAAACACCTCAAAACAGCATGAAATAGCGTGCTGAGACACGCCATAGCATTAAAACCTGTAAAAATGGCCAAAAACAACATAAAAATGCATGTTGAAAAATGACCGAAAAAGCAAGGCTATAGTAAGGCAAAATGTCAAAATTTGACATGTCCCAAAAACAGCTGAAAACACCTCAAAACAGCATGAAATAGCGTGCTGAGACACGCCATAGCATTAAAACCTGTAAAATGGCCAAAAACAACATAAAAATGCATGTTGAAAAAATGACCGAAAAAAGCAAGGCTATAGTAAGGCAAAAATGTCAAAATTTGACATGTCCCAAAAACAGCTGAAAACACCTCAAAACAGCATGAAATAGCGTGCTGAGACACGCCATAGCATTAAAACCTGTAAAATGGCCAAAAACAACATAAAAATGCATGTTGAAAAAATGACCGAAAAAAGCAAGGCTATAGTAAAGGCAAAAATGTCAAAATTTGACATGTCCCAAAAACAGCTGAAAACACCTCAAAACAGCATGAAATAGCGTGCTGAGACACGCCATAGCATTAAAACCTGTAAAATGGCCAAAAACAACATAAAAATGCATGTTGAAAAAATGACCGAAAAAGCAAGGCTATAGTAAGGCAAAAATGTCAAAATTTGACATGTCCCAAAAACAGCTGAAAACACCTCAAAACAGCATGAAATAGCGTGCTGAGACACGCCATAGCATTAAAACCTGTAAAATGGCCAAAAACAACATAAAAATGCATGTTGAAAAATGACCGAAAAAGCAAGGCTATAGTAAGGCAAAATGTCAAAATTTGACATGTCCCAAAAACAGCTGAAAACACCTCAAAACAGCATGAAATAGCGTGCTGAGACACGCCATAGCATTAAAACCTGTAAAATGGCCAAAACAACATAAAAATGCATGTTGAAAAATGACCGAAAAAAGCAAGGCTAGAGTAAGGCTAAAATGTCAAAATTTGATACGTCCCGATTACAGCTGAAAACACCTCAAAACAGCATGAAATAGCGTGCTGAGACACGCCATAGCATTAAAACCTGTAAAATGGCCAAAACAACATAAAAATGCATGTTGAAAAAATGACCGAAAAAAGCAAGGCTATAGTAAGGCAAAATGTCAAAATTTGACATGTCCCAAAAACAGCTGAAAACACCTCAAAACAGCATGAAATAGCGTGCTGAGACACGCCATAGCATTAAAACCTGTAAAATGGCCAAAAACAACATAAAAATGCATGTTGAAAAAATGACCGAAAAAGCAAGGCTATAGTAAGGCAAAATGTCAAAATTTGACATGTCCCAAAAACAGCTGAAAACACCTCAAAACAGCATGAAATAGCGTGCTGAGACACGCCATAGCATTAAAACCTGTAAAATGGCCAAAAACAACATAAAAATGCATGTTGAAAAAATGACCGAAAAAGCAAGGCTATAGTAAGGCAAAATGTCAAAATTTGACATGTCCCAAAAACAGCTGAAAACACCTCAAAACAGCATGAAATAGCGTGCTGAGACACGCCATAGCATTAAAACCTGTAAAATGGCCAAAACAACATAAAAATGCATGTTGAAAAATGACCGAAAAAAGCAAGGCTATAGTAAGGCAAAAATATCAAAATTTGACATGTCCCAAAAACAGCTGAAAACACCTCAAAACAGCATGAAATAGCGTGCTGAGACACGCCATAGCATTAAAACCTGTAAAAATGGCCAAAAACAACATAAAAATGCATGTTGAAAAAATGACCGAAAAAGCAAGGCTATAGTAAGGCAAAATGTCAAAATTTGACATGTCCCAAAAACAGCTGAAAACACCTCAAAACAGCATGAAATAGCGTGCTGAGACACGCCATAGCATTAAAACCTGTAAAATGGCCAAAACAACATAAAAATGCATGTTGAAAAAATGACCGAAAAAAGCAAGGCTATAGTAAGGCAAAATGTCAAAATTTGACATGTCCCAAAAACAGCTGAAAACACCTCAAAACAGCATGAAATAGCGTGCTGAGACACGCCATAGCATTAAAACCTGTAAAATGGCCAAAACAACATAAAAATGCATGTTGAAAAATGACCGAAAAAGCAAGGCTATAGTAAGGCAAAATGTCAAAATTTGACATGTCCCAAAAACAGCTGAAAACACCTCAAAACAGCATGAAATAGCGTGCTGAGACACGCCATAGCATTAAAACCTGTAAAATGGCCAAAAACAACATAAAAATGCATGTTGAAAAATGACCGAAAAAGCAAGGCTATAGTAAGGCAAAAATGTCAAAATTTGACATGTCCCAAAAACAGCTGAAAACACCTCAAAACAGCATGAAATAGCGTGCTGAGACACGCCATAGCATTAAAACCTGTAAAATGGCCAAAACAACATAAAATGCATGTTGAAAAAATGACCGAAAAAAGCAAGGCTATAGTAAGGCAAAAATGTCAAAATTTGACATGTCCCAAAAACAGCTGAAAACACCTCAAAACAGCATGAAATAGCGTGCTGAGACACGCCATAGCATTAAAACCTGTAAAATGGCCAAAAACAACATAAAAATGCATGTTGAAAAAATGACCGAAAAAAGCAAGGCTATAGTAAGGCAAAATGTCAAAATTTGACATGTCCCAAAAACAGCTGAAAACACCTCAAAACAGCATGAAATAGCGTGCTGAGACACGCCATAGCATTAAAACCTGTAAAAATGGCCAAAAACAACATAAAAATGCATGTTGAAAAAATGACCGAAAAAGCAAGGCTATAGTAAGGCAAAATGTCAAAATTTGACATGTCCCAAAAACAGCTGAAAACACCTCAAAACAGCATGAAATAGCGTGCTGAGACACGCCATAGCATTAAAACCTGTAAAAATGGCCAAAAACAACATAAAATGCATTTAGAAAAAATGACCGAAAAAGCAAGGCTATAGTAAGGCAAAATGTCAAAATTTGACATGTCCCAAAAACAGCTGAAAACACCTCAAAACAGCATGAAATAGCGTGCTGAGACACGCCATAGCATTAAAACCTGTAAAATGGCCAAAAAACAACATAAAATGCATGTTGAAAAAATGACCGAAAAAGCAAGGCTATAGTAAGGCAAAATGTCAAAATTTGACATGTCCCAAAAACAGCTGAAAACACCTCAAAACAGCATGAAATAGCGTGCTGAGACACGCCATAGCATTAAAACCTGTAAAATGGCCAAAAACAACATAAAAATGCATGTTGAAAAATGACCGAAAAAGCAAGGCTATAGTAAGGCAAAAATGTCAAAATTTGACATGTCCCAAAAACAGCTGAAAACACCTCAAAACAGCATGAAATAGCGTGCTGAGACACGCCATAGCATTAAAACCTGTAAAATGGCCAAAACAACATAAAATGCATGTTGAAAAAGTGACCGAAAACGCAACGCTATAGTAAGGCAACAATGTCAAAATCTGACATGTCCCAAAAACAGCTAAAAACACCTCAAAACAGCATGAAATAGCGTGCTGAGACACGCCATAGCATTAAAACCTGTAAAATGGCCAAAACAACATAAAAATGCATGTTGAAAAATGACCGAAAAAGCAAGGCTATAGTAAGGCAAAAATGTCAAAATTTGACATGTCCCAAAAACAGCTGAAAACACCTCAAAACAGCATGAAATAGCGTGCTGAGACACGCCATAGCATTAAAACCTGTAAAATGGCCAAAAACAACATAAAATGCATGTTGAAAAATGACCGAAAAAGCAAGGCTATAGTAAAGGCAAAAATGTCAAAATTTGACATGTCCCAAAAACAGCTGAAAACACCTCAAAACAGCATGAAATAGCGTGCTGAGACACGCCATAGCATTAAAACCTGTAAAATGGCCAAAAACAACATAAAAATGCATGTTGAAAAATGACCGAAAAAGCAAGGCTATAGTAAAGGCAAAATGTCAAAATTTGACATGTCCCAAAAACAGCTGAAAACACCTCAAAACAGCATGAAATAGCGTGCTGAGACACGCCATAGCATTAAAACCTGTAAAATGGCCAAAACAACATAAAAATGCATGTTGAAAAAATGACCGAAAAAGCAAGGCTATAGTAAGGCAAAAATGTCAAAATTTGACATGTCCCAAAAACAGCTGAAAACACCTCAAAACAGCATGAAATAGCGTGCTGAGACACGCCATAGCATTAAAACCTGTAAAAATGGCCAAAAACAACATAAAAATGCATGTTGAAAAAATGACCGAAAAAAGCAAGGCTATAGTAAGGCAAAAATGTCAAAATTTGACATGTCCCAAAAACAGCTGAAAACACCTCAAAACAGCATGAAATAGCGTGCTGAGACACGCCATAGCATTAAAACCTGTAAAATGGCCAAAACAACATAAAAATGCATGTTGAAAAATGACCGAAAAAGCAAGGCTATAGTAAAGGCAAAATGTCAAAATTTGACATGTCCCAAAAACAGCTGAAAACACCTCAAAACAGCATGAAATAGCGTGCTGAGACACGCCATAGCATTAAAACCTGTAAAATGGCCAAAAACAACATAAAAATGCATGTTGAAAAATGACCGAAAAAGCAAGGCTATAGTAAGGCAAAATGTCAAAATTTGACATGTCCCAAAAACAGCTGAAAACACCTCAAAACAGCATGAAATAGCGTGCTGAGACACGCCATAGCATTAAAACCTGTAAAATGGCCAAAAACAACATAAAAAATGAATGTTGAAAAAATGACCGAAAAAGCAAGGCTATAGTAAGGCAAAAATGTCAAAATTTGACATGTCCCAAAAACAGCTGAAAACACCTCAAAACAGCATGAAATAGCGTGCTGAGACACGCCATAGCATTAAAAACCTGTAAAATGGCCAAAAACAACATAAAAATGCATGTTGAAAAAATGACCGAAAAAGCAAGGCTATAGTAAGGCAAAATGTCAAAATTTGACATGTCCCAAAAACAGCTGAAAACACCTCAAAACAGCATGAAATAGCGTGCTGAGACACGCCATAGCATTAAAACCTGTAAAAAGGGCCAAACACAACATAAAAATGCATGTTGAAAAATGACCGAAAAAAGCAAGGCTATAGTAAGGCAAAATGTCAAAATTTGACATGTCCCAAAAACAGCTGAAAACACCTCAAAACAGCATGAAATAGCGTGCTGAGACACGCCATAGCATTAAAACCTGTAAAAATGGCCAAAAACAACATAAAAATGCATGTAGAAAAAATGACCGAAAAGCAAGGCTATAGTAAGGCAAAATGTCAAAATTTGACATGTCCCAAAAACAGCTGAAAACACCTCAAAACAGCATGAAATAGCGTGCTGAGACACGCCATAGCATTAAAACCTGTAAAAATGGCGAAAAACAACATAAAAAATGCATGTTGAAAAATGACCGAAAAAGCAAGGCTATAGTAAGGCAAAAATGTCAAAATTTGACATGTCCCAAAAACAGCTGAAAACACCTCAAAACAGCATGAAATAGCGTGCTGAGACACGCCATAGCATTAAAACCTGTAAAATGGCCAAAAACAACATAAAACAGCATGTTGAAAAATGACCGAAAAACCCAGGCTAAAGTAAGGCAAAAATGTCAAAATTTGACATGTCCCAAAAACAGCTGAAAACACCTCAAAACAGCATGAAATAGCGTGCTGAGACACGCCATAGCATTAAAACCTGTAAAAATGGCCAAAAACAACATAAAAATGCATGTTGAAAAATGACCGAAAAAGAAAGGCTATAGTAAGGCAAAAATGTCAAAATTTGACATGTCCCAAAAACAGCTGAAAACACCTCAAAACAGCATGAAATAGCGTGCTGAGACACGCCATAGCATTAAAACCTGTAAAATGGCCAAAAACAACATAAAACAGCATGTTGAAAAATGACAGAAAAAACAAGGCTATAGTAAAGCAAAAATGTCAAAATTTGACATGTCCCAAAAACAGCTGAAAACACCTCAAAACAGCATGAAATAGCGTGCTGAGACACGCCATAGCATTAAAACCTGTAAAATGGCCAAAAACAACATAAAAATGCATGTTGAAAAATGACCGAAAAAGCAAGGCTATAGTAAGGCAAAAATGTCAAAATTTGACATGTCCCAAAAACAGCTGAAAACACCTCAAAACAGCATGAAATAGCGTGCTGAGACACGCCATAGCATAACATTAAAACCTGTAAAATGGCCAAAAACAACATAAAAATGCATGTTCAAAAATGACCGAAAAAGCAAGGCTATAGTAAGGCAAAAATGTCAAAATTTGACATGTCCCAAAAACAGCTGAAAACACCTCAAAACAGCATGAAATAGCGTGCTGAGACACGCCATAGCATTAAAACCTGTAAAATGGCCAAAAACAACATAAAACAGCATGTTGAAAAATGACCGAAAAAGCAAGGCTATAGTAAAGGCAAAAATGTCAAAATTTGACATGTCCCAAAACAGCTGAAAACACCTCAAAACAGCATGAAATAGCGTGCTGAGACACGCCATAGCATTAAAACCTGTAAAATGGCCAAAACAACATAAAATGCATGTTGAAAAAATGACTGAAAAGGCAAGGCTATAGTAGGGCAAAAATGTCAAAATATGACATCCCAAAAACAGCTTAAAACACCTCAAAACAGCATGAAATAAGCGTGCTGAGACACGCCATAGCATTAAAACCTGTAAAATGGCCAAAAACAACATAAAAATGCATGTTGAAAAAATGACCGAAAAAAGCAAGGCTATAGTAAGGCAAAATGTCAAAATTTGACATGTCCCAAAAACAGCTGAAAACACCTCAAAACAGCATGAAATAGCGTGCTGAGACACGCCATAGCATTAAAACCTGTAAAATGGCCAAAAACAACATAAAACAGCATGTTGAAAAAATGACCGAAAAAGCAAGGCTATAGTAAGGCAAAATGTCAAAATTTGACATGTCCCAAAAACAGCTGAAAACACCTCAAAACAGCATGAAATAGCGTGCTGAGACACGCCATAGCATTAAAACCTGTAAAAATGGCCAAAAACAACATAAAAATGCATGTTGAAAAATGACCGAAAAAGCAAGGCTATAGTAAGGCAAAATGTCAAAATTTGACATGTCCCAAAACAGCTGAAAACACCTCAAAACAGCATGAAATAGCGTGCTGAGACACGCCATAGCATTAAAACCTGTAAAATGGCCAAAAACAACATAAAAATGCATGTTGAAAAAATGACCGAAAAAGCAAGGCTATAGTAAGGCAAAATGTCAAAATTTGACATGTCCCAAAAACAGCTGAAAACACCTCAAAACAGCATGAAATAGCGTGCTGAGACACGCCATAGCATTAAAACCTGTAAAATGGCCAAAACAACATAAAAATGCATGTTGAAAAAATGACCGAAAAAGCAAGGCTATAGTAAGGCAAAATGTCAAAATTTGACATGTCCCAAAAACAACTGAAAACACCTCAAAACAGCATGAAATAGCGTGCTGAGACACGCCATAGCATTAAAACCTGTAAATATGGCCAAAAACAACAAAAAACAGCATGTTGAAAAATCACCGAAAAAGCAAGGCTATAGTAAGGCAAAAATGTCAAAATTTGACATGTCCCAAAAACAGCTGAAAACACCTCAAAACTGCATGAAATAGCGTGCTGAGACACGCAATAGCATTAAAACACATAAAAATGGCCAAAACAACATAAAACAGCATGTTGAAAAAATGACCAAAAAGCAAGGCTATAGTAAGGCAAAATGTCAAAATTTGACATGTCCCAAAAACAGCTGAAAACACCTCAAAACAGCATGAAATAGCGTGCTGAGACACGCCATAGCATTAAAACCTGTAAAATGGCCAAAAACAACATAAAACAGCATGTTGAAAAATGACCGAAAAAGCAAGGCTATAGTAAAGGCAAAAATGTCAAAATTTGACATGTCCCAAAAACAGCTGAAAACACCTCAAAACAGCATGAAATAGCGTGCTGAGACACGCCATAGCATTAAAACCTGTAAAATGGCCAAAAACAACATAAAAATGCATGTTGAAAAAATGACCGAAAAAGCAAGGCTATAGTAAGGCAAAAATGTCAAAATTTGACATGTCCCAAAAACAGCTGAAAACACCTCAAAACAGCATGAAATAGCGTGCTGAGACACGCCATAGCATTAAAACCTGTAAAAATGGCCAAAAACAACATAAAAATGCATGTTGAAAAAATGACCGAAAAAGCAAGGCTATAGTAAGGCAAAATGTCAAAATTTGACATGTCCCAAAAACAGCTGAAAACACCTCAAAACAGCATGAAATAGCGTGCTGAGACACGCCATAGCATTAAAACCTGTAAAATGGCCAAAAACAACATAAAACAGCATGTTGAAAAAATGACCGAAAAAGCAAGGCTATAGTAAAGGCAAAAATGTCAAAATTTGACATGTCCCAAAAACAGCTGAAAACACCTCAAAACAGCATGAAATAGCGTGCTGAGACACGCCATAGCATTAAAACCTGTAAAATGGCCAAAACAACATAAAAATGCATGTTGAAAAAATGACCGAAAAAGCAAGGCTATAGTAAGGCAAAATGTCAAAATTTGACATGTCCCAAAAACAGCTGAAAACACCTCAAAACAGCATGAAATAGCGTGCTGAGACACGCCATAGCATTAAAACCTGTAAAAATGGCCAAAAACAACATAAAAATGCATGTTGAAAAATGACCGAAAAAGCAAGGCTATAGTAAGGCAAAAATGTCAAAATTTGACATGTCCCAAAAACAGCTGAAAACACCTCAAAACAGCATGAAATAGCGTGCTGAGACACGCCATAGCATTAAAACCTGTAAAATGGCCAAAAACAACATAAAAATGCATGTTGAAAAATGACCGAAAAAAGCAAGGCTATAGTAAGGCAAAAATGTCAAAATTTGACATGTCCCAAAAACAGCTGAAAACACCTCAAAACAGCATGAAATAGCGTGCTGAGACACGCCATAGCATTAAAACTTGTAAAAATGGCCAAAAACACCATAAAACAGCAAGTGAAAAAAGTGACCGAAAAAGCAAGGCTATAGTAAGGCAAAAATGTCAAAATTTGACATGTCCCAAAAACAGCTGAAAACACCTCAAAACAGCATGAAATAGCGTGCTGAGACACGCCATAACATTAAAACCTGTAAAATCGCCAAAAACACCATAAAACAGCATGTTGAAAAAATGACCGAAAAAGCAAGGCTATAGTAAGGCAAAAATGTCAAAATTTGACATGTCCCAAAAACAGCTGAAAACACCTCAAAACAGCATGAAATAGCGTGCTGAGACACGCCATAGCATTAAAACCTGTAAAAATGGCCAAAAACAACATAAAAATGCATGTTGAAAAATGACCGAAAAAAGCAAGGCTATAGTAAGGCAAAATGTCAAAATTTGACATGTCCCAAAAACAGCTGAAAACACCTCAAAACAGCATGAAATAGTGTGCTGAGACACGCCATAGCATTAAAACACATAAAAATGGCCAAAAACACCATAAAACAGCATGTTGAAAAAATGACCGAAAAAGCAAGGCTATAGTAAGGCAAAAATGTCAAAATTTGACATGTCCCAAAAACAGCTGAAAACACCTCAAAACAGCATGAAATAGCGTGCTGAGACACGTCATAGCATTAAAACCTGTAAAAATGGCCAAAAACAACATAAAAATGCATGTTGAAAAAATGACTGAAAAGCAAGGCTATAGTAAGGCAAAAATGTCAAAATTTGACATGTCCCAAAAACAGCTGAAAACACCTCAAAACAGCATGAAATAGCGTGCTGAGACACGCCATATAGCATTAAAACTTGTAAAATGGCCAAAAACAACATAAAACAGCATGTTGAAAAAATGACCGAAAAAGCAAGGCTATAGTAAGGCAAAAATGTCAAAATTTGACATGTCCCAAAAACAGCTGAAAACACCTCAAAACAGCATGAAATAGCGTGCTGAGACACGCCATAGCATTAAAACACATAAAAATGGCCAAAAACACCATAAAACAGCAAGTGAAAAAAGTGACCGAAAAAGCAAGGCTATAGTAAGGCAAAAATGTCAAAATTTGACATGTCCCAAAAACAGCTGAAAACACCTCAAAACAGCATGAAATAGTGTGCTGAGACACGCCATAGCATTAAAACACATAAAATGGCCAAAACACCATAAAACAGCATGTTGAAAAATGATCGAAAAAGCAAGGCTATAGTAAGGCAAAATGTCAAAATTTGACATGTCCCAAAAACAGCTGAAAACACCTCAAAACAGCATGAAATAGCGTGCTGAGACACGCCATAGCATTAAAACCTGTAAAAATGGCCAAAAACAACATAAAACAGCATGTTGAAAAAATGACCGAAAAAGCAAGGCTATAGTAAGGCAAAAATGTCAAAATTTGACATGTCCCAAAAACAGCTGAAAACACCTCAAAACAGCATGAAATAGCGTGCTGAGACACGCCATAGCATTAAAACCTGTAAAAATGGCCAAAAACAACATAAAAATGCATGTTGAAAAAATGACCGAAAAAGCAAGGCTATAGTAAGGCAAAAATGTCAAAATTTGACATGTCCCAAAAACAGCTGAAAACACCTCAAAACAGCATGAAATAGCGTGCTGAGACACGCCATAGCATTAAAACCTGTAAAAATGGCCGAAAACACCATAAAACAGCATGTTGAAAAAATGACCGAAAAAGCAAGGCTATAGTAAGGCAAAATGTCAAAATTTGACATGTCCCAAAAACAGCTGAAAACACCTCAAAACAGCATGAAATAGTGTGCTGAGACACGCCATAGCATTAAAACACATAAAATGGCCAAAACACCATAAAACAGCATATTGAATAAATGATTGAAAAAGCAAGGCTATAGTAAGGCAAAAATGTCAAAATTTGACATGTCCCAAAAACAGCTGAAAACACCTCAAAACAGCATGAAATAGCGTGCTGAGACACGCCATAGCATTAAAACCTGTAAAAATGGCCAAAAACAACATAAAAATGCATGTTGAAAAAATGACAGAAAAAGCAAGGCTATAGTAAGGCAAAAATGTCAAAATTTGACATGTCCCAAAAACAGCTGAAAACACCTCAAAACAGCATGAAATAGCGTGCTGAGACACGCCATAGCATTAAAACCTGTAAAATGGCCAAAAACAACATAAAAAATCATGTTGAAAAATGACCGAAAAAGCAAGGCTATAGTAAGGCAAAAATGTCAAAATTTGACATGTCCCAAAAACAGCTGAAAACACCTCAAAACAGCATGAAATAGCGTGCTGAGACACGCCATAGCATTAAAACTTGTAAAATGGCCAAAACAACTCCATAAAACAGCATGTTGAAAAAATGACCGAAAAAGCAAGGCTATAGTAAGGCAAAATGTCAAAATTTGACATGTCCCAAAAACAGCTGAAAACACCTCAAAACAGCATGAAATAGCGTGCTGAGACACGCCATAGCATTAAAACTTGTAAAACTGGCCAAAAACTCCATAAAACAGCAAGTGAAAAAGTGACCGAAAAAGCAAGGCTATAGTAAGGCAAAATGTCAAAATTTGACATGTCCCAAAAACAGCTGAAAACACCTCAAAACAGCATGAAATAGCGTGCTGAGACACGTCATAGCATAAAAACCTGTAAAAATGGCAAAAAACAACATAAAAAGGCATGTTGAAAAAATGACTGAAAAGCAAGGCTATAGTAAGGCAAAAATGTCAAAATTTGACATGTCCCAAAAACAGCTGAAAACACCTCAAAACAGCATGAAATAGTGTGCTGAGACACGCCATAACATTAAAACACATAAAAATGGCCAAAGACACCATAAAACAGCATGTTGAAAAAATGACCGAAAAAGCAAGGCTATAGTAAGGCAAAAATGTCAAAATTTGACATGTCCCAAAAACAGCTGAAAACACCTCAAAACAGCATGAAATAGCGTGCTGAGACACGCCATAGCATTAAAACCTGTAAAATGGCCAAAAACAACATAAAATGCATGTTGAAAAAATGACTGAAAAAAGCAAGGCTATAGTAAGGCAAAAATGTCAAAATTTGACATGTCCCAAAAACAGCTGAAAGCACCTCAAAACAGCATGAAATAGCGTGCTGAGACACGCCATAGCATTAAAACTTGTAAAAACTGCCCAAAACTCCATAAAACAGCAAGTGAAAAAAGTGACCGAAAAAGCAAGGCTATAGTAAAGGCAAAATGTCAAAATTTGACATGTCCCAAAAACAGCTGAAAACACCTCAAAACAGCATGAAATAGTGTGCTGAGACACGCCATAGCATTAAAACACATAAAATGGCCAAAGACACCATAAAACAGCATGTTGAATAAATGACCGAAAAAGCAAGGCTATAGTAAGGCAAAAATGTCAAAATTTGACATGTCCCAAAAACAGCTGAAAACACCTCAAAACAGCATGAAATAGCGTGCTGAGACCCGCCATAGCATTAAAACCTGTAAAATGGCCAAAAACAACATAAAATGCATGTTGAAAAAATGACCGAAAAAGCAAGGCTATAGTAAGGCAAAATGTCAAAATTTGACATGTCCCAAAAACAGCTGAAAACACCTCAAAACAGCATGAAATAGCGTGCTGAGACACGCCATAGCATTAAAACCTGTAAAATGGCCAAAAACAACATAAAAATGCATGTTGAAAAAATGACCGAAAAAGCAAGGCTATAGTAAGGCAAAAATGTCAAAATTTGACATGTCCCAAAAACAGCTGAAAACACCTCAAAACAGCATGAAATAGCGTGCTGAGACCCGCCATAGCATTAAAACCTGTAAAATGGCCAAAACAACATAAAAATGCATGTTGAAAAATGACCGAAAAAAGCAAGGCTATAGTAAGGCAAAAATGTCAAAATTTGACATGTCCCAAAAACAGCTGAAAACACCTCAAAACAGCATGAAATAAGCGTGCTGAGACACGCCATAGCATTAAAACCTGTAAAATGGCCCAAAACAACATAAAACAGCATGTTGAAAAAATGACCGAAAAAAGCAAGGCTATAGTAAGGCAAAAATGTCAAAATTTGACATGTCCCAAAAACAGCTGAAAACACCTCAAAACAGCATGAAATAGCGTGCTGAGACACGCCATAGCATTAAAACCTGTAAAATGGCCAAAAACAACATAAAAATGCATGTTGAAAAAATGACCGAAAAAGCAAGGCTATAGTAAAGGCAAAATGTCAAAATTTGACATGTCCCAAAAACAGCTGAAAACACCTCAAAACAGCATGAAATAGCGTGCTGAGACACGCCATAGCATTAAAACCTGTAAAATGGCCAAAAACAACATAAAACAGCATGTTGAAAAAATGACCGAAAAAAGCAAGGCTATAGTAAGGCAAAATGTCAAAATTTGACATGTCCCAAAAACAGCTGAAAACACCTCAAAACAGCATGAAATAGCGTGCTGAGACACGCCATAGCATTAAAACCTGTAAAATGGCCAAAAACAACATAAAAATGCATGTTGAAAAAATGACCGAAAAAAGCAAGGCTATAGTAAGGCAAAATGTCAAAATTTGACATGTCCCAAAAACAGCTGAAAACACCTCAAAACAGCATGAAATAGCGTGCTGAGACACGCCATAGCATTAAAACTTGTAAAATGGCCAAAAACAACATAAAAATGCATGTTGAAAAAATGACCGAAAAAGCAAGGCTATAGTAAGGCAAAATGTCAAAATTTGACATGTCCCAAAAACAGCTGAAAACACCTCAAAACAGCATGAAATAGCGTGCTGAGACACGCCATAGCATTAAAACCTGTAAAATGGCCAAAAACAACATAAAAATGCATGTTGAAAAAATGACCGAAAAAAGCAAGGCTATAGTAAAGGCAAAAATGTCAAAATTTGACATGTCCCAAAAACAGCTGAAAACACCTCAAAACAGCATGAAATAGCGTGCTGAGACACGCCATAGCATTAAAACACATAAAATGGCCAAAAACACCATAAAACAGCATGTTGAAAAATGACCGAAAAAGCAAGGCTATAGTAAGGCAAAATGTCAAAATTTGACATGTCCCAAAAACAGCTGAAAACACCTCAAAACAGCATGAAATAGCGTGCTGAGACACGCCATAGCATTAAAACCTGTAAAATGGCCAAAAACAACATAAAACAGCATGTTGAAAAAATGACCGAAAAAGCAAGGCTATAGTAAGGCAAAATGTCAAAATTTGACATGTCCCAAAAACAGCTGAAAACACCTCAAAACAGCATGAAATAGCGTGCTGAGACACGCCATAGCATTAAAACCTGTAAAATGGCCAAAAACAACATAAAACAGCATGTTGAAAAATGACCGAAAAAGCAAGGCTATAGTAAGGCAAAATGTCAAAATTTGACATGTCCCAAAAACAGCTGAAAACACCTCAAAACAGCATGAAATAGCGTGCTGAGACACGCCATAGCATTAAAACCTGTAAAATGGCCAAAAACAACATAAAAATGCATGTTGAAAAAATGACCGAAAAAGCAAGGCTATAGTAAAGGCAAAAATGTCAAAATTTGACATGTCCCAAAACAGCTGAAAACACCTCAAAACAGCATGAAATAGCGTGCTGAGACACGCCATAGCATTAAAACCTGTAAAATGGCCAAAACACCATAAAATGCATGTTGAAAAAATGACCGAAAAAAGCAAGGCTATAGTAAAGGCAAAAATGTCAAAATTTGACATGTCCCAAAAACAGCTGAAAGCACCTCAAAACAGCATGAAATAGCGTGCTGAGACACGCCATAGCATTAAAACTTGTAAAAATTGCCCAAAACAACATAAAACAGCACGTTGAAAAAGTGACCGAAAAAGCAAGGCTATAGTAAGGCAAAATGTCAAAATTTGACATGTCCCAAAAACAGCTGAAAACACCTCAAAACAGCATGAAATAGCGTGCTGAGACACGCCATAGCATTAAAACCTGTAAAATGGCCAAAAACAACATAAAAATGCATGTTGAAAAATGACCGAAAAAGCAAGGCTATAGTAAGGCAAAATGTCAAAATTTGACATGTCCCAAAAACAGCTGAAAACACCTCAAAACAGCATGAAATAGCGTGCTGAGACACGCCATAGCATTAAAACCTGTAAAATGGCCAAAAACAACATAAAAATGCATGTTGAAAAATGACCGAAAAAGCAAGGCTATAGTAAGGCAAAATGTCAAAATTTGACATGTCCCAAAAACAGCTGAAAACACCTCAAAACAGCATGAAATAAGTGCTGAGACACGCCATAGCATTAAAACTTGTAAAAATGGCCAAAACACCATAAAACAGCAAGTGAAAAAAATGACCGAAAAAGCAAGGCTATAGTAAGGCAAAAATGTCAAAATTTGACATGTCCCAAAAACAGCTGAAAACACCTCAAAACAGCATGAAATAGCGTGCTGAGACCCGCCATAGCATTAAAACCTGTAAAATGGCCAAAAACAACATAAAATGCATGTTGAAAAAATGACCGAAAAAGCAAGGCTATAGTAAGGCAAAATGTCAAAATTTGACATGTCCCAAAAACAGCTGAAAACACCTCAAAACAGCATGAAATAGCGTGCTGAGACACGCCATAGCATTAAAACACATAAAATGGCCAAAAACAACTCCATAAAACAGCAAGTGAAAAAAGTGACCGAAAAAGCAAGGCTATAGTAAGGCAAAATGTCAAAATTTGACATGTCCCAAAAACAGCTGAAAACACCTCAAAACAGCATGAAATAGCGTGCTGAGACACGCCATAGCATTAAAACACATAAAATGGCCAAAAACACCATAAAACAGCATGTTGAATAAATGACCGAAAAAGCAAGGCTATAGTCAGGCAAAAATGTCAAAATTTGACATGTCCCAAAAACAGCTGAAAACACCTCAAAACAGCATGAAATAATGCTGAGACACGCCATAGCATTAAAACCTGTAAAATGGCCAAAAACAACATAAAAATGCATGTTGAAAAAATGACCGAAAAAAGCAAGGCTATAGTAAAGGCAAAATGTCAAAATTTGACATGTCCCAAAAACAGCTGAAAACACCTCAAAACAGCATGAAATAGCGTGCTGAGACACGCCATAGCATTAAAACCTGTAAAAATGGCCAAAAACAACATAAAAATGCTGTTGAAAAAATGAACGAAAAAGCAAGGCTATAGTAAGGCAAAATGTCAAAATTTGACATGTCCCAAAAACAGCTGAAAACACCTCAAAACAGCATGAAATAGCGTGCTGAGACACGCCATAGCATTAAAACTTGTAAAACGGCCCAAAACTCCATAAAACAGCAAGTGAAAAAGTGACCGAAAAAAGCAAGGCTATAGTAAGGCAAAATGTCAAAATTTGACATGTCCCAAAAACAGCTGAAAACACCTCAAAACAGCATGAAATAGCGTGCTGAGACACGCCATAGCATTAAAACCTGTAAAATGGCCAAAACAACATAAAAATGCATGTTGAAAAAATGACCGAAAAAAGCAAGGCTATAGTAAGGCAAAAATGTCAAAATTTGACATGTCCCAAAAACAGCTGAAAACACCTCAAAACAGCATGAAATAGCGTGCTGAGACACGCCATAGCATTAAAACTTGTAAAAACGGCCCAAAACTCCATAAAACAGCAAGTGAAAAAAGTGACCGAAAAAGCAAGGCTATAGTAAGGCAAAAATGTCAAAATTTGACATGTCCCAAAAACAGCTGAAAACACCTCAAAACAGCATGAAATAGTGTGCTGAGACACGCCATAGCATTAAAACCTGTAAAAATGGCCAAAAACAACATAAAAATGCAAGTTGAAAAATGACCCGAAAAAAGCAAGGCTATAGTAAGGCAAAAATGTCAAAATTTGACATGTCCCAAAAACAGCTGAAAACACCTCAAAACAGCATGAAATAGCGTGCTGAGACACGCCATAGCATTAAAACTTGTAAAAACGGCCAAAAACTCCATAAAACAGCAAGTGAAAAAAGTGACCGAAAAAGCAAGGCTATAGTAAGGCAAAAATGTCAAAATTTGACATGTCCCAAAAACAGCTGAAAACACCTCAAAACAGCATGAAATAGCGTGCTGAGACACGCCATAGCATTAAAACCTGTAAAATGGCCAAAAACAACATAAAAATGCATGTTGAAAAAATGACAGAAAAAGCAAGGCTATAGTAAGGCAAAAATGTCAAAATTTGACATGTCCCAAAAACAACTGAAAACACCACAAAACAGCATGAAATAGCGTGCTGAGACACGCCATAGCATTAAAACACATAAAAATGGCCCAAAACTCCATAAAACAGCAAGTGAAAAAAGTGACCGAAAAAGCAAGGCTATAGTAAGGCAAAAATGTCAAAATTTGACATGTCCCAAAAACAGCTGAAAACACCTCAAAACAGCATGAAATAGTGTGCTGAGATACGCCATAGCATTAAAACACATAAAAATGGCCAAAAACACCATAAAACAGCATGTTGAAAAAATGATCGAAAAAGCAAGGCTATAGTAAGGCAAAAATGTCAAAATTTGACATGTCCCAAAAACAGCTGAAAACACCTCAAAACAGCATGAAATAGCGTGCTGAGACACGCCATAGCATTAAAACCTGTAAAAATGGCCAAAAACAACATAAAACAGCATGTTGAAAAATGACCGAAAAAGCAAGGCTATAGTAAGGCAAAATGTCAAAATTTGACATGTCCCAAAAACAGCTGAAAACACCTCAAAACAGCATGAAATAGCGTGCTGAGACACGCCATAGCATTAAAACCTGTAAAATGGCCAAAACAACATAAAAATGCATGTTGAAAAATGACCGAAAAAAGCAAGGCTATAGTAAGGCAAAATGTCAAAATTTGACATGTCCCAAAAACAGCTGAAAACACCTCAAAACAGCATGAAATAGCGTGCTGAGACACGCCATAGCATTAAAACCTGTAAAATTGCCCAAAACACCATAAAACAGCATGTGAAAAAATGACCGAAAAAAGCAAGGCTATAGTAAGGCAAAATGTCAAAATTTGACATGTCCCAAAAACAGCTGAAAACACCTCAAAACAGCATGAAATAGTGTGCTGAGACACGCCATAGCATTAAAACACATAAAAATGGCCAAAAACACCATAAAACAGCATGTTGAACAAATGACCGAAAAAAGCAAGGCTATAGTAAGGCAAAATGTCAAAATTTGACATGTCCCAAAAACAGCTGAAAACACCTCAAAACAGCATGAAATAGCGTGCTGAGACACGCCATAGCATTAAAACCTGTAAAATGGCCAAAAACAACATAAAAATGCATGTTGAAAAATGACCGAAAAAGCAAAGGCTATAGTAAAGGCAAAATGTCAAAATTTGACATGTCCCAAAAACAGCTGAAAACACCTCAAAACAGCATGAAATAGCGTGCTGAGACACGCCATAGCATTAAAACCTGTAAATATGGCCAAAAACACCATGAAACAGCATGTTGAAAAATGACTGAAAAAGCAAGGCTATAGTAAGGCAAAAATGTCAAAATTTGACATGTCCCAAAAACAGCTGAAAACACCTCAAAACAGCATGAAATAGCGTGCTGAGACACGCCATAGCATTAAAACTTGTAAAAACGGCCCAAAACTCCATAAAACAGCAAGTGAAAAAAGTGACCGAAAAAGCAAGGCTATAGTAAGGCAAAAATGTCAAAATTTGACATGTCCCAAAAACAGCTGAAAACACCTCAAAACAGCATGAAATAGCGTGCTGAGACACGCCATAGCATTAAAACCTGTAAAAATGGCCAAAAACAACATAAAAATGCATGTTGAAAAAATGACCGAAAAAGCAAGGCTATAGTAAGGCAAAAATGTCAAAATTTGACATGTCCCAAAAACAGCTGAAAACACCTCAAAACAGCCTGAAATAGCGTGCTGAGACACGCCATAGCATTAAAACACATAAAATGGCCAAAACAACATAAAACAGCATGTTGAAAAAATGACCGAAAAAGCAAGGCTATAGTAAGGCAAAAATGTCAAAATTTGACATGTCCCAAAAACAGCTGAAAACACCTCAAAACAGCATGAAATAGCGTGCTGAGACACGCCATAGCATTAAAACCTGTAAAAATGGCCAAAAACAACATAAAAATGCATGTTGAAAAAATGACCGAAAAAGCAAGGCTATAGTAAGGCAAAAATGTCAAAATTTGACATGTCCCAAAAACAGCTGAAAACACCTCAAAACAGCATGAAATAGCGTGCTGAGACACGCCATAGCATTAAAACTTGTAAAAACGGCCCAAAACTCCATAAAACAGCAAGTGAAAAAAGTGACCGAAAAAGCAAGGCTATAGTAAGGCAAAAATGTCAAAATTTGACATGTCCCAAAAACAGCTGAAAACACCTCAAAACAGCATGAAATAGCGTGCTGAGACACGCCATAGCATTAAAACCTGTAAAATGGCCAAAACAACATAAAAATGCATGTTGAAAAATGACAGAAAAAGCAAGGCTATAGTAAAGGCAAAAATGTCAAAATTTGACATGTCCCAAAAACAGCTGAAAACACCTCAAAACAGCATGAAATAGCGTGCTGAGACACGCCATAGCATTAAAACACATAAAAATGGCCCAAAACTCCATAAAACAGCAAGTGAAAAAAGTGACCGAAAAAGCAAGGCTATAGTAAGGCAAAAATGTCAAAATTTGACATGTCCCAAAAACAGCTGAAAACACCTCAAAACAGCATGAAATAGTGTGCTGAGATACGCCATAGCATTAAAACACATAAAAATGGCCAAAAACACCATAAAACAGCATGTTGAAAAAATGATCGAAAAAGCAAGGCTATAGTAAGGCAAAAATGTCAAAATTTGACATGTCCCAAAAACAGCTGAAAACACCTCAAAACAGCATGAAATAGCGTGCTGAGACACGCCATAGCATTAAAACCTGTAAAAATGGCCAAAAACAACATAAAACAGCATGTTGAAAAATGACCGAAAAAAGCAAGGCTATAGTAAAGGCAAAATGTCAAAATTTGACATGTCCCAAAAACAGCTGAAAACACCTCAAAACAGCATGAAATAGCGTGCTGAGACACGCCATAGCATTAAAACCTATAAAAATGGCCAAAAACAACATAAAAATGCATGTTGAAAAAATGACCGAAAAAGCAAGGCTATAGTAAGGCAAAAATGTCAAAATTTGACATGTCCCAAAAACAGCTGAAAACACCTCAAAACAGCATGAAATAGCGTGCTGAGACACGCCATAGCATTAAAACCTGTAAAAATTGTCGAAAACACCATAAAACGACATGCCGAATAAATGACCGAAAAAGCAAGGCTATAGTAAGGCAAAAATGTCAAAATTTGACATGTCCCAAAAACAGCTGAAAACACCTCAAAACAGCATGAAATAGTGTGCTGAGACACGCCATAGCATTAAAACACATAAAAATGGCCAACGACACCATAAAACAGCATGTTGAATAAATGATCGAAAAAGCAAGGCTATAGTAAGGCAAAAATGTCAAAATTTGACATGTCCCAAAAACAGCTGAAAACACCTCAAAACAGCATGAAATAGCGTGCTGAGACACGCCATAGCATTAAAACCTGTAAAAATGGCCAAAAACAACATAAAAATGCATGTTGAAAAATGACCGAAAAAGCAAAGGCTATAGTAAGGCAAAAATGTCAAAATTTGACATGTCCCAAAAACAGCTGAAAACACCTCAAAACAGCATGAAATAATGTGCTGAGACACGCCATAGCATTATAACACGTAAAAATGGCCAAAAACAACATAAAAATGCATGTTGAAAAAATGACCGAAAAAGCAAGGCTATAGTAAGGCAAAAATGTCAAAATTTGACATGTCCCAAAAACAGCTGAAAACACCTCAAAACAGCATGAAATAGCGTGCTGAGACACGCCATAGCATTAAAACTTGTAAAAACGGCCCAAAACTCCATAAAACAGCAAGTGAAAAAAGTGACCGAAAAAGCAAGGCTATAGTAAGGCAAAAATGTCAAAATTTGACATGTCCCAAAAACAGCTGAAAACACCTCAAAACAGCATGAAATAGCGTGCTGAGACACGCCATAGCATTAAAACCTGTAAAAATGGCTCAAAACAACATAAAAATGCATGTTGAAAAAATGACCGAAAAAGCAAGGCTATAGTAAGGCAAAAATGTCAAAATTTGACATGTCCCAAAAACAGCTGAAAACACCTCAAAACAGCATGAAATAGCGTGCTGAGACACGCCATAGCATTAAAACACATAAAATGGCCAAAACTCCATAAAACAGCAAGTGGAAAAAGTGACCGAAAAAGCAAGGCTATAGTAAGGCAAAAATGTCAAAATTTGACATGTCCCAAAAACAGCTGAAAACACCTCAAAACAGCATGAAATAGTGTGCTGAGACACGCCATAGCATTAAAACACGTAAAAATGGCCAAAAACACCATAAAACAGCATGTTGAAAAATGATCGAAAAAGCAAGGCTATAGTAAGGCAAAATGTCAAAATTTGACATGTCCCAAAAACAGCTGAAAACACCTCAAAACAGCATGAAATAGCGTGCTGAGACACGCCATAGCATTAAAACCTGTAAAAATGGCCAAAAACAACATAAAAATGCATGTTGAAAAAATGACCGAAAAAGCAAGGCTATAGTAAGGCAAAAATGTCAAAATTTGACATGTCCCAAAAACAGCTGAAAACACCTCAAAACAGCATGAAATAGCGTGCTGAGACACGCCATAGCATTAAAACCTGTAAAAATGGCCAAAAACAACATAAAACAGCATGTTGAAAAATGACCGAAAAAAGCAAGGCTATAGTAAAGGCAAAAATGTCAAAATTTGACATGTCCCAAAAACAGCTGAAAACACCTCAAAACAGCATGAAATAGCGTGCTGAGACACGCCATAGCATTAAAACCTGTAAAATGGCCAAAACAACATAAAAATGCATGTTGAAAAAATGACCGAAAAAGCAAGGCTATAGTAAGGCAAAAATGTCAAAATTTGACATGTCCCAAAAACAGCTGAAAACACCTCAAAACAGCATGAAATAGCGTGCTGAGACACGCCATAGCATTAAAACACATAAAAATGGCCAAAAACACCATAAAACAGCAAGTCGAAAAAGTGACCGAAAAAAGCAAGGCTATAGTAAAGGCAAAATGTCAAAATTTGACATGTCCCAAAAACAGCTGAAAACACCTCAAAACAGCATGAAATAGCGTGCTGAGACACGCCATAGCATTAAAACACATAAAAATGGCCAAAGACACCATAAAACAGCATGTTGAAAAAATGACCGAAAAAGCAAGGCTATAGTAAGGCAAAAATGTCAAAATTTGACATGTCCCAAAAACAGCTGAAAACACCTCAAAACAGCATGAAATAGCGTGCTGAGACACGCCATAGCATTAAAACCTGTAAAAATGGACAAAAACACCATAAAATGCATGTTGAATAAATGACCGAAAAAGCAAGGCTATAGTAAGGCAAAAATGTCAAAATTTGACATGTCCCAAAACAGCTGAAAACACCTCAAAACAGCATGAAATAGTGTGCTGAGACACGCCATAGCATTAAAATACATAAAAATGGCCAAAGACAACATAAAAATGCATGTTGAAAAAATGACCGAAAAAGCAAGGCTATAGTAAGGCAAAAATGTCAAAATTTGACATGTCCCAAAAACAGCTGAAAACACCTCAAAACAGCATGAAATAGTGTGCTGAGACACGCCATAGCATTAAAATACATAAAAATGGCCAAAGACAACATAAAACAGCATGTTGAAAAAATGACCGAAAAAAGCAAGGCTATAGTAAGGCAAAATGTCAAAATTTGACATGTCCCAAAAACAGCTGAAAACACCTCAAAACAGCATGAAATAGCGTGCTGAGACACGCCATAGCATTAAAACCTGTAAAAATGGCCAAAAACAACATAAAAATGCATGTTGAAAAAATGACCGAAAAAGCAAGGCTATAGTAAGGCAAAAATGTCAAAATTTGACATGTCCCAAAAACAGCTGAAAACACCTCAAAACAGCATGAAATAGCGTGCTGAGACACGCCATAGTATTAAAACGTGGAAAAACAGCCAAAAACACCATAATATAGCATGTTGAAAAAATGACCAAAAAAGCAAGGCTATAGTATGGCAAAAATGTCAAAATTTGACATGTCCCAAAAACAGCTGAAAACACCTCAAAACAGCATGAAATAGTGTGCTGAGACACGCCATAGCATTAAAATACATAAAAATGGCCCAAAACTCCATAAAACAGCAAGTGAAAAAATTGACCGAAAAAGCAAGGCTATAGTAAGGCAAAAATGTCAAAATTTGACATGTCCCAAAAACAGCTGAAAACACCTCAAAACAGCATGAAATAGCGTGCTGAGACACGCCATAGCATTAAAACCTGTAAAATGGCCAAAAACAACATAAAAATGCATGTTGAAAAATGACCGAAAAAAGCAAGGCTATAGTAAGGCAAAATGTCAAAATTTGACATGTCCCAAAAACAGCTGAAAACACCTCAAAACAGCATGAAAAAGTGTGCTGAGACACCCCAAAGCATAAAAACACATAAAAATGGCCAAAGACACCATAAAACAGTATGTTGAAAAAATGACCGAAAAAGCAAGGCTATAGTAAAGGCAAAATGTCAAAATTTGACATGTCCCAAAAACAGCTGAAAACACCTCAAAACAGCATGAAATAGTGTGCTGAGACACGCCATAGCATTAAAAACTCTAAAAATGGCCCAAAACACCATAAAAATGCATGTCGAATAAATGACCGAAAAAGCAAGGCTATAGTAAGGCAAAAATGTCAAAATTTGACATGTCCCAAAAACAGCTGAAAACACCTCAAAACAGCATGAAATAGTGTGCTGAGACACGCCATAGCATTAAAACACATAAAAATGGCCAAAGACACCATAAAAATGCATGTTGAAAAAATGACCGAAAAAGCAAGGCTATAGTAAGGCAAAAATGTCAAAATTTGACATGTCCCAAAAACAGCTGAAAACACCTCAAAACAGCATGAAATAGTGTGCTGAGACACGCCATAGCATTAAAATACATAAAAATGGCCCAAAACTCCATAAAACAGCAAGTGAAAAAATTGACCGAAAAAGCAAGGCTATAGTAAGGCAAAAATGTCAAAATTTGACATGTCCCAAAAACAGCTGAAAACACCTCAAAACAGCATGAAATAGTGTGCTGAGATACGCCATAGCATTAAAACACATAAAAATGGCCAACGACACCATAAAACAGCATGTTGAAAAAATGACCGAAAAAGCAAGGCTATAGTAAGGCAAAAATGTCAAAATTTGACATGTCCCAAAAACAGCTGAAAACACCTCAAAACAGCATGAAATAGCGTGCTGAGACACGCCATAGCATTAAAACTTGTAAAAACGGCACAAAACACCATAAAAAAGCACGTTGAAAAAATGACCGAAAAAGCAAGGCTATAGTAAGGCAAAAATGTCAAAATTTGACATGTCCCAAAAACAGCTGAAAACACCTCAAAACAGCATGAAATAGCGTGCTGAGACACGCCATAGCATTAAAACTTGTAAAAACGGCCCAAAACTCCATAAAACAGCAAGTGAAAAAAGTGACCGAAAAAGCAAGGCTATAGTAAGGCAAAATGTCAAAATTTGACATGTCCCAAAAACAGCTGAAAACACCTCAAAACAGCATGAAATAGCGTGCTGAGACACGCCATAGCATTAAAACCTGTAAAAATGGCCAAAAACAACATAAAAATGCATGTTGAAAAAATGACCGAAAAAGCAAGGCTATAGTAAGGCAAAAATGTCAAAATTTGACATGTCCCAAAAACAGCTGAAAACACCTCAAAACAGCATGAAATAGCGTGCTGAGACACGCCATAGCATTAAAACTTGTAAAAACGGCACAAAACACCATAAAAAAGCACGTTGATAAAATGACCGAAAAAGCAAGGCTATAGTAAGGCAAAAATGTCAAAATTTGACATGTCCCAAAAACAGCTGAAAACACCTCAAAACAGCATGAAATAGCGTGCTGAGACACGCCATAGCATTAAAACCTGTAAAAATTGTCGAAAACACCATAAAACGACATGTCGAATAAATGACCGAAAAAGCAAGGCTATAGTAAGGCAAAAATGTCAAAATTTGACATGTCCCAAAAACAGCTGAAAACACCTCAAAACAGCATGAAATAGCGTGCTGAGACACGCCATAGCATTAAAACCTGTAAAAATTGGCCAAAACACCATAAAAAATGCATGTTGAAAAAATGACCGAAAAAGCAAGGCTATAGTAAGGCAAAAATGTCAAAATTTGACATGTCCCAAAAACAGCTGAAAACACCTCAAAACAGCATGAAATAGCGTGCTGAGACACGCCATAGCATTAAAACTTGTAAAAATGGCCCAAAACTCCATAAAACAGCAAGTGAAAAAAGTGACCGAAAAAGCAAGGCTATAGTAAGGCAAAATGTCAAAATTTGACATGTCCCAAAAACAGCTGAAAACACCTCAAAACAGCATGAAATAGCGTGCTGAGACACGCCATAGCATTAAAACTTGTAAAAATGGCCAAAAACAACATAAAAATGCATGTTGAAAAAATGACCGAAAAAGCAAGGCTATAGTAAGGCAAAAATGTCAAAATTTGACATGTCCCAAAAACAGCTGAAAACACCTCAAAACAGCATGAAATAGTGTGCTGAGACACGCCATAGCATTAAAACCTGTAAAAATGGCCAAAAACAACATAAAAATGCATGTTGAAAAATGACCGAAAAAGCAAGGCTATAGTAAGGCAAAATGTCAAAATTTGACATGTCCCAAAAACAGCTGAAAACACCTCAAAACAGCATGAAATAGCGTGCTGAGACACGCCATAGCATTAAAACCTGTAAAAATGGCCAAAAACAACATAAAACAGCATGTTGAAAAAATGACCGAAAAAGCAAGGCTATAGTAAGGCAAAAATGTCAAAATTTGACATGTCCCAAAAACAGCTGAAAACACCTCAAAACAGCATGAAATAGCGTGCTGAGACACGCCATAGCATTAAAACTTGTAAAAATGGCAAAAAACACCATAAAAAAGCATGTTGAAAAATGACCGAAAAAGCAAGGCTATAGTAAAGGCAACAATGTCAACATTTGACATGTCCCAAAAACAGCTGAGAACAGCTGAAAAGAGCATAAAATAGAGTGCTGAGACACGCCATAGCATTAAGACCTGTAAAAATGGACAAAAACACCATAAAAAAGCATGTCGAAAAAATGACCAAAACAAGCAAGGCAAAAATGTCAAAATTTGACATGTCCCAAAAACAGCTGAAAACACCTCAAAACAGCATGAAATAGCGTGCTGAGACACGCCATAGCATTAAAACCTGTAAAATGGCCAAAACAACATAAAAATGCATGTTGAAAAATGACCGAAAAAAGCAAGGCTATAGTAAGGCAAAAATGTCAAAATTTGACATGTCCCAAAAACAGCTGAAAACACCTCAAAACAGCATGAAATAGCGTGCTGAGACACGCCATAGCATTAAAACTTGTAAAAACGGCCAAAAACAACATAAAAATGCATGTTGAAAAAATGACCGAAAAAGCAAGGCTATAGTAAGGCAAAAATGTCAAAATTTGACATGTCCCAAAAACAGCTGAAAACACCTCAAAACAGCATGAAATAGCGTGCTGAGACACGCCATAGCATTAAAACCTGTAAAATTGTCGAAAACACCATAAAACAGCATGTGAATAAATGACCGAAAAAGCAAGGCTATAGTAAGGCAAAAATGTCAAAATTTGACATGTCCCAAAAACAGCTGAAAACACCTCAAAACAGCATGAAATAGTGTGCTGAGACACGCCATAGCATTAAAACACATAAAAATGGCCAAAGACACCATAAAAATGCATGTTGAAAAAATGACCGAAAAAGCAAGGCTATAGTAAGGCAAAAATGTCAAAATTTGACATGTCCCAAAAACAGCTGAAAACACCTCAAAACAGCATGAAATAGCGTGCTGAGACACGCCATAGCATTAAAACCTGTAAAAACGGCACAAAACACCATAAAAAAGCACGTTGATAAAATGACCGAAAAAGCAAGGCTATAGTAAGGCAAAAATGTCAAAATTTGACATGTCCCAAAAACAGCTGAAAACACCTCAAAACAGCATGAAATAGCGTGCTGAGACACGCCATAGCATTAAAACTTGTAAAAACGGCCCAAAACTCCATAAAACAGCAAGTGAAAAAAGTGACCGAAAAAGCAAGGCTATAGTAAGGCAAAAATGTCAAAATTTGACATGTCCCAAAAACAGCTGAAAACACCTCAAAACAGCATGAAATAGCGTGCTGAGACACGCCATAGCATTAAAACCTGTAAAATTGTCGAAAACACCATAAAAAGCATGTTGATAAAATGACCGAAAAAGCAAGGCTATAGTAAGGCAAAAATGTCAAAATTTGACATGTCCCAAAAACAGCTGAAAACACCTCAAAACAGCATGAAATAGCGTGCTGAGACACGCCATAGCATTAAAACCTGTAAAAATTGTCGAAAACACCATAAAACGACATGTCGAATAAATGACCGAAAAAGCAAGGCTATAGTAAGGCAAAAATGTCAAAATTTGACATGTCCCAAAAACAGCTGAAAACACCTCAAAACAGCATGAAATAGCGTGCTGAGACACGCCATAGCATTAAAACTTGTAAAAACGGCCCAAAACTCCATAAAACAGCAAGTGAAAAAAGTGACCGAAAAAGCAAGGCTATAGTAAGGCAAAAATGTCAAAATTTGACATGTCCCAAAAACAGCTGAAAACACCTCAAAACAGCATGAAATAGCGTGCTGAGACACGCCATAGCATTAAAACCTGTAAAAATGGCCAAAAACAACATAAAAATGCATGTTGAAAAAATGACCGAAAAAGCAAGGCTATAGTATGGAAAAATGTCAAAATTTGACATGTCCCAAAAACAGCTGAAAACACCTCAAAACAGCATGAAATAGTGTGCTGAGACACGCCATAGCATTAAAACCTGTAAAATGGCCAAAAACAACATAAAATGCATGTTGAAAAATGACCGAAAAAGCAAGGCTATAGTAAGGCAAAAATGTCAAAATTTGACATGTCCCAAAAACAGCTGAAAACACCTCAAAACAGCATGAAATAGCGTGCTGAGACACGCCATAGCATTAAAACTTGTAAAAACGGCCAAAAACAACATAAAAATGCATGTTGAAAAAATGACCGAAAAAGCAAGGCTATAGTAAGGCAAAAATGTCAAAATTTGACATGTCCCAAAAACAGCTGAAAACACCTCAAAACAGCATGAAATAGCGTGCTGAGACACGCCATAGCATTAAAACTTGTAAAAACGGCACAAAACACCATAAAAAAGCACGTTGATAAAATGACCGAAAAAGCAAGGCTATAGTAAGGCAAAAATGTCAAAATTTGACATGTCCCAAAAACAGCTGAAAACACCTCAAAACAGCATGAAATAGCGTGCTGAGACACGCCATAGCATTAAAACCTGTAAAAATTGTCGAAAACACCATAAAACTACATGTCGAATAAATGACCGAAAAAAGCAAGGCTATAGTAAGGCAAAATGTCAAAATTTGACATGTCCCAAAAACAACTGAAAACACCTCAAAACAGCATGAAATAGTGTGCTGAGACACGCCATAGCATTAAAACCTGTAAAATGGCCAAAAACAACATAAAAATGCATGTTGAAAAAATGACCGAAAAAAGCAAGGCTATAGTAAGGCAAAATGTCAAAAATTGACATGTCCCAAAAACAGCTGAAAACACCTCAAAACAGCATGAAATAGCGTGCTGAGACACGCCATAGCATTAAAACTTGTAAAAACGGCCAAAAACAACATAAAAATGCATGTTGAAAAAATGACCGAAAAAGCAAGGCTATAGTAAGGCAAAAATGTCAAAATTTGACATGTCCCAAAAACAGCTGAAAACACCTCAAAACAGCATGAAATAGTGTGCTGAGACACGCCATAGCATTAAAACCTGTAAAAATTGTCGAAAACACCATAAAACGACATGTCGAATAAATGACCGAAAAAGCAAGGCTATAGTAAGGCAAAAATGTCAAAATTTGACATGTCCCAAAAACAGCTGAAAACACCTCAAAACAGCATGAAATAGTGTGCTGAGACACGCCATAGCATTAAAACACATAAAAATGGCCAAAGACACCATAAAAATGCATGTTGAAAAATGACCGAAAAAGCAAGGCTATAGTAAGGCAAAATGTCAAAATTTGACATGTCCCAAAAACAGCTGAAAACACCTCAAAACAGCATGAAATAGCGTGCTGAGACACGCCATAGCATTAAAACCTGTAAAAACGGCACAAAACACCATAAAAAAGCATGTTGATAAAATGACCGAAAAAGCAAGGCTATAGTAAGGCAAAAATGTCAAAATTTGACATGTCCCAAAAACAGCTGAAAACACCTCAAAACAGCATGAAATAGCGTGCTGAGACACGCCATAGCATTAAAACTTGTAAAAACGGCCCAAAACTCCATAAAACAGCAAGTGAAAAAAGTGACCGAAAAAGCAAGGCTATAGTAAGGCAAAAATGTCAAAATTTGACATGTCCCAAAAACAGCTGAAAACACCTCAAAACAGCATGAAATAGCGTGCTGAGACACGCCATAGCATTAAAACTTGTAAAAACGGCACAAAACACCATAAAAAAGCACGTTGATAAAATGACCGAAAAAGCAAGGCTATAGTAAGGCAAAAATGTCAAAATTTGACATGTCCCAAAAACAGCTGAAAACACCTCAAAACAGCACGAAATAGCGTGCTGAGACACGCCATAGCATTAAAACCTGTAAAAATTGTCGAAAACACCATAAAACGACATGTCGAATAAATGACCGAAAAAGCAAGGCTATAGTAAGGCAAAAATGTCAAAATTTGACATGTCCCAAAAACAGCTGAAAACACCTCAAAACAGCATGAAATAGCGTGCTGAGACACGCCATAGCATTAAAACCTGTAAAAATTGTCGAAAACACCATAAAACGACATGTCGAATAAATGACCGAAAAAGCAAGGCTATAGTAAGGCAAAAATGTCAAAATTTGACATGTCCCAAAAACAGCTGAAAACACCTCAAAACAGCATGAAATAGCGTGCTGAGACACGCCATAGCATTAAAACTTGTAAAAACGGCCCAAAACTCCATAAAACAGCAAGTGAAAAAAGTGACCGAAAAAGCAAGGCTATAGTAAGGCAAAAATGTCAAAATTTGACATGTCCCAAAAACAGCTGAAAACACCTCAAAACAGCATGAAATAGTGTGCTGAGACACGCCATAGCATTAAAACACATAAAAATGGCCAAAGACACCATAAAAATGCATGTTGAAAAAATGACCGAAAAAGCAAGGCTATAGTAAGGCAAAAATGTCAAAATTTGACATGTCCCAAAAACAGCTGAAAACACCTCAAAACAGCATGAAATAGTGTGCTGAGACACGCCATAGCATTAAAACCTGTAAAAATGGCCAAAAACAACATAAAAATGCATGTTGAAAAAATGACCGAAAAAGCAAGGCTATAGTAAGGCAAAAATGTCAAAATTTGACATGTCCCAAAAACAGCTGAAAACACCTCAAAACAGCATGAAATAGCGTGCTGAGACACGCCATAGCATTAAAACTTGTAAAAACGGCCAAAATCAACATAAAAATGCATGTTGAAAAAATGACCGAAAAAGCAAGGCTATAGTCAGGCAAAAATGTCAAAATTTGACATGTCCCAAAAACAGCTGAAAACACCTCAAAACAGCATGAAATAGCGTGCTGAGACACGCCATAGCATTAAAACCTGTAAAAACGGCACAAAACACCATAAAAAAGCACGTTGATAAAATGACCGAAAAAGCAAGGCTATAGTAAGGCAAAAATGTCAAAATTTGACATGTCCCAAAAACAGCTGAAAACACCTCAAAACAGCATGAAATAGCGTGCTGAGACACGCCATAGCATTAAAACCTGTAAAAATTGTCGAAAACACCATAAAACGACATGTCGAATAAATGACCGAAAAAGCAAGGCTATAGTAAGGCAAAAATGTCAAAATTTGACATGTCCCAAAAACAGCTGAAAACACCTCAAAACAGCATGAAATAGCGTGCTGAGACACGCCATAGCATTAAAACTTGTAAAAACGGCCAAAAACAACATAAAAATGCATGTTGAAAAATGACCGAAAAAAGCAAGGCTATAGTAAGGCAAAAATGTCAAAATTTGACATGTCCCAAAAACAGCTGAAAACACCTCAAAACAGCATGAAATAGTGTGCTGAGACACGCCATTGCATTAAAACCTGTAAAAATGGCCAAAAACAACATAAAAATGCATGTTGAAAAAATGACCGAAAAAGCAAGGCTATAGTAAGGCAAAAATGTCAAAATTTGACATGTCCCAAAAACAGCTGAAAACACCTCAAAACAGCATGAAATAGCGTGCTGAGACACGCCATAGCATTAAAACCTGTAAAAATTGTCGAAAACACCATAAAACGACATGTCGAATAAATGACCGAAAAAGCAAGGCTATAGTAAGGCAAAAATGTCAAAATTTGACATGTCCCAAAAACAGCTGAAAACACCTCAAAACAGCATGAAATAGCGTGCTGAGACACGCCATAGCATTAAAACCTGTAAAAATTGTCGAAAACACCATAAAACGACATGTCGAATAAATGACCGAAAAAGCAAGGCTATAGTAAGGCAAAAATGTCAAAATTTGACATGTCCCAAAAACAGCTGAAAACACCTCAAAACAGCATGAAATAGTGTGCTGAGACACGCCATAGCATTAAAACACATAAAAATGGCCAAAGACACCATAAAACAGCATGTTGAAAAAATGACCGAAAAAGCAAGGCTATTGTAAGGCAAAAATGTCAAAATTTGACATGTCCCAAAAACAGCTGAAAACACCTCAAAACAGCGTGAAATAGCGTGCTGAGACACGCCATAGCATTAAAACTTGTAAAAATGGCCCAAAACACCATAAAAAAGCACGTCGATAAAATGACCGAAAAAGCAAGGCTATGTCATTCAGTCATTTTCTTTCCATAACCACTTGAAGACGGGGTACATCCTGGACAGTTCGACAGACTATTGCAGGGCCGACACATTTAGACAGACAGCCTTTCACGCTTACAGTCACACCTAAGAGCAATTTAGAGTCACTAATCAACCTGAGCTGAATGTTTTTGGAATGTGGGAGGATGCCGGAGACTGTGGAGGGAACCCACACATAGACGGGGAGAACATGCAAACTCCAGCAAAGCTATAGTAAGGCAAAAATGTCAAAATTTGACATGTCCCATAAACAGCTGAAAACACCTCAAAACAGAATAAAATATTGTGCTGAGACATGCCACAGCATTAAAATGTACAAATATGGCCAAAAATCACATAATTTAGCATGTCAAAAAAATGGTCAAAAAGGCAACAGTATAGTATGTCGAAAAAGTCCAATTTTGACCGTTCCTAAAAATGGCTGAAAACGACAGATAATAGCTTGTTGAGGCGTGTCATAGTATACAAAGTGGGAATATAGCCTAAAATAGGCCAAAAACCTCTTAATTTAGCATGTCAAAAAAACGGCCAAAAACGTAATAGTACAGTATGTTGAAAAATGACAAATTTTGACAGCTCCTAAAAATGGCTCAAGATGACATAGCTTGTCGAGACATGTCATAGTATACAAAGTGGAGGTAAAGGCAAATGTCATAACTTTGCATATCGAAAACATAGCTGAAAATGCTATAGTATAGTATATCGAAAATTGTGAGCATTCTGAAATGTCCAAAAAATGGCTGAAAATGACACATTATAGCTTTTCGCAAAAATAAATGACTTAGTATAGTATGTTAAAAAAAGTCATATTTTCACATCTCCAAAAAATGACTGAAAATGACACATCACAGCTCGTAGAGTAACGCCATAGTACAGCCTGTCGAAAAAAAAGGGTCAAAAACGACATACTGACACAAAAACGTCATTGTATAGTGTTGGGATTCATGGGATTGCACAGATAATTTGTTGGTTTGTTCCACCTTAACTGGACATGTGAAGGCATTTTCTCTACGTCCACCTCCATTGGAAAATGTTGGCTGAGACTGCATGTTCCTTTGTTCTCTGGAACAAGGGGACAGCCATGTGCCCGAACCCTCAGGGTGCTTCGGCTCTCGCACCTTAGCGTCTTAGTCCCTTAGTCGCTTCCCATGGACTCATCTCCAGACATGATCGGATCAACACGGTGACCCCCCCAAGGATGTCACCGAGACAAGAAGAGAAGCATCTGCTGATCTTCAGGCTCTCGTATGACCTTGAAAAAAGAGGTATAGTACATACTTTCTGGTCTTCCTAAGTAAAGTATATCCCAACTTCAGGTGTTACAAAACTCAGCTGCACGTGTGCTGACGAAGACCAGAACGACAGCAGGAGAGAAGGGGGGTGGGGGGGATTTTGGTTCTATTGGATAAAGTACTTTGTGTTACAGTTCTGCTTGATTGAAAAGTGCGATATAAATAAAGTCTGATTGATTGATAGCATAGTATGTCATAACAACTGAATAAAAGGCTTTAGTATAGTATTTCATAAAATGGTCATAAGTCTTAGTACAGTATGCAAAAAACTGTAAAAGTAATATTTTGTAAAGATTTTAAGAGTCATAGTTAAGTATGTCTTTAAAATGTAAAAAAAAAAAAAAGAGGCACATTACTGTATGTTAAAAATTTAAAAACAGGTCATATCGTAATGTCATAAAAAAGTCATGGGTCCCCACCTTATACGTTGTGTCAAATTTTGTCTTAATCAGCATATCAATTCTTTAGATACGGAAACATGTTGTGTGTGGTCACAGTGACCTTTGACCTCTGATTTCTAACCAGTTAATCACTGAGTCAAAGTGAATGTTTGTGCCAAATATGAAGAAATTACCTAAAGTCATTCTTGAGATATCAATTGACATAAAAAAAATTGACAGATAGATAACCCCTAAAACAAAATGCCTCCGTGTTGGTGATAAGACTCTAGTGGTACAGCTCTGGACCCCTGAAAAGAAACCAAAAAAGCATCACAGCTACAATGAATATGCTTTATTTTCCTTTTACAAAAACAAACAAAACAAAAAAATTACGGTCTAGAAATACAGGTATACAAGAAACAATATGATGAGAGTATTTGCAGTTGAATGCCTGGTTGTCAACGGCCAGCTGGATAATAATAATAAAATAAAAACGAGTTAACTACATGTGGATGTTAAAGCTTCCAACCAAATGAAATCCTGTGCAGAGCATCGATTCCCAAAAATAACTTCAGTACTAAGCCTTCACACCTGTGAGCGATTACACAGAATATCTCAGTACAAAAATAATGTTGGGAAGTGCAGCTGCCGAGGGCTCCGCTTGTCACGTAGTTTATGACACTGTAATACTGATTTTGACCCAAACACTCTAGCTAGGAGGTTATTATGAACATGGAGGTACACAGCGGATATGTAATGAAGCACAGCAAAAAATACAAAACAAAGAAAAAAAAAAGGTTAAGTGTTGAATATCTCCTTGGTGTACCTGTTTCATCTGGTTTTCACACCTGAAATGAAATCCTTGCCTGCTTATGTTCTTATTTAGTGTCTAAGGCACTTTTAAAGAAACATACTGTTAATATTTAGGAGGAGGGCAAAGAAGTCTGTCGTAGACAACCATCCTAATCTGCAGATCCGCTGACAAAGAAAAAGACTGGATGAGAATAGATGGATGGATATATGGGCTCTGTGACATGTTGCTTTTCGCACTGTTTAGCTGTTGAGATGGCTGCTGTATTTAGAGCAGAGCCTGACTTAACGTCACTAAACCTGGGCTTAAGCTGCAAGGAAAGGACAAAACCTTAATTTCAGACACCCGTGAATACTAAGTGCTTGATCAGGTCAGACTGTCGTAGTCTGACGATTCGGGCTTCAACTCATGAAACCATGGCACAAACCGGCCCGAGTTTATCTATCATGTTACATTTGAGTCACAGAGCTGAAAAATGAATGCAGAGCAATCTTTAAAAAACACTTTAACACTTACTGCTGCTCTGAAGGTAAAATCCTAACCACCTCTGAAAAACATTACAATAAACATTTTTCTGTCTTTTGACTTTTTTAGCCGGCGTGGATCAAAAGTCCCTACAAAAATTGCTAAATCTGTGGAGTCCAACTGTAACACTGTCAGATTCATGATGGACGGAATCCAAATCAATGTGGTGTTTTGGTTTGTTTTAAACTTGTTTCCAAAATTCCTCTTTAGGTAGCCACAAATGGACAAAATCTCCATGCTTGTTTGTACTTAACAAGAAAATTATTAACATTAATTGAAAAATATGATATAATTATGAGTAAATCTAATTAAAATGATTATTGTTATATAAAAAAGTTCATAATTTCCTTCATGTCTACTATCATTATGAATTGATAAAGAAAATAACTTAGTAAATGAGTTTAAAAAAAACACCACCTGTTGAAGTAAATGTTAAAATATCTTTTTTTTCTGAACACTGAGGAACTTTTTGTCCATGCTGGCTGATTTTTTTTTTTTCATCCAGATAGTGGAGTCTTAAAGGATTTTAAAAATGCCTTCAGAGTTGGGCTTCACAGTTTCTTTATTTTTAAACATTGCAATGTCAACTATGAAATAAACACATCACCACTGCGATATTACACTGTGGGATTTTTTGATATTAGATATACTGATATTTAGAATATCAGTAGAAATGTAACTATCATACCTTTTTGCTGCATTGTTCAGTGTAGTGTTGATACATACTGATCCTGAATATTTTTAAACGGTTTTAATACTCATTTTCTACAGTATCGATACACCGGTACCAGCTGTGCTTTCTTGCTCTTATTTAAATTTGATTCCCTCATTGTGTTGTATCAAAGTTTGAAATTCCGGGTTTGTGATAACACTAGTTCAGTTTGTTCAAGAGAATAATGTTGGAAACTATTTCCTTTCAGTCACAAGCGATGTTTTCTTTTTGCAGTGTACTGAAAGCAGCAGGAAACTGGGCACACTTTAATAGCTGTTAATTGCAAGTAATATCATTGCAGTATTCAACAACCTTAAGTGGGTATTGCATATTTTCCTCATTCCGTGCAGCTCGACTTCAGATCAGCAGTAAGTGTTGTTTGGGTTTCCGTAGACTGGCAGATATTTATTTTTGCGAAACTGATGCTGTGATTCAAAGGTAGTAATAACACAAACTGGGGCCTGGCACAAACACTGAAATGTAGTGAGTATTTTCAATCTGTCTTCATTTCTAATCAAACTACGTTTAACCATTTAGTACTTCCAGTGAGAGCTTAATTTCTCCCCCGTTGGTTTCCAGTTAAAAATTCAATCATCTGCCTGTGCAGTTCTGTGCATTTTCCAGCTGTTTTGCATCGCCCGCAGCTCACGCCGACCCACAGCAGAGCACAGACGGCCAACAATACAGAGCCGTGAGATTCCAAGTTAAAACCCAGCGAGACATTCTTTCGTATAATGTTGAGATGAAGCAACAGAGAAAATAAAATGTTTTCACAGTAAAACACTTTCAATTCAGAGTCCATGTTCTTCTACTGAGTGTCCCGAGATGTTGGTTGTTCCTGTAGTGCTGCGGTGTCGAAGCTGACAGACAGTCTGTACATCAGAGGGAGACTCATGCAACTGAAGCAGCCGGCATGGCGCTCCGGAGGCCACGGTGACCTTTGGAGTGTGTCGGGGTATGAGATGGCTTTTACACAACTAGTGAGCAAGAACACTTGTAACAACACTGGAGTGAAACACGATTCCTTGTAGTCCTGCATTTCCAGTTTGGGGGTGCGTTCACATACGTTACAAACTTGATGTGTGTACACTTCACAGCCGCCACCTCCAGTCTCATATGTATAAAAAGCACATTGCACCTATGCATACTTTCTCAATAAGCTGAGCAGATAACTTCACGCCTGATGGGAGGGAGAGTGTGACGTCATGACGCTGAGATGATACGTGGCCGGGAGACGAGCCAAGACTAGCAGCTTGCCGGAGGAGAACAGAGTAAGGCAGAATTGTCTGTTTGCCCCTGTGACTCTCCAGGACTGGAGGTCTGACTTCAGGGGAGGGCGGTGGAGTTTCCCTGCAGTGTGACTGATACAAAAAGGGGCTGCCAGGCGCACTCCGCCCAGTGTTACCAAAAACAGCTCATCGCTCCAATCTTCTGTCCAGTCAGTGGTTTGAAATGAATAAAGACGATGGTGACGTCGAGCTTCTTTTGGGGTGAAACTAGGCCACAGGTGGGTGAGGTGGAGGTGAGGTTGGTAGTGGCGAGGGGAAGGGGAACGGGATGAGCGAGGAAGGAGGGTTGTTGTGTTTACTCGGCGTTGGCGGTTTGCGTCTCGTTGAAGTCGCCTGCACGGCTGTCGGCGTCATCGTCTGACATATCGACAGAGGCACCGTCCAGATTGAGGTTGCGGCGGCCCGAGCGGCTGGAGGAGAAGCTGCTGACTGGACCGCCGCGCCTGCTCAGAGCAGATGAACAAAAAACGTAAGCCTCTGCTGCTGTAAAGGAATAATTTGACATCCTGGGACGTTTCTGAGATGAGGAGATGGCTACTGCGCTAATGCTTGTGTGCCAAAGAGGCAACTAGCGTAGCTTATCGTAAAGACTAGGGCTGGGGCGACGACGTAATCAACGTAATCGATTACATGAATACGTTGCTTCATGTAACGTGCGTCGACGCGCTGTTTCACAGCACGCCTCATGAGCAGCGTGTGAGCAGCGCTGGGCGAGTTGTTTTTTGTTTCGGCGCTCGTGTATCAAGTTAGAGCGTGCACACTGCTCGCCTGAGCAGCGCTTGTCAGGCGCGTCTGAGCTGCGTGTCAGCTGCAGCACATCTAGAGAAACGGTGGCTCGCCGTTTTTTACGCGTGACACTCGAGTTTGTTGCCTCTATAGCACTTTATACTGCAGTCTCTCTGTCACAGAGATAAGTAAATACAAAGATGTTTTACCTCAACTTCCTTGCTTCCCTTTCAAAACAAAAGCTATCTGTTTGTGTCTCTGTGGACAGAATGCCATCAGTTGCTGATACAATGCATTTTATTTTGAAACATTTACAGGACGGGGTTGTCAGCTGTGCAGGAGCTTGCACAACTTCATTAAAGAGTGGAAAGTGCTTATAGATATGAAACCCCACCAGCACCTCTCTAGAGCTAAAAAATAAATATTAAAAATTCAATTCTGTTCATCTTGCTCATTTTATCTGTAAACAAACAGAAATGTAAAAAAGTTATATGCTAAAACTACTTCTTGGTGATGAGCGGACTGTAGCGGTGAAATAGTTGCAACACGCAACATCTCGCAGAACCACAACTTTTTAAATTTCTGTCTGAGTTGATCTTCTCATCTGTTTCCAAAAATGTCAAACTATTCCTTTAACCAGACGATATGACAAAAGTAAGATGAGCCTTTAAGGAAACAAACTAAAGACAGAGATATCAAAACTTATAACTCCAAACTTAGAAGAATACCAGAATTGTCTTAATGTATACCAGAGTCACTAAAATGTCTTGACAGCAACTATTCGCACTTCTGTATGATTGTGTCATTAAGAGATCACTTATTCACATAATTTATTCAGTTTTTAAATTTACCCTTCACTATTATTTTCATAATTGCATCCTGAGGTGTCCTGAATTTGTTTTTTTCTTTCTCTTAAGTGTTTTTTGGAAGTACACGGGTAATCTGAGGACATCTCTAACACGGGTTAGCAGAGTCCTCCACGTACCTGAGGCGGTTCTTGAGTGAGTTGACCTCCCGGGTGAGACCCTCGCTGGCCTCGGTGGCATCGTCCAGCTCTCTTTGCAGCTTCCTGCGGGTGGCGTTGGCCCTGGTGGCCTCCTCCTCCGCCTCCTCCAGCTGACGCTTCAGCTGCTTCATACGAGAGTTGGCTTTCTCCATCTGACAGAACACATGGGGGAAACAGACGGAGGCAGTGAGATTTTATGGGTGGTTGGGCTGGATAACCGTTCTGAGTCAAAGTGAATCTTCTCATGAGTGCCACTTTGCTTCTAATGAGTCAATACCTGCTCCTTGTACTGGTCAGCGTGACGACGCTCATCCTCCACCTGCATCATCACCTCCTTCAGTTTCTTTTCTGTACGACGGACGATCTTGTTGGCTGCTGCTCTCTCCCTGAAAGTTCAAAAACAGAAACAGGTAAGACAAGAGCTCATCACCATCTGTATTTACAGTTACTATGTCACAAAAGCAGCTAAATCTTTGATGCAGGACTCTCACTGGCATCATCTTGCACATTTTATGTGTTTAAATTAATGTCATAGTGATTTATTGATGTTGAAATGATTGAGCACGAACCGTTAAGTTATGTTATTATATGATGATGTTTAACGATGATGTCGGATCAATGGAAAATTTCTCCTAAAATGGTTGCAATCAGTGACACCTTGTGAAAATAGATGAGTTTGGTCACTTACTTTCCTTCCTGCTCCAGCTGCTCCTCCAGCTGCAGGATCTTGGCCTCCAGGGCAGTGATGGACGCCTTGAACTTTGACTTGACCGTCCCCTCCAGCTCTGCCAGCTTGGCTTTCAAATCCTGTGGTCACAAGTAACTGTTAGGATCACGAGCATTAAATATGATGCTATATACATGCTAAACAATCAACATTTGAGGTGAAACACTGACATATTCCTACAATAGGGAGAAGCAAAATTTGATCACTTTCACATGGTTGAGGTGTTTTAATGGCTGATGCATACAAAACCAACAGGTGTCCAGCATCTTCTGTTGTTTTCAACCCATGTATGTATAAGAACAAATATATCACATGATGGCGTACTGAACAAACTATACGAGACCTTGTTCTGCCGCTCCATCTGTTGCCGAGCGTTCTCACTCTTCTGTGCAGTGCTGCGTTCCCCGGCCAACTCTGTGTTCAGGTTGTCAACCTGAAGGAGAGAAAGGGATGATAGAAAAGGAGAGAAGACATACAGATGATGAGAGAGAGACAGGTTGATGCAGAGTAAACTAATGTACTTAATGGCCACCAGTTTTGATTAATTTAACAGTTTACTAAAGAAATGTGAGTGAGGGCCTTTAAATAGTCCTTATTAAGCTCAGATAGTGTTTGTGTTTGTCTGAGTGTGTTCATCATCTATGTGACATTAATGGGGTCAATACGACACTTCTGAACCAAGTTTATGACGATGATTATTACTATTATCTAATGTGCAGTCACTTTACCTGGATGTTGGTCTTTCTTAAACGGTCATTGAGCAGCTCCATGTTGCCCTGCTCCTCCTCCAGCTCCTCCTCCAGCTGGGCGATACGAGCCTCCAGCCTCCTCTTCTCTTCCAGCAATGACGACCTGAGACACACACACACACACACACACACACACACACAGTACAGTATGTTATAAAAATGTAAAAATCATAGTATAGTATGTCTTAAAATGTTTTTAATAAGTCATAGTATGGTATGTTTAAACAAATGTAAAAACATTGTATATAATGTCTTAAAAAGGCATAGTATAGCATGCCAAGAAAGTAAAAAAAATAAAATAAATAAAATTATAGTATACAAGGCCATGCAAACGGATGTCTTTAACTACACAGTATCCTACTATGCGCCAAAACAATGATTAAATTCACACAACTTTTGGCAGGCAACCTCTTTGGATAAATATAAATAATGAAAACAAACTATGAAATGTATTACCTTGGAAAATGGCATTGAGTTTTTAAGGGCCCTAACACACACAAATCTTTTCACACTGCAGTCCAGAAAACAGAGTGACCACTCAGCAGCTTTCTCTAAAGCTATCTAATTTTGCAAAGGATGACCAAGCGGTAAAAAAAAGGTGCCTGCCAAATATTTATATGGGCAATTATTTTTAAAAAAATCATTATAAACAAAAACACACTTACTTTCCAGAAGCACTGTTGGAGATCTCATCAGCCAGCTCGTCCCTCTCCTGTTCAGCATGTCTGCGGGCCCTCTCGGACGCTGCATGGTCCTACACAAACAACACAGAAGAATCAGTATGGAGAAGATCTCCCATTCATGGTCACTGTGCTTGTTATGAATAAAAAGACACATTACCGTCTTATATCGGACAGATAGCTGATCTCTAATTCAAAGATTTTTTTCACTTTAAATATAAAATCTGGATTTTGACCTCCTGTAGCTGTAGGATTTCTGCCTCTAGGCTCTTGAGTTTCTTCTCGTTCTCCTTGGACTGGGTGAAGATCTCATCCCTGGAGGCTCTGGCCTCCTCCAGCTCCCTCTGATAGTCCTTCATCTGAGCCTGCAGAACAGAGACAAAGTGGACCATGTCAGACACTCACACAATAACAGGAAGTTGGTTGGTTTGGCCGATTTATTTGGCCAGCTTATCAACAGTCATTCAGATAACAGAGCCCATTAAGTTACTTTAAAACCCTTAGTGCCGAGTCATAATAAATCACATCTGATGGCACAGATAAAAAACACTTTTTTTTAAAATTCAGAGTAACTTACACTTTCACAGGATATCATTATCTCTGTAGCCCACTGTGAATAATTGGCCATAAATCATGGCAACGAGATGCTCAAACTTGCTTAAAAATCAGCATGTTTTTAGTTTTTTTTTTTTAAAGTTTTCTTCATTTTTGAAATTAATCCAGTGAAAGTTGTCCGTACATCCATGGACACGCTGCAAACAAAACTCATCGCTAATTCTGCATACTTTTCATGGTGGCAATTTGCCAAGTGTAGGCTGAAAATCCGGCTAAAGTTGTAGCCCGCACCTAAATCACTGACTCCATGACAACAATTTAACTTTTGTTTACATCCCCCAAAGCATCATGAGCTGTAGTTCCAAAACATAGAACATGATTATCAGTAATCTACAAGTGATAAATTCATGGAATAATTTTCACTTGTTTCCTGCTGCACCGTCAATATTCTTAACAGTGCTTAGACTCAGTGTCCCATAAAGGCGGCTCTTAGATTCTGCTCTGTGTTGAAAACCTGTGAAAAGCAGTTTCAAAGATATATAGGCATAAGACATAGGCTATGCTCTGACCAGGTGTGTGTGTGTGTGTGTGTGTGTGTGTGTGTGTGTGTGTGTGTGTGTGTGTGTGTGTGTGTGTACCTGTAGTTTTCGGAGTTGTTTAACAGCCTCGTCCCTGCCTTTGTTGGCAGCTTCAATCTGCCCTTCCAGTTCGTTCAGGTCCATTTCCAGCTTCTTCTTTGTGGCAATAGCCAGAGTTCTCTGCTTCCTCTCGTCCTCCAACTCTGCCTCCATCTCACGCACCTGGCGGAGTTAAATAATGTGTGAAAATGTGAATATTGCAGAATTTTAGAATTTCATATTTCAAGAAAAATCTAAAACGCATGGAGACAATTAATGATGGTCAGAGATCCGTGTGTCCTGTGTACCTGTTTGACCAGCGACCTCTTCTTCTCCTCTCCCTGCTCGTCTCTGTTCTGCAGGTCTCTGTCAAACTGAGCCTTCATGGCTTGCATGTTGACCTCCAGACGCAGTTTGGCATCCTCTGTAGCCTGCAGCTCATCCTCCAGCTCCTCCAGCTGAGTTCTCATCTCCTCCACCTGTTGCTCCAGTGTTCGCTTGGACTTCTCTAGTTCATGGACCTGTGCGCAGCACCAAGGAAAACCACAACACAAGACGCAGACAGATCAGAGGTCATCAGAAAACCCTGTGTGGAGACTGCTCTGATACTAGGAAGAAACATTAAAGGATATCTGAAAAGCATCATCTGTGTGGTGAACGCAAAGTCAGAGCTGAAAGTTACAGCTTAATTTCAGCTGAAGATGGCACATAGACTTAATCCAGAAATGTCTATCTGCTAAAAAGTACCTGGTGTAACAAAGGGATTTTTTTCAATATGCATAAAGAGTTCATTTAAGAGTTCACTCACATTCTTGCCAACATCATCCTTGGAGCTCATCAGGTCCTCCATTTCAGCACGGAGCTGCTTGTTAAACCTCTCCAGTTCCTCCTTGGCCTCCAAGGCCTCCTCTAGAGCTCTGGCCATAGACAGCGCCTTAGTGTCCTTCTCTCTGGCCTCAGCCTCGGCACGGTCTCGCTCCTCAGCGTAACGAGCTGAGATGGTCTTCTCTTCAGCCAGCAGCTGGAAAACAAAGAAACAATGGCCGTCAATACACTGACATCAATCTCATCGTAATGAAAAATTTCGGAAACATTTTTTTTGCAGTCCAGCGTACCTGATCGAACTTCTTTTGTTTCTTCTCGAGGTTGGAGACAATCTGTCTCTGGTGGTCCAGGTCCACCATCAGGTCGTCCAGCTCCTGCTGCAAACGGTTCTTGGTCTTCTCCATCTTGTCCATGGCCATGGTCTTCTCCTCCAGACGCTGGCTGGTCAGCTCTACGTCTTTTTGGAGTTTTCTCTTCACCTCCTCCAGGCCTTCCATTGATCCCACGTCCTCCTCCAGCTTCTTCTTTGTCTCAAACAGCTGCAGGAAGGCATTTTTTAATTTTTTTTTTTATCGGGGAACACATAAAGATAATACGCTTCAACTAGTAATCAACTTCCTCTCTTGTGCTTGTCGTGGCCTTTAGTGTCAGTTGATGTGTGCTGGCTTAAAGAGCAGCAGCGCTACATGCAAAGTAAACAGAGGACAACTCAAAAGACGGGGCAAATTTAAAATAAGGAGCTATGTAATTTGTCCTTTACCCAGATATCAGAGCTACTGATAAAATGAATATTTCTGTATTTAAAGGGAAGTTTATATTTGTAAAATTTCAGTTCCCTACTTAGATGCATCCGCCTCCAGATTTTCACTGCATGTGGTCTTAAATTGGCTGCAAAGTCTCACTGCTTTACAGCTGTCCGCACGCTGCTCTGCACATCAACTGCAGGTGTTCACAGCTGGGAAACTTTACCCTGACCCTTCTCTTGGCATCCGATCGAGCATCAGCGGTACCTGAAAGGTGTGCCTGCCTGCCTGTCTCACATGTTTGTCTGCGTCACTCCTTCAAATGCATACAAATATCTACATTTATGTGTCTCTATGTGCTGTACCTGTTAATGACACTCATCAATGTTTGTGAATATAAATAACCGTACCTGAGAGTGCACCGTCTGCAGCTGCTTCTCCAGGTTGCGTCGTGCCTCCTCCTCCTCCTCCTGCTGCTCCAGCAAGGTGTTCTTCTCCACCTCCAGCTGGCGGATTTGGCCGCTCAGATTCAGCTTTTGGCGCGTCTCCTCCTGGCGCAACTCCTACACACCAGAAATGATGATTGGACAAAAGAAAAGCCAGATGGAACTCATATGTTTTCACATGATATTTGTCATGTTTAAAATGTCATCATAAAAAAACAAACAAACATGCAAACTGTGTTGATTTGTGTTCTGGATTTCATTGTGTACATCAGAAACAGTTTAGACTTCAGACTAAATTACGGTAAAAAGTATTGAGAACTTGATTTTTGATAAACTTTCCTTTAGCTTTGAACCTGGCTTACACTGATGCCGTCTTTCATACCTCAGAGTCTTGCAGTTTGCTGTTTAGCTTGTCGACTTCCTTGGCCAGTTTGAGGCTCTTCTTCTCGGCCTCCTCCAGCAAAGTGGTAGCATTGTCCAGCTCCGTCTGACAAAAGATAAACAGGGCTATGAGAAAGGCATGACAAAAAAATCCAAAATGTGCCAGAAATTTGCCCTTTAAAATATATATTTTTTAAAGAGTAATCTGCAGCTACAGTATATCCCCTCATTTCACTGCAAAACTGCAAATCTTTGCTTCACAGACTTCTATAATTGTCTGTGGAGGTACTTACCTGGAGTTTGAGAGATCGTTCAGACAGCTCTCCCTTGGCCCTCTCGACCTCTGTGGCCCTGGACATAAACTCCTGCAGCTGGGCCTCCAGTTTCTTCCTCTTATGCTCAGACTCTGTCTTTGCCTGCTGCAGGCTCTTTACATCGGAGGCCAACTCTTTGTTGTCACTCTCCAGACTCTGCTTGTTCTTCTCCAGGTTGGCCTTGAACTGTACAGAGCAGAAAAAAATGGTTTTATGTTCATAGCAATAGCATTCACATTGGCTGTTGCTGGGATCGTGCCTTTTAATTGACGATATAATTAAAATTTCCAGCATCATATTATGGAACTGACATTGCCTGATGAGTGACAGCTGTGTGGGTGTAACCAGGTATGACTCACTCACCCTCTTGGCCTGTTCCAGCTGTTCGGACACCTCCTCCAGCGCTGTGGCGTGCCTCTGTCTCATTTCCTGGATCTGAGCTTCATGGTTTTTGGTCTCCTCATCGATCGCCTTCTTCAGCTCTGCCACCTCTTGTTCTCGCTTGGACCTGGAGTTTGGACACATGGGAGAGGTTACCAAAGGACAGGAAACCTTCTAGAATACAATACAAAAACATCTTAACATTCAGGGTTTATTGCTACTGACATCTTTCATGAATTTCCAATTTACGGTTCCACTAAGAAATGAGGTAACTGATGTGTGAAAGACGGAAAAACAAACAAACAAAAAAAAAAACTACTGAGATAAATTCTGTGCATGTTTGTAAGCATATTAGCGGTAAATGATGTCACATGAGTTTATCACAGTTCTTTCTGGAACCTCAAAAGGCCTTTATACAACTTTTTAACCCATGCAGTAGTATTCCCCAAAACCTGTGAGTAGAAATTTTGTGTATAAAGTATGCAGAGTTCCCTTTATCACTGTTGATGAACCAGTTTTAAATAAGTACCGGAGCTCCTGCTGGGCTGCAGTGGTATCCAGCGTGTCCTCCAGCTCTGTCTTCAGGGCCTCGAGCTCCTCGCTCAGGTCCCTCTTGAGTTTCTCAGCTTTGCTTCGACACATCTTCTCAGACTCCAGGTCCTCCTGAAGCTCAGCTAGGTGGGCCTGCAGCTCCCGAATCTGCTTCAAGGCATTGTTCTTCTGGACTGTCTCCTCATCGCTCCTGTTTGGAGACACCAAGGAACACAAGTCAGTTTTTCAGGTGAGGTTCTTTTTACAACACTTAGTCTTTTTCATAATGAAAAAAGAAAAAAAATACCACCTCCTTAGCTCAGAGGATCTAAATTTCTACTTCTTCTACACTAATCTTAAAAAAGTAAATATCTTGTTTTTTTTAGTTTTACAAATTTCTGAGGATATTTTAATCCTCAAAAAAACAGGAAAAGAATGTGGAGTACATTCTTGTACATGTCATCTCATTTAAGGGCTCAGATCTTCACAAAACAAACATAAAAATAAAAAAAAAAATTCAATTCTACTTTCTATTCTATTTTCTGTTCTCTTGGCTCTTTAATAACAGTTTCAATTTTCTTTAACTGCCCTTCTAATGTATTTCTCCAGCTTTTAATGTTTTATTTAAAGCACGTTAGAAGATTTGTTGCGGAAATGTGCTATAAATAAACTTGCCTTATAGCAGAGTTAAACTCACATTGATTTCTTTCAGGAGCTCTATTTTCAGTGAGCCTTACAGATCAGTTAAAAATATACACTGAAGCTGACAACAAAACGTTCACTGAAACCTCGGCTCCTTTTAGCATGTTTACTTCAGCTGAACTTCACTCAGCGCTCACTTCAACGCCTCATCTGCAATCAGCACTTCCATTTTAACTTCTATGTGTTTTAGTTTCAATTCAATATTTTCAGCACTCAGCAAAAATAAATTATTTTCAGAAAATGTTGCCTTTTCAGTTTAACTATTTTCATTTTACCCTAAAAATCTATGAACAATATGTTGGTTCTTTCAATGAGAGCAGAAGTGCAAGAATGATGTAAATTTACTGAATGCAATTATTCAAACTTCTGTTGTTTTATAGTCTAAAGTACTAATACGTATGTGAAAGTCAATGATGTCATTTATAAACTGAAATGAGGCCACCGGTGCACACAGGGTGGCAGTGTGGTCAACCGCTAACTGCTGAAGCTCTCCACATCACTCTGTGTGTGCGTGCGTGTGTGTGTGTGTGCGTGTGTGTGTGTGTGTGTGTGTGTGCATGTGCGTGTGCACGCACGTGTGCATTTTCTGCGGGAAGATGAACTTGTTAATGAGTCTGTTGATCTGTTTGCTGCTGGACTTGAAGCCGAGTCTAATTTGTGCTGGCTGCAACACTCCCGTAACATTCCTCACTTACGAAGAAACTGATTAAACACACTGAATGTAATAATGATTCAGCCTCATAATCAACACAGTGCCACAGCAGTGATTAAAGGCACTAATGACTCCCATATAAAAGTCATTTTCCAAAATAACACAATACAAATGCTCTCAGAATAGCTGCTGAATTCAAAATTGGGCTCATCAACTTTAATGAAAGCTTAATTATCTGGAGCTGTGACTAAACTGATGATTTCTGCGTGTGAAATCAGTCAGACAGACCAGCGACCCCTGTAGTCTGGAATATTAGCCTGCTGTAGGGAGGAAACTAAAGTCATATTTAAATCATTTGAGCTGACCTTCAGAGCAACGATCTCCACAGATGTTTACCTCATCCGCATGCAGACTTGTGATGGCTAAATGGGAAAATAATTAAATATGACACCAAACCTGTAGAGAATATTTCTCACTGTGTGGAAAATCAGGATGAACGGAGGAGTGAGCTAAATTTAGAAAAAAAAATTGTTGCAGGGACAAAGTGGTAAGACACAGGCCTTCTAAAGCAATAATTTGTGCATTTTTTCACAGTCAGGACATTAAAGAAGCCGTGTTAATAGTTTCTGCTCTGCTGTGAAGTAACAGCCCGTTTTAGTCCAGCTCTTTACTACTTCACGTGAAAAAACGGCAAAGCCCAAGACAGAGTGCATCAATCAGCATCAATTTGCCTGTAATCAGGCACGGCTGCCTCCAAGATGAAAGCCCTCAGAAACAAACATTGCAGCTGGAAGTTCAGGGTAGAGAGGGACTGAGGCGAGTGAACGACAGAGACAAAGTGTGTACGTGTGCTGACACACAAGCAGCAGCAGCTGAAGAGGACGTTAGCTGCTTTAAGTCAGAGTGCAGAGTTGACAGTGTTCATTTGTGTGTTGTAACATCTATTTTAGGTCTTCTTATTGGCTTGGAGTGCAGTTGTCATGGAAATAGGATGTACTGCACGCGTGAGAGGACGTGTGTCAAGTTGTGCATTACATACTGCAAATGAACAAAACCACTAACAGTGATATTTTACCACGGCAGTTTAAGTTTGTATTAAAACTGCAAATCGTAAGAATATTGGTAAAATTAACAACTGTTTAATCGATTAATTGAAAAAAAAAACAACAACAAAAACACAAAAACTTTGCTTATCAAAAGGGTTTTTTCTCAGGCAAAGCTCACAGCAACATATTGCATATACGTCATACAGCCTATGGTTAATTCATTTTTTATCATCCCCTGTTTGGACTGCTGTGAGTTCAGAGGAGTCTGCCTTGTAGCTGCTGTAAAAATGCACTTCAGTGTATTTGATCCTTTGGTATGATGCTTTTCAATTAATCAAAAACAATCCATGTGCTTTCTGCAAAAAAACAGTGAGTCGATGAGCTGACTCAGTATCTGTATCATTGTGTGGTGCCAAACTCTTAGCCAGCTATGCACATCCAGTTAATGAAAAGCCACTGAACGATAAATTAAAAGATATTCTGTGATAGCATTTGCTTCATTTTTGGCAAGAAGAATAATTTATAGAGTTTTATAGTAAGAATAATAAAGTAGAATACATAAGCCTCCTCTAAGTAAACTTTTATTGCACTCGGATCAAATGATCCCAAACTTTCCTTTATTCAATTCTTTGGAATTCTCATTTTTATAATTTCGGTTCCTTTATTCAGTTATTGTAGCGTTATGTTTCAAAATGAGATGACTTTCAATGTGTTTGTATTTTGTCAGTAGCAACTGTACCTGCTAAAAGGTAATGTCTGGATTTAGTTTTTTTGTTTTTTTAATAATTTCCACAGGGTGTGTAACCCAGTTAGTTTAGACATTTGTGGGATTGATTTTTATGTCTATTGCTCAATTAAGGATGTCATGTTGTCCAAAATTAAAAACAAAAAAAAAAAATAAAATAAAAAAGGAGACTTAATGTTATACTGAGTTGAACATGGTAGTCAAACTTAAAATCTCAGTATTTTCAATGAGATACATTCAAATTATGTAAACCAATCAGAAACAGGTCTGCTATTTTGCAGTGCAGTTTGCAGTTATAAACTTAAACAGTTATGCATTTATAACTTAAACAGATCAGCTCAACCAATGACTAAAACAGTAATAAAACTGTTCGTGGCAAAACACCTAACGGGCGATTTCAATGTTTTATTCAGATGGAAGTGCAAGAAGCAACTAGCACAACTTCTATGGTGGACCAGAGTGAGTCAGTGGAGTTACTAATAAGTTTTTCTATAAAAAAAAGTTCAAAATATACTATATTTAATTTGCAGAATTAAAAAAAATCAATTTGTGGCATTGGTTGTTAGGTCTGGGACAGTTAAAAGCACAATTATGGCGGATTTCCACCATTTGCATGTGCGTTGCGTTACGGCTCCGCTGCGGTTTTGCTCCATGCTCTGTCATCCGTCAATCCCCACCAGTTGCGAGTCCGGCATGGCGCAGCACTGCCGGATCGGCTGGAGTGGTGAGACCAAGGAGTTCTCGCGGTCATTATAGACTCATGCGCAGTTTATCATTACAGAAGAAAAAGTAGTAACTCCATTCAGTCCGTGGATTAATTATAGTGATGTTAATTCACTCCCATAACTCCCAATAAGTTGCTCCTCACCATTTCCATTCTATGGTTGTCTTTATAAAAGCATGTGTGGTGTCATAAATAATATTGTGGTTTTCCACCTTCCAAATTGGCTTCTCCTCGTCCGTGTTGCCGGTAATGACCTCAGAAAACCTCTGACCTGTTGAAACCAGGCCTGGATCCGCTCATTTTGACATTTTGTCAGACATAAACACGGAGTGTTTTATTCTGGAAAGTAATCGGATGTTTTAATGTTGTATCGCTGTCCAATTTCCTGTCTGCTCTGTGTTAAATTCGACTGAATTTATGCGAAGTGATCTGGCATCCTGCAAAAATAGGAGGCTTGCGTATCTGTTCCGCAAGCCTTTGGACTGCCGGAGCTGGGACAGAGTCGATCCGCAGCGCAGCGGAGCCAGTGGAAAATGACACATAGACTAGAGTGCAATCTATTTGACAGAGCGGAGCCAGACCTCACACGGATCTGGTGGAAATCCGGGGTTAGGGACAGTTGTGGGATGCTCAGGAAACAAAGTTTATTTGGAGTTCTGCTATCACTGACCTGGCCAGAGCAGCCTGCAGCTCCTCCTCCTTCTTGCTCAGTTGGATCTTCAGCTCCTCTATCTGAGCCTGAAGCTCAACAATCTGGTCCTGCAGGTCCGTTGTCTCAGCGTCCAGTTTGCGTTTGGCCTTCTCCAGCTCTTGGCGCGTTTTCTCCTCCTTCTTCAAACGCTCTGAAGGGAGGCAAAATCACATGTCTCATACACAAGATTCCTCAAGAAAAGGCTCAATCAAACAGGCCAATAACTGTTTTAACACAAAACAAAACAACTTTTGACTTCTGATGATCTGAAGAGGTAAACGGTCACAGAAGGGTCATACGCGAGGCACAGGGAGGTCACAGAGAGTGACAAACCACTAACACCTAATTGCTTACAGCCTGACACAACTAATGGTAATCAGATTAGTTGCTGCGCCTAAATGCATGTGTGCTTTTTCAAATGTTCCCATTGGGACTGGGCGACACAGCAAAAAATATTATCACGAAAATTAATATTGATTGATGTTGATTTATCACGATGTATAATTCAATAATGCTGCTCTTTCCCCACCAGAGTATTTTTATTAAGTTGCCAGCAAGCGCCAGCATTTTTGGTCATATTTAGCAATCTTTCAAGACCTCCAGAATATTTTGTGTTTTGAAGTTATAAACAATGAATACATCAAGATGAAGAACAGCTTTCAGCTTTATTTGATTCTAGCTTCCTCTGTTCCTTTTTGTATCAACATCTGAATTTGTGCATTGTCATCAAAAAAACATTTTGGAAAAAAAACCTGAGAAAATCGCAATTTTGTTAAGTGAAAAATCAATTTCATTTGTATATTTTTAATTTTTCCCCCCTCTTATTTTCTTATGTCAACTTGAATTGTACAAAAAAAATGCCAAAAATAATATTCTGTTTGAGTTGGGGTGGAACTATATAGTGGAAAGTTCCCTAAAATGTCAGAAAACACCACAGCTACAGAACAGTCCCTAAGTGATGTTCCCAGATGATCTAAATAAGTCGGTAAATGTTTACCCTGCTGCGTTTTTGTAATAACACTGCTGAGAGGGTCTGAAAAGTCTCTTAATAGCGATAAAGTCTACACATTAGTACTTGTCACATTGTAGCGACAGTAGTCGCCTGTTTTTCGACGTGGAAATGTTGTCTTATTGCAACATCCAGAACAGTGTCCCCTACACTACGGTAAAAAAAACACAGATTAACGCCCAATAGTGGGGAAAAAGTTTAAAAAAAAAAAGGAAAAGAATAAGAAAAATGCTGGACCCGGCAGGGGGTCGGGTCAGGCATGGCGGCCCTGTGACCCGTATCCCCCCTGCTGCTGACTGACAGACATCTAACAACTTCTGCTGTATGACACTGCATGGCGGGCAAGCTGTTTGAAACTATCTAGGTGCATCCATATTGAGTAAAAATGACCATAGTTTATTATTGCCATCGATGCACTTTTTATCACGATCCTGTATTGAGATCCTAGCCCTAGTTCCCACACATCGAGTCCTAAGAAACCTCACACTTAAAACTGAAATTCTTGGAAGTCATTCATATCAGTCAGCTGAGCCTGTAACATTTCATGTTAATGCTGTACTATCTTACATACAGTGTGCTGTAACTTGATACTTGGTCAATGTTCTCTACTTGTGAAGCCAATAACAGTATCTTGCTGAGAGTCGGAGTCTCTTACCCTCCAGGTCAACCATCATCATCTCCTGCTTGTTCTTCACCTTGCCGAGGTTCTTTGCTTTCTCTTCCTCCTCTGTCAGCTGGGAGGTCATCTCACCGATCCGGTCCTCCAGCAGCTTTTTCTCCTGTTGGGTAAAATCAAAGTGTGGGTTAGACTGGAAGCTTAAAGATACACAATTGCAAAGGTCAAAATACACAAACTGTATTTCATTAGTTGCAAATAAATATGCCTAATCACCTTATATGAACTATTTCTGACATTGTTTGATGCACCATTTACAGATCTAATCCTCTCACCTTTAAGAACTTGGAGTTTTGGTCCTCCAGCAAGAGAATGTCCTCCTCCATTTTCTTGATCTTCGCCTCGGCCGTCACTTTATCCAGCTGCAACTTCTGTCTAGCTGCCTCCTCCTCATCGAGCTGCTCCTCCAGGTCCTGTGGAGAAAAAACACAGATACACACAGATAAAGATTCATAACAGATCTAATGTGACGAGACTGAAGTCTGAACACTTAAGTTTATAAAGTTTATTAGTTTATTAAGTTTATAAAGTGATGCTACAAGTGAAGTTTGACACATAAAACTCCAAGGCTTCAAATGAGAAAAATATTTCCCTATATTAAAGATTTATGACTAAATAAGCAAAAATCACAGTAAAAACTAGATATACCACCATGCTGTCATATGTCTCTGCACACCAGTGCACTTACAGTTTACATCCATGTCTGTGAAAAAAAACAGGGATGCTTCACACACACCACACAATCAACACAATTTTAAGGTGGCTCTTGAGTTATGGCCAAAACCATCTTGTATGAGGTCACCGTGACCTTGAAATGTGACCACCAGATACTGATCAGTTCATCAGTCTTTAGTCCAACTGGACATATGCACCAAATTTGTGGAAGCTCCCTGAAGGCCATCTTCAGATATTATGTTCATATAAATGAGACACCAAATTCTAATAAGCTCATTGTTGAGTTCAAGTGAATGTTTGAAGAAATTCCCTGCAGGCGCTGTTGAGATATTGCATTAACAAGAATATGCCAACCCGAAAACATAATGCCTCCAGCCTCGGCTATCGCTGGCACAAAGGCATAAAAACCAAAACCAAAAACATCTTAATGTATAACTTAAGAGTTTACCACTTAAAAGCTTCATCAGTGTGGTTTGATTGGCTCTGTTGAACAAGTCTGTGGACTCTCTTCAACCTCTATATAAAATGACAGAAAGGCCCTTTAATGTTCAGACGAGGACAGTTATGATAGTATATAAAGTTCCTGAAAGGCGAGTACTAACAGTATGGATGTCAGAATATGAAAGCAAAAACAGGAGAGAGACTTGTGTCTGCGTCTGGTAAGTTTAAGTAGGTGAAGATATAAACCTGGATGTGTGACTGCATCTTCTTCTTCTCATTCTGCAGACTCTGGTTCCTCTCCTCCTCCTCCTCCACCCTCGACTCCAAGTCATGAAGGATCTCCTCCAACTCCTGCTTCCTTGACAGCAGGCGAACTCTCATCTCTTCAGCCTCGGCAAACAGCTCCGTCTCCGCGTGAAGCTGTTCGGCTAGAATATTCTTCTCCTCTATGAGCTGGAGAGAGGGAACAGTTGGAAAAAAATATATCCAGCCTTCTTAGCTCACACATTGATTTCCTCAGATGTCAAGGCCACAATTACATGAGCACGCACGAGGTGAGGTTTCTATAACAGAGGGCATGTTTACCTGTTGGTGTTTCCTCTCCATCTCCACAAGCTCATTCTCCACCTTGAGCTGTCGCTCCTTGACCTTAACCAGCTCCTCATCTTTGGCTTGCAGCTCCTCTTCCTGCCTGGTGACCTGCAGCAGAGGCTTCACCTGAGAGACAAAGACAGAGACAGAGTCAGAGAGACAGAGACAAACATAGAAACATCAACCTCTAAAGGGGTTTCTGCAGTGTTCATCAAATCAAATGTAACACTTTTTAAGACACAGAATGCAACTGAATATAATTTTCATGGTGATACTGGTGACAGACAACCAGTAGGGACAATAAGGCTGACAATTAATGACATTTATTGTACTTTCTTGCAGTATATACCAATAATTCATAGTTATAATTAATCACTTAATCTGGCCTAGATCCAGATAAGCAGCAGAAAACTGATGGAGTAACTAATTAAAAGATCAGGTAAATTCAAGTTTTTGCTATACTGACACTTTTCAATCATGATAAGAAGAGCTTCACTACACTGTCTAGTAGTAGTAACAGTGTTTGCTGACTTAAACTCCACAAAAGAGGATTGTGGTCTCCTGTTCTTTACAACCCACGCACCGTCTCAGGCTACCTGTAGATTATTAGTATATAGTGTTATTCCATAGCCCGCAAACACGTGCATATTTGTTTACAGGTTTCTACAGGTAAGAAAAATATATTAGATTTAAGAGTTTTTAATACCTTCTAAGGCCTTATTGTTTAGGGAACTATTTTCTCTTTTGGTAAAGACTTTTCAAGACCTGTGGATATCCTGCTCTCTAATGAGCCCGGTGAAACAAGTTTATTCTTGACCTCGGGAAGAGTAAATCAACAGCAGCTGACAAAACAATCTGAAGTTCCACTTATCCTCATGCTCTGAGGGTTCTGACTGCATAACGTGGCCTCGTCTGCAGATTAAGTTCTTGTCAGTTGCCATAGAGATGTAGATGTTAACATTTCTATTTTAAGCCAACATACATCTGAGAAAACTGATGAGGACAGGTGGAGAGATTTTCCCCTATCGTCTGTTTTGTCCTTTAACTGAACTTTCTAAGGCATCCCATGACTAATTTGTGAAAATGCTCAAATCGTCAGGTGGAGCAGAGATCTGAACTGTGTATCATCTGTGCATCTCGTATAAACTACTTATTAGAAAAGGAAGCCGTCAGGGTTCTCACCTTGGTGAAGAGCCTCCACCACTGCCAGTGTCGCAGCTTCAAGTAAGCAGCACAGTTTCTCTGGAGGACCTTCAGGGCACTCAGCTGCTGCTGCTTCTTAGCAAAAGCCCTAAGTGAAGAGAGAAACAGTAACAAATCAATATTTGGGTACAGCAGTGTTTTTAAAGTCTGCAGTATTTTTTGAGACAACGTCAGGCTGTGTTTAGTGTACAAATAAGCTGTAAGTGCACCAAAATGACGCCCAAGACGCACTGTATGTATGGGCAGTGCATTAGTGTTGTGAAACCTGTGGGTTTTTTGCACCCATGTCAGTAGGTTAGAGCAGCCATTCCCTTATCGTGCTGCTTTATGCTCAGATGTAAATGCTAATCACAACAGGTGCTTCAGAATTTGTCTTTTTTTTTTTTTTTTTAAATGGGAACTAACGGAAAGATCCAAGGATCCGGAAGGACCATAAATCATCTATATGTGACGTGACATGACAGATGCATTTATACTTGACAAACTTCTGGAAGCTGTGTGTCTCAGACCACCACTGGGGGTTTGAGCAATTGGATCATTGTCCTTCAATGACTTTTGGGCATCCAAATTCTGATGTATGCTCAAATGTAAGAAATTTAAATAAAAATCCAGAGATGTGACACTCACTTGCGTGCCAAGTATCCACGGCAAACAGACTGGAAGTAAATGATGATGTCAGTGATCTTCAGATCTCTCTCCTCCTCCAGATGAGCCAGTACACCAGTTCTGAAAAAGATCTTGCTCTGACCAATACGGAACAGGTTAGGGTCCAGTTCCAGGGCTTGGATCTGTAAAAGGCACATGAAGAGTTATTAACAGTTTACTTTGACGGCAGGGCAACATTGTGTTTAAATAAATTCAAGATGATTTACTGAAAGCTGTTTGACATTAAAATCAAGCAAGTTTTTGTATTTAGGTCTCCACTACAGGAACTCTTCCATAAAATGAACCTGCATTTTGCTGCAGTTTAGTGAGCAAGAGAGAGCGACTAATAGAGAGTGGGAGCTGAGGTAAAGAAAATAAAGCCAGTGAATGAGAAAAGGAAAATAGTTTATCTGGCTGTCACATATTGAAGCAGAAACAAATAACCATCAAACAGCAGATCACTGTGGAAATATGTGCTCTGGAGTTTCTCTCTCCTTTTTTGCTTCGCTCATTAAATCAAACTCAAACATCTAAGTCCTGCAACAGTTAATACAAAGAGAACAGGATGACTCTGTTGTTGCATTTCGAATTTTGCCTTCATTTTTTTTTTTATTTGTCACGGGTATAATTTTATAATTGGCAAAAGGGACTTTTAGTTTTGTTCAGTTCCTGGGGTTAGTTCCTCTGGTTTTATTGTTCCTGGAATTTTTTAGATGAAAGAGGCTTATAGCTCCTTAACTATAGCAGCTCTGCAGAATACACAGTATGTTATTGTTTCCAATGTAGCAGGTCTAAAGATCAAAAACAAAAAAAAGCACTACCATTCTCTCACAGGCTTGTTTCCCATCCATGAATCCCTTTGGGATAGCGTTAGGTGTTAGGATCTCATATCTGTAAACAAAAGAGAACATCAATATGAACTTTTCTTGCGTGTAAAATTAAGTTACAGAGTTAAAAAAGCATCTTTGTTGTCTGTCACCTCTGTCTGAATTCTTGAAAGACGATGCGATTGGGGAAGCCCTGTCGGCAGATGCGAATCCCCTCTAAAACTCCATTACACCTCAGCTGATCGAGAACCAGGTGAGGCTCCAGTTTACCAGCCTGAAGAAGAAACAAATGCACCCTCAAGACCAGAAACGAGTGTTTGTCCACCATCCTCCTAGATTTCTATCTCACAATTTCCGCTCTGCTCTACAGAGATAATCAGTGATAACATATATATAAACAGAGGTTCAGGTCCTTCACTTTCCATTGTTTGATGCACAGCTTCTGACAAATGCATTAAACATTTTTTATTTACTCTTTTTTCGTGGTTGGGGATGATGCAGCGGACAAAGTTGGGGTTGGTATTCCTTAGTGTGGCCATGAGCTTGGTAAGCGACTCTTTGTAGAGCTGTCCCACTGTCCGAAACATGCCCTTTTTGGTTTTGTAGGTGGCGCCAAAGGCTGTCTCGTTCATCCCTGCCACCTGGTCCAGGCCCACGATACGGTCGACTGAAGAGGAGATGGGGAGAACTGGTTAGAGTGGAAAAACTTTGTGGGGGAAAAAAAAAAAAAAAAAGAAGCAGCAAAATAACAGTGACATAATGTAGCAACAAGAAGTGCAGATGGATGAAAAAGACATTACACACTACGGTCAAACAACAGCAGTCTAACAAAGGAGCACTGAGAGTCTGGGACTACCTCTAGCTGCTGCAGATGGTGAGTGTAGCTCCTAGGGTCTGTACATACTGTGCACTGTAAGTTGCGTTACTTTGACATGAAGCACCTTTTTTCAATATGATTTACTCACTAAGCATCAACAAAGTTTAACTTCAAAAACTGAATGCTTTTCTCTGGTCCTAGCGATGAAAGAATGCTTGATGGCAGCTACATTAAAGCTTTATAGCATTTTACTGCTAATGAAACAAAACCTGCATCAACATATTGCAGAAAAATAAACTCGTCTTAACACGTTAACATGTAAGGGGTTCATAACCTATGCTAACCCTTTGAAACCTGAGCAAATTTTCTTGATTTCTTTTAAAAAACTGGAAGAAGGCAATTAGCAACTTGAAAAGAAATGACAACAAAGGAAATGAGATGAAAAAAGCGCTTTACAGATTATAATGATTCTGTAACATAATTTTTAAAAATAACTGTCTAGAACCACTAATTTCTTGAAATTTGTGGACCATTTGCTAACAAGTTGCTAATTTTCCCACATTTTTATCAGAAATCAAACCAATTTGCTCAGGGTTCAAAGGTTTTAACATTTGTGAAAGGCATCTGAAAGCAGCACAAGAAAAGTGATGTCGATCCAGGTTTCAAAGGCTGAAAGGGTCACTCAGCTGCCTAGTCATGGTTAGTCCTACTGATGTTGCTAAAACAGTTATTTAATTTGTGTAATGACAATTTGTTCATACTAAAAATGAAATCTTCAAAAAGCAGGTCATCCCTCCATAGTTTTTTTAAGCTAAATAATTTTATAATAGATATGGGAAATGTAGTTTCTACGAGGTTTTTGTAAATATTACTCAAACAGTTTTGTTTGGTCTGTTATAGTTGCTATAGTTTGTACTTACAGTACAGATGCAGGGCAGTGTATATAGATGGAAAATAAGCTACAGTGTTCATGGTAATAAAAGAACACATCAGTCAGTGTGTCTCAGTGATGTGTTTTTTATAGTTTTTAGTAGGGCTGCCAGTGTTAACAGTGTTAACATTTATTGATTGATTTATTACATTACACATTTTATTTTAATCACGCAAAACATTCTTTAGTTTGGGAGGCTGTACTGGGCTGGGTTTTAAAGCTAGAGTAATTTTACTGCTATCATATGAAACAAGAAGAGTTAATGAATCCCAGGGATACCAACCTTGTCTAAATAACACAATAAAGTTAGGCTTAAATTTGGGAAGGAAAAACAACATGGCCATTTCACAGGGGTCCCTTGACCTCTGACCTCAAAAGAAAGAAATCAAATGAAAATGGATTCTCTGTGTACCCATGAGTCTCCTCTTTATTGAAATGTCCAGTCCAGTCTTGGAGAAAAACCATGCAGTTTTGCATGCAGTAGAAATGTGTCATTTTTGCCTGTTGTATTTGGATCTTTCTGCCTACTGGGGTCCCTCAACAGTCATGAAATTGCTACAAACTAGAAGCTGAGCACACGGTTGCAGCTTATCAGACTGATGTCAGTGGACAACTGCATCGCCTAAGCCAGCAAAGCACTGTTTTGGAGTCTGTGAATCGCGACAGACCTGTGGATGAAACTAAATCTAAGAAGTTACAGCTTTTGCTAAATTGGTGGAAAATGACGGCAGACCAGTCAACTTCATGGAAGACTCGGGTCTTAGTAGTGCCCTCAGGTTGGCATGTTGTGACCAGTCATATGCCTTACAGTCGCCGGAAACAATAGTTTCATGAATACTGGAACTGTATGAATCAGAGATCAACTGAACTGGACCTCCTGAAAAGTGGAAAAGCTGTAATTTGATTCCCAATCATGACACTGGCAAGAATTGCTTCACCTTGTAAATATGGACTTTAAAACTGTTTTGAAATGCAAAATAATAGAATTATAAATGTTATTTAAAAAAAAAAAAACGCAACCAATTGCGATTAACTACTGAAATTCAATTGAGATAGAAAAAATGAATCACTTGACAGCCCACGTTTTTGGATAACAATGGAGCTCTATGGCATGAAGAAATGAGATATATCTGACTTGATTCACTGACAATTACTAATTAACTGACTGTTGGTTTTGTTGCCCTTTAAAATGAAAATCTTTTTATAATCTAGTCGTCGACTTATTCTTAAGAAAAAAAATCTTGATCTCTGATTTAACACTCAATTATTTTAAAAAAAATCACTGGATCACTTCTTAATGTCAACCAAATTGAAGTTACAAGTATTTGATGAGGCGCAGATGGCTAAAGTTTAAACTGAGGTGATATATGGCCTTTCTGTCTGGACTCTCGACACTGACGTCTGAGCTCCGAGCCAAAACAAATACCACCATCTGCTTTCAATTCCCGCTACTGTGATCCTATCAGGGAAGGAGGAAGGCGGGAAATTAATGTCACCAAATTTTCTTCAGTCGAGCTTCAAATCCTTAATTTGGTTGTGGTTGTATCACATCACAAAGGAGGACTGCAAGCAGCTGCACAAGATCCTAAAACTGCAGGGCTATTGCCCGTGCAAAGATCACAAGACGGCCTAAAAAAAACACTATCAACTAGAGGGAACAGATGACTATATTCTACTTTAACTTATTTAGGAGTCAGGCACTACTGCTTTTGGCTGAGACAAGGGAGCCATGCAGCCTGGAAGCAAATGGGAGCCAGTGCAGCTATGACAGACACAGCATCGGCTGAAGCATGAAACAAACAGCCAGATCTGGGCAAAAATATACCGGCACTCTTTCAAAAAAAGTTAAACTGCTTGGGAAGTGCTTGTGTTTAGCCACCAAGCACCTTGAGCAGCTTGGTTTCATAACCCAAAGACTGTTCATTTTCAGCTTTTATTATTTTGGCCCAGGTCTGCTACAGCACGACCCAGTCATTCACCTGCCGGGTCATCCAGACTAGTGACATTGTCATAGAATGAAGCCCTTTGAATGGTCTGAATCTCTACAACACAGAGAGAGAGACAGGGAGGAGGAGGTGGAGTTAAATTAATTCTTAGAAATCATAAAGGCAAAAGCCTGGCTCAACAAGGCACACAGCTGTTGTTTAGTAGGCTTGAGTGAGAGACGTGCTTGTTAACTGAAGAAGCAAACAGATAGATACTTCACAAAACTAAATGGATGAGTTACTTAAATTGATCAACTCTTGTATCTTGTACTGTTTGAAGTGTTAAAATAAGAAGGTGGCAGCTTACCGTCTTTCCAAAGTTCAGCCACAAATTTGTCAGTTGACTGATGTAGGAGTGTGGCCACATTGTCATTCAGAGGGTCCATGTTCTTCATTAACCACTCGTCTGCCTTATAGTCCACCTGCAACAATCAAGTGACACCACTCAGAGTAACTCAGAGTACGGACAAAACTAATACCACAGTTATAGTCTAATTGATCATTGGTTTCTGAAACCGATGCAATATGATTCGAAACAATCTGATTGCAAAACACTATTTTTTTCATTGGCAAACATTTTTGATAAAAAACCCTCCTTAACATGTGTTTTTTTAATGGATCTAATGCATCTTTAGCATTTCTGTACTTAAATTTTGTTAAATATACCCTGATAAGTAGCAAAGAACGCTGAAAACTTCCATCTCTTTATTTTAGTCTTTTTTATATATATTCTTTTAACATTTTGCATTTTACTTGATTTTGTGCATTATATTCATACTATTATGTTTGTTATTATTGTTATTATTATTATTGTTCAGTGGATTTTAGTTTCCATCTTAAATTATTGATTCCATTTTTTTTTACTTCATTATTATTATTGTTATTATCATTATGGCACACTGTCCCATTGTTTATGATCATTCTATGTCTATTTTCATGTGAAGCACTCAGTGCATGTTATTTCCTTCTCGTAAAGCACTTTGAGCTATTATATATCATTATTGTTCTATTGTATATAAATGTGTGGCATCCTATAAATGTCATATGTTGGTTTCACCATCCTTGTCTAGTTTTAAAGATTTGGATGAAGTGAACAATTCTTCAGCAAAATTTAGCTTAACAGAAATATATTGCTGGCGGTTCATACTGAAGAAGAAAATGCATTACAGTAATGAAAAAAATATATATGTGTATATGTATATTTGAGTTAACTTCGAAAATGCGTCTATTACAACCTCTGCAGGATGCTAAAACATGTATTCAAAAAAAGCGGTCTCCAAATGTATTTTTTACATCTGACACAACATGGTGACTTTCTTTTAAGTACTGACTTAATATACTGTCCAGGTCATACTTTATTGTAGTGACTCAGAGTGCATATGTGAGGTAATATATATTTTTTTGTGCATTTATAACATTTGGCTTCATAGCGCTGCAGATTTTTCTCTACAGCACACATTCTTACAGTTCACCTCTCTGAGTTTCTGAGTGATTGTGGTGTAAAGCGACCCAGTCCACATAATGATAAGCAGATGTGCTACTCAGCAGGTCTCCCTCCAACACTGAGTTCTATTGCATAACACCACTCACAGCATAAAAATCCACTCCAACACAATGATGTATAAATCAAACCAGCACTCAGTATTTCCCTGAAATCCCACCACAGGAGAACCTTGCGTCATTGTTTTATCTGAGTGCAGACCGGTAGCAACTTTTCACTTTCTGTTTAGCTTTTGCAGGAGATGATCGGGGCAGAAAAGAGACATATTGCACAGAACAAAAGTACAATAAGGAGCAAGGGAGTCATATATACTGTGTGTGTGTGTGTGTGTGTGTGTGTATATATATGTATAATATAATATGGAGGTAAAACAGAACATTCAGTTCAGCGCGTATCAACCTTCCAGACATTTAAGTGAAAGGCATCTGTTGAAGTACAAAGTTAAGACAAAATAAAGCAACTGAAGGTACGTGCAGTATATATATATATATTTCAGCAAAGTGTCATTTCCATGACAAAAAACAAAACAAAACAAAAAAGCCTCCCAGTAATAGACTTATGATTTCAAAAGAAACACAGATCAACTGTGTATTTGAAGCTAAGGTTCGTCTGCGGTCATTTCGGGGATTTTCAAAGGGAAATACCCATTTAATCGTTAGCAAAAGCAGCATAGTAGGTTAGAGATCATTATAATAATTATAAGGATTAGCTAGTTCAGTTTTTTTTTTTTAATGGGGTGGTATATATTATTTTAAAGGTTTTATCTTGCCGTCAAGTAGCCCTTTTCAACAGGGACTGAAGCTGTTACATCGCTCTCTTCAAAGCCACCAGACTCCATTGGAAAAAAAACATATTTTAACCCGCAGGACAAAGGAGTCACTGGTCTAACGCTGCCTTAATCAGTTGGTTAGTTTGTGTTTTTATGTGACTGAGCTATGTCACATATTATTCAGAAACCTCCGTCAGGTTGCATGGGACAACATTTTTAGACTGACCTGGGAAAAAAGCATTTTGATGCTAAAACCTACATACTCCAACCAAAATTTGGATGTTTGGATTTAATACATATGAACAGCTGCAAAATGACATAAAAACCTCAAACATAAATAAATAAATAAATAACAATTAACGACCTGCCCTTTAAGCAGAGGCAGAAACCTGCTGAGCGTGATTCTTAAAAAGATCAAAATGAGCGTACCTTGCCGGCGTAATGGATGATGCAGAAGTCGGCCTTGTCTTTGAGCTGGCGGGGCTTCTGGAACTTGGTGTGTGTGCCCTGCTCCTGGATCAGCTTGTCTACAAAGGTTTTGTCCGTGGCTTTGGGGAACCAGCACTCTTCATCCAGAAGAGCCAACACTCCCGGAGGGTTTGCCTTAAGAGATATTAGCACAGAAACAACAAAAGACTTTAGAGAGCGTGAACTGTAACTACATCAGCAGGACAACAATTTCACGCACTTTGTGTGGTTGTTAGATAGGAGCATTGTGGTCAGCATCTTAAACCAGCATCAGCCACCAGGATGCCCTAACCACAACTTTTTGCTCAATGCAGATATAAGTAAGTAAAGGCAGAAGTCATTTTTCCTTTCCATGTGGTTAACAGAAATGATAAGTAAATATTATCATCCAGGTGCTACATCTTTTTGTCAGTAAAGCCAAATAATTCAAGCGGTATAACTGATACTAGCTAATCATTTGCACTGACCGGCCTCTCGATGAGGTCAATGCAGGGCTGCAGGTCGAGGCCGAAGTCGATGAAGCTCCACTCGATGCCCTCCCTCTGGTACTCCTCCTGCTCCAGGATGAACATGGTGTGGTTGAAGAGCTGCTGCAGCTTCTCGTTGGTGTAGTTGATACACAGCTGCTCAAATGAGTTCAACTGTAGTCAGGGAAGAAATATGAGAAAGGACAATACTTAAACTACTGAAACTGAAACCTCAAATGATGACAACATCAGCAACAGAAACAGGCATTATCATGAACTGTACCAAACAAAAATGTTCCCTCTAAACTCTTTTCTGTAAAGAATAAAACATTTTAATCCAAACCTGGAAAATCTCAAAACCAGCAATGTCCAGGATGCCGATGAAGGAGGCACCCTGCCGTTTAGTTCTGTCTAGAGCTTTGTTGATGCGATGGACCAGCCAGCGGAAAAGACGCTCATATGTTGCTTTAGCCAAGGCCTCGACTGCAAAGTCAGCCTGGAGGAAGAGAGAGAAGAGGGGAGTGGGAAAGGAATGAGACAATATAAGTAGATACAGAGCTGGCACAGAGCGAGCACAGTCAAATCAGGTCTAATTCAGACAGGCTTCCAGATCCTCAATGGACAAATGGGCTCATACATTTTGGCAAGATTGTATAGCATTAATGCTCCAAATGCTTCCTGAGTCAGCTTTGTATTAATATCTCAAACAGTTGAGACAAAAGCCAAATCCATTGAGCCGCAGCCATAACGATCAGAAGTCTGCAAGAGCGCAGCACTTTAAATTAATGATTTATAAACAGGAGACACACTTTGGAGTGGTTTCACAGAGGTTAAAACTAACCTTCCCTTGCGCTCAGTACAGTATGAAACAAAGCACGATATCAGTTTTCGACAGGAACTTTTTAGTATTATGGCCATGAGTTTATAAAATATTTCAACTAGTATCTGCTTACTGATGGATCCTAACACAACGATGTCCATAAAGCTCAGCCACTACTGTATGCAGAAGCAGCTGGTCAGAGGCTTGGATCAGAAATGCCATAAATGCAGAATTCATCCAAACCTGACCAAATATACAAAAGCTATTTCATTTTAGATGCAGATCTCGTTATCATTTTAAAAAAATATATAAAATGGAATAAATCCTATTGCTTCCATTTCCTTTTTGGTATCAGACATAGCAGAATTTTAAAAATTCAGACTCTTCTCCTCATGTTTTTAAGGCTTGCACCTTTAACTTTTTTTTTTTAATTAAAGAACCTGATATTTACCCGATATTGTACTGATGATTTAAATGAAGAATTTAAACCCATCAAAGCCCCAAAAATGCTCAAACTTTTAGTCACTGTGAAACACAGTTTATGCAGAAAATAATCAATACAGCATAGTATCACAATATTTTTGCATGGCAATACTATATAAAATATAGACTAACAAATACGCAGATTCCAAATGTTCTTTTCTGCCCAATAAAGGTATAGTGCAACAAAAAGTGAGACAAACAGATGGAAAACTTTATCTTATGAGATAAATCAGATGTTGACAGTGTTTTCCTTTAGAAACATAATTTGTGGCCTCTGGTGATTCCTATCTCCACTTACTATGCAACCCTTTAATTCATAATAAAATGATCTTGCACTGAAAGGAAGACCTACTCCTGTTGCACTTCTATACAATACTCAATTATTAGTGTCACTAAGGATCTAAGCTAGCAACAGAGGAGTAAATACATGGTGTTAGCTCACTGACCTGCTCTTTAGTCTGCGCTTTCTGGACGTAGTCTCTTCCCACTTTGATCCTCGGGGACAGGATGGCTCTGGTAAACTCCATTACATTCATACCCAACAGATGACACAGTTTCTGAGCAGCTGGGAATCAAAGACGTAAAAAAAAAGAAGCACACAATGATGTTTATTTTGAAGAGAGTAAAAAAGGTGATTTCAAACAGTACATTTGGCCTATACCTGTATAACATTGAGAAATTCTTTTTTGTTCTGTAAGGGTGACTTGATAGAGATGGCGATCATTCCCATTTTTTTCCCCCAATTAGATAACTTTATAAATATTATTACAACTGCAACCTCTTTTACAAGCCATAGCAAATCATTAACTTCCCTATTTGATCATTACTGATTAATATTAAGACTCATCACAAATTCTTTTGAAGATACTTTCTTTTGAAATGTAACAGGGAAAAAGTCATATTTCACATGGCTGGAGTTTGTGGAAAAAGTAGAAGAAGCAGGATCCGGTCTAGATCAGCCAAATCTCACTACTTTAAAAAAAAATAAAACATCTGCTTCAGTGCTGGATTCTGCTCATTGCATTTGGGAGTATCTGGCTAAGCTGCATCATTGGCATTAGACTCATACTCTCTCCCTGCCTCCCTCATTTAAGTGCCAAATATGCAGTGCCACATGTGGAGGAACTGGACGGCTGTGCCCCATTTCCTTCAGGAGTAAATCCTCCCAATAATGTGGTTTAATGGCAAGTTGACAAGGCCCAGGGAGAGAGAGGACATAAATCACCAGTTCCTCTGTTCTGTGGATGAGGACGCCGTGTGAGGGAGACAGGAAAAGGTGAGGAGAGGAGTTGAAGTATATATGAGAAGAGGAAAAGGAGGAGAATAATGGCTTGACCTGTGGGTTCTGAGCTACGAGGTTATGAAGCAGATGTAAAGGGATTGCAGCGCAAGTGCACGTGTGTGTGTGTGTGTGTGTGTGTGTGTGTGTGTGTGTGTGTGTGCGTGCGTGTGTGATACCTACCAGTATTGTCAGGCATAGAGGCTTGGTCAGAGTTCCTCTCCTTCTTAAAGTTAATGTTACCAAACTGGAGCACCGAGGACACCACCTTCAACATGGCTACAGATATAAGAAGGAGACAAAAACATTACTAGAGAAACTGCGATGAAATGGGTTGGTTTCATGGTCATGGAGAACCATGATTAAATTTTAATCTCAGTGGACAAAATCAATTTAAAAAAACACACCATTAGTACTTTCTACAAAACATGTAACACCTGGAGAAATACAAAATATTAGTGAATGGTATTATCTTTGGTGCACACAAAACATGTAGCAAAATAATTTTTCTATCAAAAGCCCTCTCATTTCACTTCCTGTAAAACATTAAGATATTTTTTTAAGACTCATCAAGCGCTCATTCATTGGATAAATTCTTCCAATCCATTATGATTTGGTGCTAACCCCATCTATTATATAAAACCTTCCCTGGCTGTTAACTCTTTTGTATAGGTAGCAGAACAATATAATACATGGCATGAGGCAAGAATATTGTTTACATTTTCCAAAAGAGGATGGTTGGGGTTAAATTCATTCTTTTCCCTGTCCCTCTTTGGTGTGTGGAGGCCAAGAGTCCAATGACGCTCCATATGTTCTGTCTTACTAAATCATGCCCACTTTTGAATGATTTGATCAAATCCCTTTGGTAAGGAGAGATATCTCTCCTTACATTTGCCAAAGATGCTGTAAGATGCTTTTGTTTCACCTTCGAAAACCATGAAATCAGAGGGGCTTGATGAGTTATCTTCCCACAAAGTTTTCTAAAATTAAAGTCAAAACAAACCTCCATGAGAAACTTGGTGTGCTTATGTATTTTATGCTGCTGTTCTGGTAAACATACCCAGAATCTCCTCATGGCCAAAGCTCATGATGTGCATGGCCTCCATGGTCTCCTGGAAGTTGTCTTTGTCCTGCTGGCCGGGGATCGGTATGTTACCGTTAGACAGGAAACGGTAGTTGTTGAATCCTTCCAAAAGCAGGTCCGCTGTGGAGAGAAATGTGGTTTAAACATTTAGAAGCCTTGATGTGAGTTCTTGTTTTCTTTTTAAGACTCGTGGACTGACTAAGGACTGGGTTTTGGTGGAATTGGTGGCAATTCTTGGTATGAATTTGAACTATGTCATGTAATTTATACAGCTGCCTAACATAACATAAATTAACTTTTACATAGTTAAGCAGCCAGAATCAGCTGTGGTCTAAAGTAATGGCAAACAGAGAGAAGAAAAATCAACTTGCTAGTATAAAAGCTCAGTCTACGTACATCTGAGGTGCTCTCCAGCTCCAGCCAGCAGCTGGTAGAAAATGTGGAAGGTGCGCTCATCTTTGGCTTGACGAATAGCTCTGGACTTCTCCAGCAAGTCTGATGCAGAACGGTCAAAGAAAAAAACCTATGTGGTGGATCAGCCTGATGTGGAATCAAAACTTAAAATGTCTTAAAATGTTCTTGTGTACATGTACAGACCAAACTGGTTGAGATCATTTATTATTATATTCATTCCCTGTTACTAGGCTTTTTGTAAATATCTCACCCACAATGACTCATATTACAGAATGCAACTCAGTTCCAGTCAATCGTTTTAAAACAGGATACAGGTTTCAATATTGGCTCCAACGATGTATCCGGTGACATCAAAGTTGATCCGGATGAATTTGCCCTGCAGAGATGAACGTAAGATAAATGCTCAGGAAGTGCATAAGACAAGATATGCAGAAATCAATTGCCACCATAATGACTCTGTTCTGTTGCAACACACTGAGGCCTCATGGCGGGAAACGTCTGATAAGTTTGATGTTTAAAGGATAACATACTTAGAGTTGGCACGAATCCCCCATAAACATGAACACTGATACACATCATCTATAGAATAAATTAAAATAAATACATTATACAAGAAGACTACATTCATACAGGAAAATCCTCTATTTTAAATTTGTTTGTGCAATAATATTTTTGTGTTATACATTTATGAATATATTGTATGCTTTCATTAATGTGCATATATCCTGTTTTTTGGTCATTCCTGTGTTTGCATACGATCATGCCTGTGCTTTTTAAATAAGTCCGACTTGACTTGACAACATAACTTTACTCTGTCAAGCTACTCAAATTAAGATCAGTTCATTTATGTACGTTTTGGCCATACAGAACGTAACAGGTCTGTTTCTGATCAGCTGAAGTAAAAACTGTGTGGTATTTGTTACTATCTAGGCTGAGCAGGGCTCATGCTGAGAAAGTCCTACTGGGGTCAATTTATGAGGCAACACAGAAAATGAATAAACATATAATGGCCTTTAAATTTGACAGATTAATTTATCACACTGACGCCAAGACTTTCCTTATGTCCCTCTTGTACAGTACGTCACTATTAAGAAGTCTGCTGAGTGGAGTTGCCTGCAGTCGGAAAGGATCCAGTACATCAAAAGGCATCATTAATGACTAGCAGGCGCCTGTGTCTGCCTATAGAATTGATTACAGTAAAGGTAGGTTGATTAAATTACTTTCGATCAGGTCTGCCTCCATGTATTCTAAAAAAAATAAAAAATTAAAAAAATAAAAAATTTTCTTGACCCAGGTGAAGGGTGTCAAAAGTACTGGAGTAGACTTGGAGAGATGCGTGTTAAAAATGCAGCCCACTTTATAAATCACTTTTTCTGGACTTACAAAACGTGATGAGTTGTCGTTTTTCACTGTCTTAGCGTTCCCAAAAGATTCAAGGATAGGGTTGGCTTGTAAAAGCTGACGTTCCAATTCACCCTGAAAAAACAAACAAACAAAAAAAACAGAGGGACATCACAGCAGTCCTTTGTCACCACATGACCAACAAACAGAGATGACGAGAAATTAAGAGTGAGCAGTTGAGAAAAAAGAACATAAACATGCAGACAAAGACAGCTGAAATCCTAACATAAATGATCCCCATGCAGTAAACTGAACAAATGAAACCAGAGAAGTCGATGAAAACAGTGAGACAGCCATAATCCTAAAAAAACCCTTTGTTGTATCAACTTAAATCTTTTAAAAAACCAGGCTTGTGTCATGCTGAAGAGTATTGAGTTTTGTGGGGGGGTTCTTATTTTTCTAGAGTTGTATTCCAGTTGTCCACGATATTAAATGAGCTAAATAACAGTGTTTGGAGCTGAATTGTTTTCCTGGGTGTTTTTTTCAGACCCAAACTGAGTTTAAAGTTTTGGAGGGAGCAGTGCACAAACAGGCTCGCTTGCTCTATCTCATGCTCTCTCTTTCTCTCGCAACTCACAAACTCTAGCACCAGTATGAGGCACCGAAATCTGATTTATAATTCGGTTTGGTTTGTACTGCTCATATAGAAACCGATTTCGGTACCTAACCGTAACTCCAGTTAGTAAAAGTGTGGTCAAAAGGTCATCATATCACTTCCTAAACATCAAAGCAAATAACATTGTTTAAAACAAAATCCTTGTTTGTAGATCAGGTAAAAACTGACACATCATTAGTCGTCAGTCAGCAGATGAGTGATGGGTGAGCTTGCAGTAGATGCACGCTTTCTTTCTGGGCAGTGACATGGATGGCAGGCGTCGTTCAGTAAAAAGAAAAAAATCCTCCATTAAACTGCTCACAACAAGGACTGTGGATTAGCTTTAGTAACAGGGACATGATTTCTGGAAAGCGACATTGCTTTGAGTTGTTTGTAGATCAGTGAAAAATTCTGAACTGATCTGGTCTGAGCCAAAACAACTAGTCATTTGACTAAATATTAACTGCCAAGAATTCTGAAAAACAATAATCCTATAAGACATTTATCCAGCAAAAAATGCCAAACATTCTGTTTCTAGCTTATAAAAAGTGACAGTTTTCTTTTTTCCTCTTTTAAATGTCATTTTTAACTAAAATTCGCCATACTAAAGAAATCTAAATGCTGAAACCATTGGGTCTTGGCTTTGGACTTGATGCTTTTGGACTTTTTTATTCACTACAGCACAAAAAATATATAAACTAATCCTGAAAACATGGAGTTCATTGAGTTTTCCACAACCTGGATAATTTAATTTGCAGGAGTTTTATCTTTTGTGTATATTTAAAAAAAAATTCTGAACTGAGCCTTGATTGAGGACATTTTTCTGGGAAAATGAATATATAAGTGACTTATGCAGATGTTTGGACAGGTGGCGCACTGTGTTTCCATCTACGCCAAATTGTGGCGTAGATGGTCAGGACCAGAAAATCCAAAACGGCAGAGAGAAAAACAATTTCTTCTGCAGTGTTAACTTCTCTTCTTGTGGCTAAGTGGAATATTTTCCCATTACATCAAAAATAGCTGCAAACGCTGACGGTTAGAGGAGGCCATTTTCCACAAATCTGTGGGATGAGGAATCAGCATTGCACTCAGGATGTGAGACATGTAATGTGATCTTTGGCTGGAGAGCACGATGGGCTGCTTTTAATTGAGTTTTTGAGCAGCTGGAGTAAAGCAGGGCTGAACTGGATAAACCTGGTCCTTATCCAGCTATCGGAGCGGTGGCAAAGCCCACAGAGGGCAGAGGATTCAAACCGAAAGCCTTTGTTTCTATATAAACATGAGCCTGTGGTGCAACTTGGTAGCCGAAATTATTCATTGGCAGCTTCGACCCAACTGTGTGGTCTGCTGCACACACATTAAAAACAAAGAGCAGATTACAAACACCGGTGGGGGTCCAATTTAGCAGCATTAGAAGTTGACCCACATTCCTGTTGCAAAGTGAGCATGTCAGACATCTGACAACAAACAGAGCTGGCTCCTCCACTTGAGCCGGCCAATTGTTGTGTAGCTGTGATAAAACGTAAGCAACCTGATACGCCTCAAAACTACTGAGAGACATTATCAGCCACTAAGCTTTTTAAGCTATAAAGAAAGAGAATCCTTATCATCTCCTTCAAAGTAAGTTTTCTACCTTTATAGAAAACATTTACAGCTCAAAGCTGCAAGTGCGTCTCTCAGAGTGCAGGCTGTTTGGCAGGCCATGCAGCAGTACTTTAGGACAGATTGAGAGGATCAGTCAAAACTGTTCCACTAAATCTTAGGAGGCAGAGGCCAGTTGTGGATGTGTACTCGCAGCTCAACATCTGCTGCGAAGGTCACGAGGCCAGACAAATATTACAAGTCGCTCTTTCCATCAGCAAGAAATAGGAGAACAGTCCTTGGGAAATGGCACAAAGTATTTAAATCTGAACAGGAACCGGCCAGTGTGGAGAACTCATTTGGGCCAACAGAGCTCTCAGGCTGAATCTAACTTAATGTAAGAAAGGTCAAACAAGGTTCTGCATCTGCTGCTAGGTCCAGATCAAGAGATTATGAGCTGGATGAAAATCAGTTGAACAACTTTAATCATATTTGGCATAAATGTTGGCTAAATATCTTGTGGTGTAACTATTGTGAAGCTTCTTACATAGTGTGCGTGCAGTAAATATAAAAATACATAACATCCAGCAAATGGGAGGGTCATTGTGAAGTAAAAAGTACCCTTAAAAGGGACAGTTCACCCCAAAATCAAAAATACATATTTTCTCCTCTTACCCGTGGTGCTATTTAAAGTTATCTAGATTGTTTTGGTGTGAGTTGCAGAGTGTTGGAGATATCGGCTGTAGAGATGTCTGCCTTTTTTCTAATATAATGGAACTAGGCTTGTGGTGCTTAAAGCACCGAAAATGTGCATTTAAAAAGCTCAACAATGTCTCTTTCCAGAAATCAAGACCTGCTTACTCAAGATAATCTAGAGACCGTGATGTGAGCAGTTTCATGCAGGAACTATTTTCTTTCTATCGAACCACACCCACCATTGTGGTTGTGACAGTGAAAAATGTAAAGATTACTGGCGTCCTCCTCAGCTGAGCTGTAATGTTAGCTAGCTCAGTGTTGCTAGGTAAGCTAGCAGTAGATGCACGCTTCCCTCTGCGCAGTGATTCGGTTGGTGGTTGTAGTTTACTCTGCAACTCACACCAAAACTAGCCTACACTTAAGGCTAGGTGAGCCGTGTACACAATAACCTGATTGATTATGCAGGCAAAAAAATAACATGAGATTCATCAGCTTCATGGCAGCTCATTAGTTTATAAAAGAAAAAATCAGAGCAATGTTTCATTTGAATGAGAGGTGTCTTCACATTGTAAGCAATGTAAATGTTAAATGTCTGAAAGAAGCAGATCCTACAGTATTAGCTCAGTAAGGACAGGAAGTGCACATCATGCAGTGTTAAAAGTGAAAGCAGAAGGTGAATAAAGGTGAATGAAAAAAAATAAAATGTACTGCCCACCAGGCAACATTAGTCAGTTATTCTTGAGAGTAAAGAGGAGGTTGCAACAGAGTGAGTAAAGCACCCCTTTGATACTGTAAGTGAGTTAATATAGGCGAGAAACTACATACTACTCACATAAAACAGGGGTCCACTCTGTAGGAATGGGGAGATTCAATTGTTATTATGAAAAACAATAAACTGAATTAATGACATGGATACACATAAACTTCTAGTACAAGCTGAACACTTTTTTTATGCCTACGTGCCAGCATCTAAGTACATCCTACAGCAGTCTACAGATGGAACTAGCAACAGGCGATACTGTGATACCTCAGCGGTCTGTAATCCTGGCCCCTCAGACCCAGATTACTGCTTATAATGCTGTTCTAGGTTAACAGGTAGTTAATGGTTTGTACTATGCATCTCATATATACTGTTAGTCAGTCACACATCAGGTGGCTAACTGCAGGCTTCTAAGTCCTGATGACCTGGACTGATGTTAACTTACAAGTCTAGTAACACACAAGATAGCTACAATCCAAGTTGTTTTTTGCAGTTTATGATGCTAAGTTTCACACAAAACAAGATGACAGCTGAGGCTTTACATGTGGCTACCACAACAAATAAAAACAACATGCATGTGACCATGTCAGAGAGAGTGAATCACAATAATGGGAAGCAAATTTACAGTGTGACACATCTGGACAAAGTAAGTCAATCACAGTAAACACAATAAAGGGACTACAAATAATCATGCAAATTTTAAAAATTACTTACAACTGCATTTTGTGCCTGACAGAGAGAGACAATGTAAAAGCTAAATATGCCGTTTTCAGGTCTTTATTATTAAATGCAGCTCACAAAGTGTCAATGGTCAATTCTGGTGTCTTCAAACTTGCTTACACCCCTTGATGAGCCCTTAAATCTGATTTATGGTACGGTGCTCAACACTTTTGATGAGCATTAATCAACAGAAATTAAAGAGCTGCGTAACTTTTTGAATGTATGCTTTGGCGAAAGGTTTCAGTTGTCTCAATGGTAACTAGACGCTAACCTCCAGCCGGCTTGTTTAATAACGGTACATTATCCTGATGCTTCAGACAGCCATTTGTTTTGTGCCTATATTTGTGCTAACTTGTATCCTTGTGCATTTTTATGAAACATTTAATGAAACTGTTGAGTTACCTGAAGAGAAAGAGATTTCAAACTTTATTCTAGTGCAAGGATAATGGGAGCACACGAAAAGAAAGTGGTCGCTGCACCTACTGAACCAAACAAGGGAGCTACAGGGTGATGCATTTTTGGAATACGAATAAGTGACACCCTCCAAGAGTAAAAGCACCGTACCGTAAAGGCTTTAGTGGGCTCATGTTATATATTTAATGAGCCCATTTAGACAAAGTGAATTTGTTTGAGAAGTAAATGTTAGTGGAGCATGCACATAAAGACGGTATATAAGAAAGTATAAAGACTTGCCTGTAGTTTCACTGGTTTGGGTGATTCTGGCTGTTTGTTACGGATAAACAAATGCAAATTGTTAGATTGTGTGCACTCATCCAGTGCACACAGCCATGTTTCATACTAGAGCATACTACAGCTCATTGGTTACCTCTGATAATCGTTGTTGTAATTACAGCATTATATAAGGTCGAAAGAATTCCCTGGTATTATGATAGTGCGGGAAATACAGAGATATAATGGGGCTTAGAGGTAGTGATTCAGTTTTATAAGAAATCCAACATCAACGTTAGTATTTCAACACATTTTGATGGGCTCCTTCAGTTCAGTTCATGGCTTCTTGCAGGCACTGCTAACCTAAATTAGAGAGATGAGAAAGGAGAATACTCACAGGAATGTTGTGGTCTTTTCTTCCTTTGTGGGACGAGGCAACATGTGCCAGGTACTGAATGACCTTTTTTGTGTTTTCCGTCTTGCCAGCTCCTGATTCACCCCTGTTGGACAAAAGAAGATGATGCACACAAAAACAGACATACTCAGAATAGTGAGTGTGAAAGACTAAACTAGAAGGAACCCTTTTATCTTAGCCAATCTGTGATCTTAAAAAACTGGATCAATAAAGCTAATGGTACGCCTTTAATATACAAAATGCCAGGTGCTTGTGGGCGAGGACAGAACAAGACAAAGGAACGCACAAATAATTTCAAGACAAACTAAATTCTGGTTTGTATCTGATCGTGTGTGTCTTTCTTTACAATATTTTTTGACTGTCAGTCAAGTTTTGGCTTGCGGTTGCTGCGTGTGGATGTGCAGCCTGTTTTTAACTGCTCTGTCATACAGTGACCATGACATTAAAAAAACAGGGAAGAAAATCTCTGAGCCGTGCAGAAACTTCGGAGGAGCAGTTTAGATTTAGAGCATACTTGAGGTTTTACAATAAGTGCATATTTGCATACACCAGCTATGCAGAAAATATTGTTTTGCTTTCATATTGAGTGAATGTGATGTGGCTGAGAGCAAAGACCGGGAGAGCGGTGTGTAACTGTCAGTCTAGTTGGTTTCTGTGAACGGAGGGTAATAATGGAGGGATTATGTCAATGTCACTGTTGTTGGCCTTGGACTGCTGGGTGTTAGATTGCTCAGCTCCCTTATTTCAGAAGACATGCCGCACAAACAAAGAGTGCTGACTTAATCCACCGTCTTTTTATTTATTTAACAATTTTATTACTTTTATTTCCCTGTATTTGTGGTTCTACTGCCTTTATAGTTTCTGTTGTTTTTTTGATCTATTTTTGTCTATTATAGTGACATTTTATGTCTTGCATCTTGCATGATATGTCCTCTTGTCTTAAATTTTATCCTAACTCTACCCTTGTTTCATCTCACTCTTGTTCAATAGGACTGTTTGGCTTTCTGTTGTTATAATGTCCTCCGTGTATGCCATTTCTGCTTTGCTTTGTTTGTTAAAGCACTTTCTGTTTTTAAAGGTGCTATATTAATAAGGTTATTATCATTATTATTATTATTAAGCATTTAGTGTTTCATACTATTTACAATCAGTTTGTGTACTTCATGCCAAAGCCCTGAATGTGCAAAAGCCATATTTTAATGTCTTTGTATAGAAGTGTGTGCAAGCATGAATACATTAATCTTTTGTTCAACAAAGCAACACAACTGAAGGATTCTAAGTCCCACTCCCTTAGTTACAGTTGCTAAGTCAGACAAAATCAACAAAAAGAAAGCGGGCGATGCCTGCTCGGTTTAGCCCAGTGCTACAGTGCTATTGAGATCAGTGGTTCCTAACAAGGTCCACACATTAAATAAAATAATCCAAGTTGAAAAGTTGACTGAGGTTCTGCTGTGTTTGAAGGTTGCTCAACTGTTATTGGCACACAGAATGAAAAAGGGACAGGGCTTCAGATGGGCCAATCACAATGTAATGAATGTTAAATATTGGATATGAGTATGTGAAAGGTGTTAATTCAACTCTAGTGTTTATTAGGGATGAAACTTTTTATTTTAAATTTGGACCACCATTAAAAAAAATCATAAGAAAAACAGATATCAGAAGTTTAATGATCTGTTCAAATCAAAATTCAAAGATGAGTTACAAATAAATGTCAATTCAAAGGTCTGTTTACAAGCTTTTAGGTAGTTGAACAATATCTTACAAAAGCAGAGACACTAAATGAAGGCAATGAATGTCAATACTACATCACGTTTAGGACAAGGTTACCTGGGATGAATCTGATTTAGATGTTGGCTCTAATTTGTTCGAAATAGATTTTTTAAAGACAACCCTACAATATAATTTCAGTTTTGTTGAATGCAGTTGTTGTATTACTGTATTTTGTAAGGTGTGCAATACAATTTATCTTGACCCTCCGTGTGTATCTAGAAGGGACAAAATAACATGAACACTTCACTATTCACCGTGCCTGAGTAACAGGGCTGTCGCATGTCTCATGTCTTGATATTCTCCCTGGCATTTTCTTTGGTGACATTCCTGTCATCTGTAGACACTTGTCACCCAAGGGACACCAGAGGGCTGCGCAGCAGAAATGTCAGGCATTTCTCAGACCTACGTTTCACACGTTTCTCTCAAGTCGTGACGGTCTGGTCAGTGTCATTGAGACACACACTTTAAAAAGACTGCAAAGGCCTCAGCTGGTTCACTCACACTGCTCCCGAACTTGTTTATTTACCAGTGAATGCATTACTGTGACTTTCAATATCATGTAATGCAGACAAAAATGAAAGACCGCGGGGAAATATACTGCACCATTTGATGATATTTCAGAGAATACAAAGGGAAAAAAAACACGGATGAGAGTAATGAATCAACCATGAACCTTACACTATTAGTTTATCTCAGCAATATAAGATGGATATACAAGTTCCAGCCCTGAGGACCTAATTTTCAAAAACAATAACTTTAATCTGTAAAAATAACAATGGCTTCAATAAAGCACAAAAATGTTAATAAAACATTAAAAAATAAAAAATAAAATTGATGCAGTGGGTGGATGGAGCTTGTATACTCACGTGCACAGAATGGATTGGTCCTCTCGATCTGTGGGAGACAAGAAGAGGGAGAAAGGGAGAAGAGGAGGAGAAAAAGTCAAACATCAGCAGTCTGTCTTGATTTAGTCTCCGCTGTGCTTTCACAAGGTTTGATTGACAACCTCATCACCCAAACACCACACCAAAAGTAAAGTCTTATCAGCAGATTGTGGATATGAAGGTCAAAGTCAAGCTTAGCGTGTGCATGTGAGCTCGCCATCAAATGTTTTAAATATCATGTTTTTCACAGCCAGAGTTCCATTAGTTATCAGGAGAAAAAAATGATTTTATTCGGGGCATATTTTTTAGTAGGCTCAGGCTTCACAGCATTTCACCACAGGTTTTTCCTGGAATGTAATGTCAGACGTGCAGAGATGCACACTGTGAAGTCAAGTCACTGCGCAGGAGAGATAAGGCTACTGTAATGTCAGCTTTATATTGGTAAATACAGGATGCTGACTCTGAGTATAATTTTGAGACTTGGACAAGGCCAGTAATCCCTAATTTTAAACGATCAAGTAGAGATTACTGAATTTATTTTATTTTTCATGAAACTGCTGTGGACGAACTTCATCTCACACAAGTGTCTTTTTTTCTTTTAGTTTTTTTTGGGCAGTTTTTGCCTTTATTAGACAGGACAGAAGACTGTTAGTGTGAAAGGGGGAGAGAGAGGGAATGACATGCGACAAAGGGCTGCGAGCTGGAATCGAACCTACGGCTGCTGTGGCAAGGACATTGCCTTCATTTATGTGGCACCTGCTTTATCCACTGAGCCACCCGACGCCCCACACAAGTGTCTTTTAACAGAGTACTGGTGCATACCATGGTGAACACATATGATCAGTTTGCATACATCTTTTTGAAGTAAGTGAAAAGGCACACACACACACACACACACACACACACACACACACACACACACACACACACACACACACCCACAGGCTTGCAAACACACAACTACAAAAAATTAGAAATGCATTTGATTTTATGAAAAGAGATCTAATGGACGGTTAATTATTCTGAATAGTTTTCAAGTAAAATAAGGTGAAATTGGTTAGGATAATAAGCCAAACAGAGGCAGAGTAAGTCAGAGTAGAGTGAAACATGCCTTCCCCATCCTTGACAATAAATGCTCATTTACTGTACAGTTTACAGAACAGGCTCTTCTCCTACACATCAGTTTATACACCGTCCTCCATCACTCTTTGCATTTAAAGTCTTGGCAAGTCTAGTAGTTGTTGAGCGGGTATCAGAGTTATATACTTTTGCTCCTATGGCTATTAGTGAACAAAGTGAGCCTAAAAGGCAGGGCCTGTATGGATCGACCGTGCACCCAGCCCCATTAGACACTGTAACACCAACTGCACCGATTTGTAAGATTCATACATCCCCAAAAGTCTCCCATGAACCATTCTGGGCAGAAAGTCTCATTAAGCATCTTTCATGGCTAAACTATCTACCAGATTTTAATAAGGTAAAGAAGCCTGAATAGTGCTTTTGTCATGTTTTAGGGGATCTAAATAATATAGATGATTGTAATGAAGGGTCTTCATAAATGTCTGCTAGATTAGTTAAATGAAATTTGCACAAGTATGACTGAACATAGCGTCAAACACTTAAAGCATGGTGACACAAAGACTGATCCAATTCTTTTCTTGTCACAAAATGTTAATAATGTGCAGTGCTTAAGGCAATCTGCACTGTGGTCATGTGGCAATAAAATACGACCTCTAATGCGCCTCCATTAACCTCCAGGGTATTCTAGTTTGAAGCGTCTTGTGAGCGTGGAGTGAGGCAGATCGGAGTCATCTAGAGGGGGGAAATAAAGGCGATGATGTCATGGGAAAACGGCAGTTTGTCTTCCCGTCAATGCCTACCCACAGGGATAGGGCCTCCTGTCAAGTCACATGGCTGGCTGAGCAGCGAGACGTCCATAGATTAGATAAAAGTCATCAGACTCTCCTCACTCTATTGACTTAATTTTGCGCTGTTCATGCTCTGGCCCTGACGCTGCAACTGTGTACGACTGACTCAGTAATAACAGTAGCAATGTCATGATCAATAATTAGACCCCAATCATTTATCAGGATTATCCATTCATCTTTGGAGACAGTTGTATTGCACATATCAAATTAACTCCCTTTAATGTTAGACTATGTTGGAAAATTTAAATGAAAACTTTTTTTTTTTTTTTTTGCGATTCTTGGTTCTGTAGCCTCGGACATGTTCAGGGAACAAAAAGCAGTTCATCACAATAGGCTGAAAACAAACACCTGTGATTGGTTTAACAGTTTAAGATTAATTAAGCGTCTATCTCATTTCAGTCTTGCAAAGACAGTTTCCTGTATTTGATGAGTAAGTGCCTATTCATCAAGGGACCTGATCTCACAGGCCATTAATACTGTCACTGTGTACTGCAAAGTCAACATGTTTGTTAATTGAAGGAGTTACCAGTGAATGGTGATTGGCAAGCTGGTGCATTAGTAGATTGACTTTGGGAGTGGTAATCCATCAATAACTCAAGGAAAGACAACTTTTCTGAATGAAAGTATAGCTGCGTGACCGAATAAGCCAATTCCGGCCTAAAGGGGACAGTTTGCCCCAGATCAAATACTTTTCCTTTTACCTGTTGTACTATTTATCAAACTAGATTGTTTTGGTGTGAGTTGCTGAGTGTTGGAGATATCGACTACATGGATGTCTGCTGTCACTCAAATATAATGGAAGAAGATGGCACTGAGCTTGTGGTGTTTAATGCACCAAAAATAAATAAATAAATACATTTGAAAAACTCAACAGCAAAAATCATGAAGTCAATTACTGAAGTTAATCCACTGACCTTGTCGTAAGCAGTTTCAGTTAAGAACTTTTTTCTTTCGTCCAAACAAAACAACCAACCGTTTCATCGCTCAGGAGCAAGCATGCATCTACTGCTAGCTCACCTAGCACCACTGTGCTAGCTGATGTTACATCTCAACCAAGGAGGACGCTGCTGATGTTTACATCTCGCACTGTCACAAGCATGGACCTCTCATCCATGAGTACATTCACGCTTCCTTCTGCACGCTGTTATGGTTAGTGGGTGTAGTTCAGTAAAAAGAATGGATTAATGTGGATTATTTTGAGTAAACAGGTCAGGATTTCTGGAAAGAGACATTGCTGTTGAGCTTTTCAAATGTATTTTTTCTTTTTTTGTGTGCTTTGAGCACAGCAAGCCGAGTACCATCTAGTCCCATTTCATTGGAGAAAGGGCAAACATCTCTATGGCTGATATCGCCAACATTTGGAAATTAACACCAAAAGGATCTTTATTGCTGAATAGTGCTCCAGATAAGAAAAAAATAATGTATTTTTGATTTTGGGGTGGGCTGTCCCCTGAACACTCACATTCTGTCCAAAGATTTCCTTTCAGTTTTCCAAATATAAGCCGACCAATAGCCTGAAAAAAAAGCCTGTTCAAGTTTGCCCTGAACAAATGGTTGCAAGGCAACAAGAGCTTGAAAAAGAACTTCTGTTGAGTTATTACAGTGTTACAACAGGTGAAAAAAAGCAAAACACTGATTAAACATATTTTCTTAGTCCCTGAATCAGTGGATTAAACCCACTCTATGTCAGAAAGATGGCCCATTAAAAGCTTTTGGAGTGATCTAATAAAGCAGCATAAAAATAAGACTCTTGGCAGAGGAATGATATTTCCAGAAACACTGCCGGTGTGGATGGGTTCCTCTGCCGTTCCAGCAACAAGCTAACAAGATACACATGATTAAAATCACAGAGACAAGCTGATCATTTAACCATGAGGAGCAGCAGAGCACACTCGCAGAATGCAAATGCTCCAATCCTTGACTGTGATCTAATTTGGTTCAGCATGGTTGGTCTGATGGCTCCCTAATCTGCTCGTCATGAAAGGGAAAGATGGACACATATTCTGTATTCAAACTTGCAGATTATTTTTCAGGAATGCATGATGTTGTATTTTTTTGCCAGTATCCAATATGCCTATATATAATAATTTATTTGGCCAATAACAGATACCGATATCGATATATCAACTTTTTTTTACCACCTAACATTAGTGATCATCAAGTCTCTTCTGTAGTGGAATTAACATCATATTATGCATACTCATCATGTTGGCCCACCAGCAGACATAAAATACAATGCTTTTTTAGTGTATGCAATATTCATTCATTGAGCAAAATAAGAAAAATACTTCAACTTAGGTTTAATGTTTTGTGCATGTTCATTTTGTCAATTTCAAAAAAAAAAAAAGTTTGTGATATTGGCAGAAGTCAGCATGTTGACCGTTTCCAATATTTCATTTTAAAGCCAATATCTGCCGATGCCAATGATTTGCCGATATAATCTTACATCCCTATTAGGGACAGGTATAGTTAGGATTTTATTGATGGCGATACCATTTATCGATACCGATACTTATCGATACCGATACTTATAGATACTCTTATTGATACTACTCTTCATGAATTGGTGCAGAAAATAAAGACATGACATGTAAAGCTGTGAAAAAAATCAAGTGTCAAGCTTTATCAAGTTTGTTTCATGTGAATCTTCAGTTTCCTTTGAGTAAAAAACATAACTGTAGTCCTAGTTAATTAAAATTAATTGTTATTAGGACAGTTTAAACTTTATTCTCAGCATACTGATCAGCAATTATCTATCAAACCCAAACCTAGTGCCGACCCAATCGAATACCGATACCAGTTAATACCAGCTCTCGGTACCCATCCCTAATCTCTTTTACGTATCTTTAATATGTGGAAACACTCAAATGTACTGTATGCAACACCGTAGATCAGGAACCTTCCAGGTGGTCCTAAAATTAATCTCAGGGGTCACATAAGGATTTAATGTATTGTCTATTACACAAAAACATTTATTTTTATACACTGTGGCTTTTTGTGTGTGAAATACTGAATACTCTCACCAATCAAGTCTCTGTGACTCTCATGAAAATTCACACTCAGTTTGAACTGCTCACACCTCGTGTTGGCACTCAAGACCTACACATGTGATGAGGGGTCACAAGTAAACATAGCTTAATTTTAATGGGCTGACACGCTAAAAAAGAAAAAAAAAAAAAGAGGAGCCACTGCTCTAAGACATGCTGTGAATATCTCAACTCATTTTGTATATGTGGAGTCCCGGGCTGGACCGCTCTGCCCGAGGTGAAGGTTTCCTGGACTGAACTGCTGACTGTGCTCCTTTGGGGCAAAATGATGGAAAGTTATCTGACTGAGGACGCAGCTGAACGGCTCATCAGGGACGACCTGGGTTTCCTGGCTTAGACCAGGAACTTCCTGCAGTTAAGTATCGTAACAAGGGGAACTGGCCTTACATACCTGCATGCAAGCGCACAAACACACTAAAGTTATTCCGAGCTATGACATCAACTGCTGCTTCGTGCATGACAGCACACATGCACACACAATCCGCCATTAGCCCCCACCTCTCTCTCATCTTTACATTCACGTCCCTATCTGAATCAGGCACAAACACAACGCCGCTCAGAGAGCTAGTGTCTCTTTTATCAGACAGGCTGCAGGCACAGTGGAAAGATATGATCCTGTCATTGTGAGACTACACACTTCCATTCACCAATTTGCCAGCATTGCGGCAACCTTAACAACCTCCCCAGACTGTAAAGTGCTGATTACTGGCAGAGGACTGTGGGTCCCTGCAGAAGAGAACTACCCAAACAGGGGCTGTTATTTTCGTAACATTACTTGATGGTCATAAGGACTGTTTTGTGGGTTTCGCATGGTTGGTAATGCTCTTGCCAGCTTCACATGACTCAATTATGCTGGAAAGGCAGTGAAGATTCCCCCAGGATAAAGAATATTTTTAGTTACAGTGAAAGCTGAGAAGTATGAATATCATTTTTAATACTGAATTCAGACGTTTTTAATGCAAAAACACTGACGTTTAGACTTGTCACTGGCTACAAAGATGTGGCTAAAAGTAGCCCTCAGACAGAAAATGTCTGCGTCAATGGCTTTTCAAACTGGTGACAGAGAAAAATTTGAGGATGTCTTGCGGCGTTGACATAAACACAGCAGCTCTGCATGTGGTGTTTCTCCCAGTAAGGAGAGAGAAGGAGGGGAGGGGGGAAAGGGGGAGCTGATCTCAGCTCACGACAGTGAACTCATTGTGAGGCTGTGGCATGCTGGGCCTGGGCCAGTGTCTGCCACTGATGGTTAATGCCTGTATTTGAAGTGCAAACACTCACCTCAGGAACCCGTCCTGCACTCTGATCTAGCTGTTACCAAAGTGTCACGACGGGACAAAAACCTTCAGAAAACCACAATGATGTAAATAGCAAAACTCATCAGTTGAGTGTTCGGGGTAATGAGGACAAATCAATGAGCACTATGATGCTGTCTCATTAACCGGAGGATATAGAGCTTTATCTCTCTGCCGTCTGTGAGGAAAAGGGGGCTACAGTATGATGTTAATGATGATGTTTGCTTAGCTACAGACAGTATATAAAGCCATTATCCAAGCCATTAACTGGCACTATCAAAAGTTATTTCAGTAAATGATCGTCCACTCTACTATAAAATAAATAATCGAAGACCTCATTTCCTCTTTGGTGCCATACAGGGCTGTCCACATCTTACTCAGCCCTTTTTTTTTCCTACAGAAAATATCTACAACAAGAACACAATAATACACAGCTGAATTGCACCATTATTCTTCATAGAAATCAAAATATTAATTACAAATCAACAATCAGCTGCGCAGCCAAATCAGATGCTTCCTTAAGAAGTCTCACCGGCTTGAAGCTGGGTGGGGCTATACTGTGTAAAGTGTGATGTAACAAACATATATGGGCTCATAAAAACGGTAACAGTGTTTTCCTGCGCAGACAGGTGCAACTAAAGCAACAGAAAGCTGAAGGAAATGTCAATCAGGAACAGTTGGTACACACCAACATAGTCCTGAGAAGAGCTCTAATAAGGCAACATAATTTAAAAAACCTGCTTGGGTGCAATCAAAAAGGAATATTGAAAATGCACTACTACTGTCATGATATTTTAGCGCCATATATTTAAATATTTAATATTTAAATTTAATCAAGAAATTACTGCAATTCTGCAAATTATTATTAAATAAAATATAGATTTATCGATATATGGATGCTAAATATTTGAAATATTCTTAATACTTTCTGCATCATTAATAAACCGGTACCTGCTAGGCTTTCTCGCTCTCTATTATTGTTACTGTCTTCTACAGTCATTTGGCTGTTCTTTACTGCTAACCAGGAAAAGAAAAGTCATCAGTGTCATGCTATAGCCTTGTTGTATTTATCTTTTAATATCTAATATTTGTTTTCCCCGTAGTGTTGAAAATAGTATTGAATATTAATATTTCACAAAGTCAGGAATTTCAGTATCCTGACACTATGGCAAATCTAGCCATATGTCCAGCTGTGACACAACAGCAGTGGTTTCAGATTTTCACAACCTGATCAGAGACCAAAAAAACAAAAAAAAAGAAAACTACAGTGCGTAATGACTATGTATGGACTACCACATATATTTGATTTTCCAACAAAAATAAAGTAGTGGGTTAAGTATCGCATGTGGCAATTATGGGATTTTCTACTAAGCACATTATGAAGCAGGAGTGTTGGCATGAAACTCAACTAAAACAAAAACAGAATAGAAATGTTAAGCACTGCAGATTTTGAAGAATTCTGTCGTGTACTGGCACAGAAAAGCCATCAAATAACACAGAAGGGGTTTGCCATTATTTATTAGTTCAACACCTCAGAGCACTTACGACAGTGTGCCAAAGGGGCTTCAAGAGTCTATTAAAAGGGGCCTACGGTCATGTTTTCAGTGGTATTAACCAAGTCTTGTCTCTCATCTAACTTCACCTTCCATATATAAGAAGACCATTTACTGGTGGCCTCAAAGGACTAGACTATCCCTTGACACAGAGGTATCTGTCAATAGGGTTTTAGAAGCAGCAAAGCAGTAAATCATTTCAAACCATCCATTTTAGGGCCATAATTGCAAAGGCTTATGGTGCAGGCAGCACTGTGCTGATGCTTCAGCCAGAGACTTAGAAATGGAAACAAATGCAATGGAGATCCAAAGCATTTGGTTTCCAATGTGGAGCATTTCTGAGAAGTCTAATGAAATGTGATGGGGAGCTTAACTGTGTTCAGAAACACTGTCAACAAGATTCAGATTTTTATTCAACATTTTCATGCAAACTAAAACTGGTCTAGAAAATCTGTGATTAATAACTGAATCAGGTGCAAAATAAATCAATGATGACAGGTAGTGTGACAGCCAAATACAGGCGACTGGAGAGAAGATTGAAAATAACTGAGTGTGAAAGGGAAAATAAGACACACTGAAGACTGTATATTTAATACAGACAAAGCAGAAATAAATCTACTTTGGCTCAGGATACTGTATCATGGAATACTGGTCTGATACACCATCTGCCTTCCAGTAGCTGATGTAAAGAAAATAGTCACGAGGGGACTTTTACGAGCAAGACTAAAGACTGCCAGAAATCATTTCATGCTGGGTGACAACAACAAGAAGGTATTTCTACTGTAGACCCACATCTGAGCATTTCTGAGAAAAGTGGAATCGGCTGCTCAGGCGATCACTGCAACAACAAGGAATTCCTCCACCTCAGTCACAAGCTTTATGCTCAAAGGCTGAGTTCAGTTTCCCCTAACAGCATGGCCATGCTCAGCACATCACCATCGCATCAAACTCAATGCAATACACTACTGCTAAAATGACACATTTTTATATTCGATCATGCCTCCGAAAATGTGTGCACTACCATGTTTAATCCTTTAATCCCTTGAATATGTAATTAGCACTTACAGTTACAATTTGTGAATAAATGTAAATCAGCGAAAAGTCACTTTTATGCCTCCACGTTGGTGATAGCTGCGATCGGAGGCATTATGTTTTTGGGTTGTCTGTCTTTCCGTCTGTCCTGTTCTCATGAATATAATATCTCAAGAACGCCTTGTGGGATTTTTTTCTTTATTTTACCAATTTGGCACAAACATCCAGTTTGAGTCATGAATGAACTGACTAGAATTTGGTGGTTAGAGGTCAAGGTGACCTTGCATTTGTCTCATTCTCATGCCTTAAGGGAATTTCTTCAAATTTGGCACAATGTCCACTTGGACTCAATGATCAACTCTCGACTTTTGGTGGTCCTAGATCAAAGGTCAAGGTCACTGTGACCTTGTATCCCTCTCGTCCTTGTAAACACGTTATGTCATGAACACCTTAAGGGAATTTCTTCAATTTCTTCTTCAAGTGTTCGAGGGGACTCAAGGATGAACTGATAAATTTGGGTGATTCAAAGGTCATGGCTACCTTGCATTCATCTCGCTCTTGTGAAAGCAATATCTCAAGAACACATTGAGGGAATTTTGCCAAATTTGACACAAACATTCACTTGGAACTATTGATGAGTTGATTAGAATTTGTTGTTTAAAGGTCATGTTCACTGAGACCTTGCATCCACCTCATTAATGTGAACACAATATCTGAAGATGGGCCAGGGGTTGTTTTCTCAAATTTGGCACAAACATCCATTTGATTTTAGCAATAACTCAGAAATTCATACACTAATTACCATGTTTAATGATGACAAAAATTCACACAAATGTCTAATAGGACAAAAAGATAAAGTGATTACATTTTATATCCAAAGGCCAAAGGTTAACTTCACTGTGACATCATAATGTTCTGCAGAAACACTTTTCTGGCCATTACAGGAAGCCATTTTTTCTGAGCTAAGGATGCAAATCTTGAGTGTAGTAATTCTACTATTTTAAAGTTTCCGTATGTGGCTCTTTGTGTCAGGGAGGAAAGCATTACTTTTATGCACACAAGGTCTCCAGGGAGCACAGAGAAGATATACTCACATTCAGTTTTCCTCTCTGGTAGCTAAGTCACCTGTCCTATTAGATTTAAGAGGATGCAATAAAAATGACAGCTAAAAGAACAGCAATGATAGCTGAAGTTCCAGCTGTGCTTGTACTATTTAGGATACAACTGTGAGCTTCACTGGGATCTATTACAAAGAAAACAGGACTGCTCCTTCCACAACAACATCTGTTCCAGGTTTTTGTTTTTTTTTTACGGGAAAAGGAGCCATCTTTGAGAGAAAAAGAACAATAGCTTTAGTGATTGTAAATGTGTCCCTCACCCACAACTCCTTGCGGCAACATTTTGAAATGCGGTGGATCCCTTTTTTAAAAAAAAAAAGATTAGCAAAAATCTCCTGTGAGCTTAATGTGCTCTGGTGTGCCCAGGAGGAGGTTTGAGGTTGAAAGAACCTGGCGTCAAGCCTTGGTTCAAAAGGCCATCGAAGCCATGGCTGTTGGCTGTACACCTCATTGGTGCCAGGTGGGCCAGCGTTTACAGAGAGTGTACAGCGGGCCATCAAAAACATTCCTGAAGTCATTTTATCACACATTCCCGACAGTATACATTACACCGTGCACTTCAACTTCATGGAAAATGCTTTGCATTCTTCAAACAATTAATTTAATCTTTTGTCAGTATCAGTAATGCTGCCGACATGTGAGATGAGGCCTACTTTATTCACTGTTGATAAAATGGACCTCTAAAACAGAAATCTAAGAGCTGTGCTTTGGGGAAAAACCTCACTGAGCTTAGATGGATCTAGCTGGACTTGACCTAACGCCCTGATTAGACACTAGGGAGAGAGTCAAGAAGGGGGGTTCTTTCACCATTTCCACTAAAACAAGGACCCCCTGTTTTAAAACCCCACCTAGGGACACTTTCAGTGCTGTTGATGCATGTCCGCTCTTGGAAACCCTCACAGCTGCTGACATGACCAGTCCTTCAACAAATGTTTTCTTTAAAGCAAACACCAGCATTTCCTTACAACACATTTCCAGATATGATAAATTTAGCTTCTTGTACGTCAGTGAGTTCACCTCGGCCATGCAGCTAGGGCAATTATGTAAAGTATCTGGACCGCTAATCAATGACAGATGTGCAGTAAGTTCTAGAGGTCTGCTTACACACCCCGTCTTTGTTAGGTAACACCTCATTTAACCTCCCATCCGAGAAGTGACTGGCTTCACAGCAATGCTGAGGTAATTAACAGATCCCTGTGAGGTTTAGACACCCTGCAGCCATGAATATGATTCTTCAATCTGTTCGAAGGTCATAAATTAGAGGCAACAAATTATTTGTCTCACTTGTTCTTTCTTGTTCAGATGGCAAATGACACTGCGAGCTCTAAACATGATGTGTGAAAGGTTGCATATTAATCACCGAAATTTAATAAAACACAGGAAATAACAGGGACTGGGCTGGGCAATATGCTGACCTTTAATGTGGAAAGATACGTGTCAAATATTTTACCAGAGGATGGTTTTTCGAAATGAATAGCTGCAGTCCACTCAAAAAGATCACAATATGTACTCTCAGGAAATAATACAACACCTTTATGAAGATTTGGCAACCTGCACTCAAGAAGGCAGCACACAGTGGTGGAAAACATAGGCTTTCCCTACGCGCTTAATGTAATTGAGCTCGATTACACTGTTCCTGAACCCATTTCAGTCAGACTGTAATTTCTGCTTTGTACAGAAAAAAAGCCTATGTTATGATGTTAGTTTAAAATATGTAAAAACAAAATTTAAACAAGGAAATATCTCTTCTCATTTCAGAAACAGAATTGTTTCTTTTGTCTGTACTTGTTTCTAACTACAATACTTCATTTTATTTCATAAAATCATACTTTTTATTGTTAGTATTAATAGATGTATGAATTAAAATAACACAAAATATAAAGATTAAAATTTGAAAAACAGAGAAACAGAGATAAATTAAAATCGCAATTTCTGAGAGCCTGGAAACAGTGAATGTTTTGACACAAATTATGCAAATGTTAATGTATTTTATCATATTTGTCAGTTTTCTGGTCATCAACTGATCTGTGAACTATTAACTGATTTTCCAGAAAATATGTCATTACAGCTTTATACAATTACATGATAGACAACCTGATAGACAATTTCCTCGTTTTAACAAATGTGATGATATCTGCCTCAGTGTCTGGTTTTCTTTTCTTTACTGGCCTCTTGGAGAAAAGAGAAAAAGCCCACCAGTGCTAATCTATACAGCTGGATATTTTATTAACCAGGTTGCTGAAATGCTCAGGGCCACAGCTGAACAGCAGCTGGCCTCCACTAATCTCCAACCTACAAACCTCCTTTTGAACCACAACGCTGTTATTTCTGATTCGACCACGACTGAAAATGGGTTGAAGCAGCAGTGCATTCAAAACTACAAATCAGGCTTGTGTACTCTGAGTTATACAGTAAATACATGCAGCATTTTGAAAAGCTTGAGGTCACTGCAAAAGAAACAAGAAAATGCACCAATGTGCTCAGCTCATTACTAATGAACAGGTCTTTCGGCCCTGCCCCCATGCGTATATGTCCATCCATGTAGAAACTCAGTGTGTAGAGAATAAAGGGTGTGAAGAAAAGAGCAGGAGGTGACAACAACAAACTGGCTGCACTAAATGACGAGCTGGCAGAGTTCAACTGCTACAGCCGAGCTACTGCTAAAACTAGGTTCCTGTGCTTGTGCATCAGCTGATCATATCATTCAACCGACATCATAACAAGCATCTTTAGACTAAAGCTTAGAAAGTGCAGCTACAAGAAAACTGTCTAAAAAAAGAAAACTGTCTAAAATCTGAACATTTGTGGTAAAAAAGGGGGCAGTAAATATAATGCCACTGTCACTTATGACAGAAGTTTTTTCTTTATAAGGGTGAAGCTATCGTCAATCTACTTGTTGACACCACCGAAACTTCCTTCTGTGTACCAACATGAGGAAAGCAAGGCCTAAAAGGACTGACGGGACTGTCCAGTTTGTCACCACCCCCACTGGTCGGTCCTCGCAATCACACAAAGGACCTATTGTCGAACACAATGGGGTCACCCTCTCTGTTCTCGCTGGTCTGATCCCAGTCAGTCACTGCTTGTAGAGCCTGGAAGCTCGCCAACTACCAGGCAAGGATCTTTGAAGACATCATTCTGAGTGGACTGCCTTCACTTCCAAGACTTTATGTTCTTAAATGAATTAAAATCAAAGAAACATGACAACTGGGGCAGACTGGATGCTGCAGATGACAGCAGTATTGTGCACCTCAACTGTTACTTTTACTCCAAAAGCTGCAAACTAATTTAGAAGCTGGGAAAATTACAAAAATGTTGAAATTCAGAGCTAAGATACCAGTCATATTTGCTTCATCATGAATGCTTACACTGCATGAAGGCATGAATTAAATAAAAATTCAGAACATTGTGGCTATGTTTTCATGCTGATCTTTTCTCTACATATTTTGGACCCCTGTCCTGTGCATTCTCAAATTACCAGCAAAATTACATCTTGACGTGGAAAAAAATGTGTGCCACCCAATCTGAGGCAGGAAGATGAGAGGCAAACATATACAGCAGTAACAGTCAGACTTACCTTGTAGCATGCATCTGTACGCAGACTCTGAGATGGCATAGATGTGAGGGGGCATTTCGTGCCTCTTTTTGCCCCTGTACATCTCAATGATGTTCTCTGAGTAGATGGGCAGGTTTTTGTAGGGATTTATGACGACGCAGAAGAGACCAGAGTATGTCTAAGAAAAGAAAAGAGAGGTAAAGAAAGAAAACATGTTTTACTATTAATGCATCAGAGCAGCACAAATTTCACCATTATCACACCTAATATTTCACAGTGTTTTAGTATTAGTATACATTTATTATACTGAGCTCAAGTGTGCTGTCACAGGAACAAAAGGAACTTTAGAGGAAACAGATCTGAGGATGGATTTTATGGAGTCACCTGCTACCTGAAGAGATTAAAATACACTTTTAAAATGTGTATTAATTATTATTTTTACACAGCACAACACAGTACATCTGGGTCCTAATATAATTCCTGTATTCATGTTTTGTCTTCCTGTACACACACGACAAAAAAAAATTTTTTTTTGTACTTTAACTCACTCTGTGTTCTAAAGCAGGTTCATCGAACTCACTGAATTATGAATCACTTGTTTCAGCTTGGTCAATGCCACCGTTTCACAAGGAGGCGTGTGTTCCTGATTTTTGATCATCGGCATTGTCAGTATTCATAAACTTGCCATAACAAACATATTATTCTGCTCCATATGTAGGAAGGTTTTTCACCTAAATGTTACTAGACTTAGGGCTAGGAAATATATCAATATTATCTTAACATTGTGATGAGACCAGACGTCCCCTTAGAGTTTGAAAATTTTAGTATCGTAAGTGTCTTTTTCTTGTTTTTAAAAGCTGCATTACAGTAAGGTGCTGCAATTTTCTGAACTTAGGGACTGTTTTAGCAGTTCTTCTATTTGCCTTTAACCACTTAGTTAGGATATCAACATTACTGATGATTACTTATCACAAATCTCATTGTGTAAACATTTAGTAAAAGTAACAATAGCCATCCTTACAATATTGATATTGAGATATTTGGTCAAAAATGTTGTGATATTTGAGTTTCTTCATATCGCTCAGCCTCACAAAGAGTTAACAATGCAGAGTTTCAAATCCAGCTTTCTGAAATCATTGGACAAAAGCATAAACAATTTAGCACAGTATAAAGTGGTTTTAGAGGCTCTAAAACTATTAGAAAATAGAGTATGCTCAACAAAACAGTTCACGACTGCATGAGAGGCAGTCAGGGGGACATCAAAGTCACAAACATTACTCAGTAGAATATTATAGCCTAAAGTAGGTGAAGTTAATGGACAGTGACCTGGCTAAAAAAGGCTGAGGCAGCTGTTGGTGTGAGCAAATGTGACAACAAAACTGGTGGATGCCACAAATTCTCGTACATCATTCTTACACTACATGCCAGTTATGAACAAAACTGTTTGTGTGAGTAGTTCTATCACATGGCCCGTTTTGTTGTGCAGATTATGAATTTGCGGATCATGCCAGAGAACAGTGCGCAACGGCAGCTTGGTGGCCAATTGCCAAGTATCCTGCAGTATTAAAGATTCGTGCTCCACTTGCTTATTATCCTTCTCATATGTGGCAAATCCCCATCAACTTCTTCTCCACATTGAAGGCGTTGCAATTTTACCCCACCATATTTTGACTCAGAAATCGGATGCAAGGGGTGGTGATTTTAATCCACAACAGTAAAGCGGTCCCTCTGTTGAATGATGCAGACAGACATGCAGTCAGACAGGAAAGGATAGGGTTAATCCCTTACATGTCTGCTGCTGCTGCTGCTGCTGGGGCACTCCATTAACTCAGGAGCTCTCAGGATACAGAGTATACAGACTGTATCGGATTAGGGCTTTTTGAGTCATATATCATTCACCGGGATCAAACATCTTGATGCATCATGCCAATAAAAACTCTTTGGGTGACTAAAATGCAGCCATCTGCGTCCCTCTGCTGACCAGCCCTGTCCGACAGTTTACTTGTCTTTACTCTCTTCACTCATCCTTATCTTTCTCAATTAACTGTTTGTGTGCGTTTAACTCCTTACCTAATCTCTTCCTCTTTTTTCACCTTTCTGATCTCTGTGCTTTGCTGGGCCGCGCAGCCACATTCTTTAAATTATGCTGTCTGTGATGGGCAGTAAGCTGCAGGGGGGCCCCGGGCCTGCTAACCCAGTTGTTGAGCTGGAACAATGGTGACATGACTAAAGCATGCTGTGGGAGCAGAGGGAATTTTTTTGTGTGTGTATGTGTGACTGAATTAGAGAAAGACCTCTGACAAACACATCACAACTGTCAACCGACTGGAGGTTCACATATTCACACATACACAACACATACCTGTAGTCTGATACTTTGGAGCCTAAGATTGCGTCGAGATGTTACTGCAAAACTCAACCTGGGCGGTGAAATAATTCAATATTATCACCAAATACATTAATTACTTAACATGACAGAAATTATTTTTAGTTAGATGTATTTTAAATAGTAGGGTTTTGCTTAAATAAAACACACAAAAATGTTCTGGTAAAACAAAACCAACAACAAAAAGATCTTTTTAAAAACTGTAGTGCCAGGGATTCCCAAACACTCATTTATTTGTAGCGGTCCGCCATGATCAAAACATCTGCCACCACAAAAGATTTTTAACATTTATAGAAGGCCCATTCGTTAGGATCACTGTTGAAATATATATAACATTTGTTAATTTATCGCACCACACTCTTGGAGCAAATAGCGCACTCTGGGCACAGATGGAGCAGCACAATAGCAGCCGCATTTTAAGGGAAACCTAACTGTTCATTCTGCTGGATCTAAAAGTTTGCATTTACTCGCAACAGCTGCTCCTCTCATGCATCAACCTGATCTGATCAGCTGTGAACGGATCAACAGGTTAATCATCACAACCGTGACACTGCTGAGTAAAAAAAGGTGGAGAGCTCTACCTGTGCTGCATTCATGACCCTGCAAAAATCTCCAAATTTACAGAGGGGACACATAATAATACAAAAGGTAACACACATTTATAAAAGAAAAAAAAGGAGAGATACCACCACTCACAAACTCTAATTCTGTGTTAAACACTAGTCTTATGGAGCTAAAAAATCAACATAATGACTGTGATTGTATTAAATTACTCCATATTACCCTTTTTTTAATTAAAAAAAGATTTAAATTAAATTCATACACACACAGAAGCTTAAATGGGGCTAAAATTGAAACCCTCTCAATAATGCATATATTAGGGTAACAAACGGCTTCCTGGTGGTGGTCCTGCTGTGTTGTAGCCCACGTGTGTGGAGTGTTGGGGGGTGAGTGGGTAATGTCACCAGATGGTCATTGAAAACCCTCTCCTTACCTCTTCCATGTGCACAGACGCTTCAGACACAGATCTGTACCGCAACCTGGCACATAGAAACATGTTCCTCAGGAATCACCAACAGCAGCACAGTTCTACATCACTGATTACTGAGGCCAACACTCACACCTTGATAACTGGAACTGCCTGTAAAAATAAACTCCACACAGCAAAGGATGTACTATAGGGCCCTCAAAATAATAACCCCTTCCCAACCCCCTACAGTGGGCCCAGTGCCAGGCAGACAGATCACCGCTCCTGACCCAGCGTGGGCCACAGGCAGCGGGAAGAGGGATGACTCAGCTGGCTGTCCTTGACGGTGAACCCCAGGGGGTATATGAGGGATTAGTGGAGCTCTGAGGGCAAGGGGCTGGACACCTACACAACCAGGCATAACAAGTAACCAGCCAGCTAGCATGTTGCGGTTTATTCCTTTCTCAAAGTGCAGAGTTTGCACAAGGGAATGTCTACTCACTGGAAACTTACTACTACGATCAACAATATGTGCAGACAGCTAAATTACACATGAATCGTTGAGTACATAGCGCAGGTTATTTTGAGCTGATAAATAGGTTTGAGTTGGTGAACCCGAAGAAACTATGTTGAACAGAGAACTCTGACACAGTTGAAAGGGTTCCCAGACCTCCGGAAATGTCCAAATAAATGTCTGTAACCAAGCAGTGCTTAGCAACAGTGCCTCAGCCTTTGCCAATGGGAAACATTTTCTGGGGTCTCTTCCATTGCATGAATCAGTTCCTCCCATTCTGACATAACTGGGCTACCTGGGCTTCACCATGTTTGTAAAAACCCTAGAAATCATGAAAGCGTCTTGCAGACTTTCCAGGGAAATTAGGAAAAGTGTTTGGCTCACACAACATATTCTAATTATTTCAAATAAAGCTCAGTCAGACCATGAAGGTTCTCGGAGCTCCCTATTTGCTCTAAATCTTTAGGTGCTCCTAATCTCACGCAGCAGCACTTGATTAAAATGACGAACCTGTCATCACTGGCTGCTTACGAGAGGGGACTAACCCAAATTCAAACAGCTTTGACAGCAGAGAGGAGCGAATGCTACCAGGCAAAGTCAATGAAGCAAGAGGACAGCGTAAAAAAAAAAAAAAAAAAATCAAACATTTGAAAGGCAGAATGCAAATAATCTGTGAGGAATTACAGCTGGAGATAACTTTTGGCGCTTCTATCAATCAGCATAACTCCACTATTGTGTAAAAAGGGGAGTGTGATGGCATTGCGTTCCACTGAGTTGAGGTTTAACCAAAGTCTCCACCTCTGCAAAGGATAATGAAAACCCAGCCAACTGTCAAATGAGTCCCAATGAAGGCAAGTACAGGATAAAATTGAGATGTAATTACCATTACAGGTGATTTCTAATTCTGTGGCTGTGCGGCATCATTGTCTAGACGTGAATGAAGACGAGCGTAGCAACCAACCCGACAGAGGCCTGACATTTTTCTTTTAAAGGAGCTCTTCTAAGAGGCAGGCTTAATAAACACAAGGACAGCCTGCTGATAAAGGCGTGCACAGTATCCACATAAAGCTCTCAGCCTGGAGCTGCAAACCATCCTCTTCAGGATGTACACTCTGCACCACCAATGCAACAAAGGAAGAGCATATAGTGGCATTCAATAATACATCACAGTGACTTCATTACTGTATCTAGACCTACTTTCTCCTGAGCATTTTGTCAAACCACACTTGTTCAACCATGCAAATCAACAGAGCCGAGCATCACAGGGTATATCCATCTAGGACTGGCCAATAAAATGATAATAATCTACAATATAGAAATATAACAAATATTGGGGGAAAAACTTTTTTTATTGTGTGTGTCCCTTTTTATCATTCTGTGTCCCCTCTCTTTATTGAGACAATTTTGCAGGTCCATGAATGTAGCGCAGGAGGGATCTTTGTGAGCTCTTTTTTTTCCTCTCAGTAGCAGTTTGTGTTTGACTTGTGGGTCGGATAATTATTGTGTCAGTCCGATCGGAGCTGATCTGATCAGATCAGATCGATGGATGAGAGGAGCAACTGTTGCGAGTGAATGCTAACTTTTAGACCCAGCGCTATCAACGGTTAAGTTTCACAAAGTGTGGTGCTATGCATAACCAAACAGTACAAATATTCCACTAGTGCTCTTAATAAATGGTCCAGCTCCAGAAATATAAAATCAGTACACGGTAGCAGATGTTTTGATTGTGGCAGGCTGCCACAAATGAATGAATATGTGGGAAACCCTGTGTCTGGTTTCTTCAAATTTAGCTTAGGAACAAATATCCACTTGTAAACTTAAAAGAATAATGATTTTATATTTATTATGATAATTTTCAATATCAACTGATGTAAACATTTTATCCTGATTACAGTTTTGGCCATATTGCCCAGCCCTATGGCTATCATAATATCAACAACTGAAAGATGTTTTGAGTGTAGGTAGTAGCCCATTTCCTAAGTCCATAAAGTCCTTCATTCTTTCATCTTAAATTTTCCAATATCAATAAGTTTGAAGCACGATTATCACCTTTTCATCCACCGCCTGCTATGTGGATGGAAGTAATCAAAAAGGTTACGTCAGCGCTGTGCTATGCTGGTCTGACTTAAAAGGTCACACAACCCTCAAAAGCAGGAGAGGAAAACATGCAGAGTCAGGAACGCTACAGCAAATGACCGACAGAGCTCTACATGCATGCAACTCAAATCTCCCAAAACACCTCATTCATTAACTTCACACTTAGGGACTTGTCTTTGAACCGAAATCAAAAAGATGATAATTTAGCAGCACAAAAAAAGACTGCAGACTGGATCAGAGGAAGGACATGTCTGTTACCCTGCAGAAAAACAAAGAAATATTCAAAAGCTGACCTGAACTGTCTGTAAATTAAGCATTGGTTTTCTGACAGAAAAACTGAAAAAAATCAGTTATATGAGCAGACAGCTGCTGCTTATCAGTGAGCACAAAGAACTCTGTTAAGGCGGTTTGGTTACAGTGTGACTCAGCACAGGCCTCTCCAAGCTATGAGATGGGGCTGGGGTCACTTTTTCTACCATGGAAAGCCCTCTGAAAATACTGAAAAATACAAAGATGGTCTTCATACTGGATTTTCAACGGAATAAAAAAATATGTACTTGGTGACTCCACTGCTGCAGTTTGTGTGGGTAGAAGGAGGCGTTCTGTTACAGCACATGAAGAATCTGGAAGCAATTACTAACTTTTGTCAACAGGTCTACAAAGAGATTACCTGTGATTTATGGTATTAAATATCCCTTGAAAACTCTTGTAAGGTCCTGGTCATAGTAAGGTCAGCATTCTTCTAATATGGTGATAAACAACTTCTGCTCTTGGGAGATAGAAACTGACCGAGCAGTTTCCTGGCAAGGAGCCATAAGTAGACAGTGACCACATAGCAGAGCCCATACAACTTCACCTTTCCTGGTCATAACAATCACCCCTCTACTACATTAATTATTCAGTGCTTAAATGGTATATTTAGCTATAATGCAGCAGAACACCAGAAATAAATACTAGTAGTGATCAAGTCTCTCTGGGGTCAAACTGATCATGCAGATTACCATCTAATTTACATTTGCATATTTATTACATTGAGACCATCAAGTTTGCATTTTTGACTTAACTTCCAGTCATGTTTCTAATTGTATTTCAGTGGAATGAGGACACCAGTATATGGTCTGGCACACAGTATAGCGTACTGGAGCAAAAGAATGACAACGATCCCCAATTAATTTTTTTTTCATTCAATTGAGAATCGATTTTGAATCAAATTGGACACCAAAGGACTGTAATCATAATCGCAGTAGGCTGTAGAAGACTCAAAATATTATGTAACGGATCTAGGACTATAATGCTTAGTCATCAAATCTGCAACAATGTTGATAATCAATTAATAGTTTAGTCATTTCTTAAGTAAACATGACACATTCTAATACTCTCTCAGCCAAGTGGAAATCTCCGAGGCTGAAAAAAGTAGCCAGTGCAGAAGTGCCAAAAACTGCAGTTCATCGATGGCCACTTCAGTCTCCAAGAGGGAATCAATCACCACAGACTCCCATGTTAAAATGCCCAACTCTACAGCAGAAATGAACATGTTTTCAGCCTGGTACAAAAAACAGTTTTGGAGTCTATGGCCCATGGCAACTGTACAGGAGTGAATTTTTATATAAATCCCCTATTTACATTTTTATTACGGTCCACAGTTACACAAATTTAAGGCCAGGGCCGCTTGAGTGACAGGCTGTCTGGAGGCGTTGCTACAGTTAGTGAGCCAGACCCGCCCCTCCCTCCTCCACAGCTACACCCTCTACACCAAATATGGTTATTTCAGGCTACAAAGAAACCAAGATGGCAATGGCCATAGTGTATATATGACAGCTCTTAAATTAGACTGAATATCATGGACAGTTTGAATCCTAGCACAGTAAGCATACCTACGAATGGATGCTCTCCTGTAATTATTCCACTGAGGGACATAAAGCCATAAAATGCTGGTGGTTTGGCAGGCAATCTACTGGATGATGACAGTGATGTAATCATGCCTCATCAACACAAAGGATACATACTGTCTCCATTAACATTTTAAATGTCATGACTTCATCCGTAAAGCTTCCAAAGCTCTGTCTTAATGGCCAAGATGGAAAAACCACCACTACTTTCAACTACAGCTCATTTCCCTTAAAACCAACTGCAACAACTGACGAATAATCCCCTCTCCTCAAAGGTACTGTTATTTTAAATGATGTGCATGTAACATGTAAATGACTTCAGACAATCCCAGCTGTAGCCATACATATTTTTCCTGATACTACTTTATGTAAATCTCTCACTGAGCGCAGAAACGTTCCACCGTCTACATCCTAATCATCTACCGAGTAATAGAGCAATATGACTGGGTAAGGAAATAAACCATCCTTTTTACAATCTGCCCTGAGTAAATCTAGTGTAGCAAAGCTCATTTCTGTTTTTGTGACCGGGCCTCCAAGTGTGAACCCCTCGGCCCCTGCCTCCTCCCTGGGTCTCAGGTGGCCCACAAGCTCTGAGTCTGGGCTATTCCAGGAATGCATGTCACTAAGTGGGTCATAATCTCAGGGGAAATTGGTAGCTTATGTAGGACATGATGGCTTGTTCATTGAATGAAATGTATTTCACAGTCTCTTGAATTTAGACACTCAAGAATGAAATGTTCTGGATAAGAGATAGATGTTCATTTTAAAACATTTGCTCCTGATTTTAGACTATATGAATCAAGGAATACTGGTGGGAATTCACTACTGTAGTAAAATGACCACATTACAACACACTGTCCACTGACTTGGCATCCCAAGGCTCTTATAGTGGTGATTAATCACTACAAATAAATGATCAACTTCATTATTTGCTTAAAAGTTGTTACAGGTAATTGTTTCGAGTGAATGACAAATACTTACATAGATGAGGCCAGAGTAGTAGCGATCTTTGAGGTTGTGAAGCACGGAGGCTTCGTTCAGGCAGGTGAGTTCGGCCATGTCTTCTACTTTGCTGAACTTTGGCGGGTTCATCTTCTGGATGTCATCTTTGTTAACCACCGCCTTCTTCCCATTCTCTGCCAGCTCCACCACCACCTCATCTCCACGCTCCTCACGAACACTGGCGGCCTCGAAGCCATTGCGTTCCGATGGGATCCATACTAGCCTCTTGGCAGTCCAGTCGGCCTGTGCGGCCGGGTTGTAGACCACGGCACGGTCCACAAAGAGGTACCGCTCCGGGTCCTCCTGCCCGCTCCTCTGTGACATTTCTGCTGGAAGCCAGAGGCAGAAGACACTATGCCACCTGTAGGAAGCAGAGACAGTATAATGTTTATCTGACCAACAGAAAATAAAAATCTAAATTAAAATCCATGCAGCTCCGTCACACAGCTCGCTTCACAGAGCGCAGATGAGATCACTATGACTCAAAACTGTATTGTAAAAGATCCTTTTGATAGGTGTTCTTTCACTGCAGACATTTAAACTTCGTCATAGTGGGAAAAGCACAGGTGTTACCAATAACATAAACAATGATTCAGCATTACTTAGTAAATAACAATCCAGCCCACGAATTTTACTCCTGGGCTTCAAGACTCTTGGTTTGAATCATTAACATTTAAGAGTCAGCCCTGTTTGGGTGGGAAACTCATTTATCTCAATATACGTAATTTGGTATGACACTCTTATCACAATATGAAAAATTTTCTGGGAAAGCCACTGAAAAATTGTTAATGGGTAACCAAAACATAAAGGAATGTCTTACGCTTGACACAAAATTTGTATAAAAAGTGATATTTTCAATGGCAGTCAGCTCAATGAATTGCAAAATTGATCACAATAGCCAAACAAAAACACAGATGTTCAAGGGAGATATACTATAGTACATCAAAATCTCTGATTGTTGATATTATATCATAGTGATATTACCGGTTTCACAACGACTTTTGACTATTTCGGTGACGACATTGACTCCACTAATCTACAGTCAATACAGCTGAATGTTGAAGCTGATGGTTAAGTGCTTTAAGGATGATGCAGCTTTTCTGATGGCTGCTAAATGCTGGCTCCAAGAAAACTCAGACTGTATCCTCAAATGAATAGATTCTTTCAAATGACAAAAAATCAACAGCTAACAGCAACAGCTAGCTAGGTTTTCTTGGCCGTAGTGAGAGTTTTGAACACCAAGCGTTATTTGAGGAGTAGCCTGGCATGTCTGATTAATTGTCAAGTGTTACATCTTATCACAGTCACCCATGGTGGCTTCTGCTTGCCTGTCACAGCTCAGCATGAGGTTGACTGACCTCATATATATTATTATACAGCACTACTAAGAGAAAAATGTGAATCTTCTGAACACATTAGATCTCTGTACCTGTGTGTACATGCAGTAAGTGTGAAGAAAAAAAAGCGTGAGTAAGGACAAAATACTCTAAAACATAAGTCTCAATCAGCATTTACAGTCTGTATCTTCGTATCTTAAAAACAGTGACAGAATGAGCACAGGAGGGAGCACCTGTTTTGTTACTCTTGAAAGAAAAGCAAGATCTTTTGTTGGGCATTTCAACCAAATAAAAATGTAATGTGCATTTTTTGTATTCTGTCTCATAGTTTGATTTATTTGCTGTATTTCCTTTGCTTAAGAGCTTTGTGATTTTTCCAGAAGGAGTTATTTGGCCCACACAGACTTGTGTGCTCAAGCCTTTACACCTCCATCCCTGTACGTAACCAACCCACATGTACACCAACCACACCATTTGAGCCTCTGCATAAGCCAAGGGAAGCCCTGACTGTGTTGTTATGCAATGAAAATAAGGAATAAATGTAATTTCCTCATGTTTTGTTTTTTGATTTTCAAACATTTTACAGGGTGGATGATTATTGCTAATTGCAGTTCTAATTTATAGATATTTCCTTTGGCTCTATGAAACAATAAGGGGCATTTTCTTCCCAATATCTGACAAAAGCAGAAGGAGCCAGGGATTGTTTGTTATTTATGAGGGTTTTTTGGTTTTTGCTTTGGCTTTAAGGAGGGACATTCAATGTAAATGGTTGTATTTTAATTACCCTCAAAATCCTCAAACCTGCAAGTGGGTTTAAAAAGCATGCATTCTTTAATATCTCAAAAATTACACCATTCATTATGATTTTTTATAGTTAAGGGTCATGCATTTTCCCCCCAGTCACTCAAGGAGGCTCAAGGAAAGGTATTTGACGACCAGAGTAGGATCTCTATCTATCTATTTATCTATCTATCTATCTATCTATCTATCTATCTATCTGACTGTCAACATATATGTAGGTATGTGTTTGTATATAAACCCAAGCCACCCTACTCTGAAAAATAAGGTACAGTCCCTAAAGTGATTGTGACTGTAATAACAATAATGACTATGATTAATGATTATGTAATTAGGTATTTTAATAACCATATTTTAAACACATATTTTTAAATTGATACCTGAGAATACTAATAATCATTAGTTGCAGTCCATATAAAAAAAGAGCTTTGTGAGTGGTTTTATGCTTATTATATCAACCAATAAAACATATGATTGCAATCATACTAAAAACCATAGACCTTCACATGAATAAAGACAGAAGAGAGGTTAAACCTGGCACTTGATGCCCTCAACAGCTGATACAGCGACAAGCCGTGACTGAAAGCACCACTCCAGCTTGCTCCTTATTAATCTGAGACAACATCAGCTGATAAATGCTCGGAGATATTTAACCTACAATCAAGTCCCATGCTTAAATCAGGCGCTGATTAGACACGAATCTGGGTCAGGTCAGAGGGACGGGGGATCAGTGCGGTGCTGGCTGCCGTGTCACTGCATCCCCTCACTCCCGAGTTGGAAAACACTTACTTTCATCCCTCATTCTGCTTTACACCACTGTGAAATATAGCACACCACACCCCGGGGAGGATGTTTCGACAGAGGATGGGAACGAATTTGCAATTAGCGGTGAAAATAGCTCGTTAGAGACTGGCATACCCCGGCCGGGCCAAACCGCTGCATCGGCTAGGTTAGCTTGCTAACGCTAGCTCAAAGTTGGCGTGCTCTGCTTCATATCCCACCCGCTCGAAATGATGCCTGCAAGGTCTACACAGTTTCATCCACCGACGAAACAAACTTAGGGGGTCTGTACTGTCGCTTTAATGACTTGAAGCAATTATAAGGTGGACCCAAATCAAAAATAGCTTAATATCTATGCAAACGAGAGTTTTAGGGATGAGGCAAAATCCCATCATGGGTGTGGGTGTCTCAAAGACGTCTGGGTGGGGATAAAAGCAAGCGGACAATGACCACACGGTTTCACGGTAGCTCCTGACGAGTACACTCTTAAAACTGATCCCTGCACCACAAATGTTTATTTAAGACCGCATGAGACTGATAAAGACAGCAGGCTGGCTCTGCGGCGCCGGCTAACATTAGCAAAGCTGATGGTCCTCCATCATTGAAAAGTCATGGCACAATAATCCGCTAGCTAACGTTAACGGTGACTGTTGCTAACCACCTCACTACATCCTCACAATGACCGGCCCAGGCTTCTCCGCTGAACTCACCGCACACGGTAGATGAAGAAACCCTGCCCAGGTGTTCAGCAGTATCCGGTAGATGAATGTAATCGTCCTCCAATGCGTGCTAAAATAGTCCCTTGTTTCGCCCGCTCTCTCATCAGTGGTACCAACCATTCAGCAACCTCTCAACCGAACTCGAGCCGGCCAGGGAGGCTGCACAGCACAGCACCGCCACACTCTTTTTGGGACACACCCACCATACAAATCTGGAATGTGATTGGCTGTCTGAGTCGGACGCCCAATCGTGATTGGTCCAAATTAATTTCCATCCCAAAACTTTGATAGTTGACGACTGCCGCCCAAGATATCATCACCTGCAGACCGGTGGATGCTGCTGTGGCTTTATATGGATGCAAGCCATTCAAATTGTTACTGATTGTAAATTTTATTTTTTTTGGACCATATTTGTATTTGTGAATTTCATATAAACACAAGTCATTGAATGAATAACTAAACCATACAACTATTGACAATACACACCTTATCTTATTGTAGCTACTATTTTTAGATTTCTTGCAGTGTTTTGTACTTAATGTTCACTCACCTCCTCTAATATAATAATTCATACCGGTATAGCTATCTTTATTTTATTTTTTCCAGTTTATTGGCAGTTACACTTTTTTTTTGTAATTTCGTATCCTTTTCGTATCTTTATTTTTCTTTTGCTGCAACATCAAAGCGGAATCAGTTACATATAATCTTAGTATATCTAATCGATTTTGTCTGTTTTTTCTTCAAATTGTATCTTTTTTTTTATTTTGATAATAATATATATCATATTATACTGTATATTTAATTATTTTTATTTGTATGGCACTCACCCTAACAAAATTGCAAAGTTTGCACAGGTAAAAGAAATAAAAGCCAAAACAAACAAACAAAAAAGACAGGCAAATAATATTCAACAGGAAAATCACAACAATAAAGCACAGGACTATCATACAAATGAGAATAACACTGAAATTAAAAGAAGAGAAGACTGCTAAGTACTGAAAGGTAAATTACCACAACCTTATTGGGCACTTTGCTTTGTTATTAACAAAATGTTGAAGAAGGGCATTAAAATAAAGAAATGGCAAGAGTTTTGAGTCTGGGAGCTTTAACCAGAAAAGCTCAGTCAACCTTTGTCACCAGCCATGACCCAGGAATCTTTGTAAGCGTATATCCTGCAAACAGTTTCATTACTTGAATCTTTTTCATTTGATTATGTTTTCAAACTGCACACATTTTAGTGTGTTGAAATAGTGCCCTCTGTTGCATAAAGGCAGACATTACTAATGGTGATTATGTGCCTCCACGTACAATGAAGAACTGCAAAAGAGCAATACGTTTTTTAGTAAGCAGATGTTCAAACAAACAAAACAAAACATGAGTTGAGAGGAAGGACTCCCAGAGAACCTGAATGTGAAATAATATCTGTTTGTCATTGTTATGGATTCATCTCTGTGCTTTCTCTGCTTGCTATCAAATAAAACTTAATCAATCTTCATTGCATTGGAAACATATCTATGCTTATTAAATCTGAGTCACTGGATTTCTTTTCAGCTCAACTACCTTATTTCTGCAAAAACATCCATCAGTTTTATCATTCAGTCATTCTGTATCAGATTCAGCCTTCAGTACAACCAAGGAAAAAAAAAATCAATCAACTGTTTCCAGTTTACTTCCCATTGTTTCTAGATTTTCCAAGAATTGAACATCTCTGTCTTGATCTATGACAGGATAAGGTGTAATGTTTTAGCATAATAAGAAACTGAAACAATATTCTCTTGAATTATTGAGACAAGTTGATTTGTAGATGGCAAAATCATCTCAGTGCTAAGGTACATGTGTTTGCTTGATTTAAAGAAAAACAAATACATTTATGCCTAAGTAACTGCAATCTGTAGAATCATTTTGCCGCAAGTTAGTGACCTCTACACAGGGGATTTGAACTTAAAATCAAGTTGGCTATCGATACATCCAATAAATAAGCCATACAACCTTTTCACAATGATATTTTGTCTTGTGATAGGAAGCAATATTGTAGAATTACAATGCTCTGAAACTGGGACACTCAATAGAATATTGCCATCATAACGGCATTCCTGTTACAGGTTACACCTGTGTTTTATATGCTTTATAGCACATTATAGCACCAGAAGAAAGAGACTGATGTGACCACACATTGCTCACATTTGACATGCAAAAACTGCAGCTCTCTGCTTCTGTCTGTATGTGGCTGTTTGCAAGTAATTAGTCCTTTTGACAAAGGACTAATGTGACTCTTCTCTCTAAATTGCGCTAACTCCATTTAGCCACAGGACGGCGCCAGAGAGCTGCTGTTCAGTGATACAGAAATGATGCAGTTGTCATGGTGAACTCCCTCTGAGAAGTTCCTTTGATTACAAAATTGATATTAATGTTTGGGACACTATATCTTGCCAATATGTCCCCAAGGAGCCCAGAATAGGTTTGGTGTTTGACATGATTTAATTCAAAGTCTATTCTGTAGGTGGGGGATAAAACTACCTTAGTTTCAAAGCCTGTGAAGATTTTCAGCCATCCAGGTAAGTGAACATTAAGACACTGCAGTTAAGTCGCAGCTAAAATATACTTTTGAGTTTCTGTTAAAACTACAGGTTAATTATCTTCTGGAGAAACCGATTACTACCTTTGTGACACGAATGTATGCTAACACAGAAGATGCTCAAACTACTGCTAATTGTAACTTAGCTTGGTCTGCCAACGAACACAAGCTAATATAATCAGTCCAAATGTACAAATTTTTATTTAATTTTTGTTCAACAAAGACAATGCAAATAGACATTGGCAAATGCATAAAAACTTTAACCAATGCAGCGTAGGAATAATTAGATTTTTTATACCATGAAATAGTTTTTTTTTTCCTTTCTCTTTCAGGATGCCTGCAATCTGAACCTGATACCACATCATGCTGAATACATGAGTCACAAGATTCATATAGACCAGAATGAAAAAAAATGCTCTGTTTGGGGTCATCCATGCTTTAGCCATCGATGGCTGTAACAAAAAGGTTGTTGCTCATTTCACAATGCCTATAAAAAACAACCTTGCCATCTATGAAGATGTTTTCAGGTAATAGCCTATGTATTGTTGTGTACATTGAAGGGATATTCTGTCATTTTTTCACGATAGTGTAGACATAAGTGTTGTTTCTTTCTGGTTCTAAAGAGTGCTTTACAGTAAAATGAGGTAACTTTAGGATTTCTCTCTGCCTCTGCCTGCTTTGTCATTGCAACTGCATTGTTAATAATCCTTTATCAAAAATATTTTGTGTGTAAACGTCTTATGAAAGCAACATTAGTTAAAAAAATGTAGTATTTAGTCAAAGATATTGTGATATTTGACTTTTTCCATATCCCCTATCCCTACATCCCACCAGTGTTTTGTCTTGGTCATTTGCAGACACTATTCTACATTATATTCATTGACCTTAAACCCACCTGTCAATTTATATTACCATATTCCTTTCAGAGGCTGGAGTGAAAAGAGAGGCTGCAGTTGGCAAAAACAGAACATTTTCTTCCTAAATCAATTACAGACAATCCTCTTGAAATAGTTACATATATTGCATACATGACTACGACATCCATAATAGAATGTGGCTAAATGTTATCTTTTGACATCTTCATTGTTGTGAACCAGATTTTTCCGAGAATGATCAGGAAAAGTTTTGCACAAATTAAAATGTACTTTTTCATCCAACAGGCCTACAGTGCTTGCCCATGGTATCTAGGACCAGGTGCGATCAGACCATGGCAAGGAGTTTTATTTATAGCTCTTTATGTAGGAGCTGCTATCATGTCATCGCCATAATCAGAGGAAGAGAGAGGAAGCCTTATTTACAGACTTCATCCACAAGGGTACAGTAAGTTATGTGGAGAGCATTTTTTTAAATGATAGTTTTGGAAAATGGTCTTTAAGCAGAATGCCTCGCAAAACTGTAAAGTTACTTGCTCACCAGTCACTGCGCATAATACTATAATAATTTACAGATTTACCATGAATTCTGCATAATGACCATTTGTCCTGAATTGGCTGTTTAAATAGTTTTCTTTAACCCACTGAAACAAATTGAATGATGGCTAATCTTTATTGCAAATTCAAAATCATATAGTTGAACAAATCTGGCCTGAAGTCAACAGTTGAGTCACTTATCCACTGAAAACAGCCCTTCTGCAGTTGGTGGATCAAGAGGAACTAGACATGGATGACAGCCTTGTGAGATACTGTGTGTCCAACCTGACTATCCAGTTGTACCAGATTGGTCTTATAAGGCTGGTTGAGTCATGAAACTCTCATCGAATTCCAGGTCAAATGAACCAGTGTTGTGAGGATTAAAGATTATTACGAAAAGCACTGGTGAGTTTCCAGACCAGCACTATTGTGTTTATTTTACAGGTAAAGGTGTACCAAACGACTCAGCCAGCAGTGGGTGTCCTAAAAGAATACCACAGGAGCTGTTGCCTCATGCAGTTGAAGCAGCAAACTTTTACTACCAACAGCTGGGAGCTTCACTGTCAACACAGTCTAATTTTGGAGTTGATCCATTTTCAACTGAACAAGACAAACTTAGAGTTGAGAATCAGTTTGCAGAGAAATATTCAGACATTTATCACTTGTTCTCTAGAGCAGTGAATAGTGACGTTGCTCCATACAAGAGGCATTGCTCTGTCTCATAACCATAACTTATAAGAATGCCAGTTGACAGCGAGAACAAATAAGTGGTGGGAATGGGTGTTTGGTAAAGACAAATGTTAATATCACTTAAATAGTGATTTCAATAACACTATCAAAAAAATGTCAGCTTCCTTCTTCAATCTATGCCGAACACCAATAAGACTTGATCCAGTCCAAACATCTCAAAATTCACATCACTGGTACAAGAACTCTGACCCAAATTTTTGAATCAATAAACGCCAATACAACATGCCAACAGTATTTGAGTATAAATGTACAAAATGTTGCTCCTCTTCAGAAAGGGATCTCAGAACAGAAAATGCCTCTGTCAGAACATTAACTTCAAATATGTTGATGCTTGGGGTGCTCCCTCTGCATTTTGCACAGTGCACAGAGGTCAACTGCCATTGTTTCACACGTTTTGCAGCCAGTAATGCTTCGGCAACACTCTGTGAAGACTGGCTCCTCGATGAAAAATGAGAAAAACGATTCATTCTCTCTGTCCCCATCTATCTCAAAGTGTTCTTGATGTACTGAATGACTGTTTTCTTTAAACTCAACTTTATGCTTCAGGGGTTAGTAATATCAGTAATTTCCATATTATTGTTATTATTTTCATTACTTTACACACAGTAGTTTAAAATAGGTAGGCTTATATTGTGATCACATGGTGCAATATTTAGTCTCTTACCAAAGGAGGAGAGGAGGAAAAGAGGAGATACAGAGAGGAAGAGATGAGAGGAGGAAGAAAAGAGAAAAGGAGATGACAGAGAGAGAAGGACATTGGAAGAAGAGAGGAAAAGGAGGAGGAAGAGAAAAGGATATAAGGAGAGGAGGAGGAAGAGCAGAAATATTACCAAAAAATGTGTATATTTAAAACATTTACTTAAAAGTCTGTTAATTACAAATCATTTCCAGGCCTGGAAAACATTTTTTTCTAATTTCAATACTTTAACAGCAATTTCCTGACCATGGGAACACTGATATTTTATTTTTTGTGGAGTTTTATTTCATGTTATTTTTCCTTACCTGACATATGCGACTAAGTTTTTCCACAGTCACATCTCTTTCCCCGAGTCACAGTCTTTTGTTGTTCTGGGAGACAACGTACTGGTCCATGTCGGTCACGGTCTACGAAACTGCTGCAGTACTGTGCTTTTTTTTTCGCTCTATGGTTGACAACAACCTCTTCCGGTCTTAGGAAATGAAAAAAAACAGGCATTTTTTTTGTTTCTGTCTGAGTGATTTTGTTTTTTGATATATTAAATACAAAATAAATTCAAAACATTTTCTAAATGCTGCTTTTCCTTTTTTGACCACGAAAATGAAAAAACGCCTTGTATTTCAATTTTAATTTTTGCTTTTTAAAACAAAAATCCAATAATCACTTTAACAAAAAAATCGAATGGCCAAAAGATACACGGACCAGAGGTGTTAAGTAACTGATTGTATTTTCCTATTTTATAAAATAGTAGACTGAGTATATTTCGTTCTAAATTTAATTTCACATGCTAAGCACTGGCATAGCTTGAGTGACAGATGCAAGATGTCTGAGTGAGTTATTTCATCTTGTCTTGACGAGTGACAGAGTGACACCCTTTGGTGTGGTGCATTTTGCAAAATGCTGTGACAGCTCCATCTCTCAATTGTTGGCTCCTCCAGTCGCCTCTGTGGCATAATAGACCTGTCATCAGCATCGTCCTCCACCATCCCTCTTCTGCTTTTGTCTGGACAGCAGTTTATCAAACATCTCCGTCTTTTCTCTCTGTCTTTTTTTTCCCCTTATGAGCACAGATAAGGAATGTCAAATGTGGCGTTTTCAATACCGAAGTGCCAGATTGGAAAGAGATAAATGTTTGACCTCTTTTGGCACTGGCTTCGCTTTTCTGCACAAATATAGATTGAAGTGCTCTTTTTGAGCTTTCACACTGCAAAAATCACCATATTAATAAGTCATTTTGTCTACGTCTGAATTCTAAAAATGGTGTTTTTTTCAGGGGGATGAAATGATCTCACCCATTTCCAAAACAAACCATCTTGTTTGAGGTGTCATACCCCTTGATTTTATCTGAGTCTCTCTTTTACTCATGCTCATTTTAAATTCTCAGAGCAAGCACATTTCTATTGGAGACAGGTGAAAAAGACTGAACCCACTTTCAGATGTTTTCAGTCCTTTTAGTACTCAACAGACTGCCATGGTCATAGATACTGTCGAGGACACTGAGGTCATGTGTAAAAGTACTTTTAAGGAATTTAGACATTTAGACATCCTGGTAAGAGACAGATTACATACCACATTATGATTATTTGTAGGCTGATTCCAGTGTTTGCAGATGTTTATAGTTCTGACACCAATTTGACCATCATGTAGATAAGCTAAAAGAAAACTGAACAGTTAATATGATAAAGTCACACTATTTTAAAAACTTTATCAACTTCACTTTCGGTGTTCTGTGAACAATTCCTGGGTGGTGTTAGTAGGGATTAATTGGACTCATGACCTCGTTTTGATTCAGCCTGTGACACATCAGAGTACTGCAGGATGAGTCCTAAAACCTGGAAATGAGTTAGCATTTGAACACTCTGTTCCCTTGTCTGGAAATTAGTGGGTTTTAGTAAAGGTTTTGGTTAGATTTGTAAAGCTTAAGAGACTTTCACATTTTGTTCTAAATCATAAACTATATAGGTAAATATCTCGAGTGAATTTGAAGCTTTTATGTGTCTTAAAAAAGATGTTTGCTTACAAGAGACTAAATGAGACTACAAAGCTTTATCGCAGTCATCATGCTCTACAGCCTCGACGTTAAAGTCATGTGATCATGGTATATTTTGTTTATAGCCTAACTTGTGTTTTTTTTTCTGGTGCTCGCATTTACGCTTAAAAAATGATAAAATTGGTATTTTGCGAAAGACTAGACTTGGATGGTATCATGATATGAGAGTATGCTATGGTATTTCAAAATCCCGACTGTGTGATTTTCCAAGACTTTTTTTTATCCCGGCTCTTCACGTGTTGCTGCTTTGTAAGTGGACTTCCACATCTACACATTACAAGTTAGGTGTCCTTTAGTGTCTGCTGTTTACGTTCCAGGACGCAGATACCGTGATGTCAACAATGCACATGGTGGGATGATGCTGCTCGTTCTTATGTTAAGGCAACAACAGCACATGGAAACCTACTGCGAGATCAGCAAACATAGTTTGGAATAAGAACAGGCTGAATTTTTTACAGTTAAAAATGTAGTCTTTCATCTTTCTATTGACCTCATACTGGAGAGTGCAAACTGTGCACATCACGTACTATCAGAGGTCAGCCTGGTGGAACAGGAAGCTGAGCCCACTACCGGTGGTGGGGATTATGTCACAGGAGTGGACAAATTGTAAAACAGTTTGCCTGTCTGTCAGCAGGAAGAGCGGAGAGACTGAAGGGAAAACAGCTTAATTTCACATCTGATGCATTGAATTGAGGGTTTATTTTAACTGCACCAGAGTTGGTGGCGCCACACACAAATTGTCAAGTACTATATACCCCAGTGAAATTCCAGAGAGGTATGAAGGTATGAAAAAAGGGATACCACATTATTTTATGCAATAATCCAAAGCCAATAGAAAAATCCCATTGGCTTTTTGTGGAGGGAATGAGGGCAATGTTAATTTAGGTGTTGGCCTACAAAAAAAAAATCCCTGCGGGACTATTTGACCAAAACAAAAGGTCTGCAGTTGGTCCAGAACACAGTGGCCAGAGTCCTCACAAGATCCAAGAAACTGGATCATATAACACTGATGTCACTGCATTACTTTTTTTCTGCAAGAGCTGATTTCAAAATTCTCCTTCTTATCTATAAAGCTTTAAATGGACTGGCTCCCTCATGTATCTCCAACCTTATTTCCCAGCACACTCCATCCCATCCTTTACGTTCCCTCGATGCCGGTTACCATTCTTCTATTTAATAAGATCTCTTTTGGTGGTCAAGCCTTTGCCCACAGAGTTACACTTCTCTGGAGTAATCTCCCACTGCACATTCAGGAGGCATACTCTGGTGATACTTTCAAATCCAGACAAAAAACCAAAACCCTCTTTTTTTCCATTTACTATGATCTCTCCTAATTTCACCTGCTTGGACACCAAAACCCTGACTGTTTCACCAAACTGACACATAGCTACCCCAATCCCGTTATGGTTTTATTGTATGATCTGTGTTTTCAAAATAATACCCTCACCCTGATTTCATATTGCCATTATTAGCTGTGTATGTGTGTGTGAGTGCATATGTATGTGTGTGCACTTTTATATTTAATAATATAATGTGTTTTCTGTTGTTTTGATTGACTCGAAAAGTGTGCTGAGACTCTCTCTGGGTGCTATGAACTTTAAATAAACTGAAATTAAAGTCCTTAATTACATATCGACAGTGGAGATTGAAAAAAATTTGAAGGATGAAAAACAATGAAATGTTGTGATGCTGTAGCAGCCAGAGCATGACAGTAATCACATTTTGATCTATTTCCTCTCCAGGTCGTCCTCAGCTTCCTCTTCACCTGCAAACTGTCTGCTGCAATATCCAGAGACAGTTTGTGGAGAAGCAGAACCTTCACGTGTCTATTTCTGAGCTCGTGCCCTCTGACCACTGCAGCTGCACCTCTTCAGCACAAGTAGCTATAATTTCCCTTTTTTCACCCCCAATTTAAAAGTGCTTTTTTTGGCATGGCATGTAAATAGATTGGTGTTGCCAAGGCGCATGAGGAAAAATAGGAGGAAAAGAAAGCAAGTGAAATTTTATTATGAAGAAGTTATATTAGAAAAGAATCATCAAAACTGAGAACTTGAAAAATATCCTTATGTACCTTAAGCATCCTTAAATCTTCTGTAATGTCAATAAGATGTCCCTCCAGTTTAATTCTACAAATACAGTCGTGTCAGAACATCCAGGTATGGTCATATTTACAATGCGCATATTACACACATCATTAAAGTCAGTTTCATGTATGCACACAGGTTATTTGTTACCTGTCTGTGTTGCCTTTTGGCAGCAGATCTGAGTAGCCAGACTTGCACTGTTTCTTAGCTCAACAGAAAAGGGCGTTTATTATAGGTTACTATAGGTATTTTATAGGTTATATTTTACTGCAACCAGCATGCTAACAAAGTGGTTAATTGTCATATCATATTTTTTTTGCTGGTTTACTTTTGGTGCAAAGACTGAAAACTTATTCAATAAACAAATATTGACTTAAGAAATTTTCAGGTCTGGATAAGTATGATAAAAAGAAAGTATGGAAAATGGAAAATGTTTGCATTTCCAGACTACTGCACCTTTTTTATTTTCTAAAATAAAAAAAATCAGATAAAGAAAATGCGGCAATAGGTTATCTTTGAAGAGCATATATATATATATATATATATACAGCATCATGACCAACCAAACTATTAAGTTTGTCCGTACATTTATCAGATATACAGTGATGTAGTAATCAGAAAAGTAAACAGATGATCTTTTCTGCCTGAAGAAACCATACAGTTATGGCTCCTTTTATTCAAGTTTCCATGGACACAGTGAACGAGGCTGCACAGACAAACTGAAAATTTTTTCCTATTCATTTTTGGTTCTTACTTGTAAGAGAGACTAAAAATATGGGGGGGACCCATGTTTTAATATAAGTTTGTCGATATGTTAATCTGCAGTCTATAGCGTATTCCGACAACACACGTATTCAGAATGTTAACAGCTGGGTTTTAAGCATTTATTTACATAGTAAACATCTGTCTATTTGTACTTGCTTAATATGGTTTATGAAATCTACCACAATTCTGGAAATATGAGAAAATGGAAAATGCACAGAAGCTGTTTTTATAATCTGAAAAGTCACAAAATCTGTTTTTTTTTGTTTTTACATTTTTATTAATTGATTTAACCTTAATGTAATCCTTTATTAAACAGGGTAGGTTGGCTGAGCATGCATGAGCTTTTACGTAAACAAGCTGTTGATAAAAAACAGAAACAAAACTGAAAGAACAGAGTCGATGAGTGAAACAGAAAACTGATATTAGACAAGGTGCAGGCTCAGTGAAATTAGTCACAGATCAAGTTTGCTCTTGAAGTTACTGAGAGGTACGCGTGATTTGATTTTTACATTATTCCATGGGAGTGCTGCAGAAACAGCAAAGGCCGTCTGGTCTCCAGTTCTGATTCAGGGCTCCTGGAGCATTAAACCAGTCACTGGAGTGTATTAAATATGGAGTGCCAGAGCACCAAAGATGAAATGTAACATTTTCCAACCATGTGTGTCAGTAGTAGCAGTGGTTATTACATCTGTCAGACAGGGGAGGCCAACCAACTTTATCAAATAGAAAGCAGCAGTCAGTGTTGTTATTATCACCAGTAATGAAGCTGAGGGCAGGGTGGTGAATCAAATCTAGGAGTCTCAGAGGGGAGTCAGCAGCATGTCGATATCTGGCAACCCCATAATCTAGAACTGAGAGGAAAACTGGTGAAACAATCTTATTTTTACAAGCTACCTCTATTTCTGTGCAACAGGCCAAGCATCTGTCACAGTTCACCCACATGGTTTTCTACATGATTCTTGAATACAAAATTCTTATTAAGCCAGATGCCAACATATTTAGATTCTGTGACTCTTTCGACTGTGAAAAAAAAATGCATATTATTGTCATCTCTGTCTGTGGAAGACGGCATGGCATTTGTTGTGATTTAGTATTAAGTTGTAATTCAGGGTTAAAACAGGGCATTTTGCAGTGCATTAAAACAGCATTTATTGATTTTTTTGGCCGTTTCGGGGTTGTGGAACACACAACATTGACATCACCTAATAAAGCCCAAGATGATTATGATCAATATTTTTATAACAATGCATCATATAATGTTATCAAGTAATGCGAAAGGGGTCGCATGTGGGGACAAAGAGAATAATCTGCAGTTCCTTTTTATACAGAGATCCCTTGGCCTCAAGGAAGATCCTTCATTATAGTGGTTTTGCTTTTTCATACAGAGCCAAATGACACCAGTATAATGCCACATCAGTGTGTGATTTTAGATAGCATGTTGGTGTTGTGGAAGAAAAAGAGGCATGACAGGTGAGATGTTTAATATAACAGTGGCAGCCTCTTGCGTGACATATAACCTAAGTGTCTGCAGTGCTTTTTAAACAATAACAATGGCATTACATGGCAGTAACATTCATTTACCATCCCTGTTATATGGCGGTTGATTTCGCCCTCTGTAAGGTGCTCTCATTGTCTCCCCAATTTGAGGACATTATTGGTTGCTGTTCTTCTTGTTTGAGTTAGCTGCTAACTATTACTAGCTACTTTTAAAATCACCTACTGGTGGGTCATACACATGCCAAGCCGTCAAACTGTCTCACCTGTCCCATCCTGCCTATTTGGCAGTGTTATTATCTCATCTGCCGGCTTAAAGGCAAGACAGCCAAGTTCTCCAATCCCACCATTATACTTGTTATACAGAACAACAAAGCAGAATAACAGCATGACATTCCTGCTTTGTATTGACGGTGTAAGGGGGGCTATAGGTAGTGACCCCTGGAGGTTTTCAAATTTCAAATCAGATATCTTTCCCATTGGAAAGAGAAGCATGGGTTGACTAAGTGTAAATTGGGTCAAAGACATTTAATCTGTTATTAAAAATAGTATTTAGAGTACCTTTAAAGGAGTTGTAATTTCCTAATGCCTAATAGGACAGAATCAGCAGCACACAAACAAGTAATTATGGCTGACATTAGGGCAAATTTGACGTCAATTCGTCTTAATACTTTGTTCCTTTTTTTTCTTTAAATTTGATAGATTTGAATAGCTATCCAATAGGCCTAAGATGAATGAAGTGATTAAGTGTAAATGGAGTCATAGACAGTTGATCCATAATTTAAAACATACTAATTGTAGTGTCTTCTAATGAGTTGTAATTTCTCAGTGACTAATTGGACAACATCAACAATACAAAAAACAGCATCATCTGCATAAAGGCGAACATCACATCAAATCATTTAAATACTCTGGACAGATGAAGTGGAGATGTGTGTCTATAATAATAATAATAATACATGCTTTATATATCGATTACGATGCTGTTATGAGAAACACATTCTCTCTCATTACATGCATGCTCAGACATGTGCAAAGAGACAATGTGTGTAGTTGTGTGTATTGGGAGTGTGTTGTCAGAGACCCTTGATGCCCCCCCTCCCACCCCTCTCTTTATCTCTAGATTCCTCCACCCCTCTCTCTCTCTCTCTCTCTCTCTCTCTCTCTCTCTCTCTGTTTTTCTCCCCACCCAGCTCTCACTCCATCAGGTCCTCACAACACAAACACACACCACAGCCTCTGAACGCCTCATGTCCCCCACCAGAGCAGGGGATCTGAGAGAGGGAGAGCACAAGTGACGGGAGAACAACAGCAGCATCACTGACAAGCGTCTCCCTCACTGGGAGAAGGAGAGAGAGAGGGAGAGAGGTGGGGAGAGGAGAAGTGGAAAGAGTGAGGAGAAAAGAAAAGAGAGCACAACAGTGAGAGGATAAGTTTTCAGTTGGAGGACGAACAAGCGAGGAGAGTTTGGAGTGAGAGAGCTTGGTGGGTGGTAGTGGGGGGATTGGGAGCTTCATTTTCCCTTTTCTTTTTGGCTGTCAGCGCCGCCTGCCACCTCTCTTCTCCTTCTCCCCCCCTCCTCCTCTTCCTCCTCCTTTTCTACCTCCTCTCCACTCCTCTTCTCATCCCGACTCTCCTCTCCCAGCTCCCGCCGTGGGGTCTCAGCTCTCCATCACCCTCCCCCCCTCCCTTGCTCCCTACCTCCCCCGGGCGCTGCTGGGAGCCTCTGGGCTGCTGCGCCGCAGGAGGATGTCTCGCAGGGAGTCTCCGCCGCCGCCCTCGCCGCCTCCACCTCCGCAGCTGCTGGGAGTGCGGAGAGAGGAGGACGATCGTCCGGAGCGTGCTGAGCCGCTGTCCGATGCCGAGAGGGAGATCGTCCAGGACACGTGGGGGCATGTCTACAAGAATTGTGAGGACGTGGGGGTGTCTGTGCTCATAAGGTGAGTTTTGTCCAAAGGATTTTATTATCAATGTGGAAAAACTCCCAGATTTTTCTCAGTGTGTGTAAACTTTCTAACAACAAATCAGTGAATACATCTAAGATGCTTAAGTTTAGGGCTGTGTGTGTTGATGCTGCTGCTTGAGCTGTCTCTGTGGATCTGTTTTTGGATGTAGATGCTCTGTTGTCAAAGATAATCCTGAAACCTTCTATTATTTCTCTGTGATCAATTCACTATTCCGTGCATCATTAATTATCGCTGGGTGGTTGCTCCTAATTTCTCCTCTGCCATTAGCACTCTTTTGTTTTACAATGATTCTTTGAATGTATTTGCATCCGACACATAACGAAGAGCAAATAGAGGCAAGAGAGGTATTTTCAACAACATCAGAGGTGTCAAGATAACCATAATCAGTCATTTATTTGTCACATGGAAATTAAACAAGATACAACTCCATTGAAATGTGGTTTTTTTTTTACACGTGAATCTGCTGAAATCTGGCATGAGATCAGCTGTGCACAGTGTACTAAAGGTCACTGCTGGTGTTTTCGTGGGTGTTAGTTTACTGAGTTTATTAGGCCTTGTCTATGTGTGCAGATATTTTCGAAAGTGGATGTTTTCCTCTACATTTTGGCCTCTCGTCTCTATAAACAGAGTTTAACATCACTGAGAAGAATTTCTTTTAAATTACCTTCCAATATGAGATTTTTCTAAACTCTGGTAACTTTGTATCCATGTGGACATTTAAAACGCCATCTCTGGGGAATGATGACATCATCTCCTTAAGAGGCACATGCAGAGTATGATATTTTATATGATTTATAACCACTTGGTATAAGGACTATGCTACATCTTATTCTGATATTGCTGCACCAGTTCCCAATTATTATTATATTATTTGGTCTACCAAAAGTGTCTGCGGTTTGAAGTCCACTAGAAATTATGGTTTTGTTGACTTTTGCTGGCCTGGTAAACGTTTGGTCTCGTACTTGCATTCTAGTGTGGACGGAGATATTTTGTAAAATGAAGGTTGTGTGGCCACAAAGAAAGAAACACAATTGTTAAAAAAAAGGCATGGTGATCATATGATGATAATTTTGTCACAAACACTGTAAAGTGACTCTTAGCATGATCAGAATTGAATCCATTAAGCTGCCTATGACAAATAACAGATTAAAAAAAGTCTACAAGTAAATTACTTTAGTGTCATTTGTGTGTGGGGAGCCAGCAGGAAGTCAGCCTGCTCAACCAAAATAGGACTCTAACTGCAACTGTGTGCCCAAAAAAACTGGAAGCCTAAGCCTGTGCCTTCTTAAAACATGGTTTCCATCCAGTAATGGCATAAATATTGACAAAGCAACCAGTGCAGTGCAGAGGCCCATGTGAGAAGTCAGTTTTTTGCAGCTTGGAGAAATCAGACTGTGGTGCTTTGAGTCCAGGGCAGACTTTTTAAAGTAGTGTAGATAATGTTGGTACTTTGGCTACTGTCCGGTTCTGATTAAAAGCAGGTTTGCAGGGTTAGAGTGACATGTAAGCAGTATTTTAGCAGTTTCCATAGAGAGGGGATGTGGCAGCTCATGGACTGAGGTGTGGCAACTTAAATTCAGCCAGCACAAACCCCAGGTGGGGTCTGATTATGGACTATCCTGACTTCACACTACCTCAGCTAACGTTGCTGTCGCTACAAAAGTTAGATCCTGGCCGCTCGCAGCTGGTGTTCCAAATTCAAACCAATTTAACCCCTCATTGTGTGTGTCTGTGTGTGCGCATGTTTGGAGCGAGGTAATCAGTGTTAAAACATATTTGCACCTGGGCCGGTCACATGTACTTTACATTGCTGCCACCCATCATCCCTACTGGATTATGCACATTTCTTAAAGGGGAACTACACCCATTTTCAAATTTCATCCGCGTTATTCCTGTGGTCTAAGACGGTCCAAAAATATTAGCAAAAATGAGCAATACTCCTCCAAGTCCAATAGAGGTCAAATTCAAATTTGTGAGGTCATAGGATATGAAGTCTGGAGCTGCACCATAGACACTGAATTATGAAAGATGCTGTAGACGACACTGAGAGCAGCCAGGGGTGCTGAGTGTATTAGTATATCTTCTGTTTTAGAACTGAGAACACTGCAACAGACTGAAGCTCATTTGGGTATAAAAACAAAGCAAACATTTTGTGGGTCCACAAAGTCAGGCTCCCATTTATTTTCCATGGAGCAGCTACAGACCTTATATCCTTTGACATTACAAGTTTGAGACTTCCTTCTCTGATTTCTGGCTTTGGGAGGGAGTAGCTCATTATCAGAAATATTGATTCAACTTTTCTAGGCCATGGAAATAACAGACTGAAGTTCTTATTCTGGGTGGTGTTCCCCTTTAAACCAACCATTGTGGCCATTTTGAATTTGACTGTTCTTCCCGGATTTTTTCCTCACGTTAACCACACCAAACCCTCACCTATTCTCAGCCATCTATCATCTCAACCTTAACATAATAATTTTCAATTTAACATAAGGTTCATCTGGAGGATTAAAACTATACATGACCAGTTTTATTCCAGTTAGTTTGACCCTGCTGTTATCATTAAGTACAAACTTGGGGTGAGGATTTGCTTCTGAGCAAACCTTGTATTCTCGTGTATCAAGATGCACATTATAAAATAAAAAATCTTGGTTTTGCTGATCTCCGATAGTTTGACTTCTCACCCTCCTGCAGTGATGTGGGAGTGTACTGTGGGGTGGATCGGTACACTGTGACCTCACTGTGGATGCAATTACAGGTGCAACAGACTTTAAACCAAAGAACAGCCTAATATTCAACTTTAAATTCAAGTTGTCCTTATTGTTCCTGAGTTTAGGTAGCAAATAATTTTCACACAGTTCATGGTCTCTGTTCTCGTGTACAGTAATTCATGTGTTGTAGCATAAAGATGGTTCAGCAACAGACACTGACACATTATGTGGGAGACCCAGGGAAACTGATAATGGAGACAGAACATACACACGCACGCACACAGACAGTGCACTCATTCCCTCAGCCTCTCACCAATAACCGAGCTGTGACAAGTGTAGGGAAAGAAGGAACATACTCCTCTCATTAAGATGCCGAAGAAATACTCCATAGTCCACTTCTCCTAACACTACAACATCACAAGACACCCAACGTCTTTCAGATTGCATGAGTTGTTGATTTTGTGCCTTATGCATTTACATTTATCTTAAATCCTTGTGTAGATGACATTCTAGACCTCATAAACTTTCATCTTTGAATATACTGGAAGCACCTTGTTCTTAAATTACTTGTGGCTTTTGCTTAACCATTACTACTGTCTCCTTAAGTTGTCAAAACATAAAATCAAACATTTTTATTCCAGGCGACTAATCTTCAACAGGCAGTAATTCTCTGAAAAGCTCCATTAAAAAGTGTTGTAGACCAGCTGGGTGTAATACAGCTTGGCTATGTTTTCGCTGCCTCTTCTTTTCATGTTTTTTTTTTTTTAAATTTATATATCAAAGAGGAAAGACTTGATTCGTTTGAATGTCCCCAGCTAAACTGTCTCACTGTTACACTAAGAAAGCCCTTAAGGGCTTGTTAAAATGGACAGCAAGTCGTAGCCAAGGAGACTGATATGAGGGCGACAAACTGATTCTTGGTTTGGGGTGAGGAGAATCACTGAGGGAGAAAGTGGAAGGGGCAGAAAGCATTTCTCGTGTGTGTGTGTGTGTGTGTGTGTGTGTGTGTGTGTGTGTGTGTGTGTGTGTGTTGTGCTCTTATCTGTGGATGACAGCAACAAGCTTTGGCACTTAAATGTCTCCCTCCATGCCACACTATCTGTCCTCTCTCTCACTCCTTTTAAATTCCTTATATCTTTCTTTCCATAATTTGCCACATTTTGGTGATGATGGATAATGGAAAGATGACATTCTTAGTCCTCTCAAATCTCAGTTGGTTGTGATAGTCATCAAAATAAATTATGTCAAAGATGCCAAGCACATTACATATCCAACATTATGTTTTGCTGACTGTGGTGTAAATACATATTGACAACTTAGAGCTTCTTATAGCCGAGGAGCAACAGAAAACACACAATGTGCTAAGTATGTGCAAGACAGACAATGACACAATGTGCTTGTTCTTCACACCATACACAAATACCAGCAGCAGTGATCAGCTTCAGCCTCGATTTTCAAGAATTCATTATTTCAGAGGGCCTAGAATCTTTAATTTTATCCCCACTACTTTTCTTAAAGTAGATTAAGCAAGCCACTAAAAAATCTCATCAACACTGTATATTTAGTAGGGGTGAAGATCTTGATTGATTATCAGTCACTGATGCAAAGTATAAATATCAATACATACCATGACTAAGATACGCCTTTATACTTTGACATTTCTATGGCATGTCTATATCACCATTTATGTCAAAGCACAATTTTTCCTAAACATTCAAACGGTGGTAGCAGCCTAGTTAGACAGTTATCAAAGAAAAAGATGAGGAGGATATTTATTGATATCATTTCATATCGATCGCAGGCCTGTGAATTGAACTGAATTGAAGCTGTATTGTGACAGACAGTGTGATGTCAGCAAATACGACATGGTATTGTATGGTATCGTATGGTATGGTATCATATCGTATTATATCGTCATGAAACTTGTGATTTACACCCCTAATATTTAGGCCTTTTTTCATTAAAAACTTCCATCATGACTGAACCTCTGCATGTAATAGTTATCATGACTCTTAATGACATTATCAAACAGATAATAATGTGCTGTTTGTTTTCACAGGAAATGTTCAGTTTCTGCTTGTTAGGTGCATGTAGTCTTTTTTAAATTAAATTAACAGTGTCAGTAAAACACTTTGTATTTACACTTTTTTCATGTGCAACAAAAGCATGTGGTTAGAGTTAGAAATAAACAAAATCATCATCATCATGTTTAGGCTCTGCAATCATATGGGAAGTGAACAGCAGGTATCAAGGTGAAAGTTCAGCAGCATATCACTCTGCGGGAAAAATTGATGCTGTGCAGCAGCATACCATACTGCTGTGAAAGGTGCCTTTTTGCACCTGTGTATGATGCCAAAATCACTGACCAAGTGGTGGTATTTGATGACCTTGGAATGAGAAGCTGATCTGACCAGCAGTCCAAAACCCAAAGATATTCAGTTTACTCTAGCACAGTTCAAAAGCTTCAATTATCAGTGAATGCAGGGCATTTTTGCTTAATAAAAGACTGACATGCTAACTCAGTTATCAAAATTGTTGCTGGGTAATTTTCTGTCAATCTGCTAATGTCTCCACTGACTGATTCAGCCCTTTACATTGTCATTATTCAATCACTGTGATCCGAAAAAGAGTGTGATTATCAACAGTTGGCTGGAGGTTCGTCTGTTACCTAACTCAGCCTGAGGCTGACACTTGGTCAATGTCTTGCATGGTTGAGATCATATTCTTGAGACATGTGATCATGGATTTGCATTTTCATGTCAATCCATGTGCCTGGATGCATGGAGAGAATAGACAGAGACAAAAGCCTCAGTTGATCTCACTAATGCGTACAAATGCAATTGCACCAAAGAGTGTGAGCACCCTAGGCATCCGCAGAACAGTGCATATGGCAGCCTTGTGAAGAAAATCAAACCTTGCATACTTTGACTCAGATAGTTGTAGTGACAGTGCCGATGGGAGACTGTGAGCACATTCTAAACAAAGAGAAGATAATTAAGTGGAACAATAGTTGCATTTCCACCCACTGGTTTATATGCGATTTACAATTTTTGTATAAATAACCCTGAGTGGAATGACTGAAAATTTGAAAAAATCTTGAAAATATTGGAAAAAAGCATTTTATAAAGTTGGTGTATTGCTGAATGTGACTAAGTGCAATGAAAACAGACATAAGTCACTGCAAGCTGTCTTTGTGATCTCTGGAGGCTTTTAACATACTCATATGCACACAGGGCTATTTCCAAAATGCTTCAAAGAGCACAGAGCTGTAATTTAAAACTCTCCATTTCCATTGTCCAGTGTGCTCTCTGGTATTATACATCTATTTCTTTTTTTTCTACATTTGAGGTTTGATTGGCGTTCTTTTGGTTACATCATCTTATTCAGTTCAGTTCAATTCAGTTACATTAGCTTGTTAGCGTGCTAAGATTTGCCAATTTGCACTTTAAAAGTGATTACAGCTGGGGCTGATGGGGATGTCATTTGTTTTAGATGTATTTGGCTATAAATGGAGCCACTAAAGTCCCACAAGGTGATGTTCTTGTGCGCACATGATAAAAAACATCACCTCTTAGAACTTCAGGGGCTTCTTATAAATCAAATTATTGGACAAATTGAAATTGTGGTGCTAGATGAAATGTCAGCGTTCATAAGAATCATCCTCTGGGGACCATGAATATGTTAACTAGATTTATATGTCACTAAAAACCAAAAAATGTCAACCTCCTGCTGGTGGGTCAGGGGCATTACCAAAGTCATTACCATCTGGGGAACAAAAGCGTCTGTACAATGCAAAATCTGATCATAATCTATCCAGTAGTTGAGATATTTCAACTGATACTAGGTCTATTAAAATCAGTACTCTATGGGAATTAAGCCGGCAGTTTGCAGTCACAGAGTTTGTTTCGTGATAAAGACGTCCTTGAAGTTCCAGCACTGAGGCTCAAGGTTATTCATGGTACTCCAAAGAATTACAAAAACACTTCCAGTCTAATCAAAGTGTGATTAACAAGCCCCACTAATGGTGCTGCTTTGGCTTTGATGACTTAATTTAAATGCACAGACAGGTGCAAGAAATGTGTTCAGAGCTCTTTGACGTGCTAAACATCAGTACTCTTCACTCACTATACCTACATGCAGTACTACAACTCTGAAACCTATTAAAATTCAGGTAATCACTATGCTTCCCCATGTTTTTCCCATCAAGTATCCAGAATTATTACTGCATCGAATAGCTGTATCCATATGCTGATGTTTTACCACACAGTGTCTTAACACTATGTACTTAAAGCATGTAGGCATAGGTGATTAGCAATGTCAGTAAAGTTAGAAAATAAAATAAAACTCACATCGGCTCCATAGCTAAAGAAGTTGTAAATTATGCCAGTTGAGAGAGTCCAAGCGATGATTTGATAGTAGAAGTCAGACAGCAACAATCTGCTGTGGACATGGCTTTGCAGCAAAATGTATTTTAGTCACAAAAAAGCATATCTAAAAAATTAATATCAGTTTAAGTGGATGCTACATTTAAAATATTTGAACACTTTAACCTGGTGTTAGACATTCCACTCATTTGGCTCGAAATTTTCTCATCTGGTCTCAGCCCCAAAAGTTCTTGTCTATGCTCTGGTTTATGAAGTTACCCTTTTGTGTCCTGAGTGAACGGGTTTTAATTGTTAGTGTCATGTATTTGCTGTCTTCCATAAACAGTGCGCAGCACAGTTGGGCTTATGCACAGGAATACAGAAGTCCTACGGTTGGGAAAACGTAGCCCCAGTAGAATTTGACGGCAAGGTAAAGCAGTGCAAATATTCTAAAAATAGTGCCCAGCTAATCTGGTACAAAGATTTTTAGGAAGGCCTTTTTTAGGTGGCTAAAACACTTTTGCCTCTCAAAACTGGGGGTGAGGAAACGTTTGAAGAGAATTCTTCAAATTTCACACAAACGTCCTTGTGGACTCAACCTGATTAGATCCTGTGTTGGCACTGAATGGTGGCACTGGACGTACGTAAAGCATGAGGTACAAAATCTTCCAGGAACAAAACCCCAAATGAATCTGTGAAATCTCTCAAATTGGCCTCTTTTAAGAAGGCATACAATATTAGTAAACCACTCAGATCTTAAATTCTGAGTGCCATGGGATCCACTTTAAAGGGACTTTCGGATCAAAAAGGTTTTCTGTGCCTGTTGCATATATTCTTTTAATGTACTGTAAAACCGTGCTTTTGCTACAAGGGTTTAAACATTTATCATTTGAACTTAAGAAGACAGGCACAAAAAGAGGAACTCTCTTTTTCTTCAAAGAAAACATCAGAGCAGCACTCTGCAGTTAACTTTCATGTTTGTCTGAGGAGAACAAGAGCTACTAGACGGCCTGTATTATTCCTGTCACCGAGGAAAAGAGCGTACATATCGTGACAGCTGGTACAGCCAAGCTAAGAGTGCTACAGGCAAGCCGAGTCTTTGTAGGTCTAGCATGACATAGGATCTGGGGGATGTAGTGTAGCAGGGCTGCCGAGGGCCAAACTCCAACTGGGAAGTAACTGTACTAGCAATTCTAGTCAGCTGGAGCCCTGACAAGATTTAAAATGGGTCAGAGCAGAATAGTGTGTGTGTACGTGTAAATTCATCTGTTTTGCAGTCAGTGTTTATATGTCTGTAACTGTGTAAAGCTCTGTGTTAACACATATACTTGACGGTGAAAACAGACAATACTTAATCTGTCAAATTTCTCACATACGCCTTTAGCTAAGCTCGTGGAAACTTTGTTCTTATTGCTTTTGCATCTGTTTTACCCTCCCTCTTTCTGAGCTGCTGTGAGCTCACAGTTGGCTGTGATGAAAACTGTCAAACCCTTGAATCAAAACAAATCTTAGTAACAAGAATCACACCAGACAATTTACATTTTCTTTGTTTATCTCTCTTCTTACATCTACCAGGGTGGTTTAAGAATGGAATTTACTACATTTGCACCAAAAATAACACTCATCGAACACACACTGGGTAGACCTCAAGCACAATCCAGACACAACAGAGATAAGTGTCATTTTCTCCCACATCACAAGTCTTTCATGAGTATTGAAAAGCTCTGAGGTGAAGCTCAGTGAGGAGCAATAATCTTCTATTTTAGACAACAGCTGAGACTGTTTCCCAGTTTGTGAGAGGATGTCAGTAGAGGTTAGCTTTACCACTTTTTAAAATTTTTTATTTTCTTTCTCTGAAGCAAACAGTACTGGGGTTCATTTCAAACATTTTGACACAGACTGAAAGACCTTGACAATTATTGGATGGATTCATTAAATGTTGTACAGATATTCATGGTCCCCAGAGGCTGAATCCTACTGACTTTGGTGATACTTTGACTTTTCATCTAGTGCCAACATAACGTCAAATTTTTTTTCTAATACTTTGGTTTATAACCTGCAAAACAAATGATAAGACCCAACTAATTGCTGGTAGCAAACGCTAACATGCTAACCAAGCAGCAACCTCAAGAGCTGGAAAATCAAGCCAGTGGTTGCTTCTTGCTCTAAAAAAACAAGATGACAATGGCTGAAATGCCAAACTTCAAAACGGGACTCCAAAAACCAATAGGTGATGTCATGGTAACTACGTCCAATATTCTATGATGCGTCATCAGTCTAGGATGCTTACTAAAACACTGCACATGGTTAGCATTATACCTGTTAAACACCAGCGTGTTGGGATTGCACTTCCCAAAGGCCTACATTTTGTCTTACTGCAGCCCTTGTCTTGTAAGTATTTGATGGAATATGAAAGAATAAGGACCTCATTGATTCACTTTTACAAATAACATAGGATGGAATCCTGACTATGTTTGACCTTGTTTCATTTGCCAGTGTAGCAGTGCATTAGACCTACAATCTTTCAGTGGAGCAACTCCACTGGTTTTAACAAAAAGTCTGAGTGTAAAGAAAGCTATGTGAAAATGATCCTACTTCTCACCTGATTTATTCCCATAGCAAACATTTTTCTAATGAGTTTATGGTTTCAATTGCTAATTGTGATCTTCTTCTATACAGCATTTTTTCCAGTTTGTAAATTATGGTCCCATTTAGAGTAAAATAGATGATAAAGCAGGGGATGCTTTATGGTGTGGCTACTTTATGATTGAGAGGTTGATACCACAGCTGTGTCCTCAAGTTCTCAGTCAGACTCCCCTCTTCGCTCCACCCTCACGTCCAAATGTTATCATTTCTGGCTTTAAAAAAAACACAAGATGGTGACAGTCAAAATGCCAAACTTGAGGCTTCAGAATAGTAGTTTATCAACTAATGGATAGCATCATTGGGAGGCTACATCCTCTTCTTTTATACAGTCACCAGTCTAAATTGAATGTGATCAGATGAAGATAAAGTGTGCAGTAACACATGGTTCTGTCTGAACAGATCAAATAGACATCTTCTGCTCTCAACAGTGATCACTGATTTAAGCTTGATTTGATTAAATTCTTGCAAGAAGGCAAACACCCACCCCTTCCCCCTTCCACCCGAGTGCTTTTCAGTACATTTCAGTACATTACAAGAGTAAGAGTATTTATGCATGATTAGGACATTGTGGAGGGGGAACCAATATTATACAGCTTTTTAATCTGCTGCATGCTGTGCCTCCAGTAGGTGTCTTTCAGGTTGATCCACTGGCACAAACAGCACCAGACACGCTCAAAAATTGAGCACCACTCTCAAGCACACCTGCATCCAATTACACTCAATCTTAACTATCAGGGCCTCATCAGCGCCACGGCACTGTAAAGGATTCTGCCAGGCACTTCCTGTCATACTGATGGTGCAGAGGTGGATTACACACTTTACAGACATAAAAAAGTGCATGTGTGTATGTGTGTGTGTGTGAATTGCACTTTGGTCAAAAACCTACTCACTAATGAAGAAAATCACGAGAGATTGATTAGAATATATTGAATTTGTGCATTTAAAACCTCAAGATTTTGCTTGAGGACTGACTGATGGTCATGTTTTGATGTGTTATGAATCTGGAAAGAGGGTGAATTTGCAGCCTGGAGCCATTTGTTTCTTGGGTAAATTCTTACTTTTCAAGCATGAGTGCCCACATGCTTTGGTCAAATGTTGTGATGCATGCTTGGTTCTCATTAGGTTTCCACTGGCTTTCTATGAGCTTCTGATGGGATTTGTCACATTTAAGCTGAATAGATGTCATAGCTGGGTTTACAGCAAACAACAATTCAGGAATGAATAGTAACAACAAGCTTAAGCGGAGACGTGTTTCTTGTTTGTGTAATGTGCCTGTGGTTTTAATGCTTCACACTCTCTCCCATCTGTATTCAGAATTGTAGATCTTGTCTTTCTTGTTGGAAAATGTGTAAAATTCCTTGCAAAATACAATACACAACCAGAAAATTAAACACAGCAGGAGCATTTTCCCTCCGCTCACAAGTCCTCCTCTCATTTTTCTCAGCCTTCCCTCAATGCAAACCAACGAAGCAAAGACAAACCACAGCGGAAAAAGAACCCTAAACTATCACATGGATTATGGTAAATTTGTGGCATGATATGGCATCAGTAGAAGGAGTGTTTTGTTTGTATGCCTTAATGCAGGTATCAGCATCCAACCATTGCTTACAAACCAAAGCTGCAGTTCAGATTCCCTGCACAAAACAACAACATGATAGGTCTGCAAGACAGTTCATAGGCACAGCATGCTTTGAGAGCTAAATGTGTGATGTGAAGGTTCCTGCGATAGCAGAGACGGACACACACTAACTCAGGAGAGTGCCAGCCACGCCTCCGGCCACACACTGCAGGTAGAGAAACAGAACAGGAGGGGCAGGGAAAGAAAACAGCAAAAAAAAAAAAAAAAAATCCAAAACCCAAACCACAACAAAATGTTAATGCAGTTTAGTGTTTGAAGGGATAGTTCGGGATCTTTGATGTGCAGATGTATGAGATACTTACAGTATGTATTGTCAATGATTGTTGAGACTATTAAATAAAAGCCTTAAATATCAACTTCATGGTGGCACCAGAGGAAAATTCAGAGGATCAACCAAAGTCAGTAGGACTCATCATCTGGGGACCATCACTATAGGCAGAAGATGTCATCTTAAAGAGGGCACTGAAGCTCTTTCCATAAGACAGTAACATTAAAGGATGATCACCCTGCTGCAAGTGACCCATGTGTCATAGAATATATGTTTGTGTTTACTGATGTTTATCTAGCCATGCTTTCAATATCTGAAATATATTTTTTCATTGGTCTCAAAAAGCATGTTTTTTCTTTTTACATGTCACTTTCTGAGACAATAGGTGCGGCCACCGGTGAATAGATAATGGTGTGCTCAGCATCTTTAATGTTTCCTGTGTGGCAAGCAGTATTGCATCATTTTGCACCATTATTACAGGCCCCTGTAACCCCATGCACCCCTGTAAACATTAACCAACTGGCCTCACTTCTTGTTATTGGCTGTTCCTCCTCAACAGCCTCCTATCCTCCTACCTCACTGGTGGTGTTTACAGAAAATATCAAATGACAGGTCTTGCTTCCAAAATGATGTTTTTTGGATTTATTAATAAATGGCTGGTAGAGTTATAACATGGGATGGTTATGTTCAAATATAGCAGTCATGGAGGGTGTCAGATAAGAACTGGATGCTAGCATGCATTTATTGTCCATTAACTTGATTAACTTGATTATTAGAACAGGGAAGGAGAGGAATAATTGTGTGGCCCAAATTGCCATCTTTGTTTCTTTTAACATGGACAGTTCACTAAGACGGGGAGGTTGAAACGTCATTGTGAGGAATTTTAATTACAACAACAACAACAACTTTCCATTCAATACATCCAATACTTGTTGAAATAATTTAGTCTATGTGGAGATCGAATGTACGCCCAGGCTCTCTTGCATCCCACAGCCCAAAGACATGCAGGCTAATTGGTGACTTTAATTGACTGCTGGTATGAATGTGAGTATGTATGGTTGTCCTTCTCTCATGTGTCAGCCCTTTGATAATCTAACAGTTTGTCCAAGGTGCACTCCATCACTTGATAAATGTCAGCTGGTATTGGCTCTAGGTAAATGCTTACAGAAAATGGATGGACAGACGGATTTTAGTGTGGAACAAGTGTTGGAGCAACCAACCGACATAGCCATCCAGATTAATGCTGCTAATGTGACTAAAAAAGCCAATAGTCTTCCTTCTTTAGTTTAAGTTTTAAAGTGATCTGCAATATATTTTCCTCCTTAGGTTTTTTGTCAACTTTCCATCAGCCAAACAGTACTTCAGCCAGTTCCAGGACATGGAGGATCCAGAGGAGATGGAGCGAAGCAGCCAACTTCGACACCATGCCCGCAGAGTGATGAATGCCATCAATACTGTGGTGGAGAACCTCCATGATCCAGAGAAAGTGTCGTCAGTGTTGGCCCTGGTGGGAAAGGCCCATGCCATCAAACACAAGGTGGAACCCATGTACTTCAAGGTAACTTCAAATGATTAATCCACTTTCTTATACTATTACTTTATTCGTGTTTTAAGAGTTGCACTGTATGTCTGCTTTTTTTTATGGGATTTTTTAAATTTCCCAGATTACCCTCAACTATATGGTAAGGTACATTGACACAGGGGTGTTGTTTCACTGAAAGGAGATTTGTGTTTTTCTCTACTTTTGGCCACTTGATTGGTGTGACCATTAAAAACAAAATAGACTGTGTCCTGAAAGATGATTGTCAAGTGCTCTATTTCCTGGTTAAGTGGCACAGTGGGTGTATTTTCTTGCTTTAGTAGCCTCTTGAATTATCAAAGCATCCTATTAGCCACCTAAAGAAATATTCTCATTACCATGTCCCATGATTCTTCTGCCTATTTAGTTTTACTCATGCCAGAAAAATCACATTCCTATTTCGCTCTTATCTGGTTTTTTTATGTCTCAAATGGAGCTATTAACTGTTCAAACCTATTTCCAAAAATACATCAAATTGTTATGAAGCCAAGTGTCTTGTTTTATAACAAGTCTACAAATGACATTTTATGCAGACATGATTTTTGCACCTCTTCAGTGATGTTGGGTGTGGTCAGAAGTGTGTTCTGCTACAGCTAACCCCTGCAACAGTAATGACGCAGTATACTGACTCACCCCAGAATAAACCTCTACATCAATGCAGCAAAGTGAGAACTCAAATCACTGGAGGTCAGTAAGCACAAATTTTTAATTTAAGCTACTCTTTAGGTAAACAATTTCTTAACTATAATGTGCAAAACAGTAAATTAGCAAAGCTATCAGTTTTAACAAATGTTAGTCATTGTATGACCAGAGCTACCAGTGGCGACTACCAGTAGAAGAGACAATCTGATTATGTGTCATACAAATGTTGAAATCCAGTGTTAAATTTCAACCATGTGGTTGAATATTTTTCAATGTCATACTCTTTGTCTATTAAGTAAGATTCCCTCTTCATCTCACTAAAGGGAGGAAGCATATGCTTATGCTTCCTCCCTTCAAGTCTTTTCAGTGTCGTCTGCAGTTAAATCATGCAGCTGCAAAGAGGACACATCACCGCCATTACGGCATTCCTCCACTGACTTCCGATTGCCTTGCCTTAGAATGTGTTTTAAGATTTAATTGATCACTTTGTGAATAAATCATTAAATTGATTAGTCCCACTCTGTATTCCCTTTATGCTCACTGCATATGTAAAAGGGTGAACCTCTTAGGTTGTTATTTAATAATTTTGTCGTGTTTGTAATGGCTTGTGAACATGTTGGGTAAAACACCACATCATTATCAAAAACTTCTTTTTTCTGATTAATGAATCATTGCAAGTGGTTTATAACACATAAATGGCAACTGAAGCTCCTCAAATGAGAGGACTTTTTTTCTGTCATATCATCATTAAATAGAGTATCATCTGGATTTTATGGAAAGTGATCAACTTGAGATTGATTCCTTGGAAATAATAATTTTCCAAAATACTTTTCAGTAGATGGTCCAACTTACAGGCACTTGATGTTTTCACAGCTTTCAGCCACATTTCATGGCCTTCTTTAGTGAGTGGAGATGCTAAGTTGTCATGGAGATGAGTTAGTTTGTTGTCCTGTAACCTAACTTTGTTTTTTTGCTGACATGATAACAGGAACTCATATGGTTAGATGTTACTAATCCCCCTTGATGTATTACCACCTGTTGTCGCATTATCATGTGACCTTATTTAGGTCACATGATAACAAACTAAACAATCTTCATGACAACTGAGAAACTCCTGTATAGTGTATAAAAGAAGTGGACATAGCCAACGTGATGTCAGCCATTGGTTTGGAGAATATTGTTTTGAAGCCTTGAATTTGGCGTTTTGGCCATCACCAATTTGGACTGTTGGACTGGTTTATTGTTAAAATGCTAATGCTAAATGGTAACTGATTTTGCTAGCAAAAAAAACAGGCTTAAAACCTTTAAAACTAAATGTTGTGTCAATTACAAAAAAAGAGATGGATATCAGAGTCCTAATAGAGTCTCTAAGTTCAACCAAATGCTGACTAAGACATTTTTAGGTGACCAAAATGATACAGTTTACTTCTATGAACTGAATACACGCTAACAGACCACGGATACATTACCTAAACTACATTGTTGCCATGGTAGCATCTTGTCTATGCATGGTACCCACCTGTCAATCAAAGCAGACATACCCTTAATTATGTAAAACTTTAAGCCTTGATAAAATGTAAACTGGTGTATACTATAAAGATTCACATCCTGAACAGATGCCATGAGTCTCTACTATACATGCTCTACAGACCTGTACATCAGGGTATTTTACACAAATCTAAACCTGGAAAAAGAGCTTTTTCTTCTTCATGCCCCAATGAGAAGCTTTCATAGGAATGAAGGACTGTATGACTGTATTCGGACTTCCCTATAATACATCCATGGTCAGCCCCCAAGGATCGTTTCTCAACTTCATCCTTCATTACTTTTTCACTCCCCACCTGTGTTGTCCTTTCTCTCTCTGTCATTTTCTCCTTTGTTCTGCCTGTCCACCCACTGCTTTCATGCTGTATTTTTTGCAATTCTCAGCTGCCTCACCCACTTTTCTATAACAGCACATTAGATTCTTTATTTGCAGCGCTCCGCTCTCACTTTACATTACTCTCTCTCCCTTCCACCTACCATTATCTTGATACCCTAATTTTCCCACTCTCTCAATCTCTGTATCTTTTTTTTTCCCTCCCCATGTTAATGAAGTTTCTTCTTCACCCCCCTTTCTCCCAGATCCTGAGTGGTGTGATGCTGGAGGTGTTGGCTGAAGATTTCCCAGAGTTCTTTACGGCTGAGGTGCAGATGGTGTGGACCAAACTGATGGGGGCGGTGTACTGGCATGTGACAGGTGCCTACACAGAGGTGGGCTGGCTCCAGGTCTCCAGCTCAGCCGTGTGAACAGTTTGGAGGAAGAGGGGGTTTCAATTGCAAGGAGTTCTGTGATAATGGTTTCACAGACATGGATGAGATTAACGTGGTAATCCGTGCAACTATGTACTTTATTTTGGTGACATTTTGGGTGCTAAGCCTTCATTACTGTGGGGTTTCTACACCGCACTTCCCTGAGATCACTTGGACACTAAACAATGTAGCCAGACAATATTTTTCTTTCTAATCAGGTTTTTAGCCAGTGCAAGTGGTTCTTTGGTCTGTGTTTTTTAACTATGGAAGCTATCACTGCTAATGCTAACTATTCAAATCTTCTACTGTATTCCAAACAAATTATTGTTACTGCCAAAAGCATAAAACACAGTATCAATTCACAGTTAACCCTTAACAGTTAACGCTAAGCCCTGACCCCCTAAGATACTGTTGTAAGGCCTGCCAAGCTTTTCGATAGAGTGCCTCAGAAATGAATCCAAAAACCCGGAAAATAATAAGCATTTCAGCTATTACTGTTCCCCTGTATCAAAATCAATGAGTTTTTTAATGGATTTTAAGTTAGATGCCTAAGATAAATTCTGGGGTCAACACAAGTTTAGGAAACATTCATGTTTTGTAAAATGACTAAATGACATCGTCATCTCATTGAGCTGTGCCAAACACAGCTTCGGTGGAGGCAATGTGACCGTAGTGTAATATGTTAAAAGCCTAACATTGGCTTTTTACTTTGCATTGCATTTAGGGCTCAAAAATCATAAAAGTTTATTTGTGGAGATTATCTTGCTGAATTTCATAAGCTTTCTTTTGCCACACAACTTATTTTTGCAATAATCCCAAATCCAGTGAAAAAATTCCATAGGCTTTTTGATGAAGGAACCAACATGACGCTAACTTCCACATCCTACAGAAAAACATTATCTCTGGGGCACTCTATAGCTGTGTCCCAATTCAGGGTCTGCATCCTTCAGAGGCTGCATTCGAAGGCCGATTACATCACAGCGCTGCACGAAGGTTGTCCCATTTGGTCCCAATTCGAAGGGTCCTTCTTATGCAGCCCACAAATGGGGCCTTTTTTGAAACAGTTCCTTGATTCGAGACAAAGGTAGGATTCTCATTTCCAGATGAACACTTTCAATTTTACCACTCATAGTAACAAATGCTGTTTCAAGCAGATTTTATTGCTAGCTAGCTTATTGATGTTAGCTAAATTATTTGACAATGCTGTTACTAACCAACTTGTGTTAACAAAAAACCTTTGAAAGGGTCTAATGTGCCCTTGAAGGCCTCATAACAGCTACCTGTTATTAAGCTAAAAGGATAAAGCTACGTGTCCCCTGTAAAAACACAGCATATTCCCATAAAACATGTCAAACACACGTAAACAAAGGAGCAGTGTTGTTCTTGTGTTGCAGCATGGCTATATACAGTAGTTTTAGCATTTTGTACAATATGATAAAGAAAATGTGAAGAAATATACTGTATTATAGCACAGTAATGTAACGAAAGTGAAAACGTGCTGGGGTAGGTTACTATAGTATACTTTTGTTACTACTTATGTAATAAGCTAGTTAGCTGGACATGCTAACATTTGCAGTTTAGGTCAAACTCTTGAATGCCATATAGGCTATTGCTCCCACGTTAGCTTCATGCACACTATTTTAGCATGTGGAGAAACCCAAAGCCCAACTAAACTCTATGAACAGACAGAACAGGATGAGATGTTGGTATTGGAAGCGTTCTGGTTTCCTTTTGTTGACCAAGTAGTGTTGAACAATCATGTTTGAGTGGACTGTGGTTGCCTGCAGCTAAACTGTGTTAGGAGCAAAAGAGGTGAAACACACTGGCTGAAAATCCCATATGCTATCGCCTGATAACAATTAAGTTCTTTAGTAGCTTTTTTCCTAATTTCTCTAATTTATATTTGTTTATGGAGATCAGCCAAAATGTTGTCTTGACCATTCTCAGTTTGCCAGTTGAATTGGAGGAGGGACTCTTTGTCCAGATATCTTCTGGCTAAAGTGCATCTCCTTGTCCCCAGAGGATTTACCATCGTCAAACGATAGCCAGTGTTGTCTGAGACTGAAGCTTTCTGTTACAGATCGAAGCCGACATTATGTTGGACAATTGCTGTTTAAGGTAGGGTTTTAGTAAAAGCTTAGCTGGGGGTTGTAGAAGACAACATTTTTTTATACAAAAAAATTGCAGATTATTACCTTGCAGAGTTCATTTCTGTGGAAACCTGTGGTGAGAGAAGCATCTTCCGGCTAAGCTGCACATTTGAATACACCTCATGATATTTTGAAAAAGAGATTATGAAGAAATGTTTAGACACGGAGTGATTTTTAAGCTCAGAGAGAGGGGCAGTTAGTTGTTAAAGCCCCAGCTATGGGACCATGGAGCTGCTGACTGTTAATAGATTCTCTTTGTGTCCTACTACAGTTTATCCTCATGTTTAGGGGACCTGTGCCCCTTTCTCTCTCTCTATTGATGCATTGCGTGCTCTTAATGTCTTGTTTAACTTTACTGAGGTGTTGTTTGTATAAGTGTACAGTGGGCAAGTGTGCATACTCTTCTGCCTTTGTTTACAACTCATTGGCACGTCAGTCTGTTGACGTGTTAAAGAGGGCTGTTCTTTCTTTGCTAAGAGTCGAGCAGCGATGCTTTAAGTTTCTTCTTGCCTATCACTTTCATTGCGCAAACACACGAAAACATCTTGAAAGCGAGATGGAAAATATCAGACAGGTGGACACAATCAGCAACTGCACATGTACACACCCACACACAGGCATGCTATAGAACCTCCCCTGTGCTAATATTTACACGACTGTCAGTTAGTTTACCTCTTCAAAACCCCATCAGGGAGATGTGCAGCATTAAAGGCTCCATTAAGGGCTTTAGAGAGTCACTCCGGAGGTCTACGGAAAACATGTCAGCTTTAGAAGTGCCATCAGTCTGTTTCTTTAGATCTCAGACCCACCTCACACAAGAAATGATATACAAATTCATACAAATATAAATTGTACTGCCTTTACTTAAACACAATAGACGCTTTCTTCATATTTGACTGTGGTGGAAGTCTCACTGTTTTTTAACTCTTAAGAAGGCATCTTATTCAGTTATCCGCTCCTCCTCATGCTGCTGTCGAACTAACTTTCTGTACCTTACTCAACCTCATCTTCTTGTCACTTTGGTAATTAGTCTTTGGACTTCATGCACTCCTGCTAGCTGTCCCCATCTGTGAGTCTCTCTCTAGTCAATTCCCAAACATACACAGTAAATCTGTTTAGGACGGACATTTGATCCAATCTTCAGTTTGCATCTGCTCCAGTGACGTCCTGTATCTCCCATCCGACTCCCCTTGGCATCGGCATCTGGCATTAATGAGGAGGTAATGAGTCTCCTCTCCTCCTCATTTGGTCATTCATCTACTGTAACTTCCCATTGCCTCTGTTAGGACCGTGTCACTCAGAGCAAAAACAATTATGACCGGACAGATGGTCTTAAACCCGCCACACCATGGCAGCCAATCACAACAATGCTTCAGTAAACCTCTTTTATTCACTTCAAATATTTATATGATGTTTTAAGTGACTTCCTGATGGTATTAATTACACATTATGGCCTTAGAGGTTTAAAAACTCTTTCTATCATGCTTCCCTTTAGAGGCTTGAAAAATCCACGTCCCCTCCGAGGTATAAATTGATTGGATTCTTATCAACCAGGAAGAATATTGGGGAAACTTTTTTATTAAAAGAAGCCAAGTTTAATTTCATTTAAATATCATGATCAAGGACTGAATATTTCTGCAAGTTAAACCCAAACTGTCGAAGTTATTGCACACAAAAACACGAGGCTCTCCTGCTGTATTAACAGTGAACTCAAAGGCAACAAATGCTTTATATTTTGGATTGAATTTATATATTTTTTTCTTTAATGATTACTGACTATCAGTCCCTCCAGGATTTAGTGAAGTCTTTTCTGGATTTATGCAGCCTGAGATGTCTGATTTTACAGCAGCTTTTCTAAAAAAATTGCCATTCATGTTGTGATAGGTGATTTTTTGCAATGAAATTGCAAAAGGATGTGAAAATTGCGATTCTGAGCTTATTATTATAAGTATTCAATGTTCCCTACAGAATTTGAATCTATTTGTGATGGTAGTAGGAGGGGCAACCACCAATCAGCTGCTGCCGTTTCACCTAGCTAAAGGGCCCTCCTGCTCTCTCTGGCCAGTTAGCATGAGCTAACACAGCCCAGTGTCATATGTATTTTGAACCTTGGGCCAAATCCTTGCAGCAGCGATCGACATCCGACACCAACACCAAAACGGCTAGACTCTGCCATTAAACCCGTTAATAACAGTTATTAATCGTTGGGTAACGTTAGCCATGTTATGCTAGCCGTTAGTCCTGTCACTGTGTGTGGCTTTCTCTAACAGAGCTGAGGTCCTGCAGCAGGAGTTTCATGATAAGCAGAGGTATAAACTGAGTGAATCAATATGCTTTAAGCACCTCTAAAATGAAATGAGACTTTACCAATTTTTCAGTAGTCACATTTGCAAAAAGTTGTGATAATTGGAAATAATTACTATAATGATGCATCAAATTTCCAAACGCAGCAATTAAAAATGCAATTAGAGACCTATGTTGAACAAATCAACATGATATTCCAGTGTGAATTATAATAAAAATCTCCAAGTATCTCCCATGAAATGTTTATATAGTTTAATCCACATCTGTATATGGAAGCCAGGGACAACCAAGAATAAATCCCATCATCTCAAATCAATATCTTGATAAAAGAGTATGTTTCCTTAAGATGCTAGATAATTTAATTTATGATCATGATAAAAAGATTAAAACAAAAAGTGCAGCCACTCTGGGTTTCAGTATCTGTAAAATGTAAACTGGCCATTTAAATTCAACACATGTTTAGTCAGAGCGCCCATTAAACAAGTTCCTCTTCAAGTTGAACTTGAGAGTCCTATGCCAATAAATAGATAAAAATACTCACAGGAGTCAAACAAACCTCAAGGTAAACTATTTCCACTTTGCTTGCCAAATAGCTCTGGAGGCAGTAAAGCTGTTTGTCAGTCATAAACGATCCGTTTCAAAATATCCACCAGTCCTATTCTCTGGCAAAGTCTGACGTCAGCATCTCTCTGAGGTCACACCTCAATCAGCACAAGGTTCAGAAGTACTTCTGTTAAACAGAGTTCCCCTGACATCTTTTTTCTTAAACACTATGTGGCATGAAACCCATCTGCAAACACACACACACACACACACACACACAATGGAGATGTACTGTTGTGTTGGCTAAGCTGCAGGTTTCATGTCCTCTTTGTCTATATGCAGCATGTTCCTTGCCACATCATAAAGTTACAGACACAAACGTACAATTATGTGCAGCCACATCCCAATAATGCTCACTCGCTTTCATAATCACTTCTCTCCTGCTTTGTTACACACACACACATGGTCTTGCATTTAATAGTGAGTTGGGCGTGTCCTCACATGCCAAGTGTACTACAGTAGCACCTAATCCAAAATAGTATATGTCCAGTCATTTTGAGATGAAAATTAGACCAACATTGCTCAATAATTCATACCACACATTCATTCTCTTTCAGCAAATAAGGGCATCACAGCATATGTGGAACTATGTGTTTTTGTTGTGAACTGTTTCTGTCTATCAGTTGAAAAGTTAGGACTTTATATTTTTCTAAATATATCTATGAGAAGGATTCTATGTATTTGAATACTGTATCTGAATATGTCATTGTATACTGCGTTGTCGGTGGGAGCGAGTGCAGTGGCTTTGTAGTGTTTTGAGCATGTTTGCACAGCCTACCACAGACTTGTACCTTCGCAGACCTGGTGAAAATGAATCATGACCATCAATAAAATATACTTGTAAATTTGTCTCAGAGTTCTTTGGTTTTTCTTTCAAATACATTAGATTTGATATGCAAGATTTCACAACATTCAACAACAAAATAAATGCACAATGTAAGGCAGAAATTAATCAGCCATCGCTGGTGCAATGATGGGTGCAGAAGTTACATAAAGTCTATTCAAAGGCAGTGGGCTGCTGGTCCATGCTCACCATAAATATTACATGCAGGTTACATCACCTGGAAAAAAAAATGTTTAAATTTATACATTTTACTCACATTTTTACCTAAAGTGACTTGCAGCAAGGGGATTAAAGTAAACTCCTAACAGAGACCACACTGAAATCAGGTAAAATGTGTTTCTGTCTTTAGGAAACGATAGAATGTGTAAAATGCAGTTCTGTTTTTGAGAAAAGTGTAAAGGAATGAAAACTATAATGTTACTGCAGGTGTTGTGCTATTTTTCCCATTTTTTAAATAATCATTTTTTGGGCATATTTGTGGATACAGCATTGAAACTGTAGGCCTCTGGGGACCACGATCATGATCAAGGCTCAAATGAATAGCAGTCTCCTGTGTAACAGTCCAAGATTTTGTTCAGTGATTCAGTTGTTTTTCATTGAAGGACAGACTACATTTAGTTTACACAATAAAGGAAAACTTTTTCACTTTTTTCAACCTGGACCTTATTTTCCCATACTTTTGTTTGTAACGGACTAATGGAATTTTCAAAATTCTCACACTGAGCGAGATTATCTATTTGGGGCATTAGGCACCTGTAATGTACGTCCAATAGAAGTTCTTGGTTTTGACACTGTCAGGCTCAGAATTTTTTCTTTCCCTTTCGCTTGATCTGTTTCCATCTCTGACAAAATCTCAGAATGAGACTTCTCCTTGAGTGAGACTTGGTTAGACATAATAACAGACCAGATCAAGCGAAAGATAAAGAAAAATGTTTAATATCTCCATAGGGTCTTTTCCATAATACTGTAAATCGTTTCTAGTAACAATTTGAGCCTGTCAGTGGCAAAAAAACACTTTTAGTGGATGTACATTGACCATCCAATCATGCCCTGAGTGGTTACATTTGTTACATTTTTAAAAAATGCTGTTCTCATTATTTAGCTAGATGTAAAACATGGGATAATAGGGTCTAGGTTGAAAAATACAAAAAGTTTTTCTTTGAGATGGATATTAAAACAATAAAATAAAATCAAAGATTAAGAAAAATGCTCAAAGGCAATAAAACAGGCGAAACAGAAAAATTAAAAGAAAATACAATGAAGTGCAAGACACCAATAAAAAGCCCAAATTTGGAATTAATAAAAGGCAGTGGCAAACAGAAAAGTTTAGGTCATTCCTTAGATCATGGCAAAGAACAGAGTAATTCTTCCCAAATAACAATATCATTTTTGTAGGCTACTAACAGTGCACCAGTACAGTAAATACTGACACATACATAGGTCATCAGAATAAGATGTGTATTTGGGCAATAAGGGGGTGACAATCTTGGAACATAGAAAATATGAGTACTTAAGGTGTTTTTAAACAAGCACTTTTTCAGGTTGCAGTGCTGCCTACTGAACAACAGTGTTGGTACAAAAGATAAACTGTAAATTGGGAAGAATAACGCTGTACACTGCGGGCAGTAATCTAAAATATCACCAAAGTTTCAAGCCTAAGAACAGAGGTTGCAGATACTGTGATATGTTGCTCAGAAAATGAATGCTGCTTCTCCCAGGGACGTCTGGATGGTTCATAATAAAGAGGCAGATCAGAAATGTATTTTGGTACCAAACCACATAGTGCTTTATAAACCGGTTGTATTTTAAAATCAGTTTTTTGACACAAATGAAGCCGATGCAAAGATCTGAGAGCTACTGTGACTCGTTCCACTCTGCTGTGTTAGAGAGGACTCTGGCAGCAGAGACGGCAGAGAATGGATTATTTTTCTATGTTTTTTATTTGTTAAAATGATTTTGCTCCTCAGGGGTGAGTCAGTATGTTTTTTTCTGTCTTTGCAGTCTAATCCTGGTTTTTAAATTTCCTCCTCAGCCAAAGGTGAACTTGACCCAGATAACCCGGCACATATCTCCTGCCTGCAGGTAGTCAGTGCAGATACTCTGCTTGGCAGTCCCACTGTTTCAGGAACAAGAGATAATTAAATGGAATGAGATGTAAATGTTCTTAATCAATGATTAATGGTTTCCCGTTCGCTGCTTGACGCTCCAGGCGAGACTCTATCTAAGGCTCCAGTGGGAGGTTCATGCAGGGAGGAAGACACTCATTTTTCAAATCCATACAGCAATTTATTCAAAGCGTACATCTAATCATCAAAGACAACTTTGTTATGTCTTCTTTCTGAATTCAGGGAAGTTTTTAATACTTTTGTCTTACGTGCTGTATTTCAGACTAATTTTATTTTACGATTTCAGCATTATTCACACAACTTTATTGTGTGATAGTTGGGTTGAAATGTACTTAATGCCTAAAGGATTCAGATACAATATTCAGATAATCAGTTTTACAATCTTGCTGCCTGGTGAGAGTAATAGGAATATGTGAGGCAGGTAAACACCGCAAGTCTGAAAATAGTCATTCTCCAATGAGTGTCTCCATCGTGTACTGCCTGGTCGACAGGACACTGACTTGTCACTATGGCGACACATTTTTCGACTGTCAGATATTGACATTTCCCAAGAGCGCCGGCAACACGAGCTGATCAGCACACCTGGAAAAAGTCTTATTGAGAACACACAGAGGCTAATGACAGGTTAACTATGAGAAGCACAACAGGAACTGTTACTTGGAAGCTAAAAACAGACTGCTGTTTCCAAGGTTAAGAATAAACTATACATGTCGAATGCAATAAGTCCTAAACCATGCAGTGCTGTTTCTGTTAAATACAAATATCTACAAAATAAACTGAATGGCAGCAAATGGTCTCCGTACACCAGTGATCACCTACAGTATATAAGTTTTGTCTTCGCAGGACTCTGTGGGTGTTTTTACTCACTTAATGATTTCCAAAAGCAACACACTTACAAGAATAAATGTTGGCATTGTACATTTCTGCAGACCATATGTAAGCTGTATCTGTATATTTCATATGTAGTGGATATCTTGAAACTTTATGTTTTAAGGAAATGTGGGAAAGAGAGGAAAAATGACAAGGTTTGGTCACAGAAAAGACAGCTTGAAAAGGCCTGATGTCTTGTTTAAAAATACCCAGTTTTGCTACCAAAACCACAATTGAAAAGTGTCCCGATTTCATGTTTTAAATACCGTATTGTTGCTAAAAGCACGACTTAAAAATGTTCAGTCTTGGTGTATGTGTGTATGTCTTCTTTGAAAATACTCAGTTTTGTTGCCAAAACCACAAATAGAAAACGTCCCAAGGGCTTTCTTGAAATACCAAATTTTGTTGCCAAAATCATAGCTGGAAATATCCCAGCATCTGGTTTAAAAATCCAGTTTTGATGCCAAAACCACAAGTAAAAAATGTCCTGATGTCACATTTGTTGCTTAATGGGTTGAGCATGAATGGGAACATGGGGGAACATGAATGTCTGGGCTAGATTTAATCAAAATGTCATAAGAAATACTTGTTGACATGTCAACCTCATGGTGGCACTAGAGGAAAAGTCAGGGGGTCAATAAAGTCAGTGTGATTCATCCTCTGGGGATAATGAATGTATGTACCAAATTCCACATCAATCTATCCGATAATTGTTGAGATATTTTTACTTAAATACATATGCATGCAGGACAGAACTACCCAGTGAACAGAGTTTAATAGCAGTTTATTTTTCGTGTACTTTGTCTATATGTTGAACAATTTCAATACAATTACTGAAATTCAGAAACCCAGGAGCTAACTGCTCAAAATGGCCATAAAAAAGTGTCTCAATATCCCTTAATTATTTCAGTAAAACAAGCCCAGAGCACGGCTAAACCAGCCAGCACATGCAGGTCAGCACAAATAACAGCTCTGTGTGACACTTAAACCCCCTGATTTTTAGGCACCGGTGAGTCCCTGCAGCTCTCCATCAACACAAAGCTCGAGAGGAGGCCTGGAGAATTTTCCAATTAGGCAGCATGGGCTCGTCTCAAAGCTGCAGATGAGATGCGCAGCCACATCGCTGCAACTTGACATTCCTGACAGCCACTTGTGTGAACTTCCATCTGTCTGCCGTCCATGCACCAGAGGTTTCACGACAGGGCGGTGACAGCAGAGTCACAGATGCCGTTACTGGGAATGTCATCGCTGGCTTGAGAATATTCACGTCCTGCTGTCTGGAAGAAATATAACTTCAGCCTAATGAGACAGAGAATGGGGAGGTTTAGGATTTGATTTGTGTGTGTGTGTGTGTGTGTGTGTGTGTGTGTGTGTGCTTGTCCATTTTGTTGAGCCACTCTGTGCCTTGGAGTCATCCTCATTATGTAGCAAGGTTGTTGTTGTTCCCCTTAACAATGGTCATCACATACTAGTATCTGTGGAATACAGCTTGTAATGTGGCTTAAAATGCTACAGCTCGTGACATTCAGTTATTTACAGATTTACAACACAGGAATACTTTTTCAGAGAGCATATTGTATGAACAGCACATTAACAAGTCATTGTCCCAAGAGGGTGAATCTTCATTACTCTCATAATCCCCTGACTTTTTATCTAGCATGACTAGCAAGTTTTCACTTATCAAGAGAAATATCTCAACTAAAAGATGGATTGGCACTACATTTACACAATCACTCATGTTCCCCACAGGATGAATACTAAGGCCCAAAACTGTCCTGCAGCGCCATCTTGAGGCTAACATGTGGTTTAGAGTGAAATGTCTAAATAACTATTGGAAAAATAGCCATGAGATTTAGCACATGCATTCATGTCCCCCTATGGATCAACTGTGGTATCTCTGATGACCTCTAGACTTATCCAGCGCCACGATCTGGTCAAAATTAAAAATTGTCTTGTACTTTGCTTTATGACCTAATGCCCGCAAAACAGTTTCACATTCCCATCAGTCTCAGCTGCACTTTGTGTTTGGTGCTAATTTGTAAATGTTAGACTGACTATGATGTTGAAGATAAGCATGTTAGCATTGTCATTTTTAGCATGTTAGCATGCTGATGTTAACATTTAGGTCAAATAATCGTCTCACAGAGCCAGTGTTGGGTCAATTTATGGTGCCTTGTTGAAAAACCAGTATAATTTCATTGAATAACTGAATAATGCTCCCACTGCAAAATTTATATTTTCCTACACAGGGTCATATTTCCATGTTTACTGTAATAATGCGCAGAACTGCTAGTGGCACATTTCGATATGAAGCACATAATTGAACACAGACTGCAGAGCTTTAGTCTTGTTGTTAAGGCATTTAATTAGTGGTAAATACAGTATGATGGCATAGACTCGCCATCTGGTGAGTGTGTAGCCTATTTGTTTAGTTTTCAGACATTTTGTAATTATTAAGCACCAAGCCAGATACATTGGAACTTTCCTATGAAATATAAACATAAATCAAAGCATTACACAGTACATTTACATGCACAGTAAAGTCAGGCTACAGTTATAGCTCAATTAGGCCATTTAATTAGACTACTGTCCCAGTAGGCTATACAAGCACCAGGGGGGAATCAATTTAGTATGTCCAACTCCACCACAGTAGGTGGCAATAAGCCTCCTTTCAGCTATTTGCTATTGGACTTTTCTCGAGTTGCTGTTGAATGGTGAAAAAAATGGATAACTGTCTGGCACTGTACATTTCGTCTGTACTCTACCCTTTACCTTTGTCTTGCTTTGAATTGTTACCTCCTTCTTCTTTTTTTGCTTTTCCAGGATTTCTCCTATGAATTTATGATGTTCAACTTCTGGGTCAAAGCCAGACGCGGGAACTTTGGAGCATGTGCAGAATGGCAAAGCAAGTTCAGGTCCGGTTGAGGACGTACATATATAAAACTCAATCAATCCCCAACCACATTTTCTGCATGTGTTAGTCCGACTTCAAGAAATTCAACTTAGTACAATTTCAGTTGTTCTGACATGTTTACATGTATTTTAAAAGTCCAGTTTTTGTTGGACTAACACAATACTTAAAAACAGAAAAACAGAAACAAAAAAAGTTTTTTTAACATCATGTAAATGTACTGCAGTCAGACTCTGGGACTGGTAACTACAATATGTACATGAACAAAAGGCTGAGTAGCACACAGACAGTCCAGCAAATAAGAGCTGCAGGTGGACTACTAGGCGTATATATTATTATTAGGGTGATGAGGGGCAGGTGTGCAGGTAGGTAGGTAGTGATCAGGTGATTGTTGGGTGTTGAGGGAACAACAAGGTCTGGCATGACAGGAAATATTACAGCAGGAAGATATCATAACTGCAGAGATTCAAATATAGAGTAGATATCTAAGGTGGATCTGTCCAAAAACAAAAGCCTGAGGGCAGATGCTTTTCATTGGATATTATGCAGTAAATATGTGAACACGATAAGTGTGCACACATCAGAACATAGCTTAGGTGTGCAGTGGTGCTGTGCCTCAATAATACACCATGTCATCTTTTCTAATCTGGGACTGTCTAATCCCCCCTGTGTTCCTGATCCAGGCAGAGAGGGGGAGAGACATAAAGGTCTCCCCGGCTGTGCTAAGTGGATTCAGCATGGATGGTTCGTGTTGACCCTGCTGTCTCTCTGGCTGCGGGGTGGTGGGCTCTGGGGACCATGTGCACCACCATCATGTTTCTCTCCACTCTGGCTCTAGTGCTGCGCCGGCATTTCATCAGCCGAGACAAGACGTGAGTTGTTGTTTTAGTAAACCTTTGACTAAGCAGAGCAGGGATTTGCAACTTATTCATGTTGCTTTCTGGTACTGCAACAATGAAAGTTATTCAGTTTCATACAGTTAAAGGTTTAAAGAAAACACATAATAAGAGAGCGGTAGAATGAAGACTTGACTCGAATTTTACTGCCTGAATACACGATTTTCTTCAAAATCGGTTTTAAACAAGCAAAATCCTTGCGGTTAAAGTGGAGCCTTCCTGAGTATTTTGTTCAATTTCATTCACTGTGGAAACATCTTCTGAAGGTTATTGCAGATACAGTCAGTAATAGCAATGTAATTATGATTAAATTTATGATTGTTATTGAAGTTGTGAGTCTTATACTAGCAGGGCTGCTGCCAGAATTTAAAAAAAAATGTAAATTCCACTACCAGAGCCCTACCCACCTAAACTTTTGTTGTCAAACCACTAACCAAACTCTGTGAAATTTTTGAGTGCTTTGAAATAAATCACATAATCTCTATTTATTCAATTCACTGCTCAATTATATTTTCTGTAAGTTTTATCCTCCTACATTATGTTCTCTTGCAGAGAAAAAATGCTCATTTTAATTCTACAGTTTGGACAGTAATTTGTACAGTAATTATGGAGAGAAATCTACATCAATTAAATTTAGGTATTTTTTCCCTAAAACAGTTAAATTTATACTGAAATATTGTCAAAAACATTGATTTACGTAACATATGAATAATGACAGAATGTAAACTCCTCTTTATATCACATGGCCTCTGTGTTTTCTGTGCTTGCTATGTATGTCCCTGGTTGCTTCCTCCATCTTTTGGTGGACTGTCCACATCAGAGAGAGGGGCTCATGGTCTGAGTCCATCTTAGTAAGACTAAAGGGTAAATTAGTGTTTGAGAAGCAAGTCTTAACACTTGCCCTTTCTTTTTGCAGCACAGCCTTTATCATTTAAAAAAAATGGCCATTTTGTGATCCATTACAGCTTTAATGAACACCCTCAGGCCAGTGCTGTGTGCATATGCTCTCACTAATTAAGACTAACATGCTACGTGGTTGAAATTAATCATTTTTAATTCAGTAGTCATCCCGATTTCAGAAGTGTCTCAGGCATGGTTTAATTTACAGCCTTTCTAGGAAACCAGCCCAACTCAGTATTCTTTTGTGATCCCATGGAAGGAAACTTGTTATTTCTGGACCAAAAACTCTGGTGTGATTACTGGAAAACTAAAATCTTTACACGGGTATTTTTCAGCCTAATGTTATAAGCAGTAGTAAAGGCATCCATGCGCCAGTTTTTACCACCAGAGGTTCAGGTTGAAAGCTTTACATGAATTCTTTCATTTATATTTAAATACAGCAGAATAGTTTTGCTCTCTTCCAGTGCTCAGGATGTGCTGTGATCTTAATAATGTCTGAGAATAAATTGCTTTAGATGTCATCATCCTCAGGTTGTCAGATATTGATCTCTCTGCACAATTATGTGTAATGAGGTGCGGCGCCTCAGTTGGAGATCCATGTCTAATGCCAGAGCATGACAAAGTAGAGCCCACTACATGAGTCATTTTCCAAGACCCCTTCTCGCCTTCAGACGCTTAGCCCCCTGGGTAAGGTCTGTCCTTGGATCTTTAGCTCATTACGACGTTAGAAATCTTCGGACAAAACAAAGCAATTATATGGTGTGAATAACGCCACGGTTTGTGGCTGGAATTGATTCCAAGATGACTGTGTGCCGGGAAACGAGCTGATTACCGTGAAATGTTTTTGTCTTTCTCTGTTAGTTAGCCTCATAGTGACTGTTGTCACTGAGGGGAATCTCCGAGAGGAGGATACTATTCTGAGTTGACTTGAAACTAGTAAATACTGATTGCAAATGCCAAGATTATTATGTCGTAAGACTGACAGACTCAAACAACAAAACAAAACAAGCAACGATGCTGATCGAGATGCCCTTTATGGAGGGTGTTTTACATAAATGCCAGAACAAACACTGCTCATGTATGATAAGCAGACATCTGCCATCAATATGACATTTCAGGGGGGGTTGCCTTGTCTATTTTTAATGTGTCATTGTTTGAATTGTACAGTTTTATTTATCTCTTTTTAAATATATATATATTTATGTCTACTCTCTGTCACAGAGAGTTGAGAGTAACGTAATTTCAATCCTCTCTGTTTGTCTTGTACATACTGCAGAATTGACAATAAAGCTGCCTTTGACTTTGACTTTGACTTTGACTTTAATATATGTGATACCTATAGCTCAGAGATTGAACAAACTGTGTGATGGATTTAGAGTCTTTTTTTTCTCAGAAACATCATCTTTCTCATACAATGTTGCAGACCCAAACTGATACTCTACCTAATTATACAGGTACATCCAATAATAGCCATCCTGTTGTTTTGGCATTCAACTAAATGAACATAAAAGTTGTGCTGTATTCAGCTGCTGAAAGGCTGCATCATAAATGTGGCATGCAGAAACTTTACTGGAAAGCATTTCATGGAAAGTTATTACTGGAAAGCATTATATTCAACTAAGTATATAGTAAGGAAACATATTGCTCTCCAGACAAACTGTGTCACCATATGGACACATTTTCACATTAAACATTCTTTTCTGTTTTCATGTTCATCTTGGATAAATACAGAAAATGTTCTATTAAGCAAATGTGCTACATGTTTATTGTAAACCTTTTTCCATTTCTTTTTTCTTACAATATCTGCTGGCAGCAACATGAAGGAATTTTACCATTGATCATACATGATGGAGTTTGCTCTAATGTTTTAGATTTTTCACATAACATACACACACATGGATGCTTTACAATACGATACTGGGAGTCAGCTGGGATTGGGTCATCCCCATGTTCCCAGGGTCTTATGTCTCCTCATATAAACCATACACTGTATGTTAAGGTAGACAACATGACAGCTCAAAAAGTGAAGCTAAAACATCTCGATGGCCCCCTGGTGGCTGGCTGCAGTATAGGTCATTAACCCTGCACCTCCATGTTGGTGGATGGGACATGGTCCAAACTAAAAACTCAAAGAACATGTCAAATGATGATTTCTGACATTTTAGGTAGTTCTTGTCACCCTGATGTTTAAGTGTTCAGTTGTCTGATAACTTGAGTTTTAAATAGTTATTTGATGCTATAAATAAGAGGTCTAAGAACATAAAACTCTTTTCAAGGTCTCCCAAATGAGTCATATTAAAAAGATATTGAGCTGGGTGATATAGGGCCCTGGGAACATAAATAAGCTGCTGTTAACATGCTAACATATGCTAATTAGCAATAACCACAAAGAACAGCTGATGAAATGTCATTAGTCACCAAAGTCCTTGGGATACATCCTCCTGGGACTGTGAATGTTTCTCAAATATTTAATCTCAATTTATCTAACAGTTGTTGAGAAATTGAAGTCTGGACCAAAGTGGGTAGGCCAAACTAATGCCATCCGAAGAGCTAACCTGCTAGTATGGCAAAATTAAAGTTGTCAATGTTCCTTGATGGACAAACTGTGTTGGGGACATACTGTTTCTTTGACATTTCTGTGTCATGACTGGTGTTTGGAGTAACAGGGATAGGATGCAAATGCAGACAATGCACACTGTCTGAAAGAGTATAGTGATTTATTGCAAAGACTGTGGGCTTACAGAATTGTGGGGCAGGAAAAGGTCAACACCAGGAAGCACTTCAGGCAGGTAAACAAATATGACAAAGGTCACTGAAACAGGTGATAAATGGGCAGCAGGCCAAATTTAGGTGCATCCAGAACAGGAAGAAAACAGGGAGAGATCAGAAACAAATGGATGGAACTTGAACTCTTGACGATAAACTTGACCAGCTGGCAAGGAGTATGGTAAAGGGCTGGTTATAAACTGCAGGGCTGATGAGGGAAGAGGAAACAGGTGTGTACTGTGCGGGGCAGTCAGGTGATGGAAAAGGGGGGAAAACTGAAGACATCTAGTGGATGGAGTGAAAAAACAGTAAAGGGGCCTGAGAAAAAGTGAAATGTGGCTGAAGAGAGAGGCATAGTGAGCAGCACTATGAGGCAGACATTGTGACATTTTTAGCTGCAACTCTTTTGTTACATATCGACTGACATTTAAATAGGCTGTAAAAGTTATGTCAGGCTCTGATTATTAAACACTTAAGTTACAGTTAAAACAAGCAATTTTCACATTTCTGGTGGTTGTCACCACAGTGTTTACGAACTCTTTGAAACCTGGAGCCACATCACTTTTCTTGTGCTGCATTTCACAAGTATTAACATCTTTGAACCCTGAGCATACTGGCTTTATTTCTTTCAAAAACTTGGAACTAACTGCAAGAAATTAATAGATTTAGAAAGGAGAGGGTAATATGTCTTGAAAAAAAGAAAAAAGCTTGGGACAAACTATAGTCACTCACTACTATATCCATTTTACATCATGTTCCAGAATTATTATAATATTTGAGCACTTTTTAAACTTTGTTTTTCTTTTTGTCTCTTTTATGATTGTTTTTTTTTTTTATGTTTATGTTATTGAAAGAAACCAAGCCAAGTTGATCAGTTTTTAAAGGGTTAAACCAGTGGCTACTTAGAAAGTAGAGAGTAAAAAAAATGCTAACAAGAACGTACTTTGGAAAGTGTTGAGCAGCACAAGCAGAAAGAACTTCTTGTTCCCCTTGTTGAAAAGGATGAAAAGAAATCATAAGGAGATCCAATTTGTTTTGTGTGCGCTCACTGAGTAATTGTGCCAACTTGCTGCACCGCTTTACAAACTGCAGTAATAACATGACTGTTGGTCCAGGAAGTGACAGTGCACAAAAAAGCAACTCAAAGCAGGAACATTTTCACTTTGCTTTCTATTCAAACCATTAAAAGACTTTGTTGAAGATATGCCAAAATAAAAATGAGACACAGACACACAGTGTCCAACACTTCTCTGTTTGCGACTCTGTGACACATAACCCCATTTCTCTCCCTATTTGGCAGCAGATTATTTTCTTGCAATGTAACGGCTATCCCTCCATCTTTCCCTTATTTGTCACTTTCTCATTTCTTCTCATTGTTCATTTTTTTATCCAATTAATTTAAATCTGTTTGTGATTGTAACACACACCTCTGTCCACTCTGACCTCCATCTCGTCCTCCTCTCAGCTTTCCAAAGGACTCGGGGGAGAATGAGGCACCATGTGCGCAGAGCAGCAAAGACTTGCAGAAGTGAGGGCTCCGCCTCAGGTAAGTAAGGATAACTATACTGTTTTCTTGTGTCAGCAAAACCTTCCATGGCGAGGTCACTTTTACACTCTCTGTGAAGATCAGTTGATCCACAGCACCAAGAGATTAATCACTGTTTGGAAGAATTAATTGAACTACATGTAGATTTTCCGAGAAAGTCTTATTACAAACCTCATTACACAAAGACTAAAATGTTCTGGGGGGCAGTGTGTATAAGAATCTAAATATGTCATCTATTTATTTGTTCATAAAGCTAATTACAGCTTTCCTCCCTTATTGTCTTAATGACAGATTATTAGATATTGGGCCTTTTGTCATTTTTATTTGCCCCTCATTTATTTCAATAGAAAGATGATTAGTTTCTACAGTCGACACAATAATACTGTTTCTGTGGGTGGATAAAATTGCTTTGTATGTCTGACCTACCATTTTATTAGATATACTTGTAGAATATTACAAACCAACAGGCCAGAAAGAAATCCTCTAATTGAGTTTTTGTTTGGTAAAATTAAAGGAAACTGGATTTGAATAGAGTGCTGTAGAAATGAGTCCTAAAACCCAGAAATGAGTGAGCATTTTTGCAAATCATTGTCTACCAATCAGTGGGTTTTTTGAATTGTTTTTTGGTTTGATGCCTCCACTAAGGTCTGTGGTTAACACAAGCTAAAGAGACTTTCAAAATGTTTTCTATGCGGAAAATACATCAGTATAAATACCCAACTCGTGATTTTTGGAGCTTCTAAGTGTCTTCAAAAGGGCGATTGTTAACAGTTAGCTGAATGAGACTATAGGGGTTGTCAGGGACATTAAACGTAATCACGTCTATGTCATGGAAATTGGTGGTAAGCACTCCAACACCCACATAACATGATGCACAGAACACTGATGACCTGATGATTAAAATGATTATTGTACAGTAACAGAGAAAAACCTTTACACCAAATACAGAAATCACAAGGAAAACCCGTCTTAGACCGGAGAGACAGCAATGCGTTTTTGTTTTATAATTCTCCCTAGAACATGTCAGCTAAGCAGCATTTTGCTTATCAGTATGAAATGAAACACAGAAACATGTTATGTCAGCAGAACATATGATTTCCTCTGACTGGTTTTCTGGTCTTTAGCATGTTGTGTAAACTCAATATCACCAGCAGAAAAAGCAGTGTGCAGTAAACAATACTAAAATGATAAACAAATTTTGTCATAAAAGTTGTTTTAAAACAATAATACAGTAATATAATAAAACAATAATATTTAGCTACGTACACATTGAGGTGGTAACATTGAAGTTGTGTGCCCGTGTAGTTCGGTGGTTCTCAATTTTTGTGTGTGTGTGTGTGTCAAGAAACACTATATAGATGCACATTATGTTGCTGGCTTTTATATATGAAAAGATTTCGCTTCAGTAACTTCCATCTTCAAACATTATGGTTGTTAGCCTACTATAGTTGTTAACTAGATCAGAATAGTCACTCTTGTGACCCTTAGGTTGCTTTTCATTACACTAACGTGTCTCCTTGCTTCCCCTTACACAAATTTGCATTTCCTAGGATAGTGAAGGAATGAGCCACTCTACTCTTATTCTGATTGGCAAGATCCGAAAATCCAACAGACGAAGGCAACAAAGCCTTCGTCTGTTGGATTGGTTAAGTTTAGGCAAGAGGAGTGGGATTTGTTAGGGTTTAGGTACAAATGTCAGGGTAAGACCTGACTTGCATCTCTTCCTTGCGTTTTAGCTCCTCCCAGCAAAGGAGAGTGGAAACAGAAGAAATCATGGTCTCAAATGACGTCACAGAAATTTGGACTACAGTTGCCATGTATATACTTGGCAATTGTAGACTAGGCTTTTGGCATCACACTTTGGCATCACACTTGTACGCCGAAAGCAATGAAAGAGCGAAACAGTTTGACAAGTTCAGAGTGAGGACGAGCTAGTAGGATACACTTGTGTTTCCTCACTCTAAAGTCCTCCAAAAGACTCCTCTGTCCTGTCTCCTTGTTTCCTCCAGGTGATTTTAAGGGACTGGTAGATCCTCCATCATGGAAAGGAACAATTTCCTGGTCACAAGAGGAGAGAGCACACGAGGAAGCATAAGTTAGCATAATGAAAAGCATCTATACTCAAACTGGGCTCACTTCTTAAGTGAATTAGATAATGAAAATAAACTATTTCCCTGGTTAAGAAGCACTGATGTACTTCATCTGTAGCCTAATGTTAGCTCTTCACTTGTGACGATTGCATTTGCACTTCAAAACACAAATCATGTTAGTTTCATAAACTTTTTTTTTGTTTGCCATAGAGCTTACTCTATGCAGTAATCCAAAATCCACTGGAAAAATCTCATCGGCTCTTTGACGAGGGAACCAGGGTGATGCTAACTTCCAGGTTGGCGTAACAAAAAATGACATACCCGTATATAGACAATATTCCAACTGTCATGTCTAGTTCAGGTTTGACCTTTTGGTATGACTTTAATCAAATACTAGCGTACACACAAATAATAATTGGGGAACCTGCAGCTCATGTAAAACTGAAACCATATTTATTGCAAAACATCAATGTGTTTTGTCTCTCCAGCCTGCAGCAAGGAGATTAGACTCAATAGGTGCATGGTCAACAGATGAGACCTGCATTATTCTGACCGCCACGTATAACTAAATCTGCCCTTTCAGATTGAAATCCTCTAATGTTTATGACATTTTCCATTAATCATAAAGACCATAATGAAATGCAAAAGCATCAGCACTGCTTTGTTGTATCTCACCAGCAGAATAGTTTGTATCCTGCACACTGTCCACACGCTCTCTGTGTTAAAGAAGAGTATCAGTTTCTAGGCTCAAGTTACATTGTAAGAAACTGAGTTGGACCCTCAAGGGGGTGGACGTTGTTCTGTGCAGTGACCTGGCACTCGAGTCGCTGACACACTGTGTGCAGGGGACATCATGGCTAGGAGGGGAGACAGCCAAGCAACTGACGCATGTCTGCCGGAGCACTGGAGGGACGTGCGAGACTGGAGCATAGAGAAGAGACAAAACCACAGAGTAAGACTGTCCCTGACCTCTGAACCACCTCTTTTCTCACCCTCATGTTCACACAATGCGGCCTGAACGTGCTATGGTCTAGTTTTCTAGGAAGTCTTTCTTACAGCTCTTGCACATTTAACTGTGAACTGACTGAACTCTGAGCAGCTTGTTTTCTCCCAGTGCAGTCAATACTAAGTCATTTAGACAGTCTTTTATGTATTCTTTGTACAGTGCCTCCGCGTATTGTCCTGCAGATCAATCAATGTCAGCGCTCCTTTACTTATCTCTAAATTGTGCTACATCTCATGTGTAATAGCTCTATTACTTAAAGTGTTTGTATGCTATGATATGGGTTGAAAGAAATCATAAAGCATTAAGCTTTTTTGTGATATATATTGTATGACCTTCCATATGTAGTGTGAGCGACATCATGTAATGATCGCACATCTGGGTTTTTTTCCGTACGAACACATAATCAATACATTAAAGACAGTGGCTCCCCCAGAAGGGCTGGCCAGATGAGGTCATAACCAGCCAGCTGGATTAATATTGCAGTTTGGTCAGTGGACTTTCACATCTTCATATGACACGCTAGGTAACCTCCTGTGTCTGTTGTCGACTTTTTTGGAATGCCGTGTCAATTTATGCCTCTTCGAGCATCACATCTTTTAAAAATACACTTCTGTTTTCATAGTCGTTTCTGCTCATTGGATGCATACAGTCTTTTTCAAATTAAAAGTCAAATTTGCATGTAATTCCTTGTGCAGTTAAAAAATGTGGTTAGGTTTAGGCAACAAAAAAACATGGTGAGGTTTAGAAAAAACATAATGGTTTGGCTCAACATTGATACAGGGAACAACGGGCTTCTGTTAAGGGTTTATTGGACGTTTCCACCACCCCTCCAGCCCTTCCTATAGGGACTTTCAGCTGCTTACATTACATAATTACTGGTGGTATTTCAAATGGATAATACTACCATGAAAGGTGCAGTTCCAGTTTAATACCAGCGGCGCTTCAAACTGAAACCAGCAACAAATCAGACTACGGCGAAAGGTGCTTTTTTGTGTTAGTGTGACACCAAACTAACTGGCCAAGCAACAGTATTTGACAAACTGGAATGAGAATGGGCTGAATTCCGATATGCTGCAGTAGTATAAAGCCTAGTAAGTACTACGTCATGCCATGGTGGTGTATTGGTTTGCTCTGTTGCCTCACAGCAAGAGTTTTCTGGGTTTGAACCTGCTGGCTGGCTACTCTGTGTAGAGTTTGCATGTTCTCACTGTGTCAGGGTGGGTTTTCTCCACGTTCTCCGGCATCCTCCCATAGTCTAAAGATGAAGTTTAGGTTAACTGTTGACTCTATATTGGTCATAGGGGTGAATCTTAGTGTGAATTGTTGTCCGTCTGTTGTTGTCAGCCCTGTGATAATCTGGCGACTTGTCTAGGGTAACCCCCCTCTCGCACACTGATATTCTTTGGTTTCTTATTTTCCAGTTGATGTTTCTAATTATCTGGTGCAATTACCCAGTTACAGTACATTTGACATTTGGAGTTCAACAATAATCTTGTTTTAATATATCTATTTCTGTGTTTAGGAGATTCATTGTTCTTCTGGTGACTTTTCCTTGAAAAGAAAATATACCACTTTAATTTGAAGCAATGCATTGATTGTAGAGAACAAAAACATTTACTGAAAACAAACTTGCTTAAGTTTAAAACACCGCAATTAGGCCTCCAATTATTTCTAACTGTTTGCGGCAGTTGTATCAGCGTGGCCGCGGACCCCTTGCCACCGACCACTGGCAGTACCACAGAGTAAAAGACACCAGTGGTTCTCACTGTATGTCAGTTTATCTGCATCCCCTTAGTGCTTTGCGATAGAATTAATTTTAGACTGACAAAAATCTGTACTAATTAATGTATTAATTAGCTTCTTAATGAGTTTATTAACACAGATGCGTTACATAAAAGTCATTATGAAACACAATGCAGACGGCAAACAGACACCATGCTGCGCTCACAGTAAATATTACAGAGAGAAGGACAAACCTGCCTGTCGGCACAAACCCGTCTCCAGCTGTGTGTAAATTTTTAATTTATCTGGGGAGTTAATATCCAAACAAACTTAATAACTATCCACCCGAGTGCCTGACAGACAGCCATCATGTTATTCATTAGATGACTATATGTGTTTCAAAATAAACACATGGCCATTATTGCTATTACTAATTTTGTTTTTGCCGGCAAGGTCAGAACTGTATTTACAGATGGTTTGGTATCCTGTTCAGTGACACACAAACACATGGACTTATGGAGAATGTACAAAGATTAAACATAGCACATAGCAGGTACGATGGCATTCGCTTTGTAACACATTGACACATAAAAAGTTTGGGCCTTTCTTACAAGTTTATTTTCAACTGGTCCAAATGTTGGAAAACTCTATCTGTAAGGAAAAATAATAATTTAAGATTGTTTTATCAGTGTACATTGGAAGTTTTTTTCTACTAGAAATAACACACTTTTAACACTAAAGAATTTTCTCATTGTCCCTGAAAGGTATTTCTCTAAAACCCAGCTAATCTGCTCCATTGGGACTGTGTGCGTTGTTTGATCATATTTGATTGGCAGTGCCGGTAACATAAACAACCCAAAAGCTACCTGTCAACTTGCGTCATACTTTAATTCAAATGTTGCTAAAGTTTTCCATTTTCATCTTTTGACATGCACCAACAAGTGCAAATTCCTTGTTCCACACAGTGACAATAAACAAGTACACATCATATGGCTTACAGAGGAACAATCAACATTTCAGAGCTGAATTACACTTCATACTGTATAAAGCTTTTAAACAACAACAAAAACCCCACAGCTTTTAGATTAATAATACAAATTGAGTCAGTGTTCTGAATTGTACTTTAAGACATTTTTAAAGCCAAGGTTTATTACTTGTAATTTTGTATTTATGCCACAAAATGTAGCCAGTCATATCTAAAGACTGGAAATGCAAATCTTTGTTATCTTCTAGGATGCTAAACAGTTATGTTTCCAAAATAACGTAACATATTTATTGATGTGGCTTTTGAAAAATATGCAAAAGTAATTCCAAAAAATGTCACCGGTGCACAGAAAAACATGACATCAGCGTTATGCAACATTGCCACTTTAAACCAACAAGAAAAGCGAAGACAAAATGACAAATACAGAAATTTCTCATGTTACAAAAAACAAAAGTGTTCTGAATGTCAAATCATTTAGAACTTCATCACTTGCGGTAAGAAACTGATCAAGAAATTACATTTAAGGTCCTTATTTAAAGGTACTACAAACACCTGTCCAAAAACAGATGAGGATATGTCTCCAAGGCTAAGTCTGTGTCTTTTACAGCTTTTTCACTGATCAGAGACAACTCTGTCCTTGGCAACTAAAACTAAACAACCTGTCCATCTGAAGTCCACTAAGGCTGAACACTTCCTGTAGCTTGCTTAATATTTTATCAGCTAAAACATGAAACCACTCTGTTGGCTCAGGGGTGGGTCTGCTGTGATCAAAAGGAGCAAGATTCAATTCCGCTTAGCAACATCTCGCTCTAAATGATGAAATACTTCACCTGTCGCTCTTACTCTCCCTCTCTCTCTTTCTCATCTCCACACAGATGTGGGTTGCAGATGTGGAAGCTGTCCTCAGGTCCATGGCGAGACAGCTGGTGAGTCTTTGTCATTTTTAAAAGGATATTAATTGTAGTAATACATTTGACAACTATCTTAACTTTATATGATAATTCTAACTGATACTTGTGTTTTTTAAATGTAGTTATTTATAGCTCATTGTGGGCAGCAAGGTGTCAAACTAACCTCCTCCTTTTCCCAGAATGCCTCTCTGGAGAAATATCCGCATTATAAAAGGAGCATAGAGTGTCTTCCTCCATCTTCTGTAAACCGCAGCAGGTCTCTCTGCGGTCAACCAGCTGATCCATAGAAGCAGCTTTGGATGCTCTTAAACAATCTAAAGGCAGAACTCTGAACAAATCATTAATTTCAGACAGGCTTAAAGCCATTTCTGCAGATTGTTTTCTTGCAAAATAGGGTCGTCACCAAAGATTAGGTGCGCACAGCGATGTATCTTTGTGTAATGAGCACCAAAATTGAAACATATCTTTATTTGAACCCAGTTTTCTTCACTCGCTTAGATCAGTCATGCAGTGATCTCTTCTGTTAAGCTGTTGTTTTACATTAAGGAGAGTAAAATAATTTCACACCTGAGTGTATCATTACTCAGCTGTCCCATGAGCGATGAAAAGTGGTTTCCAAACTTGAGGTTCTCTTTGAATAACTTTCTGTCTGCTGACCACGGCAGAAATAAACAAGGGTTTTCTGTGCAGCCTGATGCCTGTTGTCTTTATTTGAAGGGGAAACGCTAAAACAAGCCAACAGGGGTATTCTTTTGCAACATTTTATGTTGAAAAATGGCCATACCCCAACCCTTTAATGTCCTCACTCAGAGAAAGGCAATGAAAACATTTCTTCTTTTGATTTTTAAAATTTCCTTGGGGCTATACTATCAAAAAAGAAGTGTTTGTTTTTTGTTTTTTGACAGACCCAAGCTGAGATGACGGTTAATACTATTTGTGAAACAGAAAAAAAAACAAAAACTAAATTGCAAACCACGTATTATTATAATGCTCTTAATATGCTAGTATACCAACATATATGAATTTCTTACCATGGAATTGGTAGTATTACCAGTACTAGTATGATTTCCATGTATGTTTTTGAGATATTTACCATTACGCAATTTTAAAAACATCCCAAAACTGATGAAAAATTATACTGATATACTTTCTTTCTTAAAAATGTAATGGAATAACATTAGATAAATGGTTTTAAGAGAAATGAATTTTCATCCTTTTTTAATTTAATAGATTTTCTTATCTTTTTATTTCATAAAGAAAAAGATAAATAAAAAGGATCTTAAATGTATTATCTTAGCATCACTATATATACAGTATGTGTGTGTGTGTGTGTGTGTGTGTGTGTGTGTGTGTGTGTGATAGATACAATTAAATTAACTCAAACCCATAAGATTTTTATTTTTTATTTAAAGTTCCATAAATCTTTTCAGTAAGATCACTGAAACTGTAACAGTTATAATCTAGCAGTTGTTGTTAGGACCCAAAATGCAGACACAAGAAACAGTTGGTAGTTGAAACAGTTTAATGATCAGTTTGTGAAAGTAAAACAGGGCAGCAACAAGATCTGTTCATTCCCAAGCAGAAGCTTTATGAAGAATGTCATTAAGATGAAGGCCGAGGTGTTACCACAGAAGCTGGGCTTAAATCAGGGAGCTTGCAATCAGAGTATATGATCAACAGGTGTGTGAGGAGTTCAGCTTGAGAGTGTAATGTAGCTCAGCCACGCCCGGCCTGAGACAAACACAAACAGGGGAAACAAACTGGGGACAAACACTCAGCAAGAGGGGAGGGGGGACACTGTAGAAGCAAGGGGAAACAGACAAAGTACTGCAGATCCTAACACTAACATGTCACCATTCCTTCACACAAAAACCTCATGTGACTTTTTTTTTTGTTAATAACTTCCTGTGTGAGAAGAACTGAAAAAGCAGACCATTTAAAGACACAGCAACATCTAGTGTATTTTTTTGGCATAACATTTCTAAACCAAATGGTAGAGATAGCTCAATCAAGTTGAGTTATGTTTAACTAACTTCAATTCATTTCAGTTAAATTCAGTTAAATTCAATGCAATTCAATTCAATTCAATTCAGTTTTATTTATAAAGCCCATTATCATACATTACAATTTGCCTTAGAGAGTTTTACAATGCACAACATCCCTTTGTCTTTGGATCCTCACAGCGTCTACAGAAAAACTCCCCCTCAAAAAAACCTATACTGGGAAAAAAACAGTAGAAACCTCTGCATCAAACGATCAGCAGAATGTTAAAGGGCCAAACAAAAACAATTTAGCTCTATGTATGTACAGGATCTCAGCCATTAATGCTGTTTTTACGAGCTAGACCATTTCCTTTGCTGCAAAATGAGATCTTGTTATTTCCTCTCTGATTACATAAATGATTGGATCCTTGTTGATATTAAGGTTGTTTTCCTGTTTGTCATCCCATGGATACCAGTGTGCATTCAATTTAGGTTCCACTGGGGCCAACAGACCACAGAGTTATTTTTGAAAAGGGACTGAAACCGCCACTGTGACAGGGATATGGCAGTGTTATTCATCCACTCTATTAAGAACTCCATTATTGTAAATGACTCTGTTTGCCTTTGCCACAACTGTGTATCAAATCCCTTCAGCCGTGGTGCACTACTGGGGGAACTAATGATCTTAATATGTCCCCAGGAACATCGCCTCTGCCAGGCGTGCACTCTGAATCCGCCTGTGTAATCAAGCCGGTATATGACATGAATATCTGCTGATAGTGGCGGCAGCACTTCCACATCTCGCTGTTGCCTCCTGCCCTGATGAGCCCGTCTGACTCAAATTACAAGGTGAAAGCGGGGCTTTTATGCGCCCGGTAAAGTAGAGCAGCTTGGGTAATGAGCGTGGTCTTCCTGCACACTCTTGCAGACCCTGGGAGTTAATCTAATGTTGGGGGGGAGAGAGCCACAAATCCTGATAGCCTCAGAAAGACAGAGAGAGAGAGAGAGAAAGGCACGGGGGCTGATGGAGACTCTAATACAGAGCCCTTTTTTTTGCCAATCACGATGGCAGCACACTTGTTCTACAGACTTAATCATATCTCCACTAGACTTTGAGACTCAATATAGAGAAACCCCGAGCGAGAAGCGGGAGGAATCAAAGATAAAAAGTGAACTTATTGGCTCTTAAGAAGCTGATTACAGTTGTGTTGTTGACTGTCGGCAGTAGATGGATGCAGGGCATTCAGACATCAAGTCAATATTGTGACCTGTTTTAAAGCTATCTGCCATGAATCACAGTAGCCTACAGGCTTTGTGCATTAAGTACTGTATGTGTACATGGTATTATACCTCATAAAGCACGGGTCAGGGATCAGGTTCAACCAATGGGCAGTTTTGTTTAACATTATTCACAAGGCAGTCATGCAGGCACAGTGTAAAAACATATTTTGTTTCTATTATTCATACTTAAACACATTTAAATACATTTATCACAGTATTGCCACAGTAAGAGGGCAGATTATTTTAATTTAATTTAATTAGTACTCATTATGCTAAAAAAAAAAAAAATTTAAGCATTTTGTATTTCCACTTTAATGTAGCATATATGTGGTTGCATGTATGTTTTTAAGTAAGTGTGCTGTGGTAAATGCATGGTGTTATGTATGTATATGTCATGTATTATGGGGAAATCAAATTAAATTAAGGACCAATTTTTTCTATAATTCACCCGTTTATATTCTATTAAGGTCCAAAGTAACGCATATTTAAGGGCGTGGCTGTTTTGAATGATAAGCTGTCTGTGAGGCGTCGCTGCAGTCTTTGAGTCAGATCCACCCCTCACTCCTCCATAGCTTCAAGCCTCTTGCTCAAATATGGTCACTTCTGGCACACAAAAAAAATCAACATTGTGTCATCCAAAATACCGATTTCAAGGCTTCAAAACAGCAGTCCACAAACCGGTGGGTGATTGTAGCTACATACATTCTTTATGCAGTTTATGATCAGGACCAAATTTCATGACAACCCATTCAGTAATTGTTTAGATATTTCAGACAAAACCACAAATGTCAACCTCATCACGAAGCCACAGGTGAAGTCAGGGGATCATTAAAAGTCAAGAAGGTTTATTTTCTAGGAACCATGAATATCTATACAAAATCTCAAGACAATACATCCAGTAGCTGTTGAGAGATATTTCAGTCTGCACCAGAGTGGTGGACCGACTAACAGACAGACACTGCTATCCATACAGCCGTGACCAAAGCGTGACTAAAGGCAGCATCATATTCCTCTCATTACCTCCAATTTAGTGGCATGAATTAATGCATGAGGCAACTGTGAGATAACTTTCATTGATTGATGATTCATTAAGCGATAACTAATCACATAATGACTCAATCGCTGCTTAATGGTGAGCAACAGGAATTAATGATACAATCTGCATTAATACATTTATTAAATCAACATGAACCATTAGGAATTAGGAATTACTTAATTCATTTAAGCCTTTATTTAAGACTGAGAAATTAGTTGAGGGAGACCCTCTTTCTTGATGATGCCAAACATGAATTTGAACAAAGACATTAAATATAAATAAATAAATAAATAATAAACAAACCTAAAATAAAATAAACAGATAACCAATTTGCAAACTAGTTTTAAGTAAAAATAAAATCATAAAAAATAATAATAACAATATATAATAGCTAAAAGTTAAAATACAGGATGATAAACATTCTATGGAGTAGATGTATAATTAAAAGTATTTATTATTTATTGACAACTGATATTATAATGTTATAAAACACATGTAAGTAGTCTCTTACTATGCATTTAATGCTGTACTTTAAATGTAATGTTGATGTGATATCCAGTTATTGCATATTGTTTTAGCACACAGGCTATATTATGAATGTTTAGTAATGTGTCATCACAGCCCATCTATGTGTGCACACATGCAAACACATCATCAGCGTCACTGGAAGAAGAGCTTTTGTACGTGTAGAATAAAAGAAATAATTATTTTCATTTTATTTTATTTACGTGCTTTTTCATCCAGCGCCTCTTCTGTTCTCTGTTATCAGAAATTACTGCAAACAAATGTGTTTCTGTGGTGATGCAAAAATGATGACAACACCTCACAATCAGCAGCAGGTTGATACAGCGAGAGCAAAGGACTGATAAAATTCCACTCACAGGCAATTAGCACACAACAGCAACAATAACGCTCCTCAAAACTCTTAACCAAACCCTCACACACACACACACACACACACACACTGCTGTTTTATAGGTTGTGGTTTTGTCAAGGGGCTTGAGTGGGTTGGAGAGGTTGTGAGAATAGCAAGGTGTCCCCTCAGTCTCCATGATATGTTTGTTCTCTTCTCTCGGCACCAGTAGGGCGCCACTTTAGGAAATGAGCAGCGACATACAGCGGAGCTTCCTCTAATAGGTCACAGATGAGCATAATGAGTGCTGACCCTGTGGTTGACACTGGGATGAAGGGAATGAGATGATGGAGAACCACAACAGCGAGCAGCCTAATGCTGATAAGGGATGAGACACAGCAGACACACAACCAGAGCTTACAGTAATAAATAAATATCTAAACAATATTAAAAATTAGTAATAGTAGCCATGCTTTAAACTGAAAGTGCACATGCAGAGATTTGACTGCTGTCTGCCAACAGATTACGCCATCTACAGCAGCACACATGATCGCACCCCCAGGACATGTTGCCAATGCCCACTGGACACAATATTTAATGCGTTTCTAGAACAATGCTGCATTTCAAGAGTAACGTGGGCTCCCTCTAATCGTGTCAAGCAAATTGGCTCAGTCATTTTGCAAGACTGCATATCCCCTCTGTGACACACACACAGTGCTCACATCATCCCACTAATCCAGCTGCCTCTGTTCGAATCCCCGACAATCATGCTCCAGCAACCAGGCCACGAGAATGGAGGTGACCCAATAAATCACGTCCACATTTAATGAGGAGTGATTCCCCCGCTGCAGAGGGAGAGGCCTGGGCTTTCCCCCTGTCTGTTCTTCTTGGCATATCTTCAGTTCAGCGAGTGACTCAGCCCTTTGGACGCCCCGTGGCTGCCGGGCGGCAGCTGAGTTGAATTAAAGATGGCCTGGTGGGCCCTGCAAGCTGCTTCTGTTGCCCTGCTGCTGTCAGGATGCTGGACTTTGCTGCTGGTTGAGTTGCAGGTGAAACTAACTTCTGAGAAGAGAGCTTCTCACTGTATAGCACCAGTGCCTCATAAGTAAGGGAAAAATACATTAAAACAATGGTAAATCTGGCATGCTAAAGTGATGATTCAATATTTATATTTATTTATATATTTATTAAAGAGCTGAAATAATTATACAATAATGGATAAGCTGGTGGACAGAAAGTGATTTAGCAACATTTTTGCGAATTAATCAGTAATTTAAATGAGCTGTGTGCAACGTCCAGAGCTTATCAGTCTGTAACAGAATTGTGTGCATACAGCTGTCAACATGGGGGTGGTTAACCTCGGTGGCTAGCAGCTATCCAGATTAGCTATACAGTGGGAGTGCGGATTACAGCATGGATTACAACCAAGTGGCATCCTCTGAAAGTGAAAAACAAAGCATACTGGTCTCCATGGCTAATTTCAACACCCATGACAACTGTACAGAATGTGAATTTTTATATAACTGACCGATTTACATTTTATTAAGGCTTAAAGTTGTGTATTTTTAAGGGTGAGATGCATTGAGTGACAGGCTGTCTGCCCATAGTGTCCTCGGGTTCTCAGTCAGATCCACCCTTTGCTCCTCCGCAGCTCCACCCTCTTGCCCCTTAGTCCAAAAAAACAAGATTGGCAACCATGGAAATGCTGAACTTGAAGCTTCAAAAACAGCAGTCCACAAACCAATTGGTGATGTCATGGTAGCTACATGCAGTACTTTTACAGTCTACGGTCATAACAGACACAGTGGGAGCGTGACTTTCTCTGCTCAGAGCACCATCATGATATCATATCTATACGAGCAAATAGTTGTTTGCTGCTTTATTAATACTCTGAATATTGTATACAGGACCTTTAGGACAATTTAAGAAGCCAAGGAACTAAACATTCGCTGGTGGCTCCCGCACCATGAATGTGAATATTTGCTTGTTTTCTTAAAAGTTTAAGTAAATTGAATGTCTTTTGGAGCTGGACTATTTGTGTAGCAAAAGAAACATTACTGATATGTAATTTGATAACTTTGGCTATGATAATTTTCTGAATATTCAAACATTAGCTTAATTTTGTCTCTCTCTTATGAAGACAGACAAAACAAAATGTGGTTCAAGAGAAACAGACATGATTTTCTGGAGTCCCGACATCATTGTGAAGCTGCCAAGCAACCAGCTGAGACCTCAGGAAGTCAATGTGCCTGCCCAAGAATAGTCCAACACATATCTGTGTGTGAAAACAACAGTGTTTTTGCATGTAAGCTTTGTATAAAACAAATGAAATATAACCTGATAAATAATGAACGTTAGAAGAGTAAAGTAGACACGTTTTGTAAGCTAAGCTAATCAGCTGCTGGCTCCTGCTTTATATTCATGGTACAAACATTAGAGTGATATCCATCTTCTCATCTAACTTTTGGCGAGACAGGGAATGAAAAATGGAAACAGTCTGGTGGGAGTGGAAAAAAGCACAAGGCTGAAGAAAGCTCATATAGATTATAATTTACTTTAAACCCCCTGCATCCATTTTTTGCCCTCTCATTTACTCTCAAGTAATTTTAAGGTTGGAAAAAATCCTCTCTACATGCTGACAGCATCTCATATATTGAGTCTGTTGCAAAACAAGCATTAAAAACAGAAAATGACCAGAGTCAACAATCTGGATGGTCACTAAATTCCCCATACCTTGCACCTATGGGGAACTTACTGGGGTATACGGTATGAGACAGTATCACTGTGTGGCACTAATTCCCCAACCCCCTGCAACTGCCTAGTTTCCCCAAGCTTTTTTAGAGTTACAGTATTATGAATACACAATAGAAACTCACAAAATGTCAAAGACAAGTCAGTTTTTACACCGATATTCTTTATGAAACAGAAGTACAAACATATACTTTGTGAATCCAAATTCCATTCAAACTCCACAGAAAGTAACTAAATCTCACCAAAACCATCTTGATTAGTCCTGTTAACTGTTTAGTTAGTAAATCCACTGTTCCAACAATCACCAACTCAGGTTTGGCTGAAATAAAATTCTTAATCCACGGAGTTAGATGTAAAAAAAAATGCTGTTATCACCGCTGTCTCTATCGATTGTTACTGGCCGGCTGTTTACAGTCCTATCATATTATCCCCAACCCCACCAGTAGAGACTGGAGACTGACCTGTGGTGGTGGAGCAACTTTACTTTACTTTTGACTGACATTGAAAAATACTTTCCGGATTTTTAAATACCCTGATATACCATAATACCGTGGTACCGCCCAGGCCTGTAGTATCAAGTGTATGCAAGCTGCAAATCATGATCTTGTCCCTGTTTCCATGTGTTTGTAAAACAAATGATGGTACTTTTTTCCCACAGTGGCTTATCTGGAAAATTAAGAATGATTTTGCATAAAATGATACAAAATGATAATATTCCACATCAGCATCCAGCCAGCCACAACTCTATTCCCTTTAAATGATGAATTCAACAATAAGTGGCTATATATATTTCTCATGCTTATCAGCATTTATTTCAGAGCTCAAAATGTTTCATTGTTTGCCAGCGAGAGACAGGTTTGCATAACTCTTATATCATTATGGCAGCGTCTTGACAAAAGGGGGTGGGCATCTGAAGAAACAGAGCAGAATTAAGGGGCAAGTGAAGGAGAGCCAGGCAGACAGGCAAACCCTTTCTGCAAGCCATCACTGCTAAGCGACCCAGACGGAGAATCTGTCATGTTGGATGCCAATGCTAACTAAATGCTGAGGTATATGACATTCCTTCCTCCCACTCAGTTATCTGTCTGTGAGTGTGTGTGTGTGTGTGTGTGGGCTGGTGATAGGGCAGAGGCAGGCTCGATGTATGTTATATAAGCAATAATTAGGTTAATGTATTGACCGTATTGATATGCACCGAGTTGACATCTGTACAGCATTGCCCTAACAACAGATAATGGATGCTTATCAGCCTGTGTCAATGGTCTCATGTTCAGGAGATGAAACCAGATGGTGAGGAATGCCAGTTGATGGCAATTAGTGCAAACTGGGGCATGTGTGCAGAAAGTACGCAGAAAAAACACGCTTGTTTTCATCACCCTTTCGAGATGAAACCTCTCAAAACTATACAAGCACATATGGGGAGTGACAGTGGTGTGTGTTAAACTCCATGAAAAACACCATATGCAAGGGCCGGCCCTCTTCCCCCTTGAAGGCTGGGGCTCCAATAGAGTTCACAGCTGGAAAACGGTGGAAGTGAGAATCTACTGTCTCCATTCATGGCTCCTCTCCCGCTCCTCAGCTGTGCCATTTTCAATCAATAGCATTTAGGAAATCGGCGTCTACCCTGCAGTTTGAAATGAAAGGCCTCTTTTGTTGTGAAGCCCATAGTGTGTATAATGATCTCACGCTGAAGAAACATGCACGTTTTTCAGAGGCGTTTTTTCCCCTCCATTGCAGAAAATTACATAATATGTTCATGCACAAAGTAAAACCTGAATAGCTTTAGAGGAAAAATGCTGCATTCACAGACAAGGTAGGAATTAAGGTGATGCCTACCTATCTCCTGGCGTGCTGTAGATGAAAAGCAATGTGTTTTAGCAGCAGCAGTGTGGCACAAGACTTGCATGTGAATAAGATCATCTCATTCCCCCTCTGGCTCCAGGTGTTTACTGGGACCACTAATTTCCATCTGCATATATGCTTACCTCCTCCTCCTCCTCCTCCTCCTCCTCCTCCTCCTACATCTCCCACTCCCCATTCTTCATCTCACGTGCCAGTGCCTGGAGCACAACGAGAACGCAAGAATGACTTTGATTTGACCACGGAGAAGTCAACTTCTTTATTATGTTTCCTCAAAGCAATATACTCCTCCAATATATCACTGCTCCACCGATGAAGATAAATTATGCTGTCAGTAATGGATTTTATTGTGGCACTGATGACAAAATATGAAGGTATAGTTGCAGTGCACATTATGCAAGTTTCAGAAAAGTTATCACATTCTTTACTGAGAGAATAATTTATATAAAACATCATGTATAGCTTAGACACAATAACACCACAAATAAAGCCAAAGCGTAGGCCGACTCATCTATAGTGGAAGAGGGAGGTCTCGACTGTCTGGTTAGCTACAGATGCAGCTAATGTTATAGCCTATGTGAAAACAGTTACTGTGAACAGAACTGTAAACAGTTTCGCATAGAAAATAATACCACTTGGATTAAGTCTTGTTGTAATGTACAGAAGGTAAATGTGTGTGTGTGTGTGTGTGTTTTTAATACTGTGCAAATTTGATTTAGTTTCTAAAAGTTATGATGCCAATTGAGAATAGTGCATTAGCATGATAGCATGCTAGTGACAGCAGTAGCCTATAGCTTTATGTGTGGTAGCCATATTGTCTATGGTGGTAGAAGTTCACATTAGTGGTAGTGTCTGTGATGTAGCTAAACCTAAAACTTAAACTGTCTCTGTGTAATAAAGTGTATGAGGTTTTGGTTGATTAGGGACTGAGGAGACATGTACTCCTTGGACCCTGTAGATGTCTCGAGCCAGTGACAGCTTCATTCATAACTGTTAACACCAGCCAGATCACGGTGTTGGATGTTAGCCTGAAATCACCTCACAGCCTTTCCCTAACACTCCACGTCCTCCATCTCCCCCCGTCGTTCAGGTAACATCCTATGGACTTGTGAGTAAAAACTGATGTGAGGTGAAGCAGCAATTTGTTTTAGCTTTAACTAGAGCTCTTTTCTTTGTTTCTTTCTTTGTTAGCACCTTTTTCCAGTTGCAGTGAGTTTGCTTGTGGTAATATGATAGTGAGCTGCCAGAGCTAATTCATAGGGTCATTCTTAGGAAATGTATTTATTTTATTTTATTTATTTATTATTATTATTAAAGTAGTCACATAGCAGAAGTGTGTTAATGAGGCTAGTTCAGGTTAAGTGAAAGAGAGAAAAGTTCTAACGTGTCATATTAATAAATATGACTAAGTTTGTTGTTTGCAAGCAAGTAGTTCTTTGGTAAACTTAGGCTACTCTGTATAGTTAAGTTTTGTTTGTTTTTACTCTGCGTTGATGCAGAGGCATTTCCTGGGCTTGAGAACATCCAGGGCTTAGTGCAAACCTCTGGATGGGGATCCTCCTCGGGGAAAAAAATTTAGATAAACAAACTCTCTTTTGATGCTTTTTTTATGCACTCTGACACTCTATTTACAATCAAAATACATGACTTAATCATTGTAAAAAAAACTGTAATGTGTACCACAAAAAGGGCCGTTTATCCTGCTCTCCAGATTACTTGTGGATTGTGACGTTCAGAAATATTTATAGTTTTTAGTAATCATTATTGTGTAGAAACAGAATTCTTTACCCCTATCTTTTAAACATTATTTGACTAGAGGTGGCAAAATAGTTATATGTATTTATGCAAACAGTGGTGGAAAGGAAGTAGGTAAATTAACTTGAGCACTGTAGCCTACTTAAGTACAATTTTGAGGTACTCGTACATGAGTATTTCCATTTTCTAGTCCTTTGTACTTCTGTCCCGCTATGACTCACAGAGAAATATTGTACCTTTAACTCCAGTGCATCCACTTCCAGCGTAGTGTATTTCAACTCTTTCCAATTTGTTTTACATTTATGCATTTTTAGCCATGGTTTACAATTCATTTCAGCTTTCAGCATTCACAGCACTTTCTGCAGGAAATTCATTTTCTAGTTCTATTATAGCATTCTCATTTCTAAAACAAAAAACCTACCCATCTAGAATATTTGTTGCTCTCGGTGTCGTCTTGAACATCCTTCTCAATTCATTGTCTGTTAGTAGCTCCAGACCTTATTTTCTATGACATCACAAATATGAGTTTTAGCACTCTAGCTTTTGGATTTCGGAGAGAGTTGTTCATTTTTACGAATATTTGTAGACTATCCCAGACCAGAGGAATTACATATGAATTTTTAATATGGACATACTTCCCTTTTAACGGTTATACGTGTAAGGCATCCAATGTTGTTGTAATAAAAACAGTATTTCCCACTGAAATGTGGAGAAGTTAAGGTATAATGTCTCAAAATAGAAAAATCAAGTAAACATCCTTAAAAATACTTAAGATTTATTGTGTTGCATTATTTTCACTTCTGCTTTGCCATAATTTACCATATACATTATTTTAATTAGCGTAGCAGAGCTCAGTCTGCAGCTTAGTTTGCTTGCTGTATTTAAATTGTGCATCATGGCATGATGATTATTAACTGACTTTTTTCTAAATCTAACGTCGCCATCTGCTGTTTGACTAAAGTAACCGCTCCATTCTGGAGTTGTGAGTCCTCAGTTGTAATTGCTCCTACTGTACATAGAGGGAGAGAAGGTGTATAGATGCAGGGATCAAAACACATCAGCACAAAGTCACTCCCAGTGCTCTTCCACAAAATGTATGTAATGAGCATTTATCACAGCTGACCACATATAAACTAATTCACGGTATTTTCTTGTGGGCAGAAGCAGTAACTGATTTCACCAACACACTAATGATGCAAAAACTACCTTGGCATGATCTTAATAATGGAGTCCTGCAGTGAAAAAAACATGTTTTGGCAACTGTATTAGAGCCAAAACAGCTGTATTACAACTGTATTAAGATGCATCATATTTAGCTGTATTATGGGGGGCAAAATGTTTACAGAACGAAAAGCAGCTTTTTTTTAAAGACAACATACTGTTATATCAGTCATTATAATCCATATAATATACAACATAATCACCACGGTGCTACATCACATCTTCCTTGTTGAACAACACAGTTTACATTATTCTTGAATAAATCCAAAATGTAGTCCATATACATTCTGATAAAATCAGTTAGTATTTAAAATAAATTAATTATGTTTCAATGCTTCATTGAGCTGTTTTAAATATGAATTTTTGTTTTTACTCGAGACAGACAATAAAGAATCAATCATCATAAAATATACATGAAATATGAATATATTGATAGATTAACCCTCTTGTGCTATATGGTGACATAAAGGTTATCAGGTATCAGACACAGAGATTTTATATTTTTCAAGTCGTTTTCAAGATAATTTTAGCCAGAAACTGAACTTAAACTAAAACTTATCTATGCTCTCTTCAAAGCCAATAGTCTGATAACGATAGTGAAGTATGTAAACAGTTAGTATAGACTTAGTAATTGCACACATTGGAAATACTAGAAAATGCACTTAAAAGTACCTGAGAAAATGAACTTAGTTTTTCCACTACTGTGGTGGTCACTGTTTTATGGATTTGGGAATCAATAAAATGCATTTGTTTTGTGAAGTTCAATCATTCTTTATTCATCCACAGTCGCTCACCACACTGTTATCATCATTATGGTCAGCCGCACCCAGGGCAAAGAAGCTAAACTGAAATCCCGTCAGCCATAATTGGATTCATTAAAGTCTTTAAATTATCTCTTAACAAATGAATCAATGCCATTTTCTCTATTTGCAGTTCTCTTTGTGTAAAAGTGTGTCTACAAACTTTCACTAATGTAATTAAGGCAACCAAGACAATGAAATGCACATTTTTAATCACACTTTTTGTTTTGGCTCATCAAAACTTCAGTTCGGTTCCAGTTATCACTAATTAAAGTGCATTTGTATTCATGTGGAAAATCTAATTAAATACAGAGAGCTACACGCTCCGCTTCTAATCAGCTGAGGTCATTTGTTGCTGCAGTTTTTGATAAAAATGTTGCACCAATGTTCAGCAATCATGCTGAGCAAAATCCATTATAAAAGCACAGGGAAACTCCTTCAAGTCTTCTACTTTAATTTTTGAGATGAATCTTGTTCATTCTTACTGTAGTCATTTAATATATTATCTTTACAACAAAACTATATATATATATAGTTTTTACATTTAGCACTGTTTTTGTCATTAGCTTTGCAGTTACATTAAAGGTCTAATGTGTAGGATTTAGGGGCATCTATTATCAGAAATGTATGTCACAGAAGAGATTGGTGTAAATAGCGTAAAATAATGTATGAAAGATGAAAAATATTTGCTTCATTTTCAGGGTCCTGGTGTTGTGCATGCTAGTTCACTGTCACGCTGTTACAAATTATTGAGGCAGCAAAATTAAGCAGAGCCACTGATAATGTTCTCATCAGAACCACCACAAACCCACATATAACATCATATAAATAATTGTTACATAGCATCTCATCAATCTATTTTAACATAGTAAATATAGCTAGTCCAAAATTATTTTAACTCTTATTATTATATTTTAATTTTAGACCGATGACTGAGAAGTGTAGTACCTGTTTTTTTGTGACCTACCACTGGGGAGCAGCAAACCGCCTCTATTCAGCGCGCAGAACTCATGAACTGCAAAGTTCAAACTGCAGCCGAGATGCGTCAAGCTCGCACGAGACACTCGAGATTTTTACTCGAGACGGTTATGACCTTAAAAATAAAAACCAGAATTTCTCCCTTGATATACAATGTTGAGTAAAATTATGCCATTAATTCCGAAAAAAAACCCTTCACTTTACTAATTTCCCCCAAGCATTTTAATAACGCCAAAAGTGTGATTAATGTAGGCCTACTCTCTATTTTTAAGGTGAAATGGAGAAATAACTTCTCACTTCTCAAAATTCTGACCGCTTACTTTTACTTTCAATACCTAATTGCATTTAATTTCATAAAATGACTTTTGATACCTAAGTAGGCTACAGTAAATATCAGATACCTTTAGACATGTGCTCCATAATATTGTAACAGGTGACTTTAACTCATACCAAAGTCATTTTCTATTAAGATATAGGTACTTTCAGGTACTTCATCCACTGCTGCCTCCGCACAGGGACCAGTGTCTGTACAACGAAGGGAACAAAACTCAGAGCAAAGTGAGGCTCTTATTTTGAAATGTAACCGGATGTGGTGTGTGCGCTTCTGCGTCTCCTGAGCAGCAGGCTGTCAGTCGCAGTTTACGAGTCTCCACTTTGCTCGCACCATCCAGGCGGGTAGCTATGTGACAGAGTGGCTGCTGCTTTCTCCCGGACCCCCCGCGTCTCGGTCTCCCCCGTCCGCTCAGGATGGACCAGAGGAGGACTGAACCGGACCTCCACACCTGTATCAACCCGGTGTCGCTGTACGGGGAATTCACGGTCACCGGTAACCGAAAAGTCAGGTGTGCCGTGAGCTTGACCGAGAAGGACCTCATCGTCCAGAGGCTCACCTCGGCACCTGTCGGGCGGAACAAGGTGGTGCTCAGCCTGAGGGACTGCATCGGTTGCCGGGCTTACCGGGGAGTTGACAACGCGGACCCGGCAGCGTACTTGTCAGCCTACTTCTACCCGCTCAGACGCCGCTGGATGAGTTCCGGGGTCTCGCGGCAGAGAGCGGAGCAGTGCTTTCGTCTCGCCGCCCTCCAGGACCCACGCGCTAACCTGGAGGAAGCGGAGAAGTGGGCTCGCGCTGTCCGAGAACGTTCTGCACGGCAACGGTTCTCACGAGACGGTGAGTGTTCGTTAGCAACTAAAGAGAAAAGTTTACGGCCAGGACTGCGAACAGGTACATTTGAAACGATGTGTCCCCAGGCGACAGGGATTAGGCACATTTCAGTACATGTTTATTATGTGAAACATAAGTTCAGTGTGCTGTGGTAGCCCGTTGACCCCCAGTTTCCCCCACTCTCTGTGCTTTGTATTATGTCGTAGTTTGAAAGTCATGTAATTTGTGACATCAGGTAAAGTTGGACAAATGAGGTTATACGTCTCGGGCTTTTTAAATACTAGCAGCCAGTCACCGCACGTGTTCTTGAAGTGTTGCTACAAATGTGCTTTACATGAAACAGTCAGTTTTATTGTTTGAAATAACAATTATGAGCAGAGCAAAGAGTTTAAAAAATGACTGGTCCAAGAACTTGCAAGAAAAGCCATGTGGCATGTTAGTTTGCTCATGAGCTGAAACAATATGGGTATGACAACAAAGATTGTTGTAGCATGTTGCTTTTCATCAAGTGTCAAACTTATGATAAAATCTTTTCACATATTTTTTTATGGGAAAGGGTATTGAGTGAGTAATGCATTCAGGTATAATGGGACCAAAACTGTAGCTTAAATGGGACATTTTTCTAAAGTGAAAACTGCGTCTTTTTAGCCTACCAGGAGTCATAAAACTATGACTTTTGCAACTGAGTGCCACTCTTTAATATTACAGACATTTTTAGTATTTTTGTGACCAAGAAAATATTAAATATTATGCTCTTAGTCCATGTTGACCACAATAGTCAAGAGTTAGCCATACTTTTTAAACACACATGCATGTCCATTGTATACAATACGGCACCAAGGGAAACGGTCAACAAAAGAACAGGGAAAGCATGGCAGACAAATTGGACCGTCTTTTTAAATAAATAGCCACACTTTACATTGTGATTTAATGAATTAATGATTGAACTGATAAATGGATTTTACCAATTAAAAAAACAAACAAATACGATTGTTGCATTTTACCTTACCAGCTGTCCCATTTTACCCAAACATGTCACCGGAGTGAGGAGGGGGCTCTTGATGTGTTTGAAGGTCCAAAGTTTCTAAACTTTATTTACTCTACTTAATAACATATTCCAACATAGAACATAGAAATGTTGCAGAGAACCATAACCAGCTATAAAAGTAACACTTCAGGTAGTTGTAAGTGGTTTTCTTGGTAATCTACCAAAAAGTGTCTCAAATTACCCAACTTAACACGACACCTACTGTATTAATCAGTAAGTGGATTGTGTTTGCTTACTAAAAATGCACTAAAAGAACACAGTGTTTACTGAAATAATAGAACACATCTTAATTTAGGGCCCTTCTGCATCATGGGGCCTAAGATTAGGTCAGTTTGTGTTGTTTTAAAGGTCCAAGTCCCCCCCGAGTCATTTTACTATAACAAGCTGAAGGGATGTTTAGTCTGACTTCACTACCAACTCCAAAATTAATACCACAACTGATAAACAGTGTAGTAAGTTGGCTATTGATTATTTTGATTTTATTGATTCGTCTGCTTATTTTTTCAGTCAAACATATGTTAAGTCTACAAAATGTCAGCAAATAGTGAAAGGTTTTTAGTTTACTGTCAAAAGTAAGACAAGCTGCAAATCCTCACACGAGAAGCTGGAACATTTTAGAATTAGGGGTTTGAAGTTACAATAAAATATTATGGCAATATAAAAAGTTTTGCGATGTTGAGATAACATATATATCAGTACAATATATGATATCAATATTACCTTTTTTTTCAACTGCAAATTGTGTCCCCCAAAGTAAAATTTTGCCAACATCATTTTATTTTAGAAGATAATGGTTTCAGTCTGTTCATCTCACTTTAATAACTTTTATGTCAGCAAAATGTAAACAGCGGACTGAAAAATGATAGTTGATTTTATTATTCTAGTGAGTTCCCAAAATTTTTAATTTGTATTTGCAATATTAATAATTTACATGATAACAATGTCGATACTTGGTACCTGTGTATTGACACAATATTCAGTGTTTCCCACAGAATCAGAATCTATGTGAGGCAGTAGTTGACGATGGGTGGAGGGGATTTTCTTATTTTTTTAATCATTCTGTGCTGCCTAAATTCAGGCGTCTTTGCAGGTTCAACAGTTCGCTCAACACTCCATTCAGTGTGGTGTGGTGAATGACAAATGGTATATATAGTTCTGTAGCGCTAGGAAACAACGAATGAATCAAAAATATCACGATACTATGCTGTGTTGATTTCTCACCCCCACCCCTAATAAAAGTGCTTGGTGCTTTGCTTGAAAAAAAGGCTTAAATGATTAGACAATTATCAAAATAGTTGTCGATGACCTGGCGATTGATTTATAGATTAATCCTTCCAGCCCTGCTGTTTCCTTAGTTACTTGAGTGAAATGACCTCCATGACCAGTAGAGGAGAGGTCTCCCTCATGATTAAATGACCGATTTACTAAGCACGTTTTGGAAAGTTACCTGTACAAATACTGCAGCCATACTAACGACATGTGTCTAAACTGTGCAGTCTGATGCTATACTACTCTATAAATGTGATTCTAATGATCCTATGAGATTAGGAGTTATACTGCAGGACACAACAACTTTTGAGTACTGCATGTTTATGTAGCCTTATTGCATGAGTGACTAATAGTGATAAAATGAAAGGTAGAAATACTGTTGAGTTTCCATCAGAATGCTACAGTCATTGTTTTTAAAGACAACATTATCTCCCGTCATTTTCTGGACAGAGTAGTACTAACCTTTGTCTTTTATCAGTTACAATAAACCAAGAAAATCTAGGAAATTGTGACCATGTCACTTACAATATTTAATAATTTTAACTTTATTTATGGGCTCAGATTTTATGGCTTGATGATCGTTTGGGGTTTATTCTCATATTAGTTTCCCCTATAGCTACTTACATAGCTATTCGCATTCTTTGCTTATTTTCCGTACAGATCTGGTTTCTTACCTCTTCAACAACTTTGTGTAAAATCTATTATTTCCGTTCCCTTAATTCCTTAAATGAATAAAACAACAGGACTGGTTTAGTACCGAGTCACATTTCAGTAACAGAATCCAGACAAACACTTTTGATATAAAATACACATAGCATTACTGCTGTTGAGTTCACATCATGTCAAAACATGTCATGAGGTTAATCCTGTATAGAACCGGATTCTTCTATCTTATTTTTTACAGGATATCATCACCTTTAACCTACTTCTTATATGAATAAAACAATAGGAGTGGTGTGGTATGGAGAATCACATTACAGTAATTCCAGCTTCCAAACAAGTCGTTTTATCATAAAACACACCTGAGAAACATGAGGTGATATTACTGCTATTGAGTTCATGTACTGCCAAGAGGTATAACTACTCCAGTGGGAAACGGTCTCTAATTGGAGATTTCTAAAGATAAGTTATCTCATTATTTGTCCTCTTGCTGCCCCAGCTTCACGAAGAAAAACATAAAATGCCATTTTTTTGCCTCACAAAAACTTTTCCCTCTGCACAGCCGTGGTATCACTGGCACTCTGTGACCCAGATAGCATTCCCCCATTTGCACAAATGTATTTTTAACGAGACAAAATATGCTGCAATTCTATACAGCCTGTCATTGTCAGAAGAGGAAAGAGCAGACTGTGAGAGACTGAAAAGACAGTATTATTTGCTTAGAAACATATTGTGAGTCAGTACACTGCCCCGATAACCTGAGACAGTGACTCGGCGAGTTTTCTATCTTGGGACAGAGAACCAAACACAAATGTCTCCATTGCTTCACCTGCTCTGTAGTCATGTAATACATCTCTGCTGTACCACCACCCACTGTATCCAGACTTTAAAACCCAGTCCTTTGCTTTGAAAACACCTATTGTGTCTGGAGCCATTTTTGCAGGCAAGATTTTATCTTTCGCATGTAAGAATTTAATTTAATCCCAGTGGAAGTGTAACATTTGAAACTAGAGCTGAAACAATTGACTGTTCAGTCAGCTTAGTTACTGATGCTACACCTGCCAGGCTTTCCATTTTCACAAGGCACATACACAGTTTGAAATGGAGGATTTATGACTCAAAACGCAATATAACTTTGAAACAGTGTGTCCTTCATTTCTCACATAATTAAACAAAAGCAGGCTTTTCATATCTAGCCGACAGTCGATTATTTTGTCAGTTGAATAGACGACTGTTGCCAGCAGATTTTAACAGATGTAGCTAGGTGGCTGATTTAAATCAACTTAGTTAGTTGTTTAAAACTTAACATGACCTCTTAAAGTTGCTGGGCGACCAATCAAAGCAAGGCGGTAATTAATGGACCAGGACAGCATAATGACAATAAGCCACCTGTTTAGGATGCAGTAACATTACCACAATAGCTAAAAAAAAGAATACTGTATACTGTTAAACAATACTATTTGCCATGCTTCTTTGGTATTTGTAATATACAAGTTTCCTTTGGTATTTCTGGCACTTGAATTTTGGGGGGCATCCTTGCAATTTTGTAACTTGTTAACTTATCTGTAAACCTCTCATGTGCTCTCCAGTTGTTCCAGTTAAATAAGTGCTAGACTGGTGAGACTGTGACTTAGATCAGAGCCTGAATCACAAAACTGTCACTAAGTTTAAATACCCTTGTAATCCAGTAAATAAAAATAATAATGTTGATGCATGATGAACAATGTCAGATAACTATTTCTTAATTTAGTTGATTTTTGGTGTAATGCAAATTATATAAAGAAACAGCATTCAGTTATCGATAGCCTATTGAGTCGATTACCATGGCAACAAAGGAGGCAAGTTTCAAAATGTTCGTGTCAGCCCTTGGGCTAACTGTTACCATCACATGACTGACATTACTTTATAGTTATCAATGTGATTAACAACGAAGTTTAGCAGTTTTTGAGTCGGTGTGAGTTTGTGTGGGCCAGTAAACTGCGTTCTGGTGTTGGCTGTTATCAGCTGCTACTGTGCTAGCTTCTGCTAACCGGGCAGAAGTTGAACTGACTGTGCAAAAAGTTGTTAAGCATGTTTCTGCAGACTTATGGCCTGTTTCCCTATTATTTGATTAGCTGAGTAGGTTAATTGGCAGATTATTTCACAATGCAAAACTCATTACTTGCTGTCCTGTTAAAAACCTGTAAGTGTCTGAAAGTGTCAAAATCTGTGTTGTGACCTTAGAAACAGCGTGGAGGATACAGAGTCAAACATAAACAGAATTCCTAAACAAAAATATGGGCTGTAAATATTCCTATTGCTGAGCTGCCTGCCGAACTGAGCATTTTTGTGGTCAGTAGCGTTAATTTCAAACCTTGTTCAGGCTGCAGGGGTCTTTTGTATCTCTGGAATGTGACGACAGAATTCCTGTCTAAAAAGCATTCTACAGTAAGTCATTCATTACGCCAGTGGCCTTGTGAACCGTACTAAATCATGTTCAGGAGCTCCACATCCAAACCATTAGTCTAAATGAGGTCAGTGCTGCCTGTCTCCATCGGTGTTGGTGCATGTGTCATTGGCCTCACTTTTGGTGTCCTCACAGAGTTTTACAAAGAGCATATATTTTCCCCAGATCCATTTACCTCTGACAGGTACTGTAGATAGTGTTATTCCAAAAAGGCCAACTCCCTTCTTCTCAAATTTTCCATCAATATTTCTCCTTTTTTGCACAAATGGAATAATGTTCAAATATGAACAGGTGTTGGGTATGTTTACACATGCTCAGGTTGCCCAGCGTTGCTTCCTTGCACTCATAGGTGATACTGTCAAACTGTATGGTAAAGAAATTGAGGACTGCGCTTAATTTTTCTCTGCATCAAAAGTAGTTTGCATGACAATGAAGATTTCCCCAGGTATCTATTGAGACAATAAGCTGTCGGCTGGCTCTGGGGCGCCGTTGGGCCGCCTTTGTTGTTTGAGGCAGTCGGTGAGAGAGCTGTCTGGAAAATTTTGAAGCACTGCTGTCAAGCTGTATTCAGAGCTGACTGATTAATGGAGATGGGCACTGATAAGATTGTATTGAAACCAATAACATTATCGGCTCTGCTTATCGGTCCGTTTCTTTAGCGATTCACTTATTGATTCCAGATCAATCTTCAGTGTTCAGGGTCAACACAACTGTTCTATTATCTCTGAGTGTTAACACAGTGTAGATGAAATGACAAAATATTTGAACAGCGTTTGTTTTCTTTTAGGTTTTTTTTTTTTAGTCAAATAAGAAGTCTTCTATGTCTTCCTGCATGGCACTGATGTTATGTCGTAGGATAATTATCCTCAGGGAAAAACATTTTAAAATGCACAGCAGTTCTTGTCTTTAAGCCCATGTTGCGTAGAAAGATGTTTCAGCATATTGCTGATATTTCCAGCCTCACTTGAAATGATCGTTTCACTGACATTACAAGCAGCACTGTTGTCATATTTCTCTGTCCGCCATGACTCCTTCTTGTTGCAAGTTTTCAGCAGCTGAGAAGCACAAGTTTAACATCATTGTTTTGCAATGCAAAGCTGTCGGAAAAACATACCAGTGTCCAGGGTTTCCAGGATCATTGAAAACCTGAAAGAGTCATGGACTTTAACAATCACATTTCTCAGGCCTGGACAAGTCATGGAATTTGTAAAAATAAAAAAAAATAAAAAAATTACTAAACATTTTGGAAAAGTCATGGAATTTTGTAGTGCAACGAACAGGTAACAGTAATCTTCCATGGATAACCCTCCACGTAATGTTACATTACACCAAATCTCTTTTCTGTAGTTGTCACAGTATCATAGCTCTAATATTTGTCTGAGTGACATTTTGTTTGTACCATCATTGTACCATTTGTTTGTACCATCATGTCGTTTCTCCATTCTCTCCTCGCCTTCTGTCTCTTCCTTCACAAATGCCTGCAAGCTGAAATTATGTGTGAAAAGATTTTGAATCTGAGATGTTTGAAAAGTGCCGGGCAAGAAAAAAATATATACTTGTAATTGAAAAGTCATGGAAAAGTTTTAAAACATTGTCCTTGAAATTGCGTGGAGACCTCAGGGGTCTGTGATAGGAATTGATTAGCTTGGAGGATCAGAAAATTTGGAACAAGTTGTCATCCCTACTGATTAATCAGTGTGAATGTCATTTACTTGTTTGTTTGCTTTGTCTTCCTTGAATGATTTTAGTTCATTGGATTATAGACACGTGATTTCCTCACTGTAGGAGGAAGTGCAGAATAAACTTGCTTGTCACGGTCAGCCTGCTGTTGGCCCTAGTCTTTGTGATGTAATATGAGGTGACATGAGGTGACACAAGCATCAGTCTTGGCTGGCACTGCTTCTCTGTATATCACAGCCCTAATGATCCTCATATATTTCATCCCTGCTCTGACAATCACAACTGACAGTTCAGATGCATTGCCAAGTGTCTCTTAAATAGTATCGATCCCATGTTGTCAATAAATGGATTGAGTTCAGCTGTGGACAGCATTATCATCATAATGAGTCAGGTGATGGCAGCAGGCAGAGGGGTTACTAGCATTGATTGAATCCATCACTCTGAGTTGTCATCTGGCTTGGCTTCTGATGTCCAATGACAGTGACATACAACATTACCAGCTCATGTGAACTAATTCACCCGGGTTAACTAGAATGTATTTGCTCAATCACACAACACTGTCACTGTCAGCACTGTGGTCTTTTAATTTTTTAGGAAACTATAGGTCAAACAGTAAGAAATTTGAACATGTAGCTCTGGGGATATTACCAGATCAATTACAAACCATGCTGCTGCTTAGTAAGCTGCCTCAAAGGTTAATAACTCCAGTAACAGTATGATGGGCATTAGTGTAACTATGAATTTGAATGCATTTAAAAGGGCTCTGTAACTGATAGTGAAATTAGGTCTGTTCTGGATATGCCAATAACTGCGCCAGGGGGAAGAACTTTGTCATCATGACTTGCACTAATGCACCATAACTGAATAAGGCTATTAGTAAAAGTGTGAAACCATGGAAACGGCAGTGATGGAGAGTCAAATAAGAAGCACCTTATTCAGCAGTCTCAGGGGGGACCATTGTTGCTCCTTTTAGCAGCAAAATCCAGGCCTCTCTCAGCCAGTCAATGCTATTACTAATACAGTACCTCTGGCTGAGACTGAGTTGAAGCTGGGACAATTGTTTGGAAGCTTTGTTACATGCAGTTTCATACAAGTAAAAAGAAGAGGGATATGTTAAATGATGTGATCCTTTTCCCCCTATTTTGACAAACTTGACATGCTGTTCATCTTTGGAACTTGCTGTGGAAGAAGTGGGACGACAAGTTTTTGTTAACAGATTCAGTAGTTCAAATTATTTGCTGAATGCTGAGTGGTTGTAATGCGCCGAGGATGGAAGAAGAAGAGGAAGAGTTGTTTTCAAAAATGCAAATAATTTATGGTTCCAGCCTCTTAAATGTGTGAACTTACTGCTTTATCTTTATCTTAACATAATAGTAAACTGAATGTCTTTGGATTTTGGACTGTTGGTCAAACAAAACGTGGTCTATCATCAAGATATTCATCAGTAGAGTTGATTATGAAAGTAATCATTGCAGATCAGTTCCTTAAAAAGCTTCTGCTTTGAGATTTAATTTCAGTTTTATAAATATATGACCTTAAAAGTCATGTAACAGTCTTAAATGTAAAATTGTTAGGTCTTAATTGCCACTAACATTTTAATTTCACTTCTACATCTTTTATTTTATTTTTTCTTAAATTAACCAGTTTCTGCTGTGAGAAAGTCCACATTTCTGGTTTTACAAATCTTAAATTGTATCGCTGAACCTCATACTGTCTTTAAGTTTGTAGCAAAATGTAGATTAACCTGACTCAAATAACCATTAAACCTACCACTGCATGCGACCACATATATACTGCTTACCTTTATAGTAACCTGCAATGCTTGACTAAGAAAAAGACTATCCAAAAATCTGGTTTTGGTTTAAAAACATCTTTAAAAAGTCTTCAAAAGTATTAAATTTAAGTGTCTGGTTCCTGCAGAGATCTTTTGCAGCAACAAGGTACTGATTTTTAGTCAGTGCAAACCACTTTAGTGGGAAAATCTTATTGAACATTGTCATGAAAATACTAAGTATGAGCTAATTTCTCCATTGCATTTAGGTGTTGGTGTGTTACCATGCTAACCTATTATTTGCAAATACAGTGTGTACAGTATGTTTCCAGTGCTTGAGTTACAGTCTTTTAGTTTCTGGTGGGTGTGAACCAAAACTAAGATGCTGGTTGTGACATTTACGACATATTCTTTTCAAATGTGTAAAGCCAATAAACCACGTGACCGGTCCATCAGGGATCACACCCTTGTGATTAATCAGTCTTGAATGGACAAGAGTGATGAAACTTCCTCATTCTTTTACATCACTGAGTAAAGTTGTCCCTCTTGCCGTTACAGTATAAAGAGAAAAAAAAGGTATTATGTGGTTACAAAATCAGCACAGTCCCATATGTGTTTTTCTTTGGAATATTAGCGGTATGTGTGTGTGTGTGTGTGTGTGTGTGTGTGTGTGTGTGTGTGTGTGTGTGTGTGTGTGTGTGTGTGTGTGTGTGTGTGTGTGTGTGTGTGTGTTGTCAGACAGCAGCAGCAGCAGCAGTCCTTTCCCTGAGGACTCCTCCTCATTTGATCCACGCTGCGATAGAGCTTGACGTGCTGTCCGGACCTCTGATTCAGCATCTCTGGAGCTTTCTCCGGCTCTTGGGGCTCACTGCAGCTCTCTGTCTGTAATGACAGTGTGGTGCCCTCTCTTTCTTACCACAAATCGAAATGATGGAGTGTACGGGTGAAATTTGGCCAGATACACTCCAGTCTAAACCCCATCAAACTTGCTGTTGCAGAATATTTACATCTCAAACTGGAGGATGACTTTCTGTACATGATACCACCAAGCGTAAAAGGCATTTGGTGTTCACCCTGTTTGCTATTCTCAGACACGGCCTCTCGAGTCGCTCTATGATTCGCCGACAACAACAACAACCACTAATTGACCATTGGGCATACAGAGCAGCTGGTTCACCTCAGAGAAAGTCTGTCTTTGCCTGGTAAAAGAACATGTGGTTGTGGGGTTTTTATGGTGGGAAGTCCGTTTCCTCCTCACACAGGCACACATTTTATATGCGTTTAGCTGTTTGGTTTTTACAGTTTGCAGTAATTTTATGTTTTGCTCTCATATCGTATATTTTTATTTGAAACTAATAGCTGCAGGAAGTAAAAGCACAGTTTAACCGAGCTGACATTTCATTTTAAGCTTTACTTTCCATTAAAAAGAAACTTTAACATTAAAGTAGCGGCAGTATCACAGAGTTACTTTCACAAAGTTTGTTTTCAGGCAGCAACCTAAACTTCCTTGCCCTAATCTGACCCTGCAGCCAAAATCTGGGAGAGACAGACAGTGGTTACATCCTCTAACTGTCTCTCTGTCTCACAACATGCATCTCTTTATTATAGTAACAACACAGGAGAAACAACATAGACAAGTGGCTGACAAATAGTGCAGCATGATTTTAATAAAAACCTCAGTGTCGTAAACTCTCTGCCTTTCCTAATATAGATCTACAGCAAGCTAACCACTGCCACCACCTCCTCCTCCTCCTCCTCCTCCTTCCACACCCTTTGTGGTTCTGGCTCAGCAGAAACGTGCTGCGTGCCCGAGAAGCCTCCATGCTTTGATATACAGACAGTGTTACGGACAAGAGTCATTACCTCGCTGCACCTACTGCAGTGAGGTTGGTTAGGTAAACAAGGCTTGTTTTAAAGGTACAGGCTGTGATTCAGCTGTAAGCAGAGGCGTAGTAAAACCAGCGTCACAATACACAGTATCAAAGTCAGAGTACTTGAAAGATATTTAAACACAGCTTTTTAACGCTTTCTGATGCATTTTTCAGATCAGTGAGGTTTTTAAAACACAACCATAAAACCAGGGCTGCAAACATTTTTTTGATGGGATCTGTACCAAACAAGCATGTTCCCTTGCGTCTGGAATATGATTTGTAGTACAAGGCGTCTCTGTAGCACCACAGTCCTTTATTTATAATGGCATGTTGTGACACATATGACCTTTTTCAAGAAATTGCAGCCTCTATGGTTTGGATATTGTACTTGGCCAAATTGTGATTTCAATAATATTTTTTGATTAATTGTGTGGCTGTTAGTAAAATCTGCCCACATTTCTTTATGATCAGATGAGAAACACACAGAAAAATCAAACCAAATCCTCAGTTGTATTTGATTGAACGTGCTAATGAGATGGCACCAATTAGGCTTAGGCAGTATGTAATGTTTCAGACCTTCATACTTTCCTGAAGTTTCATGGGGGTGCATATGACGGTATAAGTTTGCAGCGCTGTGTCTCTTGAATGCCTGTTGCTTATTGTCTGACACCAGGCACCAACTTGTCACAAAAATCTGCCCTAACCTGATTATTGTGGGGGTATATGCCAACCAATGTCCCTGAACACAGAAAATAAGAATAAATGAAAATAAAGGCAGGGGGCAGAGTGCAGAAAAATACACCACCACACCTTTCCAGCGGTCATAAGTGATGATTGAGAGCGATTATTTCTGTATGAGTGTTAAGAAAAAAGGTTTTCAAAATCTTACTTAAGTTAAAGTACCGAAGTATTGCTGGCAGAATGTACTTAAAGTATCAAAAGAGTAAAAGTGCATATTTTGCATAAAAATATGATTTAATTGTTCTACTTTATATTTTGTTAAGCAGTTAAATCTGTAATGATGAGTCATTTGTATTGTGTGTTTATAGGATTGTATGTAAAATCTGCATAGTAATACTACTGCTGCTACTACTTCTACTACTACTCTTACTACCACTTATACTACTAATAATAATAATGATAATAGATAGGACTTATGTAGCGCTTTACCAAGTACTCAAAGATGCTTTCCATAAAATGCAAAAAAGAAAACAAATACAAATACAGAATAAAGAATACAAAATACTGAAAGACATGAAACAGAAGAATAGATACAAATACAAAGAACACAAATACAAAATATAGAGAATATGACAGTTCAGATTTGAGGAGGCGGTGGGAGACGGGTGCTGCAGGCTTTTTTGAAAAGGTGGGTGAGTTCTAGAGGGTTGGAGCAGCAATGGCAAAGGCGCTGTCCCCCAAGGTGCGGTGCTTGGTCCTGGTGATGGGGGTCAGACGGTTGGCATCATGGTAGAGGTAAAAAGAAGGCTATTAAAGAAATACTCAAGAATGTAAGTAAATACAATAATTAAATAAATGAATATATTTACCATAGTTATTATCCAACACACAATATATATATATATATATATATATAAAGTAATAGTCCTTAAACTTTGTAATTTAATGTCAACATATGTATTTTCTAAAAGGTCAAAGGTCTGGAAAACTCAATCAAGTTGCACTGACATTGATAAAAGGAATTTTGCTGCCATAGACTTCTATCTCTTTTTTTTAGTTTGTTACAGTCTTTGTATCTCAGGAAGCCTTATATAAAAAAACATGTAAGGAAGCATATAGTAAATGTAAAAAGTAAACCTCATATAACCACATTAAAACTGCACACATTCTGACACTGTTCATGTGCCTACACTACACTGTTGGCACATTTATTCACAGCAGCAGTGCTGGTCCAGTCCACAGTGACTTGCAGTGAGGTCAGGATCCAAACCTTGAAGCTCCAAATAAAGCGTGCTGCTATTGGAGTATAAGATGACTCGTAGCAGAACTGAACCTCTAATCATGATGGATACACCCAGGACATTGTGTTGTATCTCTAAATTGCTATTATGAGGTTACAGTTGGTATGTTGTTAACTGCAGTAAGAAGCTCACTTTAGATGCTGAATGATCTTGTATTTGCAAAACGAATGTTTTTCAGAATTTCAGCTGGCCAGATTCAGATGCTCCGAGCTAAACATTGTAGCAGATCCAACATAAAACCATCTTCCGATTGTTTAAGTCAGCTTTTGCCACTGGCCAGCGGCTACAACACGTTCTTTTTGTGATCACATTTATTTCAGTTTTGTTTGCTTGGTACTCAACACAAAATTTCTTCCACATACATGAGACTGCAGGAGATACAGACTGACATGTATAAAAGAGTATCTTTTGCTTTTGCCCTTAGCTCGGGACACAGCTAACATTTAGCAGATTGCAATTGGACATATCTGTCATATAACAGGGGGCAGGGAGGGTATAAGCACCAGGTCAAATACATGTTAATCCATTAATCCTTTTAGTGTGGAAACTGGATTCTCTCCTAATGGTTGTTTGTTAAGGCTTAGAGCCCACATCACCACTGAGACAGAAATGTAAGTGCAGTGGGACACAAACCTGTTGGTGGGTACAGCATGTGGGCGGGGGTCCTCTGTCACCATATATTAAGTCTTTTTTAAGTAGAGTGTAATTTTCATGTCTTGCTGTCATTGGTTAACACTCATGCTAATGTGGAATGGTATGTAATTTAATGCTGTTTTTAAGCAATGTCGGCTGAATGGGAGGAACAGGAAACCCTCCTGTTAGTCTGACTTGGGAGTGTTCATGCATTATTCCAAGATTATGCAACCCTTGTAGTCACACCATTTAAATAGTCTAGATTAGATACTTTGCTATGTTCCTTGGAGAGCTTTTTTATAAGCTGCCCTGTGTAAACAAGGTTCTCTTTAGTCTAGATTCAGTGGTAAAGCACATTGTGCGAATCTCTGAGGTCTAACAGATGTGGCAGAGGGCAGAGTCTCTGCAGACAGATACACCACCACACACTTCTAGTTGGTCATAAGTAGGGATAGTCATTTTAAGTGACTTCCATATACAAGTACTCTCATTAAAAGTATTATAGAGTACTCGAGCACTGGAGAAAAAAAAATCTGTTGTAAGAATAGAAATGTAAATCAACCAATGAAGGAAAACAAGTGAAATTTAAAATGAAATTATTGAACAACTAGGCTTCAGATAGCCTAATAAACCCTATATTGAAAGTAAACGTGAAAATATAGCAAATTTTCTGTTGCTGCTGCTTTATACTAACGTCCAAAGGAGTACTCGAGCGAGTACTCACACCCATCCCTCTGCAAAATTTATGATTAAGGGGGATTATTTAAGTATGAGTCTGCACATTGTTTCTTAGGAAAATCCTGCATGGTATATCCTTTAAAGTTAGCACTGGGAAAACACTGATTGACATTTTGCACCGTTTGTGACATTATATGGACCAAACAACTAATCGATCAAATAATCAACAGAACAGCGCCATTTATGGTTTGCTGCAGCCCTAGTAAGAAATTCTTGAGGGGGACATGAACAGTTTTTCTTTTAGTAATTATGGTCTGAGCCATTTGACGTTTTCTACAAATGAAATGTGCTTCCAAAGCAAAACATGTCCTGATGACTCTCCTCTCCCTTTGAAATCCCCAATGACACCAATTGTAGACAGAATGGCATCAGATCAGTCCTATTACATTCCTGCCGGCAGAGTGGTGTTTTGTGGGCCCAGCTGAGTGCGATGAGAGCCACTTTTTAATCAAGATTCCTATTTCACTCTTTAATCTCAGACAGTTAATGCTTCGTCATGCTTCAGTGCTGATGGGGAGCTGATTCAAAGGAAGTTGAATGAGACACCAGTATGACATGGACAGGTCATTACAATGAGTCAGCGTGAGTCATTGAGCAACGATGGCCCTTTTGATGAAATAGTGACCATGCAGGGCCGTTTACATAACGGGGATGCAACGTGCTGAGTCATAGTTGAATCTTACCTTCACTTCATGGAAAAATGTGTGGGCTTAATGGATAGAAATGCTGTACATATAATGCTATTGTATATACATAGATATATACTATATTATGGTGCTGAGAATGGGACAACCTTTTTGTGTAACACTTTCCGCACTCAAGGAGAAGTGAAAGATGTTACATTCAAAGTTTCTAGTTTCATCTCTTTGTCTGCGTAATAAAACTTGACATCCTACTGAATGTACTGAACCAGAGTTGTCAGACAAAGCTGAGAAAGCCGTCTATTCTCAGACCCTATATGCACCCAGATCGCTATTATAGGGAACCTTGCCGGAAAATGTGTTTTTTCCGGCTCCTGGGTTTTTCCCCCTTTCATTTAGGCTGTCATTTCCTATGGCGAATACCTCAGTAGTGATTATTCCATTAAGATCTGGGACAGTTCCCATGCTCTTGGTTTGAAGAGAGCAGATGAGACGTCTGTAATCACAGATCAACTAAATGCAGTTGAGATGCAGAGCGGAGATTTGCTGTTGTGGTGTTGTTTTTCATCTTTTCCGTCTCAGCTGCTGTTTTAGAGGATGAATGACTCACTCAGGTTGGCAGTAGCGTCATCCACTCTGTCACCTCATCCAAGGCAATAATTGATTTTTTTTTCTACAGTTCTGTCGAGGTAGTTACGTCTAAGCTCTTTGTCATAAATTGTAGTTCAGTAAAAAACTGATAAATGATGAGTCGCTGACCTTTACATGTTTATCAGTAGCAACATATATCGTCACTTCACAATTAGGACTACACCCACCCTTATATAAACAAACCACGCACATAATCTGCTGTCATAAGCCACCAATCCCCAATTAAAAATAATAACCGCCATTCTCTTGAAAAACACTGCAGAACGTTCAGCATGGCGGAAAAAGTTTAATTATAGACGGGGGAGGGTTGTAAAATATATTTATGTAGATTCTAGTGAGCCTTATCAGATGCACTGTATGTCACACTTTGGCTCCGTGCCATGCCATCGCTGCAGCTGAGCTAATGGCAGAGGGGGAAACTCTTGGTGTGGATGGACAGATGAGCAGATGGATAAATATTGTCCTCTGGAATGTTTTGAGAAGGGGAGGGGTGGCACACAGGAAGTGGCATGGGGTTAGATTTAGCCAACAAGGTCTGCGTGGGTGTCAGGGCACTAAGACAGCAAGGTCAGGGCGCTCAGTGCCAGCTGTCATGCCGGCTCATTCATGAGGGCGCTGCTGAGGCTTTCCCTCAGGAGTCCAGTCGCAATGATTTGGAGACTCCATAGAAATATTAGTCCTACAGAGAAACTTGCAGCGACTTTATGAATCAAAACGATTCAAGAAATGTGAATGTGTTTTTTGCAGTTAAAGAGTGTGTTTGGGTATTTTTCAGCCTGGATTGAATTGCCCTATGTTTTTGTGTCTTAGTAAGCAAGTAAGTAAGTAATGGGAGTAATGCTTTATGTTTTCGTGTCGTCCATCCGTCGCATTCTCGTGAACGTGATATCTGGAGAACACCTAAAATAACAATCAAATAACAAACAAGCTCTAGTGGACCTAAATTGACAGTGTGAGCATGCTCTGATTGGTTACATGGCAGCCTGTTTCACTGCTGCCAGCTGTTGCTCACCACTGGACCAATATCTAAATTGTTGCTCCCATTAGGCACTTAAGCACAACAACATGGCAAAATAGGGTCCAGGTTGAAAAATATGTCTTTTTAACAGCAGACATTTTGACTTGTCATTATAGGGAAAGCACAGGTGTTTATTAATATCTATGATAGCAGCATTTTACTTAAGGGAGGCCCTGGCGTTGTGCATGTTGGCTCACTGGAATAGCTTACAGGGACACTTAATAAAACTGAGCCATCATTCATGTTATCATTTTCACCTGTGCTTTTCTTACTACGACTAGTCAAAATGCCTGCAGTCAACATAATGAGTTAACCACGATGCGATCAAAGTCAGTACATAACACGTGTTAATTGCTGGCAGACATTCCCGTCTTGAAGAGGCTGTACAGGGTTGTGTTTTAAAGAAAGAGTGATGACCTCTGACCTAAACATATCTGAATGAAATGGGTTTTATAGGTACCTATGAGTCTCCTTTTAACAGACATGCCCACTGTCATTTGGTTCTTAATCAAGACAATCTGGTGAGATTTCCTTTTTAAAATGCAGTATAATGGAATTGAAGACGTGATATACAATGTAGTTGTGATTAACTATTGTAATTCTGTGATTATTCACAATTTAAAAAATGAATCGTTTGACAGCCCTTGTGTACAACAAAGTTGCCCTTTAGAAAATTATACACTGCATTACCTGTTTACCTTCCCGCCTCACTGGAAGACTGATGACTGACTCGGGTCAAACTTGTTACAAAGGTGAACAGAAAGGTGCGTTAATGTGAACATTTTTGTGACCTGTTTCCCTGCATTCCAGGATGCAGGGATCACTGGTTTCTTCTCTGCAAATGAAGAACATTAGGCTAAAACCAAACCTGCCATTTAGGTTTGAAAGCTACTCAGCTATGCCTGTCCCTGCACTTCAGTTGTTCCCGCCCATCCTTACTCATTTATCAGCTGTCAGACTTGTTTGGATGGTTCGCCTCCCTCCCTTCACGCTCACAATGTTTTGATCTTTAAAAAAAAAAAAAAAAAAAAAAATCTCCCTGACTGCAAAACAAAGTGAAAGGAATCTCGCTGCTGGGTTGCTGGCTGCTTTACTTAAACAGTTTGTCTCATGTGTTTGTGTTGACAAGGCGTGACATAGAAAACAGTCTTACCCGAGCATGCCGTCTCTACAGCAGAGGACTCTGTGTACCTACCTGTAAAGTTATCCCACAGCTGCAGCGTGTCAAATGTGGCTGATGGCTTCCCGTCACACTCCCTTCTCCTTTCTGTGAATTCTCTCCCAGCTGAGATGTTACAAAAACATATTTTTAAGGAAATGGGGAAAAAAAGAGAGAAACTTGACAAGTAGTTTGATTCAGATTTGAAGTACAACACCGTTATCTTCCTTATCACCGCTCTCAAAACCAACAGCTCTTCCTTAAAACGAGCACAGTTTTATCATCACAGCCGTCTGTATTTCTATTTAGTTCTCCTTGTCTCTTCTCAGATATTGAATAATGATCTAATATTTTGGCATGGCAGTCTTGTGCCTGCAGTATTTAATTAATCCTCCTCTGGCGGTTAAGAAGAAAAAGGCCAAAACCAGCTTCTTCCAGTTCCTCCCTTCTTGAGCCCCATGCTGCGCCTCTGAGAGACCATAATCTTCAGAGTGTTTTAAAAAGATTTGAGATCTGTGTGTGTCAGATCAGTGTTGCCCTCTGAAATCTGTTTTGATCCCAAAGATTCTTTAAACACTGATTTGCATCAACTCTACAGTTAAAACATTTACCAAAGAGGCTGCTGCTTCTGTGCTCGTCCATCTTTAGTGTGGGATTAGTTTAGTGTGTGTGTTGTGTGTGTGCAGGTTGGCGTGTAGCTGACCTTTGTTTTTGCTTGTATCTACAAATCTCCCACCAAATCTGTGTCGAGTTTGTCTAAAGATGATATTAAACTGCACTGGGGTTATTGGGACAGTAAGTATGATATACACTATGAACGGCTCTTTTGGGTTGGGCCCAAATATTCTGCTCTTTGAGTATTTGTTCATTGGGTAGGTGTTCTTTTTAGGCATTTGGATATGAATGATCATTTTACCCAACGGTTATTATTGACTCATTTGACTAAGTGCAGCCGTTCGGTGTCGGTGTGAGTGGTAAAACAAACACATGAGCCCCCCTGCAGCTCACCCCGAATGGAGTCCTTTCCTGCAACACAGAGCAGGTTAATTTGAATATCTTCCATAGCAACGACTCTTACCATTTCAGATGCACAACAACATTTAACAGACAAATTTAGAATACTGGACACAGATTGTTATACTGATAAATGTCAGAGTTTGTTTGTTTTTTTTTTTTTCTCTCTACAAACTATGAAGTGTCACAAAGCTGTTATGGAGGCACGCCGGGCTCTGAACAACACTGAAGCTCTTTACAAGAGTGCACATGTCAGAAAAAGTACAGCTGATGAAAAGAGATGAAAGAGATGAAGAAGGAAAATAATCCTTCATAGCTGTGCGGTTTTATATCTTAATATATTAATCTAAAAGTGTGACTAAAACTAGGACTGTAAGTAAATAAGTTTGAAGTGAAGGTTTTCAAAGCTGAACACTGTGAAGAGAGTCTCTCCATTCACTGTGCTCTCACTTCTGTGTATGTTCTCACAAACAACCAAATAAACAAACAGACTTCTAGGCTGCAATGTCATACAATAAGCAAGCTGTGATTTATATAGTGTGCTTCAGTGTTGCGGAGAGGTGACCTTCTCTTGTCTGTCCTCTGCAGGGGTGCTGATGAGCGAGTTGTCTCGTCCGAGCCGGATGATGCTGCTGGTGAACCCACAGAGTGGGAAAGGACACGCTCTCACTCTCTACAACAACCACATCCAGCGAATGCTCAACGAGGCGGGAGTCACACACACTCTGGTCATCACCGGTGAGTCTGAGGCACAAGTACACACCGTGTTGAGACTCACAGCAGAGCATGAAAATGTACACAGTACTATGTAGGGCTGTAAAATGTGTTTTTGTTTTGTTTTTTTTTACTTTTTATCACAATATTAACTTGTGCAATCAACACACTGTGAAAGACTGCAGTATTGCATTTTGAAAATAGTAAAAACTTATATTGCATTCTATCTGTAGAGCTATTTTGTCTGATACAAGCCATGCTGTTAAGTCTCTGGCCAATCAGGTGGAGCCCTTGCTGTTAGGAATCATATGATTTATCAGAATCTGCACGCATGCACGTGAAGTCTTTTTAAACTAGCCCTGACGCACTACTTTGAATGGTTGAAGGAAGCAAGAGTGACAAGACGAGGGCAAGTCCGTATGCCAGAGAGGAGCTGGTGCCTAAAGAATTGCACATCAGCCGTTTGGCAAAATTTTTGACACAGAAGAGATGACGTGGCGCAAGCACTGCTGCTGTGCAAGTCTGAGTCACGATCTGAATACACGTAGATGTCTGTTAATCATTGTAAGAAATATCGCAATATTGAATTCAATTCAAAACTTTATTGAGGACTCAGCTCATAGAGAGGTCTATAGACAATAAAACAATATTCAGCAATGTTATAGCATATTGCATTTCCTCATATCAAGCAGCTGTAATAGTTAGCCCAAAACAAAACAAAAAAGTTTAATGTAACTAAAAACTGTAAATGTCCATTTAGTAGGATTTAGGGGAATGGATTGGTAGAAATGTAATATTATTTACGTGTGTTTTCTTTAGCGTATAATTACCTGAAAATAAGAATTGCTGTCTTTTTTCGTTACCTGAGACTGAGCCTTTTGTAGGTACATAGGAAGCGAGTCTTCGTTTATGGACATTGCCATGTTTTCGCATTAGCCACTGTAGTTAGCAGCCCTCCTGCCTCGGGCCAGCATTGTTGAAAAACACTGGTTTTGATTTTAAAATTACCTTATTCGGTGTTTTTACCAGTTTAAATCACCATGTCTGTTTGTTTTGGAGAGGAAGAGACCTCTGTGGATATTTTGGCTTATGTTAAAAACTTCTTTAATGTTTGGATCTTAAGTTATCAGAAAAAAAGGTGAACACACTTAGCACATGCTGCGATAATGGCCTGTCTCTGACATGCCGAACAGTGTTGGAGAAACATTGGTTTGTAACATGAAACTGCTTTATTCAGTGCTTTTACCAGTTCAGTCACTGGGTCCATATGTTTCTGCTGATAATTCAGCTCCCAATGAAAGCCTCCTGAAAAATGAACAGTGAAGGATTCCTAACAGGGAGATGTTTTTAGATGGTTTCAATCTACAATTCTCACTGCTAGAAGCCACTAAATTCCCCTAAATCATACTCACCGTTTCATGAAGTCTGCTCGCACTCATTTAAAGAGAATCAATTTTATTTGAAAACTGTGATTTAATATTCCCTGCAATTTTTTTTTCTTCTGCATTTGGAAGATGAGCTTAAAGCTTAATTTGCGTCAGATGCTGGGCAGCAGAATAAACTAGTGGGTAGTCAGCCCACCTAAGGAGGCCGGGTTCATTTCTCCATTACTCCTCACATGCTCAAGTGTCCTGGAGCAAGATATTCAGTCCCTACTTGCTTAAAAAGTCAGACCACAATAAATAAATAAAGTGAAAAGGAGGGTTTAACTTACGGGGTAGTTTGTCATTTCTTTTAGTGGATTTGTTGACAAATGGAATTTAAAAAAAAATGGCAAAAAATATGTTTTCGTCTCACACGGTCACATCAAGAAGCACACGCATCATAGATCGCATTATAATTTTATCACCAATGTTAAAAACATTGTTGAATCCTATCTGACCAACACATAATGCATCCTCACGCATACCCAGCTCTCACGCAATCACACGTAAACACACATTAAAGACCGCAATAACAACACTCTCCCTCCTCTAGTTTAAATCCTGTTCATGTTTTCATCCTGTCACCATCATTATACTGATCAACTGCCTCTGACCCATATGCCTGCAGAGCTGTTATGTAATAAATGTGTGCACATGCGGTCAGACACACATATGGATAACGACACGTCTTCGATGAACACACACATTTGCACAAATCCCCCTTTTGCCTTGATTTGATTTGATACAATCTTGATGCATCCATAAGCATCACCACCATAATCTACACTGAGTGATAATGATTATATAGTGCAGTATTAGACTCACTCACTCATCCCGCACTGTAGCAGGACAGCCCGATCATTTCAGTTATTCACTGGAGTTTTCCCTCGTCTTTTATTCTGAGTCTCACCCTCTGTCTTTTATTGTTCATAAATCACTGCAGTGTCAGATAACAAGACAAAATAAAGTCTTTCATCACAGTGTGAGGTGCACAGACGGAGAAAAGAGGGCAGATAGAGACGCACTGGTATTGTGCTGTGGAAAACACCATAACTGAGCTTTTTTGTGATTTCCGAGATGCACTTTTTGACAAGTTAATCTCAGACAATACAGAGAAATAGATTTAATTCCCAAATCTACATCTACACGAATGAGCATTACTACTGAAAGGAAATTTGTTGGTAGACAATCTCTTTTACAAATAGACTGCTTAAATAAAACTTTGACATTAATCTCTCCCAAATGGCCCTGAATTATGCTTCAGTAGACAAGTAATCAAAATTTTGTTTATGATATGCACTCTAGTTATTCCTCAACAATCCTAATTGAACTCCACAGGATGAGAAATAATCCTATGGTTGGTTAATCCCATCTGTCACAGCTGTGTTACAGCTGCAACCTCTAATATTTTTATATAAATGGTACGTTGTTACGTACTGTGTATGAGTGTGGTCAAACACTTACAGTCTGGAGATGCTTTCTGTTTTCCTCAAGGTCTCTGTGACATTGCATCTGTCTCATTTTCTTGAATGCGATATCTGAAGACGGCCTTGAGGGAGTATACTCAAATTTGGCACAAACTTCCACTTAAGAATGAAGTGATTAGAATCTGGTGGTCAAAGGTCAAGGTCACAGAGATTGTATAAAACATGTTTTTGGCCATGGATGCCCACCTTGAAACTGCTCTGCTAGTGTAGATCCTCTGTGCTGCCGGAGATGTGGGTGAAGCCACCAAGTTTTCACAGACATGAATATAACTTAAATTGCAATTTGACTGGTGCGTTGAGGCATACAACCATGTGACCACTTTTTATCCAGCGTGCGTGACTCTTTTTTTTAAGTCACTTTATGCCCCTTCTCTTTATTTGAGCATTTTTGCAGGTCGGTTAACTCAGCACAGGCAAATTCATCATAAGTTCTTTTCATCAACAACAGTTTGAGTCGCGGCATTGGTTAATTGATCTGCTGATGGAGTCAGAGTTGATCCGATGAGATCGATGGATGAAGGAGAAGCTGCTGCAGAGTGATTGAAAGTAAACTTTAGACCCAGCACAATGATTGGTTAAAGTCATTTTCAATGCCCCTGCTGTTCTGGTGTTTGCCTGGTATAAACATATATATATTATATATATATATATATATATATTTCAACAGCACTACTAATAAAATGTCCATCTCCAAAAATAGAAAATGTATTATTTGTTGCAGACGTTATGATAATGGCAGCACACCACAAGTAAATGAATGTGTAGGAAAACCTGTCTGGACATTTTATACCCGGTCATACATGTGAATATTTATTAAAAGCCATAACAGTTAAAATACGATTTAACAGAAAGTCTACCTGATTATACACGCTGTAGCAAGAGGCTGATGGAGAGATGGTGTGTCAAACTGTGCAAAGCTGGTTTAACCCTTTGAAATCAATTTGAAATGGATCGACATTACTTTTCTTGCGCTTAAACGTCTATACCCTGAGCACATTGATTTGATTTCTTTCTTTCTTTCTTTCTTTTGATAATTCTAATTTTATCTTACAGCATAATTCTAATTTCAAACCAGTTCTCATACTTTAACTCATTTCTGGCTCAGTTCTTCTTTAGTGGCTTATTGCCTTCTTCACATATTTTTGAAAGAAATCAAGCCAATTTGCCCAGAATTCAAAGGGTTAATAAATAAGACGCAAGCCCTTTTGCCTTAAATGAGCTAGATTTTCCCAGTGTTCAGATTGCTCATCTTTGAATGATTACTTCACATCTGCGTGTGATCACACTCTGCTTTCTGCCAGGTGCATCTTCATCTGTCTCAAGCAACAGCATCAGTATATTCTGTTTAAGATAAGAGACAATTTTGCTTATTACTCTCTGATTGCTTTTACAAATTTAGCAGTCTGAGCAACGCAGTCTACCTTAACAGTGAGATAAAACTTTTATTAGAATGGTGCTGATGGGTTCCAAAAAAGTGCATCAGACATAATAAGTCCTGATTTGGATGCTGTAGATTGACCTTTTACCCACATTAACACCTGAAGCTCTACAATATCACCCACATAAAGCATGCAGAAGAAAAAACAAAAACACAAACTGTTTCCTAAACAGCACCGGGCAAAAGCTCCATCCAGAGAGAGCTGGTCTGCAGTGTGTCACTGATGTCATGCAACATTTTGGGAGAGCTGAAACTAAACAGTAATCTTACAGCCAGCATGCAAAATTTCCTTGCAGATTTAAACAAAACAGTTGGTTTTCAGGACAATATAGTGGCATTTATCAGTCGCTTTCTCTCTGGAAATTCATCTCCATTAAGCAGGATTTGAATTGATCGTTGATCCTGACCCCCTAGATACTGTTGCTAAATCTTTCTTCACACGCATGCACTTTACATAGCATTAATGATGACACATTTACCACTAGAAAAAGCTATACTGACAACTGGAAAATGGCAGATTTTTGTGTTAAGGTACATTATGATAAAGAAATATATGTAATTCTGGTGTTTCATATAAGAACTATTGAAATAAACAGTGGTGGATGAAGTCTTCAGTATCTTTAGAAAATATTATACTTACTCTTGGTGCCTCAGTGTTACTGTCATTTAATGTTATATCATTGGATTTTTATTATTGCTTAACACATTAACACTTAAGCATTTAAGTAGCATTTTAATGTTCTATAACATTGAGATAGAGCATTTTGTATATTTTCGGGGCCATTTAATATCTAAAAAATGCGTCATATGTAGTAAATTGATGTGGGAAATGTTAACACGCAAAGCAACTGTGTTAAAAATAAATGTAAAGGAGCAAACAGTGCAATATTGTATTCTGAAAAGTAGTTTAGATAAGGTATAAAATGAAATGGAGTTACACAGGTAAAGCTGAAGTACCTCAGAATTGTACTTAGTATTTTAGTAAATCTATTTGCTTATATTCTTTACTTGGATGAACCCAAACACAAAAGTTATGTTGCATTTAAGCATTATTGTTAGATTTTTTTTACACGTTTCAATGTTTTACTTCTTTTAGTCCAAAAAAGAGCACAAGATAGCCGCCAATGTTTCCCTCTCTGATATACTAGCAACCGACCCTGTGCTACATCTGCCTCCACAGAGTGGACATGTCAGTCCAAAATATGGCTTTTAAACAGCACATACAACAGTTTGTTGCATATTCTACAAATTAGCCCCCTGTTAACAGTGTTACAAGTTTAAGGTAAAGTTACGTACTGTACGTAAAGTTATGTAATTAACATAAAGTCACAGAAGACTTCGGCATCTAAAGTTACTGTTGTTAAGTTGAGGAAAAGAAGTGTGTTGACAATGGGCCTTAAATTAATGCAAAGCTCACTCAAAGTTCAATGATCACCTGTCTCCTGGGGGAAAGTTCTGCATTTTGTGACCCATCCACCGCTCCAGCCTCCCACCTTATGGGAACCCTTCTTTCTTTAGAAGGGTTTCAGTGGTGTGGAAAACTTGAGGTCAGGCACTGTCACCTGTGCCTTCTCTTGGCCAGCACTGGTTGCTCTTGAGGCTGTCAATGACCATTAACAAGGCTTGGGTAATATCTATTTTTTTTAATACCTTTCAGTAATTGTTTCCAGTTTTACTAATTTATGATATATGACTGTATCGATGTGCAGCACTCATGGTTCTTAAAATCACACCATCAGGATTTCTAAATATCCTGGTATACTGTAAATCTATGATACTGCCCAAGCCTACCATTATCACCACTGTATCATAGCCTTCTTACCAGAGCTGATCATCTTTCAGGTGTTGTTTTTTAAATGTGTATGAGGCCTAAAATATCGTCCGTGGGACAGAAGTAATTCTCAGGGTATCCCTGTAGTAAAATGATCAACTTCTCCTCCATATTTATCAGAAACAGATATTTAAGGAGTTGGGGAAAGATATCTGTGATTGGTTGTTCTCTTCACATGACATGCAGTGCTGCATTCCAATAGTATAACTCTGTTAACCTCAGGGCACAGCAATCACACTCTGAAAAATAGGCGCTCTGGAACGCTTGCGTGTCTTGATGGAGTCACCTCTTAGGGCCTTTTGCATGTCTGCACAGAAAGCAGTAGTTTTGTGGCATGTGTACGGAGTCTTAGTCCCGTCAGCACTTTCTTCACAAGATTGCAGCCTTCCCAAAAACATGGGAAATACCCCATTTACAGGCTCATAATTCCCAGGGATATACATGATTTTCAGTGCATTACTTTTCATTGAAAACGTTTCAACGGTGCATGAGAACTTTCAGCATAACAGCGCAGATTAGCTGATGATATGCTAAGTCTTGGCCATGGCATTAACACAATGTTACTACAGTAACTAGTGAGCTATTAGCCAGACCTGCTAATGTTAATATTTGAATTGGACATACTTTCTTGATCACCAGGGGGACATTGGGACCCCTTACAGCTGCTCTTTAATAAGCGCAGAGAAATTCTAAGATAATATTAAATAGAAAGTATGTAAAAATATGTGAATTATGCCACAACACTTCATCATCCCACAAAGTGTAAATATAAATGCATCTCGTTAGCAGCTTACTTTATAGCAGACAGACACACTGTTTAATTCATTCTTCACACTTTGACTTTAGTGTTTTTCAGTTTGGAAAGGCGTTAAAAAATAAACAATGCTCTTTGTCTTTGGGTGCTGAAAATCTTTCAGACCAGGACCTCATGTAAACCATTTGCTAAGTCACAGTGTGATTTGCTGTTTGGAGAAACCCTTTAGCGAACAGCTGGGACACAACCAATCTGAGCTGCACATGACCACAGAAAGTGTGTTTTATGATAACATGTTTGGCCTTAACACTTGCTAATCAGCATGTCTATTTGTTGTTGTGTATCTTGTGTATCATGGTGTATGGCTGGAAGTCTCTTGTCTGCAGATGCTAACAAAAGTGGACAGACTCATTATTGGATCCTTGGCTGTGTAGCAGCTGTGGGCACTGCCAGGGGTGGAGGACAGATGAAGGATGGCTGCACTGCTGTGGGAGTTCAATGTAGAGAGAGTGTGTTTGTCTGAGTGTTTGTTAGTGAGTATCTGCACGTGCCCATGTGCTAGTAAAAATGGCACAGTAATTCCTCCCAGGCGGTCTCCCTCGCTGCTCAGGCATCTGAAGCTGTCTGTCGCACAGTATTAATTAGATGAAAGCAACATGTTCATCTTCTGCTCGTGCTCGGACTCATCTGCTTGATACAAATTACAAATATTTACCAGAGGCAACACATATCCCCTCTACAACTTCTTTGTGCTGCTCATTTCTTCTGTCTTTATTCCTCTCTCAGTCTTTTGTTCTTTCTTTTATGACAACAATCCACATGCTCTCTTAGCAGATATCGCGGCTGATTTAAAATGGTACGTACTGTGTTGGAGCTCCTTGCTGTTTCATGGCTCGTGTGGATGTGAAGACAATTATTCTATCAACAAGAATACGGCTCTTTGAATAATCACAGATCCTACCAAATAAAGTAAAAGAATCCAGGTCATGTTACACTATTAAGTGGCACAAAAAAAACTTGACAACTACCGTGGTGGCTCAAGCCATAAGAGAATGATAACTTTTTGAGTCGTTCGTTCAAAAAGTTATCTAAAAGTTGGTTCGGTCATGATGCTTAAATTGGCACTCCAATGGTTTTACACATGGAGATCAGTTCACCTGTCAAAATTTTTCATGGTGATAAAAAGCCTCAGGCTTTAATCATAGACTGTATAAAACAATAACTACTGTGACATCCATTGGTTTGTGGACTACCGTTTTGACGGCTCGGTTGTGGCGTTTCGGCAGTAGTAACCATTTTTGGATGAGAGGGGGAGCTAACACTAACTCTAGCTGCTAGCGTGGTTAACGGTGATAATGCTAATGCAAATTTTTGGCAACAAAAATAGGCTTGAAACCAATAAACCAAAATGTACTTGCTAGGGAAAGTGAACATCTGACTCCTCAGAGGGTCTTTCGGTGCAACCAAATGCTAGACAACGAAAATGTTTCATGAACTGAACTGAAAAAGTGAAAGCTACAGCTATGAATATACTCTGTAAATCAGGAGCAATGCCATGCTTACATTTCCTTACCAACATAGTAGGCCTGGTATCTAGTTTTCCATGGAGGGCACTCAAAGCAGCCACACCTTTGATTATGTATAACTATTATTTACTTATGTAAACAGCAATAAAGAACTCCAGTAATGAGTCTTAAACCTGGAAATGAATTAGCATTTCAGCACACCTGGTTCCCTGGTCTAAAAGTCAATGGATGTTTTGAATGGGTTAATACATAAAACATAACATACATCAGTAAATACCCCCTACTTTTATGGGTCTTAAAAACGGCAGTAGCTAACAAGTGGCTAAATGATACTACAGAACCTCATCACTGAACCACACCCATTACGGCTTTACAGCCTCGAAGTGGTGGTGCCGCAACTGTGGTGTAGTTTGTTTGTAGCCTAACATAAGCTTTTTACTTCTTGTAATTGAGTTTAAGCCTCAAAAATCTTAAAAGTAGTGTTCATATGAAGATTATCCTGCTGAGCAAAATTTATAAGTGTCCAAAAAATCCAATGGAAAAATAATTTTGGCTATTTGACGAGGTAACTAGGACAACATAGGCTTCCAGGTTGGCCTACAGAACACGTAATCTCTGGGGCGCTCTATACATTTAGAACGGGTGAGTTTAAATTTTGATTTTACAGTTACAGTTTTACAGTTGTCATATTTGTTGAAATTAGCTGTAGGGACCAAACCATAATTTGTACAGGCTGTATGGGGGTCTGTGGGGATTTACTTGCTTTTGTATCCAGCCTCAAGTGGCCGTTTAAGGAACTGCAGTTTTTGGCTCCTCTGCGTTGGCTTCTTTTCCAGCCCTTGAAGTTGCTGCTTGGCATTGTTTAGCAGACAGAGACGGTTTAGAGGGTGTTACTATCTTTTTTGCATCATGGAAATTATTGGGGGTCCAACACTTATATTGCTTGGCTCATACTAGAGATCTGTTTCTGCTGCTTCGATTATGATCATAATTGATCATGATTTTTAGTCACTAAATGTTACAAGAGTACAATACTGAATTGCTGAAGTAAACCTTTAGAGAATACCAAAAAATGACATTTTTACTTTTGCTGTTAGAGTTTTGATTTGTTATTTCATGTGATTATAAACAGGCAGGAAAGAATCTGAGCAGATGGCTTACCGTTCTCTATGGCTGCCTCAGTTTGTAATTAACCGATGTACAGAATTTCTGTTTATTCTCACATTTAAATCTTACTCTAATCTAAAAAGAAAACCACTCGTGGATTTTAAGAGCCAACTCTATGCTATTGACAAATCTTCCCATCGTGACTCTGACCCAAAAGCAACCATTTCCAGGATTCGACTTGTTTGATGTGGTTGTTACCACTTCATATAATTACTGCTTAGTGTAAATATACTGTCTGAAGTTGAACTACAACTTAATTTTTGCTCAGTTTAGGTATTTTTTTTCCAGTGGCAAACCGCTAAGTATTTCCCATGTTTAAGCTGTTGTTAGCTGATGATGGTTCAGGCGTGGCTCAGGAAGTGTCCATCAGCGCCTGTAGCCATCATTACAACCCAATTGAGACACTCTGGATCTGTGTTGAGGTGTTTCCATTGCTGTCTGTCTAACTCCACATTGGGGAAAAAAATAGTAATTTTCATCCCATTCTGGGGCAATGGGGACGTGCTTCGGTGGCGATTTTTACAGCAAACATTTTATAAGAGTAAGAGCTGTTAAAGTTAATAAGACTCCTTTTGTGAGTTAGTGTAATGGGGCTATGGAAGCATGAACACGAGTTTGACTGGTCCTGTGGCAGTTAAAGGCATCTGTGGCATGCTGTCACCAACTATTTTCGCTATGCAAATTTGGCAAATGCAGCCAGTGTGAGTCATTTGATTGCTATTTAATGTTCACCTGATGAATATTCTTAAAGATATTTCAGTGTCAGAACTCAGACTTGGTTAACAAAGGTGACACGCTGGAAATAAAGTCTCAGCAGGGGAAAACTGAGGCCAATAGAAAAAGTCATTGAAAATGTCAGTGTATAAGTGTAGTCACACCTGAGGTGCTCCTTGGTGTGTGTGTGTGTGTGTGTGTGTGTGTGTGTGTGTGTGTGTGTGTGTGTGAGACAGAGAGAGACATTGCAAGTGTGTGTATGTGCATGCACAAATTTTTGTATTTATCCATGTTGCTATGTCCTCAGGCACTTCCAGGCAGCTGAATGAGTTTTCACAGTGTTTATACTGCTTCATGCTTTAACAACGCACACACACACTGCTGTTTAACTGTCACCACCTGCTGTCATTGAGGTGGAGGAGCGCTGCAGTTGTTAGAGTGTGCCGTTTGAAGAGAGCTGCAGTCAGGATGTGTGTCACAGCAGGATGGAGATTCGCCGGGTGCTGCCTTTAGTGGGATGATACGAGGTCGGCATGAGGACAGAGCCTCTCGTTACCTTACATGCACTTAGACCATCATGATGGAAGCATATAAAATGTGAAAGTGTGAAAACAATCTGACGGTGTGAAAATTATCACCTGAATCTGCGGCTGCCCTCCACTTTACAGATATTTTTTAGTAAATCCAAATGAATCATGTTTCTCCCTTAATGCTTGATATGTAAATGAGCAGCAACCATTTGCTAACAAAAACAAAAAAAAAAAATCACCATATCAATTTAAAAAGTCACAATACTTCAAAATTGTTTTCACAACTTGTTTCCACGTCCTCCAAGTGGCAAGTGGCAAAAAACAAATGCAGGTTCGTAAAGACCCCCCCCCAAAGCAATATTATGAATGAGCAAATAGGTTTTTTATCTTGTTAAAATATCCATGGGGTGTTTTTTTTAAGCTATATTCTCAGTGAAATAAGCTTGTAAACAGGAACAAGGTTTATCTAACATTTCTAACACAAAGCTGTTTGATAATGTAGTCAAGCCGAAGGCTCATGTTATTTGTTACTGTTATGCTTCTCGCATTGTAGAAAGCGATGAGCAGAGTCAAAGGTAAGCGGGTGTATGCAAGCTGCAGGTAAGTTTCTGTCTCCAGTGTTTGAAATACAGAAGCATCTCATCACGGCGGACGCACAAGTGTAAATATTCACAACCGTGTCAAACACCTGCATAGGCTACGGCGTGTAGCCTGCAACTATAAATCAGCCTTAAGAAAGATGTTGCAGTGTTGCTCAGAGAGGATTTGGCCCTGATGTGCCCTCTAGTGATTGTACTTTTTAATCCTCAGGTTTTAGAAGAATGCTGGACGCAGAAATACATTAATTATGACAGAGCAGCTCCACTCATCCCTATAGCAGCTTACTCATCTTTGCATCCTTCTGAGGACACTTTGAAAATGTGTACACAGTCCCTGGTCAGCCTGTGACCAGAGGCCAGTAATGAAGCAGAGATCTGCATGACTGTAATGAGTTAGTCATAATCCACTGCCTCTACCCACAGAGAGAAACTCAACCACACTCCTCTCCCCTGCTCTCATCTACCTCTGCAACATAACCATAAAAATCATCACAAGCACTGTGTGGTTTATCTGCGTCCCTGATATTTGCTTTCTCTCACTGCGTCGTTTTGCCATTATCAATCTGTCTGATGAGGGGAGTCGCATACTAAAACTGCTCTCCTCCCACCCCACTGCAGTGTCCCTGCTCTATGCCTTTGTTGCTGATTGGGGCCTTTCAATCCTTTTTAGTTTACAGCCTCTGCATAGATAAGGAAATGTGATGTGACCGGACTGATAAGGAGGAATTGATTCCTTTATTCTGCAGAGTTTAGGAAAGGCAAGGGAAGAGGAGAAGCTGAGAAATCAGATCCCTCTCAAGAGGACTCTCTCTCTTTGTGTGTGTGTGTGTGCGTGTGCGTGTGTGTGTGTGTGTGTGTGTGTGTGTGTGTGTGTGTGTGTGTGTGAGAGAGAGAAGAGAGAGAGGGCTACCTTTGCTGTTCTTCTGTGAGGTTAAGACATTAACACAATGGCAGCAACAAAGGGCAGAACAGCAGAACAGAGTATGTACACAGGGGGACACAAAAGAAGACAATTTATTTTCAGGCCCCTGTCTGTGTGAAGAAAAAGTAGATTTTTGGGCCTCTAAAAATAGATGTAGAACTTTAACAAAAAGGGGGTCAGCAAACTTGTTTTTTTATCTTGTGTCTGGTTATGTCCCTTTTTTTAATCATTCTGTGTCTCCTCTCTGAATTCGGACATTTTTGCTGGTCAGTGAAGGCAGTGCAGGTGGAACTTTCCATGAGTTCTTTTTTTCCTCAGCAGTCTTTGGGTTGATAATTGATCTGTTAGTCCTTTCAAAGCTGATCAATGGATGATAGAAGAAGCTGCTGCAGAGGCAAGTAAATGCAAACATTTAGACTCAGTGTAATTAACAATTAACACTCTGCTGCTCTATCTGTGCCCAGAGTGTGCTCTGCTCCCCGAGAGTGTGGTGCAAATCATAACCAAACAGAATATATATTCCAATAGCGCCCCGAATGAATGATCCAGCTCCAAATATATTAAATCAATACATGGGTGAAACATTTTTTGATTGTGGTGGGCTGTCACAAATAAATGTGAGAGACTGTGTTAGAAAGCCTGTGTGTATACAGTATACTTGACTTCGCATTTGTTTTTCTAGGTCTGTTGTCATTTAAATTCTATTTCATTTTTGGTGTTTTTCCATCACAATGCAGTTAAGAATTTCTCCATGTTGATCTATTGAAGTTGCCTCAATCAATATGGCTAACATTATATGATGTACTGATTAGTATGCATGCTGCAATAATAGATTTCCTATGGGTAGATCCTATGTATCTTTCTATAGGATTGCTATAGCTGAAAGGTCTTCTCTTCATGGAGTAGTTAGGGTGATCACCTGTTTTATGCCTTGCTGTTTTACTGTGTTATGACAGTTTATCTGTCAATAAGGAGCCTCTTAGTCTAAAAGCTTTTGTTGCTCGAACTTTTGCAAATTTGCCATCTGAAAACCTGATGCTCTAGCTCAGTCCAGTCAAAAATATCCGCTGCAGAAAAATCTTGTCAACTTAGATACATAAAGATTGCGATATAAGTGGGCAAAAGTAAAACTCATACATATTTCATGTTGGATGTTTTCTGCTGTCCTCCCAGTGAGGAGCAAGAGGAGCTTTTAGTTTCCTATGCTGAGATAAACGACTTTTGTTAGAGGAATAATGAAAATAACATCCACCTGCAGCAGCTTTACAGCCAATCATTAATTTCTTGGTCCCTTTTTCTCAGTCCCATAAAGGCTGTGGTAGCAGTTATATAAATGTGTATGTCTGTCAGGAATACTATGAAATGCTTCATGACGTTTGGTTTTAGTTTTTATCTATTTTATTTTAACAAAAATCAAACAGCTGTGTGAGTCAGGTAAACTGTGCCTGCATATGATATTAAAAAACCTCCATCATAGAGAAGAATGATGGCTGTTTTTAGAGGTGAAAGAAAATGAGCATAGAGACAGAAGGAAAGGGCGTTCAGTGATGCTGAGACTCAGATGGTGAAGAAGAGGAGAGAGTTGTGACTGATGTTGTGACACTCTGATGCGCTTGACTGCCTTTGGGTCACACCTCATAGCACTGCGTCTGCCCTTTCACCTGCAGACCTAGGACAGGGAAACTGAGAGGGAGACACAGAGGGAGACCGAGATGCATTCCTCCACACACACTAAACAGAGAGTTTAGACATTTAGAAACTTGGTTTCCAGAGGTGTGTTGTAACAATGATAATATTTCCTGGATGCCAGAAAACCAAGATGTTCAGGTATGAAGAGTAGCGACAGGTTTAGTTTGACTTTCAAAGGGATGAAGACATTACAGTAGTTGAACGGTGATAGACGGTTAATCAGTTGTTTTGTAGCCTTTAGATACACCTTCTTGCCAGGTGCTGGATCATTATAAACTCTTTCTAAAATATCTGATAAGGCTCCTGCTTAATCTCACCAATTTGTGATTTGATAAGAAAATATCCTCCACTGTAAACTAAATCTTACGTTATCTATCTGTACTTTATTCCTCATAAAAGTTGAATTTTGTGCTTGCCTGTTAGGCAGGTTTTTTGCATGTTCAGCTGATCTGCTGTCCACCCTCTAGGTTATGCACAAAGTTAATTTGAATTAATTTTTTGCAGGCCTGCTAATTAAAGATTGTCTCTATAGTTAGTACCAAATTACAAAGTTCTGTGCAAGAAACTTTTGGGAAATCACAGACCCATAAAGTAAAGCATTATTGTAAAAGCCATGACCCCGTGTTAATAGTTTGTTCTGCCAAAATCCAACACTTGTGCTTTTCACATTTACTTTCCTGTATTATTTATATTGTGTATTTTTCCATATTTAAATGAATACTTAACCCCCCAAATGCCCATTTGCATATTGATAAATTACCTGTGTTACGTCAAGTTCATGAAGAAAACTTTGTTTTTTCTCACAGGCTTTTGTTGAACGAAGAATGTAAAAACGGGGAATATTCTTCTTGAACTTACGTAACAAATGTCAGAACTATATCAAACCATCTACAAACTCTCACACAACTCGTACAAATGACCATTTGGGAGGTGAAGTATTTCTTTAATTAGTCCTGTTCTCTAGTCCTTATCCTTACAGAGAATCTCTCAAAAAGTTCCTCTGCTGTCATTAAGCTGTCACCAAGGCCCCACTTTATCAGATCATTCAGCCACAGATTAATCTGATGGTGTGCTCCTGGGTAATTTAGTTGTTCTAATCTAATTGGTAGCGTGGTAGACGCTTCATTTAAGACCATATATCAGCTTTCCCTCCCACGGTGATACTTTAATTTGGCAACTGGAGAGAAGAAGGAAAGCAGATTACAAGGAGGACTCTTCGGCTACCTGAGATCTGTTTTAGTCATTATTTAAATAAGACATACGTTTTTGTGACATGGGTAACTTAAGCTTCTGATAGCAAATACCCGTGGAAATGTCCTCAAGCGAAACACCTAATTTCTCACATCTCGATTAGAGCTGACCATGACCTCTAACCTCTCTCTGGAGGGAGGAAACGGAAAGAACAAATTTCTCTCACTTTCTAAATTTCTTATACAGGAAAGACGCACCCACATGAACACACACTTTATATTTATGTGTGTGTCTTTTGCAGAACGGCAGAACCACGCCCGGGAACTTGTGAAGGAGGCTGACCTGTCACAGTGGGACGCTTTAGTCATCATGTCCGGAGATGGACTTCTATTTGAGGTTAAGACAGACACCTGCACGTGTACACTATATTTTCATCCACACGCACACACACTCACATACACACACACACTCACTCTGTGGGTTTACATAGGGATACTAAAAGTCAACATAACACACTTCTGTCATCACAACTGAAGCTTCTACTGCTTCTTATGTTAATGAAAAAAAAAGATTTTTGTAGAAAAAATTGTCTTCAAAGGTTTTAAAACGAGCAGCAGTACATGAACTATGACTGGATACAAACATTAATGTCAGACAAATGACTTTAAAAATGGTTAAACTGGACTAAGAATATTTTTGTTTCTCAGTCACGTCAGTCCCTACCATAAAAGCACTGAAGTTTGAGACAGAGCACTATGCACCAGAACACACTGATTAGTTAACATCTTTTTCTCTCTGTCCTCCTAATCAAAGCTGTATTTTCTTCGTCTCTCAGGTGATAAATGGTCTGCTGGAGAGACCAGACTGGGAGGAAGCCATCCGGACTCCGCTGGGCATCCTACCTAGTGGATCAGGCAACGCCTTGGCTGCATCCATACATCACTACTCTAGGTGAGCCACATGAGGAATCCTCAGTGACACGGCGCATGTTGATACGCCCCACGCTTTAGAAAAAGTTTTTGTGATTATGAAATTGTGTCTGTCACGGCTGCACACACACATCAATTCTCTGGCTGGGTGACGTGAAATAATTTACCACAGCAGAGCTTCAGTAATTAATTGATAAGTCATTCGACATGAATATTAAAATGCCAGCCATTTGCTGGTTCCAGCTCCAGAGAATAATTTGCAGATTACTTTGAATATAATGAGTAGTTGGAGCCCTTAACTTTATTACAAGTGTTGAAGCTTTGGGAACAATTGCCACATTGTAGCATCATTACTCTATCATGACTAACTCACAGCTCTGAGCTCTTCAGAAACCAGTCTAAGCAGTTGGGTAGCATACTTGGATCCAGACCGTTGGATCCGCCCACTGCACCGAGTTCGAGTTGACTGCCTTACATCAGGCAAGTTGCATGCTGAATCGGGCCTCATCATTCCAGGCGCAGTGTTGTGAGTTTAATTTGCATGCACACAGTATGTATACACTGCACAAAAATAAGTCTGGTTCAAATCCAGTTAAACAAAGGGTAGATTCAGAACAAACTGCGTGATCGGTGCTCCAGAAATATCAGGCTATCCCCCATCAGACAGAGCAACCTGTGGAAACTAAAGCAGCTGTCGATAAAAGCAGTTTTGTCTATTTTTATTCTCCTGTGCAGAATGAACAGTTAGAGCTCTGCAGACAAGGACATGCCGTATGTGAAGGCCATAATCCCCCTGAATCTGTTAGACTTTAGTGGGATTTAGACAGTATTGCTGATGGTGAACAGGATCTCAACTATGACAGGTATTTTTTTCTGTGGTGTTAAGTCTGCCACACACAACAACTGTGTGAAGATGTAATGATTAAAAACCATTAAGCACATATATATATATATATATATATATATATATATATATATATATATATATATATATAAAAAGTATCTTTTTTTTAGAACTGAGCTTCAGACACACATGGGCTTGCCTTCTGGCAGTGTAAAATGCACTCCACTCATCTATTAATTATTAATGATTTGCTCATTTGAGTGATTGTTTGGAGTTCACTCAGCCAGAACAAAGAACAGACAGGAGAACTTGAAGGACAGAAAGAAAGAACCAATGAACCAATGAACAATAACAGCACCTGATCATACTCAGAGGTGGAGAAACTTCTGCCATGTATAGAAATAAATTCCTTGTCCACTCAATCTCTATGGCTTCTATTATAGACCTTCAGTCGTCTCTATAACGAGCAATTCAAATATCAAACATTTGTATATAACATTTGTATGAGCCACTTCTTAAATTCGGGTTATGTTCTGTATGAGTGTGTAGTAAGAGCTGTGCGGAGCTGCTCTAAGCTAATTGCTAATGCTAGCAGTGCAACATGCTCACGATGACAGTGTTAAAATGCTGATGTTTAGCATGTTTTCCATGTTTGTTTAGATTGTTACCATGCTAAAATTTGAATTAGCACAAAACACAAAGTGCACCTGAGGCTGGTGTGAATGTTAGTTTTGAAGGTGTTTTGTCATAAATCAAATTACTGGACAAACTGAGACTCAGACCTGATGATGGTGTTGGAAGAAATGTCAAAGAATATCAGTCATTAGGATTCATCACAGCACGATACAAGTTACTTAAAAGAACCAGTATTCTCATTACTAATTACCATCCAACAACGTATTTTCATCTCAAGTCGTCACATATCGCCGCTTTGCACTGGACTTCCATGTCTATGTATTACGCTGCTGCTGTGATGTCAGCAAATGCACATGGCAAAATAATGCTACACATAGTTATGTTTCGGCAATGAAAGCACATTGCAACCAATCCTGGAATGTCAACAAACACACATGCTGGCCCGGATGGTTAGGATTAGGGGAAGGAGGCTCATGGTAAAGTGTAAAAAAACACCAACTTCCCATTCAGATGGGAAGCGAACACAAGAATCCCGCATGAAAGTCTTGGGCTTTTGGAACCATACCCACCCCATCAACCCACCCTAGGCTACCTTGTGCTCCTTATATGACGTTGTTACTGGCAGCGTTTCAACTTGACACCATCCTGTCGTGTTTCATTTGGAATTGGCAGGCACCATCCAGCCATCCGTCGGTGCATAATTATACCCCATCCGGCCACATTCTTACCATGACGTCCAGCGGTGTATCATGTGGGCAGGTAAGGTGGCTTTTGGCATCGGGATCTTACACCAAAAGCACCGTAAAAGCGGCTCTTTGACAACTTCGGAATGCCAACGGGCTGCATCCACGGACACCATGTTGCTACCATTGCTAAGGACAAAAAAGGGAGTTTGAGAGAGCATAAGAGATTTAAAATGCTTTATATTATCCCCTCATCTGTTTACCTTTTTATCCTTTGTGACACCCCTGATGGCTCCACGGTTTGTTGTGCAGGAAATGCTCTGTGCCGTGACAGTGTCATGGAATATTATTTAACTGCACATTGATCTTCCCTCTCAGTATTCAAGTGTGGGTAGTTGGTTTTATGAAGATGTTACTTCTTGTATTGCTGGCTTTATAAATTCGCCTGCGTTCTGTTGTTCTGTTTAAATACTTTGCCCTTTCTCCTCTAAAGTCTCGTGCGGAATTTAAAAATCTCATGAAATGCTTTAAGGCTCTTCCTCTTTAAGCCGCTCCTACTGTTTTTGTAGGTCACGTTGGACTTTATCTTGCCCTTTTACTATTTTATTTATTTTGTAATCTGTCATTTTGAATCCCATGTATTTGGTTATTTTTGCTTATCCTTTATATAAGCCTTTGTGCTGTAGTTTTCCCTGTCTAAAATAGGATGAATTGAATAAAGACATAAAATAAAATGAAAGAAAACACCTCCCACTGATGGTTCTGTCTTCACCAAAGAGCCACATTCATTCATCACTTCCACCGCATCTGCCAATCAGCTTCTCATCAAACAATGGTCTTCCAGCCAGAGCGGCAGCAACAATGAGAGGAAGGGACCAGACTCTGTATTGTTTACTCTCCTCTCGCACTCCAGGGGCATCCAGAAAATCTCTCTCTCTCTCTCTCTCTGTCTCTCTCTCTCTCTGTCTCTCTCTCTGTCTCTCTCTCTGGCTGCTGCAGGCTGTCCTGCAGTGGCTCTGTGGTCAGAGTATATCTGGTATTATTCCCAGCTGAATGAAGGGTTCACTGAGGCTACGTGGATCAAACGAGTGACAGCTAGAACATATCTGGTATTATGCAATGCAGTGAACAGGTTCGCTGAGTGAGGGTTTAATGTGTTTCTGTACACAAACATAATGAGCACGAGCTGAAACATCATCGAACAACTGACGGTTTCTGAAGTGACAGGTATGACACTTTGATGTGAGCGAGAGTCTCCCTCCCGTGGAGGTTTACAGATACTGCAGAAACACTAAAAATACATGGAGAGGTATATAAGGAGCTTATTTAAACTTGGTTTGCCACTTCATTAGGTACACCAACAGTGTTTAAACCTACTGCAGTCTATTGCAGCAGGACTGCAATATAACCAACCATCATGAAGGTTATAATGTTCAGTGTTTCTTCAAACAGTGTCCGTAGCAAAAAGTACTCACTCAGCTAAAAAGTATTCCCTGTGACTGATATATTGTTTCATATGACATTATTACCATGTTTTTGTTGTAGCTGGTCCAGCTAGTATTAAACATTTAGTTATTTTAATCCAGTGGTTTCCAACCTAAGGGTCAGGCTCCCTCCAAACGGTCACAAGATAAATCTGAGTGGTCATGAAAAGATTAATGGGGTAGTAAAGAGGTCAAAACAAGAGAAAGTTTGGATTTGTATTGATGTAAAATCTGAGAGATTCAGAGAGAATGGCTCTTTCGAGGGCTTCATAAACATCTGGAATATATGTCAAGAGGCCCCAAATAGATACTAATTTATAGCTGCGACCAGCAACTCTATAGGTTGTTCTGTCGGTCTGTCTATTGGTCCACAAAAATTTCCAACCTTTGGTCAGCTCCCGTTTTTGCCCCACAGGAGGCTTAAATTTGGCATCTTGTGCTTTTGTTTTCATGATCCCTTGGGTTCCACCATCAGGTCAAAGTTTCAGTTTGTCTTATACTTTTGCTTCAGCCTCAGCTCGAGGCTATCCTGTGTTGTGTGCTTATTAAATGCTAACACACTACATGATGGATAGCAAATATGGAGAACATTATAACTGCTTAACAGGGTTTTGTACTGTCTTGTCAGGATGTTAGTTGCTGAATGTGCACTCATACTTACATAAATCTTGATCTGAAAAGTATCTACAGCTGTCAAACAGAAAAATGTGTAATATTTCATTTTGAAATTTCATGGGGTACAATATGAAGTATGAAGTAGCATGAAATGGGAACATACTTGGTTACTTTCCACAACTGATTGTCAGCTGCAGCAGGTGAGGTTGTAGACCATATTATTTTTTGACCTTTCTACCAGACAATGATTTGAAAGAAACAGAGCGGTGGAAATGTAGATGAGACTGTTTGGATAGTCGGACTGGTGAATAAATTTAGCATGATGAATATGGAGATATCTGCAAGGCCAACGCCATTGAACTCCACTGAGACATCCTGTCCTCACTGTAATTGGCTGTGGGTGGGAACAGCAGGCATGTGTGTATGCTTGTGTCTGTGTGTGTGTGTGTGTGTGTGTGTGTGTGTGTGTGTGTGTGTGTGTGTGTGTGTGTGTGTGTTAGGGGTCTTTTCATGACCTTCAACCCCCTGTCTCCATTCGTCCAGATGGGGTTGTCTTTGTTGTCTGACTGGCCTGTCATGTCTGAGGGCCCGTAAGCTGATTCTGTCCCACCTCCAAGATTTGTCGCTGGGCCTCCTGGTTTAATGAACCCCCCCCCCACCCTGACTCACCCTACTGCCCCACCCTCGACGTACTCCCTTCACAGCTCCATGGGCCTCCCTCCACCCTCCTCATCTACCCTCCTCACTCTCTTCTGTTGTTTTTATGATCTCACAATAAGGTCACAGTAACCCTGCTATTGTATAACACTCCTCTTAAGGCTCACTCCCCAAAACACGCACAAGCCTTGACCCACTTCTTCCTAACCCAAAAATATTAAGTGCACCTTTTTGTTTTTATAGGTATTTTTGAAGCTAGTTTCTTGACTGTGTCTCCTTCTAGACAGCTGCTGTAGGGTGGAAGTTTTTCAGCAGTTTGCTGTTTGATAATGAAAAAAAAGCTCTAAATGTAAGAATTGGCTGCATTTTTCTGTTTTATATCATAAAAAAAATAAATGGTTTTTGGGCTGTTGGTCCAAAATAACTTATTCAAACATGTGACACAACCTGTCACACACTCAAGTGCATTTAGTCAGATATATTGACTGAAAACACCCTGAAAACAGCCTAAAAGCTGATGAAATCAAGCTTCACATCAAATCAATACTATTTTGTAGCAGCGGAATACTCAAAACATGTGAATCAAGCATCTTATAATTATTGGTTGTTGTCTATATACAGTACATGTATCTACCGCATCATTCTCCTACTGGATTTCGCAGGGTTTCCCACACATTCATTTATTTGTGGTGGACAGCAAATAATTTTCTAGCACAATTGAAGTGTATTAACTGTGTGGTTATTCACTGCACCACACTCTCAGAGCGCCAAGTGTACTGTTGTCACAAACGGAGCAGTAGAACATCAGGCCCAGTAAAACTGAGACTTAATCATTCATTGTACTAGGTCTAGAAGTTTGCTTTCATTTACTTTGCACTCTGTTTCTTCTCTCATCCATCAATCTGATCAGCTTTGTCCAGATTAGTTATCCACGCCAAGATTCAAAGATTCAAAATGCAGTGCTGCCCACGTTCGGGAGAAGCAACCATATAGCCGTCTTGTTAAGGTTGGGATGTGTGGACAGTTAAATTATTTAACAACCAGACCCAATGGATTACCAGAATCATCTAAAAAGTTGTAGTACCCACTATTAAACAATTTTTATTTTTATTTTTTCAGTATTGAAAAACAAGTGCGGTTCAGAGGTTTTGATCGTATCATGTGATTTTCATAAGCAGAGCAAGCCCTTCAATGACCTCTGTGCTCAGAAAAAAAATTAAATTTGATCAAATTCATCACATCTGCTGATGAAGATCATGTGACTCGTAAGTCAAAAGCTCCACAACACCTAAAAGGATTTTGTGATGAGGCTGTTATCTGAACTGTTTCTTGATTTGTCAAGAATGAACTTTAAACCTCAGTCCTTTTTATTCTCTGTAGTTTTGGAGAATACAAACATGATATAAAAAGTTTTGTCTTTTTTCCCCATTTAAGTCAAACTGCTCATGCATCAGTGTTAAATGCTGAAAAGTTGGAAAAGTTTTCTGTCGTAGATCAAGAGATACAAGATCAAAGAATAAATAAACAAATCTGACCAATGCTCAGTGCCAGCTTTTAATATTCAACACTCTTTGATCAGTTATCGAAGCTTGTTTCTCAGCCCTGTTTATTAATTTATTAACCAGTTGTGGCATCACTTGTACCAGCTGTCTGTGCTTTTTCACATGTATGTCTTATCTAGCCTAGAAATACAATATCTTTCCAAGGAGAGCACATAAACACATGAAGACACACACATTAATTTACACATACAGAAGGATGTAAGAGAGTCATTTTAAGCCATTGCATTTTTTATTAAGGTATGATTTGAATGCCAATTACATGAGCACAGCCTCAGATCTCTATAGTTCAGACATCGCTTGAAGGCAGCATGAGATGACCTCACATTGTTTCAAGAAGCCCAGCTCTTATGACAAACTCTTATCTCTCCTCCAGAGCCTCACCTGTGTCCAGCGAGGAGCTCCTGGTCAGCTGTGGTTTTCTACTCTGTCAAGGACTAGTGGCTCGCATGGACCTAGTCTCCATCCATCTCTCTTCCGGCCCTCGTCTCTTTTCCTTCCTGTCACTAGCCTGGGGCTTTGTGGCGGATGTGGACATAGAGAGCGAGAAGTACCGTCACGTTGGAGCGGCCCGGTTCACAGTTGGCACGCTGGTGCGGCTGGCTTCTCTACGCGTCTACAAGGGCAAGCTGGCTTACTTGCCCGCCACTGAGGACTGCAGCAAGGAGGAGGATTTAGGAAATAACATGATGCTGCACTGCAACAATCAGGCTTCCTGCTTGGCTCAGGCCTCTCGACTGACCAGAGATGCTCCCAGCCAGAACACCTTCCACAACTCCTGCCACTCAAACAACTCCCTCAAAGTGAGGAGGACGGAGAGCACGCCTTCTCGAAGCGCCACCAAATCCCTCCCTGGCCCGCCTGACACCCTGCTGCTGCCTCTGGACCAGCAGTTGCCCAGCAACTGGGTCGTGGTGCCGGAGGAAGACTTTGTCCTCATGCTGGCCATGTACCAGTCGCATCTGGCTGAGGACCTGCTGGCAGCACCAGGCGCTGCGCCAGATGACGGAGTCATCCATCTATTCTACGTCAGAGCGGGAATATCACGTACTGCGCTGCTGAGGCTGTTCCTAGCTATGGAGAAGGGAACGCATCTTGCTACTAACTGTCAGCATTTAGTGTACACTAAGGTGCGGGCCCTCAGACTGGAGCCATTATCTCCCAAAGGGATAATAACAGTAGATGGAGAGGTGGTGGAGTATGGACCGCTGCAGGCAGAGGTGCACAGAGGCCTGGGGAGGTTAATCAGTGGATGAACAAACACCAGCGGTCATCTCTGCTGTTAAAGGCCCAATAAAAGATTTTAGAATTTCGAATCAGAAATGTCCAGGTACAAGAGCAAAGCAATGGAAGTATGACTCACTCACTGTTATCTGCTACATTTGCCTCTCATCGGTACACAGAACATTTCGGTAGAAAATACTGCAATATTAAGAAAAACAAGTGCCATATATGGGGGCCCAAAGTGTTCAATATAAAAAATAAATAGGTCAGACATTATGAAAATAAATAATATTATTAATAATAACAGAAGAGAAACATAATATGACCATGAAACTGTAAAATAACCAAAAACATTTTTCAGATTGTTTTTTCATCCCGCTTCTTTCCACAATAAGAGCGTTTATGGCAGGTGTCTTTATCCGTCAGTCAAGACGAACTCTTGTGTTTAAGCAGACAGCCAATCACATATGACCAGGGGGCAAAGACTTTTTTAAGAGCCACCCGAAGTCTTGAAATCGAGGTGTCATGACATACCGGTATAACAATACGCATATGCATTGATACACATATGGGAATATTGTGAAAATAATCCAGCACCTCTTAAATCATTTCCATTTCTTTTCTATTTCAATTTTTCTTCCCAAGTGTTATCCGGGTGCCTTCTTTCTTTCTAATTATGTATAATTACTCTTTTTGTATGATTTTGTTCAGTTACTGTTACAGACTCTCTCCGGCCCTACACTTAATTTGCTAAAAGAGACAAAACGCACAATTTTCTTTGGATATTGCAAAAATATCATTATTGTGAACTTTTTTGGCCACAATTATTGTGTCATGAAAATCTGATATTGTGCCAGAACCTTTTCTAAATTGGATTTTTATATAGTTAACATGTTGGCGTAAATTTTAAAATCTGTTTCAGGACTTATGGGGTTCTGTACTTTTTAACATCCTTATGAAAATGGGCATTTTAAAGTAAAGTAAAAACGACCTGCAATAAACTCTGTTATTGTGTGAAGAAACAAGATAGAATTTCACAATAATGCGCTTAGGTTTGTTTCACAATTCCATTACCCCTTTTTTTTCTTTCTTTTAAATATTGAACTCTATGGGACTCTGTAGCCACGACTGAGCTTACTGTAGATATGTTGGCATCAATTTACAAATCAAATAGGCACACGTTTCATCATGTCATGATGAAGTGTTTGGCCGCCGTGGAAAGTAAATCAGTCACCGTCTTGAGCCTCCCGTATGTCATCTTTATTATCGCTGCAAGGGGAGGATTTCCTCTCTGCACTGAAGCTGACGAATCAGCCTGAATTACAGCTTCCTCTGCAACAGCAATAGTTTGAATTTATGCCTTCATGGTTCCTCTGCAGTGCTTTGGAGACTCTGTGTGTGTGTGTGTGTGTGTGTGTGTGTGTGTGTGTGTGTGTGTGTGTGTGTGTGTGTGTGTGTGTGTGAGAGAGAGAGTGTAAGTGCGTGTGTGTGATGCAGTAAACGGCGCTGTCACTGCTCTGGTTTTAACAGAGGAAGTCAGGCTTTGTGACTGTTTATTGAACACAGAGAGCCTCAAAAATTGTAATTCGAGCCAGACAGCATGAAACAGCAGTAAATATAACTTTTAAAATTTAATTTAAAGAGAGAAGAGATTTGTACGAGCCCCTTAACTCCCCAGTGGTGATTTTTTAAATTTAATTTATTTTTTATGTTAAGCACACAGGACGAAAAATATCGCCTTTCGGGATCCAGGGGTCCTGAGGATTTGTAAAATTAAATGGTAACAGTGACAAAAAATCACTCTGTTCGGGAAATGCATTTACAATGATATTTCCATCATTCATGTCGTCCTGGTGGTGGATTCATTAGATTGAACGTCGCCATTTTAATCTTTCTTTCTCTTTCAGTTTAGCTTCTTCTAGTCACACTTTTTATGTGAGGTTTAAATAGATTTCGACAGCAATTACTGGTAATTGTTTCACACGTGAACGGGCTTTGAAATATCTAAAGATTTTGTGCTCAAAGCTTTGGAGAGTCATCAGACTTCACTGTGAGTAGATTATATCAGGACTATTTATGTAAAAAGAAGAAAGTGGAAGCTGTTTACAGTGAGCTCTGTGGATCATACAGAGAGAACAGGAGAACATTTTTTTTATGGAAAGAGATGTTGCTTGTGGATTTTTCTAAAACATGTAATATTTGATTGCATTACAAACAAAGTAAGATTGACCCCCTTATTAGTATCAATACAGAAATCTCAAAAATAGACACTGAAATCTGTTCAAATAAAACCAAAACTATCTGCATGACTAGATACCATTAGCGGTAGAAGAGAAAATGCTGAGGGTTTTTATTGAGTGAATTAATGCATTAATCAGCCTGTCTGGTATCCCGTTCATGTGATTAATTGGTGAAATCACCAACTGAAGTACAGACACACAAAGTGGTGCCCCAGAAAAAGTAGATTACAAGACCAAACTTGAGCAAAATACCTCCTGGAACGTGCTGAACATCACCGACTGATGGTAACTGTGAAAAAGTGTTCAGTGGCTCCTGCAGCTCTGTGGACGGGTGATTGATGTGTTTTAGTGCCTCAGTGTGAGACCAAGGCTGCATCCCTCCATCCCATAACACCACTCCTCTTATACTTTCTCCTCTGCTTTCATCCATCCGCCTCTGCATTTAAGAGGACCTGTTATGCTCATTTTCAGGTTCATACGTGTGTTTTAGAACATGTTTACAGACTTCAGTGGTCAGAAAATGCTGAGGTTTCCTCATACTGTTTGCCTGAATACACATTTATTTACATTTGGTCTGAGAAGGCTCCGTTTTAGTGCCTGTCTCTTTAAGCCCCTCCTCCCGAAAAAGCCCAGTCTGCTCTGATTGGTCTTTATTGCAGCTGGGGGAAAGACGATAACAGAGGAGACAAGGAATCATCAATAAAACCATATATATTCTCCAGTAGGAATACGACCTGAAATCTGTGGAAAATTAAAAACTCTGAGATTATATATTTCGATGTTAGTATGTAGCTAAATCTGGGAAATGACTGCAATGTAAAATTATAAATATGAAAGAAAAAAAGGGAAAGCATAATTGGTCCCCTTTAACCACTCAGCTGCTTTTCAGACACACACACACACACACACACATGCACACAGGTGTCTCTATGGAAGGTTTGTTACTGATCATCACCTAGGTGTCCTTACCATTGAGCTTGAAGACACGTAGAGGAAAGGATGACTAAGGCTTTGACCGACACGGGCGGTGAAGTCAGAATTTTAAATGTGTTTTTAATAGCAACCCGAATCTCTTCAGACGTTTGTTTTGTTCATTTTACAGAAATCAGATGTGGACACAAAGAAATCCGTTTCTCTCTGTCCAAGTCGAAGTGAAATGAACTCTGAGTGGCCTTAAGTGAGAGTTTTCGAGGGTTCAAGCTGGTTAAAACAGCACATTGATGAGTGAAGGGAGAACATGAGGAGCGAGGGAGGAGGATAAGAGAGGGGGGAGATATCGACTTGTTAAATGCTGCATGAGGAAGGCGGCGTTGTGTTCCTGACAGGGCGCCCTTAGTCTTCCTCCTCACCACAAGAAATCATTTGGGAGCATTAGCAAACTGTCCTGACGCTGAGGGAAAGAGAGGAGGACATGTTCCTGTCCATTTCACCTCAAAGTGAAAATACACACACACACACACACAGACACACACACACACACACACATTGGCAGTTACAGGCATCAACATAATCAAACCATTTGACTGACCTCTTTTTTTGTGTTTTCTGTTTTGTTTGAATCAGTTATTTGACACTGTAAAGATCAGACTTGTGAAAGACCAAAATTAATTTATTCTAAAAATATATTCTTTTAAACATGTTTTTGCACAATGTAATCCTGTTGCCAACGCCGCTTTAAAGCCTTCATGGGACATCAGGGTCGGTTTTCTGTCATTTAACTCATTTAGTCGGTTTAATTTGTATTTACTCGTGAAGGACGCTGCAACAGGAATTCAGCTGACGAGCTACAAGCATATCAGATGGAAACAGTACTTGAAGACACGCTTCGCTATTGCTGTCGTTTTAGAGGGCAAATGTGGTCTGTGGCATCAAAACCTGTGGTCACTTTATTATTGACTGTTAAAGTCGACGTACTGTTCTTTCAACGCAGCGTTTGTTAACTGTTTGGGGTCACGACCCTTTAAAATGAAGTCTACTCGTTCAACCAAAGAAAGATTTTTCCTGCTGACATTGTTTCATTTGAAACATTTTAGGGGCCCTAAGATGGAAAACCTTACAGAAAATACGAAGAAAAACATATTGTGATCCCTCAGATTTATCTTGGTTTGGAACCACATATCTAAATAATGCTCTTTTTACGCCACAGAGTGCTACTGACCACTTTCATACGTTTTATTTTCTATGCAAACTCCGGCTTCTTGTGAGTGATGCAGTGGTCCTTTCAACTGTTTGACGTGCCTTGACTGTGCTGCCTCCTGGTGGTTTGAATTTGGTGGTGCATTCACTGATTTCTCATTTGAACATTCTCGTCACCGTTAAGAATACTCATAGAAGCAGACACAACAGACAAACTGAAGATAGTAACATCTGTCCTTGTTTCAGAAAAATCGGTGTAATTGTGGCACAGTACTGTTTTGACTTTACAAACCGTTAATACTGTTGTCATGGTGCCACGTCTTCGCTTTACGTCTCCAGTTTTTCATTAAGGAGAATCCATAAGAGTGACAGCTTTCAGCCTGAATCCAGTTGCTCCATGTAGGATGTTGTGATTGAAAATCCAAATGAGCTCAATCAGATGGACAAACTTTCAGATGAAAAAGGACCTGATGTTCGTCCCGTCAGCAACCCGAAGAGAAGAAGAAAGAAAACCGATGATTTGCCGTGTTTGTCTTTACCTGCTGCTTCTCAATTGTTGTCGTCTCATTTGTTTAAATGTTTATGGTGAAGGGAAAATAGTCAGGGGGATTTTATGTTGTTTTTTTTTCATGCACACTGAAGATTGAATGATTGATTCTTTATTCACAGAGAGATCTATTTTTCCATTAGACAAATGTCTGTAATTTTTCTATTATTGGATCAAACATTCTGCTGGAGTGTTTTTGATTGAGAATAAATTAAATAAATGATGACAAACAAGCTGTCTGTAATTTGATTTGTGAAACATTAGCTGCATCTGATTTTTAGGCACTGAGGTGAAGTATTTCTTTGCTGACAGCAAAACAGGTATTAGTCACAGCTTTTGGTCATTTTGGTCAAAAGACGACATTAAACTTATGCCGGGGACAGGTATAATCATCCTCAAGGAGTTACAACTCCCTGAGATATGACAATGAATAAAGGTAAAGAAAAACTGTTTTTGCAGAATATTATGATGTCACATTGAAGTTCACCTTTGACCTTTTGGATATAAAATGTCAGCACTTCATATTATTTTATATTTTTAAACGTATTTTAAATTTAAGTGTTTTTCAGTTACAATGTCAATGTACAATGAATAAATCAGATGCTGATGGCACAGCGCTGTGTTTTACCACTGAAAAACACTGTCAAATTTCAAAGATTTGAAAAACCTCATTTTAAACATACCCCGAGGGGTACCTAGAGGTACTCCGAGGGGTACATGTGAATTTAAGAAAATGTATTTTAAAAAATAGCAGTCGTGCATTACTCCTAAAACATGATAATGTTATAAAAAGTAGAGTCAAAATTTGAATGAACTGAATTTTATACTCAATATTCAGTTTCATTTAAGTAATGCCTTTTAAAAATTCTTGTGCATTAAGAAATTGCATGATGGCAAAAGAAATGATTCACTATGAATTTAGTCACAGATTCGTCACATTTGAAATGTTTAAAATGTTTTTTTTTTTTCAAATCTTTGAATCTTTGATGCTGATGGCACAGCGCTGTGTTGTACTTCTTTCGTTTTTTTTTTCCTACCAAAAAAGTTTTGCGCTGGTCATGGCGTACTTGGCTGAAAAAAATACTTCAGAGGGCGATCATTACAGAAAAAGTGTTGAGAACTGCTGTTATATACTATGTGGTTTTCGGACGTTTTTTCGACATCCTATGCTATGATGTTTTTGGACGTTTCTTCAGACATTCTATACTATTATGTGTCTCGAAATCACATTGACATTTTTCGCCATACTATAGTATGGCATTTCATTTTTTCGACATACGATATTTTGGTGCTTATGTCATTTCATTCAATATTCTATGCTATGGCGTGTCTCGGCACGCTATTTTAGGCGGTTTTCAACTGTTTTCAGCTGTTTTTGGTCATTTCAATGTGCTATTTTACAGGTTTTGGGGCCTTTGGGGGATATTTTTTCTAAAAGGTATACTATAAGATACCTCTACATGCTATACAAAGTAGTTTGGGCTATTTTTCGGACGTCAAATTTTGACATTTTCACCATATTGTAGCCTGCTTTTTTGCTCATTTTTTCGACATTCTATATAATAGTGTTTTGGGCCATATTTGCAAGTTTTAATGCTATGGTGTTTCTCAGCACGGTATTTTATGCTGTCTTGAGGTGTTTACAAGTATTTTTGGGACATGTCAATTTTTTGCATTTTTGCCACACTATAGCCTTGCTGTTTTGGTCATTTTTTTGACATGCTATATTATGGTTTTGGGGCAGTTTTTACAACAAATTGTACTAGCACTTCTCTCAGCACGCTATTTTAAGCTGTTTTGAGGTTTTTTTAAGTGTTTTTGGGACATGTCAATTTTTGACATTTTTACCTTACTATAGCCTTGCTTTTTTTGCTCGTTTTTTTTACATGCTATATTATGGTGTTTTTGGCGGTTTTTGCAACAAATTATGCTAGCGTGTTTCTCAGCACGTTATTTCATGCTGTTTTAGGTGATTTCAAGTATTTTTTGGACATGTCAGTTTTTCACATTTTTGCCATACTATAGCCTTGCTTTTTCAGTCATTTTTTTGACATGCTATATTATGGTGTTTTGGGCAGTTTTTAAAACAAACTATGCTAGTGTGTGTCTCAGCACGCTATTTTAAGCACTTTTGAGGTGTTTTCAGCAGTATTTTCGACATGTCAAATTTTGACTTTTTTGCCCTACTATAGCCTTGCTTTTTTGGTCATTTTTTCGACATGCTATATTATGGTGTTTTTGGCGGTTTTTGCAACAAATTATGCTCGCGCATGTCTCAGCACGCTATTTTAAGCACTTTTGAGGTGATTTCAGCAGTATTTTGGACATGTCAATTTTTGACTTTTTTGCCATAATATAGCCTTGCTTTTTTGGTCATTTTTTCGACATGCTATATTATGGTGTTTTTGGCGGTTTTTGCAACAAATTATGCTAGCGCATGTCTCAGCACGCTATTTTAAGCTGTTTTGAGGTGTTTAAAGCAGTATTTTGGACATGTCAATTTTTGACTATTTTGCCATACTATAGCCTTGCTTTTTTGGTCATTTTTTCAACATGCTATATTACGATGTTTTTGGCGGTTTTTGCAACAAATTATGCTATGGCATTTCTTATCAAGCTATTTTAAGCTGTTTTGAGGTGTTTTCAAGTATTTTTGGGACATGTCAATTTTTGACTATTTTGCCATACTATAGCCTTGCTTTTTCAGTCATTTTTTTGACATGCTATATTATGGTGTTTTGGGCAGTTTTTAAAACAAACTATGCTATGGCAATACTTAGCAAGCTATTTTAAGCTGTTTTGAGGTGTTTAGAAGTATTTTTGGGACATGTCAAATTTTGACTTTTTTGCCATACTATAGCCTTGCTTTTTTGGTCATTTTTTCGACATGCTATATTATGGTGTTTTTGGCGGTTGTTGCAACAAATTATGCTAGTGCGTGTCTCAGCACACTATTTTAAGCACTTTTGAGGTGATTTCAGCAGTATTTTAGTCATCTCAATTTTTGACATTTTTGCCATACTATAGCCTTGCTTTTTCGGTCATTTTTTCGACATGCTATATTATGGTGTTTTTGGCGGTTTTGCAAAAATTATGCTATGGCATTACTTAGCAAGTTATTTTAAGCTGTTTTGAGGTGTTTTCAAGTATTTTTGGGACATGTCAATTTTGACTATTTTGCCATACTATAGCCTTGCTTTTTGGTCATTTTTTCGACATGCTATATTATGGTGTTTTCTGCGGTTTTTCCAACAAATTATGCTAGCGCATGTCTCAGCACGCTATTTTAAGCTGTTTTGAGGTGATTTCAGCAGTATTTTGGACATGTCAAATTTTGTCATTTTTGCCATACTATAGCCTTGCTTTTTTGGTCATTTTTTCGACATGCTATATTATGGTGTTTTCGGCGGTTTTTGCAACAAATTATGCTAGCGCATGTCTCAGCACGCTATTTTAAGCTGTTTTGAGGTGTTTTAAACTGTTTTTGGGACATGTCAATTTTTGACATTTTTGCCATACTATAGCCTTGCTTTTTTGGTCATTTTTTCGACATGCTATATTATGGTGTTTTGGGCAGTTTTTGCAACAAATTATGCTAGCACGTGTCTCAGCACGCTATTTTAAGCTGTTTTGAGGTGTTTTCAGCAGTATTTTGGACATGTCAATTTTTGACATTTTTGCCATACTATAGCCTTGCTTTTTTGGTCATTTTTTCGACATGCTATATTATGGTATTTTTGGCGGTTTTAGCAACGAATTATGCTATGGCAATACTTAGCAAGCTATTTTAAGCTGTTTTGAGGTGATTTTGCAGTATTTTGGACATGTCAATTTTTGACATTTTTGCCATACTATAGCCTTGCTTTTTTGGTCATTTTTTCGACATGCTATATCATGGTGTTTTGGGCAGTTTTTGCAACAAATTATGCTAGCACGTGTCTCAGCGCGCTATTTTAAGCTGTTTTGAGGTGTTTTAAACTGTTTTTGGGACATGTCAATTTTTGACATTTTTGCCATACTATAGCCTTGCTTTTTTGGTCATTTTTTTCGACATGCTATATTATGGTGTTTTTGGCGGTTTTTGCAACAAATTATGCTCGCGCGTATCTCAGCATGCTATTTTAAGCTGTTTTGAGGTGTTTTAAACTGTTTTTGGGACATGTCAATTTTTGACATTTTTGCCATACTATAGCCTTGCTTTTTTGGTCATTTTTTTCGACATGCTATATTATGATGTTTTTGGTGGTTTCTGCAACAAATTGTGCTTATGGCATTACTTAGCAAGTTATTTTAAGCTGTTTTGAGATGTTTTCAAGTATTTTTGGGACATGTCAGTTTTTGACTTTTTTGCCTGACTATAGCTTTGCTTTTTTGATCATTTTTTCGACATGCTATATTATGGTGTTTTTGGCGGTTTCTGCAAAAAATTGTGCTATCGCGTTTCTCAGCAAGCTATTTTAAGCTGTTTTGAGGTTTTTTTAAGTGTTTTTGGGACATGTCAAATTTTGATTTTTTTGCCATACTATAGCCTTGCTTTTTCAGTCATTTTTTCGACATGCTATATTATGGTGTTTTCTGCGGTTTTTCCAACAAATTATGCTAGCGCATGTCTCAGCACGCTATTTTAAGCTGTTTTGAGGTGTTTTCAGGTATGTTTGGGACATGTCAATTTTTGACATTTTTGCCATACTATAGCCTTGCTTTTTCGGTCATTTTTTCGACATGCTATATTATGGTGTTTTTGGCAGTTTTTAAAACAAACTATGCTAGTGTGTGTCTCAGCAAGCTATTTTAAGCTGTTTTGAGGTGTTTTCAAGTATTTTTGGGACATGTCAATTTTTGACTTTTTTGCCATACTATAGCCTTGCTTTTTTGGTCATTTTTTCGACATGCTATATTATGGTGTTTTTGGCGGTTTTTGCAACAAATTATGCTTGCGCGTGTCTCAGCACGCTATTTTAAGCTGTTTTGAGGTGATTTCAGCAGTATTTTGGACATGTCAAATTTTGTCATTTTTGCCATACTATAGCCTTGCTTTTTTGGTCATTTTTTCGACATGCGATATCATGGTGTTTTTGGCGGTTTTTGCAACAAATTATGCTAGCACGTGTCTCAGCAAGCTATTTTAAGCTGTTTTGAGGTGTTTTCAAGTATTTTTGGGACATGTCAATTTTTGACATTTTTGCCATACTATAGCCTTGCTTTTTTGGTCATTTTTTCGACATGCTATATTATGGTGTTTTTGGTGGTTTCTGCAACAAATTGTGCAATCGCGTTTCTCAGCACACTATTTTAAGCTGTTTTGAGGTGTTTTCAAGTATTTTTGGGACATGTCAATTTTTGACATTTTTGCCATACTATAGCCTTGCTTTTTTGGTCATTTTTTCGACATGCTATATTATGGTGTTTTTGGCAGTTTTTGCAACAAATTATGCTCGCGCATGTCTCAGCACGCTATTTTAAGCTGTTTTGAGGTGTTTAAAGCAGTATTTTGGACATGTCAATTTTTGACATTTTTGCCATACTATAGCCTTGCTTTTTCAGTCATTTTTTTGACATGCTATATTATGGTGTTTTTGGCGGTTTTTGCAACAAATTATGCTATGGCAATACTTAGCAAGCTATTTTAAGCTGTTTTGAGGTGTTTTGAAGTATTTTTTGGACATGTCAATTTTTGACTTTTTTGCCATACTATAGCCTTGCTTTTTTGGTCATTTTTTCGACATGCTATATTATGGTGTTTTTGGCGTTTTTTGCAACAAATTATGCTCGCGCGTGTCTCAGCACGCTATTTTAAGCACTTTTGAGGTGATTTCAGCAGATTTTTGAGACATGTCAATTTTTGACATTTTTGCCATACTATAGCCTTGTTTTTTTTGGTCATTTTTTCGACATGCTATATTATGGTGTTTTTGGCGGTTTTTGCAAAAAAATTATGCTATGGCATTACTTAGCAAGTTATTTTAAGCTGTTTTGAGGTGTTTTCAAGTATTTTTGGGACATGTCAATTTTTGACTATTTTGCCATACTATAGCCTTGCTTTTTTGGTCATTTTTTCGACATGCTATATTATGGTGTTTTGGGCAGTTTTTGCAACAAATTATGCTATGGCATTGTCTCAGCACGCTATTTTAAGCACTTTTGAGGTGTTTTCAGCAGTATTTTCGACATGTCAAATTTTGACTTTTTTGCCATACTATAGCCTTGCTTTTTCAGTCATTTTTTCGACATGCTATATTATGGTGTTTTTGGCGGTTTTTGCAACAAATTATGCTAGCGCATGTCTCAGCACGCTATTTTAAGCTGTTTTGAGGTGTTTTAAACTGTTTTTGGGACATGTCAATTTTTGACATTTTTGCCATACTATAGCCTTGCTTTTTTGGTCATTTTTTCGACATGCTATATTATGGTGTTTTGGGCAGTTTTTGCAACAAATTATGCTAGCACGTGTCTCAGCACGCTATTTTAAGCTGTTTTGAGGTGTTTTAAACTGTTTTTGGGACATGTCAATTTTTCACATTTTTGCCATACTATAGCCTTGCTTTTTTGGTCATTTTTTCGACATGCTATATTATGGTGTTTTTGGCGGTTTTTGCAACAAATTATGCTCGCGCGTGTCTCAGCACGCTATTTTAAGCTGTTTTGAGGTGATTTCAGCAGTATTTTAGACATCTCAATTTTTGACATTTTTGCCATACTATAGCCTTGCTTTTTTGGTCATTTTTTCGACATGCTATATTATGGTGTTTTTGGCGGTTGTTGCAACAAATTATGCTATGGCATTTCTTATCAAGCTATTTTAAGCTGTTTTGAGGTGTTTTCAAGTATTTTTGGGACATGTCAATTTTTGACTATTTTGCCATACTATAGCCTTGCTTTTTTGGTCATTTTTTCGACATGCTATATTATGGTGTTTTGGGCAGTTTTTGCAACAAATTATGCTCGCACGTGTCTCAGCACGCTATTTTAAGCACTTTTGAGGTGATTTCAGCAGTATTTTGGACATGTCAATTTTTGACATTTTTGCCATACTATAGCCTTGCTTTTTCGGTCATTTTTTCGACATGCTATATTATGGTGTTTTGGGCAGTTTTTGCAACAAATTATGCTAGCACGTGTCTCAGCACGCTATTTTAAGCTGTTTTGAGGTGTTTTCAGCAGTATTTTGGACATGTCAATTTTTGACATTTTTGCCATACTATAGCCTTGCTTTTTTGGTCATTTTTTCGACATGCTATATTATGGTATTTTTGGCGGGTTTTTAAAACAAATTATGCTATGTGCAATACTTAGCAAGCTATTTTAAGCTGTTTTGAGGTGTTTTCAGAAGTATTTTTGGACATGTCAATTTTTGACATTTTGCCATACTATAGCCTTGCTTTTTTGGTCATTTTTTCGACATGTTATATTATGGTGTTTTTGGCAGTTTTTGCCACAAATTATGCTATGGCATTACTTAGCAAGCTATTTTAAGCTGTTTTGAGGTGTTTTAAACTGTTTTTGGGACATGTCAATTTTTGACATTTTTGCCATACTATAGCCTTGCTTTTTTGGTCATTTTTTTCGACATGCTATATTATGATGTTTTTGGTGGTTTCTGCAACAAATTGTGCTTATGGCATTACTTAGCAAGTTATTTTAAGCTGTTTTGAGATGTTTTCAAGTATTTTTGGGACATGTCAGTTTTTGACTTTTTTGCCTGACTATAGCTTTGCTTTTTTGATCATTTTTTCGACATGCTATATTATGGTGTTTTTGGCGGTTTCTGCAAAAAATTGTGCTATCGCGTTTCTCAGCAAGCTATTTTAAGCTGTTTTGAGGTTTTTTTAAGTGTTTTTGGGACATGTCAATTTTTGACTTTTTTGCCATACGATAGCCTTGCTTTTTCAGTCATTTTTTCGACATGCTATATTATGGTGTTTTCTGCGGTTTTTCCAACAAATTATGCTAGCGCATGTCTCAGCACGCTATTTTAAGCTGTTTTGAGGTGTTTTCAGGTATGTTTGGGACATGTCAATTTTTGACATTTTTGCCATACTATAGCCTTGCTTTTTCGGTCATTTTTTCGACATGCTATATTATGGTGTTTTGGGCAGTTTTTGCAACAAATTATGCTAGTGTGTGTCTCAGCACGCTATTTTAAGCTGTTTTGAGGTGTTTTAAACTGTTTTTGGGACATGTCAATTTTTGACATTTTTGCCATACTATAGCCTTGCTTTTTTGGTCATTTTTTCGACATGCAATATCATGGTGTTTTTGGCGGTTTTTGCAACAAATTATGCTAGCACGTGTCTCAGCAAGCTATTTTAAGCTGTTTTGAGGTGTTTTCAAGTATTTTTGGGACATGTCAATTTTTGACATTTTTGCCAGTCTATAGCCTTGCTTTTTTGGTCATTTTTTCGACATGCTATATTATGGTGTTTTTGGTGGTTTCTGCAACAAATTGTGCAATCGCGTTTCTCAGCACACTATTTTAAGCTGTTTTGAGGTGTTTTCAAGTATATTTGGGACATGTCAATTTTTCACATTTTTGCCATACTATAGCCTTGCTTTTTTGGTCATTTTTTCGACATGTTATATTATGGTGTTTTTGGCGGCTTTTGCAACAAATTATGCTAGCGCATGTCTCAGCACGCCATTTTAAGCTGTTTTGAGGTGTTTAAAGCAGTATTTTGGACATGTCAATTTTTGACATTTTTGCCATACTATAGCCTTGCTTTTTCAGTCATTTTTTTGACATGCTATATTATGGTGTTTTTGGCGGTTTTAGCAACGAATTATGCTATGGCAATACTTAGCAAGCTATTTTAAGCTGTTTTGAGGTGTTTTGAAGTATTTTTTGGACATGTCAATTTTTGACTTTTTTGCCATACTATAGCCTTGCTTTTTTGGTCATTTTTTCGACATGCTATATTATGGTGTTTTTGGCGTTTTTTGCAACAAATTATGCTCGCGCGTGTCTCAGCACACTATTTTAAGCACTTTTGAGGTGATTTCAGCAGTATTTTAGACATCTCAATTTTTGACATTTTTGCCATACTATAGCCTTGCTTTTTCGGTCATTTTTTCGACATGCTATATTATGGTGTTTTTGGCGGTTTTTGCAAAAAATTATGCTATGGCATTACTTAGCAAGTTATTTTAAGCTGTTTTGAGGTGTTTTCAAGTATTTTTGGGACATGTCAATTTTTGACTATTTTGCCATACTATAGCCTTGCTTTTTCAGTCATTTTTTTGACATGCTATATTATGGTGTTTTGGGCAGTTTTTGCAACAAATTATGCTCGCACGTGTCTCAGCACGCTATTTTAAGCACTTTTGAGGTGATTTCAGCAGTATTTTGGACATGTCAATTTTTGACATTTTTGCCATACTATAGCCTTGCTTTTTCGGTCATTTTTTCGACATGCTATATTATGGTGTTTTTGGCAGTTTTTGCAACAAATTATGCTAGCGCATGTCTCAGCACGCTATTTTAAGCTGTTTTGAGGTGTTTTAAACTGTTTTTGGGACATGTCAATTTTTGACATTTTTGCCATACTATAGCCTTGCTTTTTTGGTCATTTTTTCGACATGCTATATTATGGTGTTTTGGGCAGTTTTTGCAACAAATTATGCTAGCACGTGTCTCAGCACGCTATTTTAAGCTGTTTTGAGGTGTTTTAAACTGTTTTTTGGACATGTCAATTTTTCACATTTTTGCCATACTATAGCCTTGCTTTTTTGGTCATTTTTTCGACATGCTATATTATGGTGTTTTTGGCGGTTTTTGCAACAAATTATGCTCATGGCATGTCTCAGCACGCTATTTTAAGCTGTTTTGAGGTGTTTTAAACTGTTTTTGGGACATGTCAATTTTTGACATTTTTGCCATACTATAGCCTTGCTTTTTTGGTCATTTTTTCGACATGCTATATTATGGTGTTTTTGGCGGTTTTTGCAACAAATTATGCTAGCGCGTGTCTCAGCACGCTATTTTAAGCTGTTTTGAGGTGTTTTCAAGTATTTTTGGGACATGTCAATTTTTGACTATTTTGCCATACTATAGCCTTGCTTTTTTGGTCATTTTTTCGACATGCTATATTATGGTGTTTTTGGCGGCTTTTGCAACAAATTATGCTAGCGCGTGTCTCAGCATGCTATTTTAAGCTGTTTTGAGGTGTTTTCAGCAAAATTTTGGACATGTCAATGTTTGACATTTTTGCCATACTATAGCCTTGCTTTTTTGGTCATTTTTTCGACATGCTATATAATGGTGTTTTTGGCGGTTTTAGCAACGAATTATGCTATGGCATTACTTAGCAAGCTATTTTAAGCTGTTTTGAGGTGTTTTCAAGTATTTTTGGGACATGTCAATTTTTGACATTTTTGCCATACTATAGCCTTGCTTTTTTGGTCATTTCCTTCACATGCTATATTATGGTGTTTTGGGCGGTTTTTGCAACAAATTATGCTCACGCATGTCTCAGCACGCTATTTTAAGCACTTTTGAGGTGATTTCAGCAGTATTTTGGACATGTCAATTTTTGACATTTTTGCCATACTATAGCCTTGCTTTTTTGGTCATTTTTTCGACATGCTATATTATGGTGTTTTGGGCAGTTTTTGCAACAAATTATGCTAGCACGTGTCTCAGCGCGCTATTTTAAGCTGTTTTGAGGTGTTTTAAACTGTTTTTGGGACATGTCAATTTTTGACATTTTTGCCATACTATAGCCTTGCTATTTTGGTCATTTTTTCGACATGCTATATTATGGTGTTTTTGGCGGTTTTTGCAACAAATTATGCTCGCGTGTGTCTCAGCACGCTATTTTAAGCTGTTTTGAGGTGTTTTCAGCAGTATTTTGGACATGTCAATTTTTGACATTTTTGCCATACTATAGCCTTGCTTTTTCGGTCATTTTTTCGACATGCTATATTATGGTGTTTTTGGTGGTTTCAGCAACGAATTATGCTATGGCATTTCTTAGCAAGCTATTTTAAGCTGTTTTGAGGTCTTTTCAAGTATTTTTGGGACATGTCAATTTTTCACATTTTTGCCATACTATAGCCTTGCTTTTTTGGTCATTTTTTCGACATGCTATATTATGGTGTTTTTGGCGTTTTTTGCAACAAATTATGCTCGCGCGTGTCTCAGCACACTATTTTAAGCACTTTTGAGGTGATTTCAGCAGTATTTTAGACATCTCAATTTTTGACATTTTTGCCATACTATAGCCTTGCTTTTTCGGTCATTTTTTCGACATGCTATATTATGGTGTTTTTGGCGTTTTTGCAAAAATTATGCTATGGCATTACTTAGCAAGTTATTTTAAGCTGTTTTGAGGTGTTTTTAAAGTATTCTTGGGACATGTCAATTTTTGACTATTTTGCCATACTATAGCCTTGCTTTTTTGGTCATTTTTTCGACATGCTATATTATGGTGTTTTGGGCAGTTTTTGCAACAAATTATGCTAGCACGTGTCTCAGCGCGCTATTTTAAGCTGTTTTGAGGTGTTTTAAACTGTTTTTGGGACATGTCAATTTTTGACATTTTTGCCATACTATAGCCTTGCTTTTTTGGTCATTTTTTCGACATGCTATATTATGGTGTTTTTGGCAGTTTTTGCAAAAAATTATGCTAGCACGTGTCTCAGCACGCTATTTTAAGCTGTTTTGAGGTGTTTTCAACTGTGTTTGGGACATGTCAATTTTTGACATTTTTGCCATATTATAGCCTTGCTTTTTTGGTCATTTTTTCGACATGCTATATTATGGTGTTTTTGGCGGTTTTTGCAACAAATTATGCTCGCGCGTGTCTCAGCACGCTATTTTAAGCTGTTTTGAGGTGTTTTCAGCAGTATTTTGGACATGTCAATTTTTGACATTTTTGCCATACTATAGCCTTGCTTTTTGGTCATTTTTCGACATGCTATATTATGGTGTTTTTGGCGGTTTTGCAACAAATTATGCTCGCGTGTCTCAGCACGCTATTTTAAGCTGTTTTGAGTTGTTTTCAGCTGTATTTGGGACATGTCAATTTTTCACATTTTTGCCATACTATAGCCTTGCTTTTTTGGTCATTTTTTCGACATGTTATATTATGGTGTTTTTGGCAGTTTTTGCCACAAATTATGCTATGGCATTACTTAGCACACTATTTTAAGCTGTTTTGAGGTGTTTTCAAGTATTTTTGGGACATGTCAATTTTTGACATTTTTGCCATACTATAGCCTTGCTTTTTGGTCATTTTTTCGACATGCTATATTATGGTGTTTTTGGCGGTTTTTGCAACAAATTATGCTAGCGTGTCTCAGCATGCTATTTTAAGCTGTTTTGAGGTGTTTTCAGCAGTATTTTTGGACATGTCAATTTTGACATTTTTGCCATACTATAGCCTTGCTTTTTGGTCATTTTTCGACATGCTATATTATGGTGTTTTTGGCAGTTTTGCAACAAATTATGCTAGCACGTGTCTCAGTGCGCTATTTTAAGCTGTTTTGAGGTGTTTTAAACTGTTTTTGGGACATGTCAATTTTTCACATTTTTGCCATACTATAGCCTTGCTTTTTGGTCATTTTTTCGACATGCTATATTATGGTGTTTTGGCGGTTTTGCAACAAATTATGCTATGGCGTGTCTCAGCACGCTATTTTAAGCTGTTTTGAGGTGTTTTCAGCAGTATTTTGGACATGTCAATTTTGACATTTTGCCATACTATAGCCTTGCTTTTTGGTCATTTTTCGACATGCTATATTATGGTGTTTTTGGCAGTTTTGCAACAAATTATGCTAGCATGTCTCAGCACGCTATTTTAAGCTGTTTTGAGGTGTTTTAAACTGTTTTGGACATGTCAATTTTTGACATTTTGCCATACTATAGCCTTGCTTTTTGGTCATTTTTCGACATGCTATATTATGGTGTTTTTTGGCGGTTTTTGCAACAAATTATGCTCATGGCGTGTCTCAGCACGCTATTTTAAGCTGTTTTGAGGTGTTTTCAGCAGTATTTTGGACATGTCAATTTTTGACATTTTTGCCATACTATAGCCTTGCTTTTTTGGTCATTTTTTCGACATGCTATATTATGGTATTTTTGGCGGTTTTAGCAACGAATTATGCTATGGCAATACTTAGCAAGCTATTTTAAGCTGTTTTGAGGTGTTTTGAAGTATTTTTGGACATGTCAATTTTGACTTTTTGCCATACTATAGCCTTGCTTTTTTGGTCATTTTTTCGACATGCTATATTATGGTGTTTTTGGCGGTTTTGCAACAAATTATGCTATGGCGTGTCTCAGCACGCTATTTTAAGCTGTTTTGAGGTGTTTTCAAGTATTTTTGGGACATGTCAATTTTTGACTATTTTGCCATACTATAGCCTTGCTTTTTTGGTCATTTTTTCGACATGCTATATTATGGTGTTTTTGGCAGTTTTTGCAACAAATTATGCTCGCGCGTGTCTCAGCACGCTATTTTAAGCTGTTTTGAGGTGTTTTCAAGTATTTTTGGGACATGTCAATTTTTGACATTTTGCCATACTATAGCCTTGCTTTTTTGGTCATTTTTTCGACATGCTATATTATGGTGTTTTTGGCGGTTTTTGCAACAAATTATGCTAGCGCGTGTCTCAGCACGCTATTTTAAGCTGTTTTGAGGTGTTTTCAAGTATTTTTGGGACATGTCAATTTTTGACTATTTTGCCATACTATAGCCTTGCTTTTTTGGTCATTTTTTCGACATGCTATATTATGGTGTTTTTGGCATTTTTTGCAATGAATTATACTATTGCGTTTCTCAGCATGCTATTTGAAGCTGTTTTGAGATGTTTTCAAGTATTTTTGGGACATGTCAATTTTTGACATTTTTGCCATACTATAGCCTTGCTTTTTTGGTCATTTTTTCGACATGCTATATTATGGTGTTTTGGGCAGTTTTTGCAACAAATTATGCTCGCACGTGTCTCAGCACGCTATTTTAAGCACTTTTGAGGTGATTTCAGCAGTATTTTGGACATGTCAATTTTTGACATTTTTGCCATACTATAGCCTTGCTTTTTCGGTCATTTTTTCGACATGCTATATTATGGTGTTTTTGGCGGTTTTTGCAAAACATTATGCTATGGCATTACTTAGCAAGTTATTTTAAGCTGTTTTGAGGTGTTTTCAAGTATTTTTGGGACATGTCAATTTTTGACTATTTTGCCATACTATAGCCTTGCTTTTTTGGTCATTTTTTCGACATGCTATATTATGGTGTTTTTGGCGGCTTTTGCAACAAATTATGCTAGCGCGTGTCTCAGCATGCTATTTTAAGCTGTTTTGAGGTGTTTTAAACTGTTTTTTGGGCATGTCAATTTTTCACATTTTTGCCATACTATAGCCTTGCTTTTTCGGTCATTTTTTCGACATGCTATATTATGGTGTTTTTGGCGGCTTTTGCAACAAATTATGCTAGCGCGTGTCTCAGCATGCTATTTTAAGCTGTTTTGAGGTGTTTTCAGCAGTATTTTGGACATGTCAATTTTTGACATTTTTGCCATACTATAGCCTTGCTTTTTTGGTCATTTTTTCGACATGCTATATTATGGTGTTTTTGGCAGTTTTTGCAACAAATTATGCTAGCACGTGTCTCAGCACGCTATTTTAAGCTGTTTTGAGGTGTTTTAAACTGTTTTTTGGGCATGTCAATTTTTCACATTTTTGCCATACTATAGCCTTGCTTTTTCGGTCATTTTTTCGACATGCTATATTATGGTGTTTTTGGCGGTTTTTGCAACAAATTATGCTCGCGCGTGTCTCAGCACGCTATTTTAAGCTGTTTTGAGGTGTTTTCAGCAGTATTTTGGACATGTCAATTTTTGACATTTTTGCCATACTATAGCCTTGCTTTTTCGGTCATTTTTTCGACATGCTATATTATGGTGTTTTTGGTGGTTTCAGCAACGAATTATGCTATGGCATTTCTTAGCAAGCTATTTTAAGCTGTTTTGAGGTCTTTTCAAGTATTTTTGGGACATGTCAATTTTTCACATTTTTGCCATACTATAGCCTTGCTTTTTTGGTCATTTTTTCGACATGCTATATTATGGTGTTTTTGGCGTTTTTTGCAACAAATTATGCTCGCGCGTGTCTCAGCACACTATTTTAAGCACTTTTGAGGTGATTTCAGCAGTATTTTAGACATCTCAATTTTTGACTTTTTTGCCATACTATAGCCTTGCTTTTTCGGTCATTTTTTCGACATGCTATATTATGGTGTTTTTGGCGGTTTTTGCAAAAAATTATGCTATGGCATTACTTAGCAAGTTATTTTAAGCTGTTTTGAGGTGTTTTTAAAGTATTTTTGGGACATGTCAATTTTTGACTATTTTGCCATACTATAGCCTTGCTTTTTTGGTCATTTTTTCGACATGCTATATTATGGTGTTTTGGGCAGTTTTTGCAACAAATTATGCTAGCACGTGTCTCAGCGCGCTATTTTAAGCTGTTTTGAGGTGTTTTAAACTGTTTTTTGGACATGTCAATTTTTCACATTTTTGCCATACTATAGCCTTGCTTTTTTGGTCATTTTTTCGACATGCTATATTATGGTGTTTTTGGCGGTTTTTGCAACAAATTATGCTCGCGCGTGTCTCAGCACGCTATTTTAAGCTGTTTTGAGGTGTTTTCAGCAGTATTTTGGACATGTCAATTTTTGACATTTTTGCCATACTATAGCCTTGCTTTTTTGGTCATTTTTTCGACATGCTATATTATGGTGTTTTTGGTGGTTTCAGCAACGAATTATGCTATGGCATTTCTTAGCAAGCTATTTTAAGCTGTTTTGAGGTCTTTTCAAGTATTTTTGGGACATGTCAATTTTTCACATTTTTGCCATACTATAGCCTTGCTTTTTTGGTCATTTTTTCGACATGCTATATTATGGTGTTTTTGGCGTTTTTTGCAACAAATTATGCTCGCGCGTGTCTCAGCACACTATTTTAAGCACTTTTGAGGTGATTTCAGCAGTATTTTAGACATCTCAATTTTTGACTTTTTTGCCATACTATAGCCTTGCTTTTTCGGTCATTTTTTCGACATGCTATATTATGGTGTTTTTGGCGGTTTTTGCAAAAAATTATGCTATGGCATTACTTAGCAAGTTATTTTAAGCTGTTTTGAGGTGTTTTCAAGTATTTTTGGGACATGTCAATTTTTGACTATTTTGCCATACTATAGCCTTGCTTTTTTGGTCATTTTTTCGACATGCTATATTATGGTGTTTTTGGCGGCTTTTGCAACAAATTATGCTAGCACGTGTCTCAGCACGCTATTTTAAGCTGTTTTGAGGTGTTTTAAACTGTTTTTTGGGCATGTCAATTTTTCACATTTTTGCCATACTATAACCCTTGCTTTTTTGGTCATTTTTCCGACATGCTATATTATGGTGTTTTTGGCGGTTTTTGCAACAAATTATGCTCGCGTGTGTCTCAGCACGCTATTTTAAGCTGTTTTGAGGTGTTTTCAGCAGTATTTTGGACATGTCAATTTTTGACATTTTTGCCATACTATAGCCTTGCTTTTTTGGTCATTTTTTCGACATGCTATATTATGGTGTTTTTGGCGGTTTTTGCAACAAATTATGCTATGGCATTTCTTAGCAATCTATTTTAAGCTGTTTTGAGGTGTTTTCAAGTATTTTTGGGACATGTCAATTTTTGACATTTTTGCCATACTATAGCCTTGCTTTTTTGGTCATTTTTTCGACATGCTATATTATGGTGTTTTTGGCAGTTTTTGCAACAAATTATGCTCGCGCGTGTCTCAGCACGCTATTTTAAGCTGTTTTGAGGTGTTTTCAGCAGTATTTTGGACATGTCAATTTTTGACATTTTTGCCATACTATAGCCTTGCTTTTTCGGTCATTTTTTCGACATGCTATATTATGGTGTTTTTGGCGGTTTTTGCAAAAAATTATGCTATGGCATTACTTAGCAAGTTATTTTAAGCTGTTTTGAGGTGTTTTGAAGTATTTTTTGGACATGTCAATTTTTGACTATTTTGCCATACTATAGCCTTGCTTTTTTGGTCATTTTTTCGACATGCTATATTATGGTGTTTTTGGCGGCTTTTGCAACAAATTATGCTAGCGCGTGTCTCAGCATGCTATTTTAAGCTGTTTTGAGGTGTTTTCAGCAGTATTTTGGACATGTCAATTTTTGACATTTTTGCCATACTATAGCCTTGCTTTTTTGGTCATTTTTTCGACATGCTATATTATGGTGTTTTTGGCAGTTTTTGCAACAAATTATGCTAGCACGTGTCTCAGCACGCTATTTTAAGCTGTTTTGAGGTGTTTTAAACTGTTTTTTGGGCATGTCAATTTTTCACATTTTTGCCATACTATAGCCTTGCTTTTTCGGTCATTTTTTCGACATGCTATATTATGGTGTTTTTGGCGGTTTTTGCAACAAATTATGCTCGCGCGTGTCTCAGCACGCTATTTTAAGCTGTTTTGAGGTGTTTTCAGCAGTATTTTGGACATGTCAATTTTTGACATTTTTGCCATACTATAGCCTTGCTTTTTTGGTCATTTTTTCGACATGCTATATTATGGTATTTTTGGCGGTTTTAGCAACGAATTATGCTATGGCAATACTTAGCAAGCTATTTTAAGCTGTTTTGAGGTGTTTTGAAGTATTTTTTGGACATGTCAATTTTTGACTATTTTGCCATACTATAGCCTTGCTTTTTTGGTCATTTTTTCGACATGCTATATTATGGTGTTTTTGGCGGTTTTTGCAACAAATTATGCTAGCGCGTGTCTCAGCACGCTATTTTAAGCTGTTTTGAGGTGTTTTCAAGTATTTTTGGGACATGTCAATTTTTGACTATTTTGCCATACTATAGCCTTGCTTTTTTGGTCATTTTTTCGACATGCTATATTATGGTGTTTTTGGCGGTTTTTGCAACAAATTATGCTAGCGCGTGTCTCAGCACGCTATTTTAAGCTGTTTTGAGGTGTTTTCAAGTATTTTTGGGACATGTCAATTTTTGACATTTTTGCCATACTATAGCCTTGCTTTTTTGGTCATTTTTTCGACATGCTATATTATGGTGTTTTTGGCGGTTTTTGCAACAAATTATGCTTGCGCGTGTCTCAGCACGCTATTTTAAGCTGTTTTGAGGTGATTTCAGCAGTATTTTGGACATGTCAATTTTTGACATTTTTGCCATACTATAGCCTTGCTTTTTCGGTCATTTTTTCGACATGCTATATTATGGTGTTTTTGGCGGTTTTTGCAAAACATTATGCTATGGCATTACTTAGCAAGTTATTTTAAGCTGTTTTGAGGTGTTTTCAAGTATTTTTGGGACATGTCAATTTTTGACTATTTTGCCATACTATAGCCTTGCTTTTTTGGTCATTTTTTCGACATGCTATATTATGGTGTTTTTGGCGGCTTTTGCAACAAATTATGCTAGCGCGTGTCTCAGCATGCTATTTTAAGCTGTTTTGAGGTGTTTTCAGCAGTATTTTGGACATGTCAATTTTTGACATTTTTGCCATACTATAGCCTTGCTTTTTTGGTCATTTTTTCGACATGCTATATTATGGTGTTTTTGGCAGTTTTTGCAACAAATTATGCTAGCACGTGTCTCAGCACGCTATTTTAAGCTGTTTTGAGGTGTTTTAAACTGTTTTTTGGGCATGTCAATTTTTCACATTTTGCCATACTATAGCCTTGCTTTTTGGTCATTTTTTCGACATGCTATATTATGGTGTTTTTGGCGGTTTTGCAACAAATTATGCTTTCATGGCGTTTCTCAGCACGCTATTTTAAGCTGTTTTGAGGTGTTTTCAGCAGTATTTTGGACATGTCAATTTTTGACATTTTTGCCATACTATAGCCTTGCTTTTTTGGTCATTTTTTCGACATGCTATATTATGGTATTTTTGGCGGTTTTAGCAACGAATTATGCTATGGCAATACTTAGCAAGCTATTTTAAGCTGTTTTGAGGTGTTTTGAAGTATTTTTTGGACATGTCAATTTTTGACTTTTTTGCCATACTATAGCCTTGCTTTTTTGGTCATTTTTTCGACATGCTATATTATGGTGTTTTTGGCGGTTTTTGCAACAAATTATGCTAGCGCGTGTCTCAGCACGCTATTTTAAGCTGTTTTGAGGTGTTTTCAAGTATTTTTGGGACATGTCAATTTTTGACATTTTTGCCATACTATAGCCTTGCTTTTTGGTCATTTTTCGACATGCTATATTATGGTGTTTTTGGCGGTTTTGCAACAAATTATGCTAGCGCATGTCTCAGCACGCTATTTTAAGCTGTTTTGAGGTGTTTTCAAGTATTTTTGGGACATGTCAATTTTTGACTATTTTGCCATACTATAGCCTTGCTTTTTTGGTCATTTTTTCGACATGCTATATTATGGTGTTTTTGGCAGTTTTTGCAACAAATTATGCTCGCGCGTGTCTCAGCACGCTATTTTAAGCTGTTTTGAGGTGTTTTCAAGTATTTTTGGGACATGTCAATTTTTGACATTTTTGCCATACTATAGCCTTGCTTTTTTGGTCATTTTTTCGACATGCTATATTATGGTGTTTTTGGCAGTTTTTGCAACAAATTATGCTCGCGCGTGTCTCAGCACGTTATTTTAAGCTGTTTTGAGGTGATTTCAGCAGTATTTTGGACATGTCAATTTTTGACATTTTTGCCATACTATAGCCTTGCTTTTTCGGTCATTTTTTCGACATGCTATATTATGGTGTTTTTGGCGGTTTTTGCAAAACATTATGCTATGGCATTACTTAGCAAGTTATTTTAAGCTGTTTTGAGGTGTTTTCAAGTATTTTTGGGACATGTCAATTTTTGACTATTTTGCCATACTATAGCCTTGCTTTTTTGGTCATTTTTTCGACATGCTATATTATGGTGTTTTTGGCGGCTTTTGCAACAAATTATGCTAGCGTGTCTCAGCATGCTATTTTAAGCTGTTTTGAGGTGTTTTCAGCAGTATTTTGGACATGTCAATTTTTGACATTTTGCCATACTATAGCCTTGCTTTTTGGTCATTTTTCGACATGCTATATTATGGTGTTTTGGCAGTTTTTGCAACAAATTATGCTAGCACGTGTCTCAGCACGCTATTTTAAGCTGTTTTGAGGTGTTTTAAACTGTTTTTGGGACATGTCAATTTTTGACATTTTTGCCATACTATAGCCTTGCTTTTTTGGTCATTTTTTCGACATGCTATATTATGGTGTTTTTGGCGGTTTTGCAACAAATTATGCTCATGGCGTGTCTCAGCACGCTATTTTAAGCTGTTTTGAGGTGTTTTCAGCAGTATTTTGGACATGTCAATTTTTGACATTTTTGCCATACTATAGCCTTGCTTTTTTGGTCATTTTTTCGACATGCTATATTATGGTATTTTTGGCGGTTTTAGCAACGAATTATGCTATGGCAATACTTAGCAAGCTATTTTAAGCTGTTTTGAGGTGTTTTGAAGTATTTTTTGGACATGTCAATTTTTGACTTTTTTGCCATACTATAGCCTTGCTTTTTTGGTCATTTTTTCGACATGCTATATTATGGTGTTTTTGGCGGTTTTTGCAACAAATTATGCTAGCGCGTGTCTCAGCACGCTATTTTAAGCTGTTTTGAGGTGTTTTCAAGTATTTTTGGGACATGTCAATTTTTGACTATTTTGCCATACTATAGCCTTGCTTTTTTGGTCATTTTTTCGACATGCTATATTATGGTGTTTTTGGCAGTTTTTGCAACAAATTATGCTAGCACGTGTCTCAGCACGCTATTTTAAGCTGTTTTGAGGTGTTTTCAAGTATTTTTGGGACATGTCAATTTTTGACTATTTTGCCATACTATAGCCTTGCTTTTTTGGTCATTTTTTCGACATGCTATATTATGGTGTTTTTGGCAGTTTTTGCAACAAATTATGCTCGCGCGTGTCTCAGCACGCTATTTTAAGCTGTTTTGAGATGTTTTCAAGTATTTTTGGGACATGTCAATTTTTGACATTTTTGCCATACTATAGCCTTGCTTTTTTGGTCATTTTTTTGACATGCTATATTATGGTGTTTTGGGCAGTTTTTGCAACAAATTATGCTCGCACGTGTCTCAGCACGCTATTTTAAGCACTTTTGAGGTGATTTCAGCAGTATTTTGGACATGTCAATTTTTGACATTTTTGCCATACTATAGCCTTGCTTTTTCGGTCATTTTTTCGACATGCTATATTATGGTGTTTTTGGCGGTTTTTGCAAAACATTATGCTATGGCATTACTTAGCAAGTTATTTTAAGCTGTTTTGAGGTGTTTTCAAGTATTTTTGGGACATGTCAATTTTTGACTATTTTGCCATACTATAGCCTTGCTTTTTTGGTCATTTTTTCGACATGCTATATTATGGTGTTTTTGGCGTTTTTTGCAACAAATTATGCTAGCGCGTGTCTCAGCATGCTATTTTAAGCACTTTTGAGGTGTTTTCAGCAGTATTTTGGACATGTCAATTTTTGACATTTTTGCCATACTATAGCCTTGCTTTTTTGGTCATTTTTTCGACATGCTATATTATGGTGTTTTTGGCAGTTTTTGCAACAAATTATGCTAGCACGTGTCTCAGCACGCTATTTTAAGCTGTTTTGAGGTGTTTTAAACTGTTTTTTGGGCATGTCAATTTTTCACATTTTTGCCATACTATAGCCTTGCTTTTTCGGTCATTTTTTCGACATGCTATATTATGGTGTTTTTGGCGGTTTTTGCAACAAATTATGCTCGCGCGTGTCTCAGCACGCTATTTTAAGCTGTTTTGAGGTGTTTTCAGCAGTATTTTGGACATGTCAATTTTTGACATTTTTGCCATACTATAGCCTTGCTTTTTTGGTCATTTTTTCGACATGCTATATTATGGTGTTTTTTGGCGGTTTTAGCAACGAATTATGCTATGGCAATACTCAGCAAGCTATTTTATGCTGTTTTGAGGTGTTTTCAAGTATTTCTTGGACATGTCAATTTTTGACTTTTTTGCCATACTATAGCCTTGCTTTTTTGGTCATTTTTTCGACATGCTATATTATGGTGTTTTTGGCGGTTTTTGCAACAAATTATGCTAGCGCATGTCTCAGCACGCTATTTTAAGCTGTTTTGAGGTGTTTTCAAGTATTTTTGGGACATGTCAATTTTTGACTATTTTGCCATACTATAGCCTTGCTTTTTCAGTCATTTTTTCGACATGCTATATTATGGTATTTTTGGCGGTTTTAGCAACGAATTATGCTATGGCAATACTTAGCAAGCTATTTTAAGCTGTTTTGAGGTGTTTTGAAGTATTTTTTGGACATGTCAATTTTTCACATTTTTGCCATACTATAGCCTTGCTTTTTTGGTCATTTTTTCGACATGCTATATTATGGTGTTTTTGGTGGTTTCTGCAACAAATTTTGCAATCGCGTTTCTCAGCAAACTATTTTAAGCTGTTTTGAGGTGTTTTTAAGTATTTTTGGGACATGTCAATTTTTGACTATTTTGCCATACTATAGCCTTGCTTTTTTGGTCATTTTTTCGACATGCTATATTATGGTGTTTTTGGCGGTTTTTGCAACAAATTATGCTAGTGCGTGTCTCAGCACGCTATTTTAAGCTGTTTTGAGGTGTTTTAAACTGTTTTTGGGACATGTCAATTTTTGACATTTTTGCCATACTATAGCCTTGCTTTTTTGGTCATTTTTTCGACATGCTATATTATGGTGTTTTTGGCAGTTTTTAAAACAAACTATGCTAGTGTGTGTCTCAGCACGCTATTTTAAGCTGTTTTGAGGTGTTTTCAACTGTTTTTGGGACATGTCAATTTTTGACATTTTTGCCATACTATAGCCTTGCTTTTTTGGTCATTTTTTCGACATGCTATATTATGGTGTTTTTGGCGGTTTTTGCAACAAATTATGCTAGCGCATGTCTCAGCACGCTATTTTAAGCTGTTTTTAGGTGTTTTCAAGTATTTTTGGGACATGTCAATTTTTGACTATTTTGCCATACTATAGCCTTGCTTTTTTGGTCATTTTTTCGACATGCTATATTATGGTGTTTTGGGCAGTTTTTGCAACAAATTATGCTAGCACGTGTCTCAGCGCGCTATTTTAAGCTGTTTTGAGGTGTTTTAAACTGTTTTTGGGACATGTCAATTTTTGACTATTTTGCCATACTATAGCCTTGCTTTTTCGGTCATTTTTTCGACATGCTATATTATGGTGTTTTTGGTGGTTTCAGCAACGAATTATGCTATGGCATTTCTTAGCAAGCTATTTTAAGCTGTTTTGAGGTGTTTTCAAGTATTTTTTGGACATGTCAATTTTTGACATTTTTGCCATACTATAGCCTTGCTTTTTTGGTCATTTTTTCGACATGCTATATTATGGTGTTTTTGGCAGTTTTTAAAACAAACTATGCTAGTGTGTGTCTCAGCACGCTATTTTAAGCTGTTTTGAGGTGTTTTCAACTGTTTTTTGGACATGTCAATTTTTGACATTTTTGCCATACTATAGCCTTGCTTTTTCGGTCATTTTTTCGACATGCTATATTATGGTGTTTTTGGCAGTTTTTGCAACAAATTATGCTAGCACGTGTCTCAGCATGCTATTTTAAGCTGTTTTGAGGTGTTTTCAGCAGTATTTTGGACATGTCAATTTTTGACATTTTTGCCATACTATAGCCTTGCTTTTTTGGTCATTTTTTCGACATGCTATATTATGGTATTTTTGGCGGTTTTAGCAACGAATTATGCTATGGCAATACTTAGCAAGCTATTTTAAGCTGTTTTGAGGTGTTTTGAAGTATTTTTTGGACATGTCAATTTTTCACATTTTTGCCATACTATAGCCTTGCTTTTTTGGTCATTTTTTCGACATGCTATATTATGGTGTTTTTGGCGGTTTTTGCAACAAATTATGCTAGCGCGTGTCTCAGCACGCTATTTTAAGCTGTTTTGAGGTGTTTTCAAGTATTTTTGGGACATGTCAATTTTTGACTATTTTGCCATACTATAGCCTTGCTTTTTTGGTCATTTTTTCGACATGCTATATTATGGTGTTTTTGGCAGTTTTTAAAACAAACTATGCTAGTGTGTGTCTCAGCACGCTATTTTAAGCTGTTTTGAGGTGTTTTCAACTGTTTTTGGGACATGTCAATTTTTCACATTTTTGCCATACTATAGCCTTGCTTTTTTGGTCATTTTTTTGACATGCTATATTATGGTGTTTTTGGTGGTTTCAGCAACGAATTATGCTATGGCATTTCTTAGCAAGCTATTTTAAGCTGTTTTGAGGTGTTTTCAAGTATTTTTTGGACATGTCAATTTTTGACATTTTTGCCATACTATAGCCTTGCTTTTTCGGTCATTTTTTCGACATGCTATATTATGGTGTTTTTGGCAGTTTTTAAAACAAACTATGCTAGTGTGTGTCTCAGCACGCTATTTTAAGCTGTTTTGAGGTGTTTTCAACTGTTTTTTGGACATGTCAATTTTTGACATTTTTGCCATACTATAGCCTTGCTTTTTCGGTCATTTTTTCGACATGCTATATTATGGTGTTTTTGGCAGTTTTTGCAACAAATTATGCTAGCACGTGTCTCAGCACGCTATTTTAAGCTGTTTTGAGGTGTTTTCAGCAGTATTTTGGACATGTCAATTTTTGACATTTTTGCCATACTATAGCCTTGCTTTTTTGGTCATTTTTTCGACATGCTATATTATGGTGTTTTGGGCAGTTTTTGCAACAAATTATGCTAGCACGTGTCTCAGCACGCTATTTTAAGCTGTTTTGAGGTGTTTTCAGCAGTATTTTGGACATGTCAATTTTTGACATTTTTGCCATACTATAGCCTTGCTTTTTTGGTCATTTTTTCGACATGCTATATTATGGTATTTTTGGCGGTTTTAGCAATGAATTATGCTATGGCAATACTTAGCAAGCTATTTTAAGCTGTTTTGAGGTGTTTTGAAGTATTTTTTGGACATGTCAATTTTTCACATTTTTGCCATACTATAGCCTTGCTTTTTTGGTCATTTTTTCGACATGCTATATTATGGTGTTTTTGGTGGTTTCTGCAACAAATTTTGCAATCGCGTTTCTCAGCAAACTATTTTAAGCTGTTTTGAGGTGTTTTTAAGTATTTTTGGGACATGTCAATTTTTGACTTTTTTGCCATACTATAGCCTTGCTTTTTTGGTCATTTTTTCGACATGCTATATTATGGTGTTTTTGGCGTTTTTTGCAACAAATTATGCTAGCGCATGTCTCAGCACGCCATTTTAAGCTGTTTTGAGGTGTTTAAAGCAGTATTTTGGACATGTCAATTTTTGACTATTTTGCCATACTATAGCCTTGCTTTTTCAGTCATTTTTTCGACATGCTATACTATGGTGTTTTTGGCGGTTTTTGCAACAAATTATGCTCGCGCGTGTCTCAGCACACTATTTTAAGCACTTTTGAGGTGATTTCAGCAGTATTTTGGACATGTCAATTTGTGATATTTTTGCCATACTATAGCCTTGCTTTTTTGGTCATTTTTTCGACATGCTATATTATGGTGTTTTTGGCATTTTTTGCAATGAATTATACTATTGCGTTTCTCAGCAAGCTATTTTATGCTGTTTTTAGGTGTTTTCAAGTATTTTTGGGACATGTCAAATTTTGACTTTTTTGCCATACTATAGCCTTGCTTTTTTGGTCATTTTTTCGACATGCTATATTATGGTGTTTTTGGCGGCTTTTGCAACAAATTATGCTAGCACGTGTCTCAGCGCGCTATTTTAAGCTGTTTTGAGGTGTTTTAAACTGTTTTTGGGACATGTCAATTTTTGACATTTTTGGCATACTATAGCCTTGCTTTTTTGGTCATTTTTTCGACATGCTATATTATGGTGTTTTTGGCGGTTTTTGCAACAAATTATGCTCGCGCGTGTCTCAGCACGCTATTTTAAGCACTTTTGAGGTGATTTCAGCAGTATTTTGGACATGTCAATTTTTGCCATACTATAGCCTTGCTTTTTCAGTCATTTTTTCGACATGCTATATTATGGTGTTTTTGGCAGTTTTTGCAACAAATTATGCTAGCGCGTGTCTCAGCACGCTATTTTAAGCTGTTTTGAGGTGTTTTCAGCAGTATTTTGGACATGTCAATTTTTGACTATTTTGCCATACTATAGCCTTGCTTTTTTGGTCATTTTTTCGACATGCTATATTATGGTGTTTTTGGCGGTTTTTGCAACGAATTATGCTATGGCGTTTCTCAGGAAGCTATGTTAAGCTGTTTTGAGGTGTTTTCAAGTATATTTGGGACATGTCAATTTTTGACATTTTTGCCATACTATAGCCTTGCTTTTTTGGTCATTTTTTCGACATACTATATTATGGTATTTTGGGCAGTTTTTACAACAAATTATGCTAGCGTGTGTCTCAGCATGCTATTTTAAGCACTTTTGAGGAGTTTTCAGCATTTTTTGGACATGTCAAATTTTGTCATTTTTGCCATACTATAGCCTTGCTTTTTTGGTAATTTTTTCGACATGCTATATTTTGGTGTTTTTGGTGGTTTTTGCAACAAATTATGCAAGGGCGTGTCTCAGCAAGCTATTATATGCTGTGTTGAGTTAACATACCTTTACATGCTACACTAAGTGGTTTTCAGCTGTTTTTTGGACATGTCATCTTTTGACATTTTCTCCATATTATAGCCTTGCTTTTTGGTCCTATTTTGTGGGTTTTTCGGACGTTTTTAGATGTTTTTTCAAAACTGTAACATGCTTCTTCATGCTATACTAAGTGGTTTTCAGCTGTTTTTTGGACATATTGCCATATTATAGCATTGCATTTTTGGTCCTTTTTTAGACATCCTATATTACGGTTTTTTTGGCTGTTTTTGCAACATTCCTTGCTTTGGCATGTCTCGCCACGCTTTTTTATGCTGTTTTCAGCTGTTTTTGGGCTTTTTGGCATTTTCCTTCTTTTTTTTTTCCGAATGTTATATTGTGGTGATTTGGGCCGTTATTGCAACAGTTTATGCTATGGCGTGTCTCGGCACAGTATTTTAGGCGGTTTTCAGCCCTTTTCAACTGCTTTTGTAACATGTCATATTTTGATATTTTTTGCCATAAATTTTTGTATGGTATTTTCACTCACTGTTTGGACATGCTATATAATGATGTTTTTTGGGTATTTTTTCTACATTCTATAGTAAAATGTGTCTTAACATGGTATACTTTGTGGTTTTCAGCTCTTTTTTGGACATGTCATATTTTGTCATTTTTCGCCACACTATAATATGGCATATTAGTTGGTTTTTTTTTTGGCATGCTATACTATGTTATTTTGCCGTCTTTGCAACATTGTATGCTAAGACGTTCATGGCTGTTTTTTTTCCGCATTCAATAGTATGGCGTTTCTCAACATGCTGTGTTGTGTTCAGCTGTTTTGTGGACATGATATATTTTTACATTTTTCGCCATACTATAGTATGTTGCCATACTATAGTATGACGACATACTATACTCCACTTCATTGTAGTATCCTCTTGGATGCATGCTGCTTTCAGCTGGGCACACCTCTAGTAACATCCTAAGCACAACACAAAAATAACAAAACACAGTCAGAATCTCTGCAAATGGAAAACACTGCCACGCACTTGAAGTGGGTTAAAAGTAATGAGGGAGTAACATACAACTGACTGACTGTATAAGTCTATAAATTGTTTGTTTTTTTAAATCCTACATAGTATACCTTCAACCCTGTGAAACCTGGATCAGCCTGGATTACTTTGCTTGTGTTCAGATGCCTTTCAGAGGTACTTAAACCTCTGACTCTTCAGCAAATGTCTTTCAAAAACATGGAAACAAAGGCAACTTTGTGCAACTTTCCAAGAACTGTTTTGCAAAATAGAAGATGAAAATTTAGAAACATTATTGTGATAAGGAGATAAGGAAAAATGTCAGAAAAAAATATTCATAATTATCATAATTATATATTTAAAATTATTTTACAGAATTATTATAATTTTTATATTAATTTTTATTAGGCAATTTTCTTGATTTTTTTATTTCCCTTTTTGGTTTGTTAGTTTTGATATTGTTGGATTTGTTTTGTTTTGGGGTTTTTAGGGTCATTTTCTCACTTTTTACAAATTTCTTACAATTTTTGTCCTTTTTTTTGTCTAAAGTTGCCTTCTTACCATGTTTTTGAAAGAAATTAAGTAAATTTGCCCAGGTTTCACAGGGTTAATATTAATTCAAAGGAAAAAAAGAGACTACGAGGCTTATTTGCTTTCAAAACATCAGCTAACAAATAAATATAAACCACAATTTTGCTATGGTACTGCTTGCAAGGTTTAATACATCACTATACAGTCGTCTTGACGCAACAAAAGTAAACCATTAAAAAATGAAATCATAAGTACAATACACACTCAGCATTTTGTACATATATGCCCCAAGCATCCACGTGACTTGTTAGAATTCAGGTTTGTGTTAAATATATATACTGTATGTATTTCTATATTTCAATATAGTCATGACATCTGTACAGAGGGAATCAGGCTACAAATCATAACTTTATTATTATTTTTTTTTATATATCAATAACAGGCCACTGTGGAAATGTAGACATCGTACAGTCAAGTCTTGTGTGAGTAGCCCGTTCAAAAGGCTTAAAGCAACATGTTACATGCTTTGGCTGTAAAACAAACATCTCGCAGTAATAATAATAATGGTTTAAATTTGAATAATATACACACATACACAGAAAATTGTACATAATGTGCTTGATATCCTGCCAGATTTTTTGCTTCGAGATCTAGCGAGATAACTTCACATTTTTCTGTTTCTGCGAGTGATGGTGAGGGTGAAAGATGGAGCGGTTATGTCACCTCTCAAGTCTTGGTAAAACAGTGCGTTAGTGAGCATTAAATCTTTCCAAAAACTCAGTCTTATGTCTTCTGACCACTGAAAAAACACACCTATCCGAGAGTTGTAAAGGTGACATTTTACATACAGCAGCAAGTGGGAGGGGAAAGCAACCAAGGCTACATGCTACAGCAGCCAGTGAAGACGACAACACATCCTCCTCTGTAGCAATAAAGGCAACAAAATCATAATGGCGGAGTCAGATATGAAGGGGACAAAAAGTCACGGACACCCAATTGTACAAGAATGCCAGTTTTAAAAGTCGTAGGGGAAAAAATGGAAGACAAAGCAAAGCAAAATACCCTCATCCATGACCTTTATTTTCTTAAATCTCTGTAAAACGCAGCAACTCTTGGCTCATGTAATTTTTTAATCCTCTCCCATCACTCATAGTTTCACAATGGCACAATGTGCTCTCTCATTCAGAAACACTCTTCAGCATCAAGCTTCTTTGTTCAAGTAAAATACCAGACAGCCGGCACTCTCTTGTTTATTTCACAGATTATAGCGAGCACAAAGGGTTTGTCTGACCTGTATTATATTAATAACAACAACCATGGGAATCATAATATCTTGAAAGAAAAGAAATGTTAAAGGAGGGATGCAGTTATTTAAAGAGATGTAAACAAAGACTGCTCTGATTTCCCCAGGAAGCACGATTAGACCTAAAGGTGAGTTTCACTTTCTTTCAGTTATTGCAGCGCAATCTGTGGCAAAGTTTCACTGAAACTTGGTGAATAAACTTTCCTTCATCCAGATCGAATATATGCCATGAAGAGAAAGAAAAGACAAGTCATATCAGCTTTAGTTATGCCTGCGTGCTGCGTGGTCAGCAGTCGCTTCGCGGGATAAGACGCTCAAGTCAGAGGACACAGAAAATAGTCATTCAAGCAAAAAAAAAAAAAAAAAAAATCAGAATATCAACAAACCGTCGGCATCACACTCACTGTGGTGTGTATTCTGATGTTATTAAACTCTGCACGTGCAATCTGGAGAAGAAATAAGAATACAGCAATGGTGCAGTTTGACAGACTTGTGCTTAAAGGGACAGTTCAACCTGAATTCAAAAATACATATTTTGCTCTTACCTGTTGGGCTATTTAGCAATTTAGATTATTTTGGCGTGAGTTGCTGAGTGCTCATATCGGCCGGCAACAGCATTGTCACTTTCCAGATATTATGACCCGTTTACTCAAGATAATCCACAGATCTTGTTGGGAGCAGTCTCATGTTGGAGCTATTTTATGTCCTGCCAACCAAATCACTGCGCAGAAGACAGCGTGCATCTACTCATGAAGCTTGTGCTCGTGACTGCGAGATGGCGCTCTTGTTGAGCAATACTTTCATACTGGTGCTGCCCCGAGCTCAGTGGCAGGCTGACAGTCTGCAGTTATAGTTTTGGCGTCTGCTCTATTTTTTCTGCAAGCAAATCTGACAGGAAAACACACGAAACACTCTATTATGAACCATAAAGATACAATACATGATCTGACCATGATAAATGACTAAATATGCATCCAGTGCTTCCACAATGCTTGTCAGTTGTGTCTAAAGCAGACACAGAGAGACAGACAGGCACACAGAGATGCAAGAAAACACACATACAGACTCACACAGACAAAAACTGACACACAGTCAGAGACACACAAGCAAGCAGGGACAGATCTCTCCACGTGATTAAAAAAGAGCAGAGAATGAGAACTGCTGCTGACCGGTGTGGACAAAGGCACCCCTGGTGCCAACGGACAGGCAATTGCTGACGGGTGACAACACAACAATTAACATATCAGGGCGCTACCGCGTCCAGTGTGAACCTAGCATTACGTACGCTGGCTCAGTGGTGCTAGGGGAGCTGGCAGTAGTTGCATGCCTCCGTCTGCGTGGTGATACGGTAAGCCGGTGTAGTTCAGTAGAGAAAAAAAAAATTCCTACATGGAACCAGGTCATGATTTTACATGTATTTTTTGGCATATTGAGCACCACACGTTCCATTATATTTGAGAGCAGGCAGACAGCCGATCTCCACAGCCGATATCGCAAACACTTGGCAACTCACACCAAAACAATTTAGATAAATAAATAGCACTACAGGTGAGAGGAAAATGATTTTGATTTTTGGGTGAACTGTCCCTTTAAGAAATGATAAAGGGGGAAACATGATCAGAGATCTGCACTTTCAAGGAGGAAAACACTGGAACAGGGTTTTAGTGGTTTTTAGTGCCTCGGCCTGTATAGGTTAATGTCTAAAGCATGACACAAGCAGCTCTGTACACAATGATCTGAGATTATTAAGAACGATTCAAGTAAGGCAACATGTTGACATGAGATGACGGAATGGATGCTGTATGTTTTTTTTTTTTTTTTGTTTACTCTTTAAATTGTGTCATTTGCAGTGATGTGGGCTCACCTCGGTCACCGAAAAGTGGAGCATAGTGGGTAAAGCTCATCCGCTCGGAAACACTACAACCTATGAGAGTAAAACGACTCAAAACACACCAGAACACCAAAGCACCAAAACAGCAGGTCTGTTTTGGTGAACTTAAATTCTACAGAAAGTGAGCTTTTGTATGTGGAGGCGGCGGCTGTGTTAAGCTTTGACTAGAGCACAAACAGCTTCACATAGAGCCACCTGACTGTCGTCCTGTGCCTGGCTGGCTTATCTGCACACCAAAAACAGCAGTCTGACCTCCAGAGGTGATTCGTATGTAAACTTTGTCACTCGATGTTTGCTGCGTGGTTCAGTTTGAGTGATTGGCGAAGGAAAAATACCAGTAAGTGTAGTGGAAGAAGTGGTAAGTGGTGAAGCTGTTGTGGTTGGCAGTTTTACTGACATTCAGTACTTTGAATATTGTGTGTGTGTGTGTGTGTGTGTGTGTGTGTGAACAAAATTTGGCAGAAAGCGTACAACCAGTGATTTCTATTTAAAAAGATTCCTCCTGGTTGGTGTATTCACCTCTCCCAGACCAGATTGTCCATTCGTTTTTTGTAGTGCAGGATGGTACAGCGATAATATCAGTAGTGCTACAGTTAGCCGCAGTCGACCCGACAGCCAGGAGAGTTGGGTTTTGCAGTTCTTCAGCCATTTTTGACCTCGTCCAAAATGCAGCGACAATCACGAGTCACGCTGATTGAGACGACAGAGTGGTTTTATCCGGCAAAAACTCCACCCGTGTGGTGACTGCTGGACGCTCGGTGGATGAGGAGGGTGGAAGAGGGTTCATGGCACTGATTTCTCATTTCATTCAGTCCTTTCTGCATCCACCGAAAGTCCTGCTGAGGCCGAAAGAGAAACTTTTGTCGGCCTCCTGTAAAAAGCTCCGTGTGTTTACCTGCGTCCATGAACAGATGAGGGTTCCTATGTGACAGGGTAGCTCCCAAAGGTTTGTGCAAATGGTTGAGCGCATGTGAGGTCCGCTCCTCTTTAGCCATCACACTCATCTGAAGAGACACTGAAGGAGAACAAAGACATTATCAAGTCGCTTTTCAAACCTGAACCTGCTCACTCTCCTGATCAAAAAGGTGCTGTTCTTCTGTGGTTTGATCCAGAGGGATTACGGGGGGGGGAAAAAGGCAAAACATTGTGGAGTTTTGGGGGCGGCAGGAGCGGTACAGACTAAGAAATGGAGGACAAAAATGTGGGCAGTGCTGAGGGCACAGTGCAGCTCTGGACACGGGTACAGAAGATTGAAAATTGTAGCCCCCCCCAGAGTTAATGTATCCTTCTCTACAGCTCGAGGCGGATGAAAAGGTAGAAGAGAAGGAGGAAAAGAGCAGGGAACAGTGCAGTGGGGGGAACGGCGAGGAGGCACTTACTTGTCCTCTGTGTGCTCAGTGATGGCAGCGGCGGCCAGCGCAGCTCGGTACTGCAGCAGCACACCTCGAACGCTCTTCACAAACCCCTTAGAGAGCGGGAAGAGTGGAAAGCCGATGTCCGGGTAGCCGCTGCCTTCAGGGAGGAAACTCCGGTAGCTCTTTCTCCGTTTCTTTGGTCGCACCACTGGCTGGCTTCCTGTGGAGCCTCCTCCGCTAACCGTGGCTGGACCTGATTCTGACGTCCCGCCCCGGACTACAGAGCAGGCGACCGTGGAGCCGCCCCTGTTTTCACCACCCAGAGAGGTGCTCCCCTGGATGCTGTCGCAGTCTGAGTTGTGGCTCAGAGAGGCGGCTGTGGTGGAGGGACTCAGCCCTGAATCCTCCAGCTCCTCCTCCATAATACTGCTAACTCCCGTGACCCCCTCCTCCCCGGGCTTAGTGGGGCTGCTGTGAGCCACCGCCACGGGTCCCTGCTCATCCAGAGGTTCCACAGATGAGGGTCGGTCTTTTGAGTGGTGAGCCCTGTGCGCCGCCTGACCCCGCTCAGCGCCGTCGTGCAGCTCGAGCCAAGCCTCCAGACGGTGGACGAGCCGCCAGCCGTTAGAAGCAAAGTGCTCCTGGATCTCCTGTTTGAAGACCTCCACGGGATTCTGGAGGAGCTGCGTCATAGACTGGACCATCTTGATGAGGGCCATCTCGTTATAGCAGCGGCTGTTCTCGTATCCTTCCTGTAGGCCTCTGTCACTGTCAAAGCCGGCCTCGTTATAGTAAGGCTCGTTGACGAGGATAAGGCCTGCAGAAAGATACAGATATAAGGCGGGCAAACAACACCTGTGGGCTCAGAGTGGACATTTTAACCAAACTCAGGCGAGGAGATGATGACCATGCACTGAATCTTACGCTTACAGACACGTGTTAACCCTGAGTCAGCGAGATAGGAAAATAAGTGGATTATCTGGACTCAGTTTGTCTGGCAGGACAGATTGCAGTAGAGTTTTATGGCTGTGGTGTAATGTCTGTGTGAGGCGGAGACACTTAGTTCAACGACTGTGTGCGACACTGCACTCTGAGCCTGTCTGAACTAATGAACACATGAATAAAACATTTTTGTGCTGCAGAGAGAGGAAGTATGTATGTGTGTGTGTGTGTGTGTGTGTGTGTGTGTGTGTGTGTGTGTGTGTGTGTGTGTGTGTGTGTGTGTGTGCGCGCGCACTAACCTTGTATGGAGATGAGAACTTGCAGCAGACTGGACTTGCTGGTCCATCTCTCAGTGCCCTGTGGATCAAATCACCACAAGAAAATGAAATGTTATGGCTCTAACTTCTGTTTCATGAGGGAGAGGAGTGTGGTACAACACGTGCTGTGGCGTAATGTCCTTTACTACATGCGTTGTAGCGAGTGAACTGACTAAGGGAAGATAAAATCAGAAAAGCACACAGAAAACAGGAGTCTCAAAACTGAATGAGCCAGCTGGTACCAGGCGTTAATCTGATGTCAAAAAATGACTGATATGAATGTTGTTGTCCTGTGTGACAATGACGTTGGCATGGGAAGTTTAGAAGACGTTGGATTTTGTTTGCCAGGTGTGGATGAGGTTCGCCCTGAGATGCTGAAGGCTCTGGACGTTGTTGGGCTGTCTTGGCTGACACGCCTTTTCAGTGTCGCGTGGAGGTCCGATAAGGTGCCTGTGGAGTGGCAGACCAGGGTGGCGGTTCCCATCTTTAAAAAAGGGGACTGGGGAGTATGCTCCAATTATCGAGGTATCACTCTGCTCAGTCTTCCCGGGAAAAGTTAACTTCAGGGTGCTGGAAAGGAGGCTCTGACCGATCGTCGAACCTCGGATTCAGGGGAACAATGCGGATTACGTCCTGGTCGTGGAACAAAGGGCCAGCTCTTTACCCTTACGAGGCTGCTGGAGGGGGCGTGGGAGTTTGCCTATCCGGTCTACATGCGCTTTGTGGATTTGGAGAAGGCTTATGACCATGTCCCTCGGGGAGTCCTGTGGGGGGTGCTGCGGGAGTTCGGGGTACCAGGGGTTGCCCTTTGTCTCCGATTCTGTTCGTGATTTTCATGGACAGGATCTCAAGGCTAGGCCGGGGGGAGGAAGGGGTCCGGTTTGGGGATCTCAGAATTGCATCTCTGCTTTTTGCAGATGATGTGGTTCTGTTGGCTTCATCACACCGTGACCTTCAGCATGCACTGGGGCGGTTTGCAGCAGAGTGTGAAGCAGTCGGGATGAGAGTCAGCACCTTTAAATCTGAGGCCTTGGTTCTCTGCCGGAAAACAATGGACTGTCCCCTCTGGGGGGAGAGTTGTCTCAAGCGAAGGAGTTCAAGTATCTCGAGGTCTTGCTCACAAGTGAGGGTAGAACGAAGCGTGAGGTGGAGACAGGCAGTTTGGTGCAGCATCTGCAGTAATGCCAGCGCTCCATTGAACCATTGTGGTGAAGGAGTTGAGCCAGAAGGCGAAGCTCTCGATTTACCAGTCCATCTATGATCCATCCCTCACCTATCGTCATGAGCTTTGGGTGACTGAAAGAAAGACCGAAAGAATGAGATTGTGGATACAAGCGGCTGAAATGAGTTTCCTCCGCAGGGTGGCTGGGCTCAGCCTTAGAGACAGGGTGAAGAGCTTGGAGTAGAGCCGCTGCTCCCTCATGCCGAAAGGGGCCAGTTGAGGTGGTTCAAGGATCTGATCAGGATGCCTCCTGAGCGCCTCACACCGGAGGTGTTCCGGCCACGTCCTACTGGTACGAGGGCCCCGGGGCAGACCCAGAGCACGCTGGGGGGATTACATGTCTCGTCTGGCCTGGGAACGCCTTTGGGGTTCCCCAGGACGAGCTGGAAAGTGTTGCTGGGCAGAGAGAAGTCTGGAATGTTCTGCTCTGTCTTTTGCTCCCGCGACCCGGCCCCGGTAGAAAATGGATGAATGGATGGATTTTGTTTGCTTAACCACAAAACTTACAACCACGGTTCCCTCACATTTTCATGGACAAAATTTAAAAACGTTTTGACTTTTCCTACTTTCTACTACTTTTCCTACTTAGTAAATTGTAATTTTCAGCAAGCTGGCAGATACGAATGAAGAGACTAAATGTAGAGTGAAAAGGAACACACATACGTGACGGTAAACAAACATTACACATCCACACACGTTAGTGGTGCATCAACAACTTCAGAAAAGAAATTTGCTGTTATTTACATTACATTACAAATACCTAAATTATGTGACTTTTCCATCCCTATTTAAACTGATTGATTTCAAATTAATCAATTACAGTTATTTTTAGTCTATAAAATGACTAAACAGTCAAAAAACATCCATCACACTTTCAGTCATCAAACCAACAGTTTAAAAGCTAAAGACATTCAGTTATAAGATTAGAATAATTGAAGAACTGTTTGTGTGTAGAGACCTACGATGTGCACTAAATTCATTTAATTGCAATTATTACACAAATCTGTCAAAATAGAGGAGCTACGTATCCAAACAGGAAACGGAACCTCAAATGAAGGAAAAAAACGATTAAATATGTGAAACAATAATTCTAATTGGTTTAGGCAGGAATAACACACTAGTCTCACACTTTAACACCTGGTGTTGTAAAACTGCAGCTTGTATCTCTAACCTTAATAAGAACTCACACCTGTACATACATTCACCTGTAAATCGGCACTCACCTTGCCGATCCAGGTGCCCAGCAGGCTGACGCAGACTTTGCCGTTGTCGTAGAGGTTGGGGTTGAGGCGGCCGCTGCACTGCGACAGGTAGCGGAACAGAGGCGGCACAGCTGGGTAGATGTTTGGCAGCTGGATGTCAAACAGGAAGAGACCGTCCTCATAGGGCGTTCGAGTCGGCCCTTTGATCAGGGCTGAGAAAAGGTCCTGTGGCGGAGAAAGCAAAGACCTTTAGGACACTTTTTGTCATGTAAGCAGTTAGTGAAATCTGTAAAAGCATGGCCAAACTTCATCCATTACTTCAATGTGTGGGTGATTGACTCTGAAATTAATCCTACACCTCATTCTACAAACCCAGAATCTCAGTGACCTTTGTATAGGAAACAACAACACAACCATGGAGTAGGACCGAAGAGAAGTAGTGGCATGTTTAAAAAAGCAGCAGGGGATGATAACAGTATTAATATTTACAAATGATTACCAACCTTAAAACAGCAGCTCCCACTCCTCGTCCCATTATTGATGCACTGCCTTATTCTTTTATCTGATCATTTAGACTTAAAGCAGTTTACAAAGGGTTATATAAAGCTTCGGGCTTTAAGATTATTTCTCGACATCATCTTTCAAGCTTGAAGCTTTTTGACCCTTGTTTGAAATCAAAATATCAGCCCGTTGTAACTGCGATTCTGCAGTGAATTCTGACCAGGCAACTACTGTGTAGTTATAGATAGAACCTGTCAGTATTTTTAATAGCAGGAATACAAATCTTTCAAAATGAATCAGGGTATGACTTATTTCAAAATGGTGATAGTGGGACTACTTTTTACCATGACCTTAATGAAACCCACCATGCGATCTTCAAATGTTTTGACCATGATGCCGTCTGGCAATGACGTTGCCAGCAGAGCCATCTCCTTCCTCACTGTACTGAAGAACTTCTTTGCCTCCGCTGGCTGAAACTCCATTTTCTTAAATGAGTGTGTGTCTAAAAATTACACAGAGAGGACAGACACAAGGTGATTGAACAGCAATAAACAATAAAAACATGAACGAACATCAATTATTTAGGGTAAGGGACAATATGCCCAAATATTTGTTCTGAGCTGATGAATTCTAACATGACTTTTTTTGTCTCGTGGGATAGAAAAGGGTGGAGCAGAACTGGGAGATCCTGTGGAGAGTTTGCAAGTTTCTTGGCAATTTTGTGTTTCTCACAGTGCACTGCCTTGATTCCCATCATGATGAAAAAAAACGTACGCATAAAATACACTGAGTCTTGTATGCATTGCTTTGTACCGGCTTCAACTTTGCTGTAAAATCTCGGCTTGATAGCCTATTTTTGCTGAATTTGCGTTCCGAATATTGTTGAAAGTTCATTGACAGCTGGCTAGCAGACAGTGGATCCTCTGTTTTGAGCTTAATGTTGGATAACAAAATCTGAGTTTTGGTTTTGCCATTCTTATCTGTCTATCCTATCATTAATGTGAGAGGTATTAGGTAAAGTAATAATACAGTAAACAAAATAAATATCCAGCAATTTCAGAAAACATGACTGAAATCTTACACCCAATGTCTCAGCATTTTAAGACTTTTGAAAAGTTGAATTTGAACTTTTTAATACCATTTAAGGCCTTATTTGAGATCAATGAATTCAATGCCTTTGGAGACATTTTAAGGATCTGCTGGAAAACTGTGTGTGTGTGTGTGTGTGTGTGTGCGTGCGTGCGTGCGTGCGTGCGTGCGTGCGTGCGTGAGAGATTTCTCACCTGGTGCCCACTCCAGCACAGAGAACACCTCTCCCTTGGCACTGGTGAAGGTGACGCCAGGTTTACCACCACTCTGTTGGCACAGCACTGGTGTGTCACTGAGAAACTCGCTGGGCCACTCTTGTCCACCCACGGGTGTCTGAGGCTCCTGCTGGGGCTTTTCTTCTCCAGCTCTCTCTACCTGAATCGTGACACACCAGCAGGTAAGATCTACTGCTGAACTTACTTATTTTTTACTGCACTGGCAAATTAATCCAACTCTGCCAGATTCATGTAACACCTACCTCTGTCCCCGCTCCTCCACTCCCCCCTGCCTCCACCACAGCCTCCATCTTCTCCTCCTCCACGATGGCCACGTTGTCCAGCGTCTTCCTCAGGTTCTCCTGCAGCTTCTTGATGTCATCCAGGAAGCGTTTCTCCTTGGTCGGTTTCTCGGGGGCAGTGGGCGTCACTGAACTCGCTACATTCGTTGTGGAAGCAGGTTCAGCGGAGGTTGGGGAGGTCGGGGAACCGCCAGTCCAGAGCTGCTCCACGGTCATGTTCTTCAGGCTCTCCAGGATCTTCAGGGCCTCTTTCAGCTCCCTGAAGCCCCGAGAGGCACCATCTTTACTGGGCTTCTCCGCTCCGTTCACTGCTCCTGGAGTCGTTCCTAAGCAAGCAGAATTTAGAAGTGTAAAACAAGATCCTGCAAGTACAAATAGAGACATGTCAAACAGGACACAGGTGGAGCGTTTTCGGTGATGTGAAGGCATTGTGTTTGTATTCATATTTGTATCCCTATTCTGTTTTGGTAAAAGCTTTTTTTAATTAATTTTTGGTCTTAAATTCAAGACAAAGTCATCAATGGAGCTCTATGGCACAGAGGAAGGTGCTTTGGACACACAGGCAATACTTGTTAGCAGGATCAACTCACTGTTGGTTTGGTCTTTATTATGGGGTTTGCTGAAAATAAAAAAATATAAAACCTATCTAATGAAGCATCAAACAATCAGGTAATGGTTTTCTAACTGTATTTTATCTGCAATACTTCTCTGGCACAAACTGACGATGGTGGCGACTGGAAACATTTCTATTGGCTTTTTGTTTTTTGTACGGTCTTTTCTTTTGCTTTAGTTTTGTGGCTTTTGTTTTTAATGTTGTTCTAATTGTATTTTTGTTCATTTAAATATATTTCTTTAAGCACTTTGTGATTTATTTTTCTGTGGAAGGTGGTATACCTAATAAATGTAAGATTATTTTGCTATATGTACTTTGAGCTTAATCATAATCAATATATATATGCTATACACATTAAATTGTCCTGTTTTGCCTAAACATATAGATTTGACCAGAAAGGTTTTTAATGCTTTACTGACACTCAACAGTTCTATGTAGCATGAAAAAACTTCACAAGTGGTTCCACAAAAGTCAAGGAGAATGATTTATGTTTTGCTCTGTAGAGTTGAAGCTATTACCTTGAAAAGAACAATAATCCAAATATTACAAAAATGAACCCCCCACCTCCTCCAGAAGCAGGGCTAGCAGCAGCCACAGACGCCTCTCCCTCCTCTCCAGGGGCTCCTTTGGTGGGACTGGTGACTCCAGCTTTGCTGCCCTCCTGAGGGGGGATGATGAACGTTGAGGAGCCGGTGGGGGTGGGGGTCGGGGTCGCCGTGTCGATGACATCTGCATTGTTGACGTGACTGTCGTCCTCAGTGGTGAGACCGTTATCTGTCTCCCAGCTGTCGCTCTCGTCCTCCCACTCCTCAGTGGACAGGACGCTGCTCGTCTCTTCCACTGAGTCGTAGTCGGTCTCCTCGATCTCAGACTCCACGTTGTAGAGATGCTGTGTGTGTAAATATTAAGAGACAGTCAGCAACAGACGTCGCACTTCTAACATCAAAAATAACATTGAGTTTCGTTAAGAATAAACGTTTACCTGCGGCAGGACGATTGTCATGGAGTTATCCGCCCACACCACCTCCACTTTACTGCTCACATCCACCCTGGACACCTGGCCGACTGACGTCTTACAGAAGATGTGTGCAGAGATACAACATTTGTCGATATCCAAGAACACAAAATACAATATGAAAACAAGACCAGAAGGCTCTAAGAGAATATTGTGTGTTGTACAGATTGTGATGCTCTTTGAGGCAGAGTTTTGATTTTGTGCAATACAAATTATTAATTTTACAGATCGTACTTGCCGTGCAATCCTTTTATGAATTCACGTGTCAGTTTCAGTTTACTAGGTACAGTGAAGTCAGGGATAAATGCGACCCTTATGCATATCAAGTTTTTGTTTTAACCCTTTGAAACCAAAGTAAACAGGCTTGATTATTTTCAAAAAACATGGGAAAAAGGCAATTAGAAACTTAAGAAGAACTGTACCAAGAATTAGCAAGAAATTAGTAGAGTAAATAATTTCCTAAAAAAGCAAAAGCAAACACACAAAATAATAGGAAAGTTCTAAAAAAAAAACAAAACCCCACACAAAACATAAACATTAAATGACCTGAAAAAATGCTTAAAAATGTTAATAATTCTGTAAAATTATTTTAAATTACGATACTAAATAAATATTTTTTTGGAAGTTTCCCCCTAGCGTTTTAAAATAATGTTCTTAATCTTCTCATTCTTTTAATTTCAAAGTAACTCAAACCAATCTGCTCAGGTTTTGAAGGTTTAATTACTTGTGAAAGGCGTCTGAACACAGCACAAGAAAAGTAATGCTGATCCAGGTTTTAATGGGTTAACTGTTGATAAAGGAAATTTGAGGTGCTGTTGAATTTTATTCCATTACACTGTTTCTAATATTTGGGTATTATATGAGGGTAGACTAACAGTAATGCCATGCATTTGAAAGAACAGACGTTTTCGATCGTTCTCACCTCATTTTCGCAGTCGTTGTGTCCGTTCTCTGAGTTCCATATTCTGATGACGATGTCGGTGGTGCGGAAGTGGAAATCTGGATGATCTGCGATGTCATACACGCTGACATCCTCCTCCATACCGATAACCTGGAATAAACCGAGCCAGGTTCAGTTCTGCTACATAAAGGTGAAGAGTCACGTACAGCAGCCATCTGCTAACAGTATATAAAGGAGTTTAGTCGAGTTACTATAAAGCTGCACATCCGCTGCATCGTACGGCACAGCTTTACACGGTTAGTCTCCCTCTTTTTTTGGTTTTCCGTTGGAAAAAGTTAGGGATAATTCCTGGTTCCATGCGAGCTGAGCCGATACTCGAAGGTAGAGTTAAAGGGATATTTCGCAGGATTTTAACCAGCTTTGTATCACAACAATGCGGGTACTATGTGTAAATGAACTGTGGTAAACTTCTGTCATAGAAAATTATTACATATGAAAGTATGTAAAACTGTTTAGCTTTAATCTAAGAATTTGTGACAGGAAATGGGCGTCATATTGTTTCCTGTATCGTAAAAATGGAGGCTGCAAAACTGTGCAGCGTTTATAAAACATGAAGAGAGATTCTGTTGCTGCTTTGCTCTTTTTCGTCTCGACTGTTTTCAGAAACATGCTTTATCTTATTGTTTAGCTGTAATATGAGACTGTTACCTGCTGGCTGCAATTCTGTCAAATGGACACGCATTTAGTGACACTGTGCACTGTGGTAGCTGCAAAAGTGAATGCCACAGTCCTTTTTCTCTGTTTTCCCTGGTCATGAAGCACCAGTCTTTAAAAGGATTTGCATTTGAACAGCCACGTTTCATTAAAACATCATCTTTCCAGTGGTGAAATTTAAAACGCTGCTGACCACCAGATCAGTCAGAATTGTTATTTGTGCCACACGAGAAAGCCTGCACAAACCTGCCATTTTAATACATTCAAGCTACTGTCAATGGTGACGGCATTTTATTTATTCACTTGAATCACATTTTGAAAAATGGCAGACCGCATAACCGCACACTACGTTATACAACTGATGAAGTGCAGACGTTCCTCTGTATGTTCCTCTGTCTCTCTCACACACACAAAGACGATTCTCAGTAGTTTTCAAATCCTTTAAAACACAAACACTGTTGCTCTTTCATTTTCCTGACTGACCTCCACGTCGTCGCTGCTGGAGTTGAGTTTGATCCACTTGACGACACATGTTCTGCCCTTGTGATCACCAGACTGGATCACACCGTACACTCCCGGGTCCTGAAGGGCTTGGGCTGAGAGAGCATACAAACACACACAAACACACACACATCCATACACAGTTTAGAGAACAAAACAAAGAACACTAAAGAAAAACACTCAAAACTTCAAAATGCAAAGATTTATAACAAAAATCTGAATTTGTATGAAGACAAACAGAGACTTTAGCTGGCTGCAACTTCACAGCCTTCACGTATTTTTCACTCCATTTCACAGACACACAAACTTGGCATAGTTTCAGCAAATGACCTAGATACTGTAGGTACGAGGTGGCCTATATAAAAAATCTCATCACAGTCCACAGGGACAAGAATCTGACAGGCTGTGTCTTGCCGGTCTGAAGACACGAAACGAAACAAAGTCAAATCAAACAACAAAATTTATTATTATTTTTCCCGAAATCAAACTCATTTTCCTTACGCCGTTTGTCTACTACGAAGTCCCCGGGGCAGAACTCGTGGCTGTCCAGATGCTGAATGGGGATGAGGTCGTTTGATCGGATCCCCTTTTCCACCCGCCCGTCCTTCCACATCACATCAGCCGTCGTCTTTGTGGATACAACCTCCACTGCAACCCTGCACAAACACACAAAGGTAAATGTTCATCATTTTAAAAAAAGGACAATTTCTCTCTCTGGGTTATCTTTTTTTCACTTATCACAAAAGCAAAGATACTGTATAATACATATATTTCTGCCGTCCTCTTATCTGCTGAATCATTTATGTTCACTAAGCCACTACTTTTCTCTAGTTCTCCCTCTCATCATTTACTAACTCAAACATCCTACAACCCAACAAGAGGCCCTCTCAAACTGACGACTGAACGGTTTTGTTGTGGAAAACATGAATCTTTTTTGGGACTAAACGTCAAAGAGCAGAACATCTGCGGTGTTGTGGTTTGTCTGGTGAGGTAAAACAAGCAAGCGAGAGTGTGAAATCTGTTTTGTAAACTGAGGATGAGTGTGACAGTGCGGTTGAGGAAATGACACCATCTGCACTGAAAGGCTCTCTGTGTGCGAGGCTGCTGTGGAGCTCCAGTGTCACTGTCAGACACATCGAGACATGAGGCCTTTGACAAACAGCACAGAGGTCGGAGAGACACACAAACACACTGTTGTCAGTTTTTTGGGGTACGCAGCCACTGGCTGCTTAAACAGTCGGTAACTGATGATGTCATTGGTCTCATTTTTACAACAAATTACCACTGCAGTTGCAGGGGGGAATACGTGCGTAGGAGGCTCCGACACCAGACTCATCAGCCTTATGAAAACATTTCAGCTGTTCCCTAAACTTTAAAAAGGCACTGGATCAATCAGTGGTCACTTTTGACAAAAAACAGTTACCACAGTGATCTGATGAGTCACTTAATCTGCAGAAAAGTGCTGAATAATCCAATAACATAAATACAAAAATTAAGAGGGTAGGAAAGAAAGAAGGAAGGAGAAAAAAAGAAAGGAGAGTGAATAAAAGAAATTAAAGACTCAATTAACCCACCGGTCTCCAGGCTTGAACTCGCGGGAGAACTTGGTCCTCTTCTTCTTGTGCTTCCTCTTCAGGTTGCGGATGGAGAGCGGGATGCTTTTCTTACGGTTGGTTCCCAGACCGCCGCTCTGAGAAGAGGCTGTGGAGCTGGCCGATGACGTCAGAGAGCTGCAAACAGGATTATAATCACAGGTTAACATCTCTCTCTCTCTTTTTTTTTTAACATAAAAGTGTTTTATTCAGTGTTTTTATTTTATTTAATATACTTTTTATTGGCATTTAACAACACATACCATCTGTTACACTGATTTCAAAAGCTTTGTACAGCCTTTATATATGTCTAAAATATTAAACATCTCATTTAATCAAACAATCTGTACACAGACAGGATAGTTTTCTTTTTAAAGATTGGTCCAGCCCGCTAGAGTTAGAAAATAGTGAAAATAGCTCTTAAAATTATCCAAATGTGACATATTCAAATTACCATTCAGTAATAGTATAAGACCCAACACCTGCAAAATTACTCATCTTTGAGAAGCGGTAACCAGATCATTTTAGGCAGTTTTCCTGAAAAAAAAAATGACTTGAACAGTTAAGCAATTATCAAAATTGGCGCTGATTAATTTTCAACTAATGGAAGACTAGTTGTTGGAGCTCTAATTTGAAAGTATGAGAGAAAAGGACTGGGCTGAATGTATAACTATCTGACGCTCCTGCAGACATCTTTTTGCAGCAAAGCCGCAACTTTTAGTGTGAATGAAGACACACAAGAGGAACTGTCTAAACACAACTGACACATTAAAATTAAATAATGAAATAAAACCCAGTGCAACAGCTCTGCTAGTCTACAAATATGACACTTTTAAACTTATGTTCTGTTTGAGAGATGATGAGTCAGCTCTGCGGTCATTTTTTGACAGTTAATTTTACAAAAAGCTGTGAGAAAGGCTCTCAGCTAAACTAGGGCTCCAATGGTATGAAGTTTTCACAGTAAATTAACCGTCTCCAAAAATATTGCGGCATCACCGTATGTGATTTATATAATTATTATTGCAAGTTAGTATAACCCTTAAAGGAATAACAGTGTTACATTATGTCTCATATCACACTTTCCCCATCACATGCAAAACAGTCATGAAAATGACTTTTTTTTTTTAGAACAAGTGTAATAATAATCTGCTTCATTGATTGTCAAAAAAACTTAGGAAAAGTCAAAACGAAGAGACACAAACTGCATACATGCAGATTAATTCAGCTACAGCGGACAGAATGATCAAACAATACTTCTTCAGGTTCGGTGAAGAGACGTCATGACTTTTTTTCTTCCATGCTAAAGCATATTTAGTTATTTCGCTTTTGATTGTTTTGCACTTATTTCTTTAAATGTTAACAATCAGTGCAACAGTGGACTCTCGTTCACATGGACAAAACACGCTGACTATGAGCGACACAACAGATGTGGCCACCCCGGGCAACCAACCAAAGGTTCCCACGAAGCTCTGAAAAATGATTCTTGATGCTTTTTTTTTGGTCATATATGGTAAACTGACAGAAAACACAAGTTTAAATAAGTCACCTTGGGCTGTGGGAAATCATTATGAACACTTTAAACGATGGTATCAAATATTCCCAGGCTTGAATCAACACCCCTCGGACACAGGCTCAGCAAAATCTGAACATTTAATCTTCACAAAAAAGGTTTTTGTAATTAGATCCAGTTTCACCTAACTTACTTTGTATTATTGTCACGTCATTTTATTTATAAAGCCCATTATCACAAAACTCAGTTTGACTCAGAGGGCTTTACATCATATGACATCCCTCTGCTCTTAGACCCCTACATCATCTAAGGAACCCCCCCCCCTCCAGGACGGACAGACGTGCAATACATTATTGGGTCCATCCACACAGCGCGACATATTTTAAAACAAACAACTAAATAGCTTAATGTAAACAGACCTGGTATCGTCAGTGTCTTCTGCAGCTTCGTCGTCAGCGTCCTGCTCCCCGTGTTCAGCCGAGGTGTCGTTGGTGTTCTGGGAGTCCAGAGGGTTCTGGATGGGCACCACGGGGCCGTTGTTGTTGTTGGGATGAGACGAGTCTGTCTGCTCTGATTTGTGCTCCCCTGGTGAGAGATAAAACAGAGAGTGCACACATTAGGGTTTCAATTTAAGGAATGGATGGGTGGATAATCTTTATAAACATCAATGAAAATGGGTGAAAAACAAGAAACTTGTAGTCTACTTCAGGTTTTTCTTTCTCTGTAGATTTACAGAGACAAAGAGACACAGTCATCCTGTTTTTTCCTGGATGGTGCAGACAGATGCAGAACAGTTCTGAGCTTAAGCGAGCTGCACTTCAGCACAATTTCCAATTAGTCTGCTCCCTCTGTACTGAGCTGCATTTGAGTAAAGGACTGCCTGATGTCTCACAGGAACTTTAAATAATTCTGACTGCTTTGCATGGAGACACTTCGTTCTCAGCTACTTTAGGGAAGATGTAAGCAGAAAACAATGCTCACTTTTCAGACAATGATTAATGATTAAGTGCTCTATGTGTCTCAGGTGTAGGTGTAGGGGTTTGTGTGTGTGTGTGTGTGTGTGTGTGTGTGTGTGTGTGTGTGTGTGTGTGTTTAAAGTAAAAGAAAATGCAAATTATGCTGTTCTCTCACATTTCATACTCACTTAAAACCCCAATTCATCTGTTCATGCTATCACTCCCATCCTAACGCTAATAGTGAAGTCTCTGACTGATTGCTTGCAGAAACAGGAAATGATGGTGTTTTTGACTAATGGGCTAAGTGTGAAGACCACTGCAGCAGCGCTCATAGAAACTAGATCAGGTGAATCAGAGAGATTTACAGGAGAAAATCATGTCGAACTACCCAGCTGCTACTGGATTTCTGAGGCTGGTGAGTTAAAAGTGGTAAAAATCTGAACCTAAAAAATAAATCTAAAATGTATTAAGTGATACCTGTTATTTTAACAAAATATTTTTGATTGAGATTCCTTCAAAATTTTGTAAGGTTAGTTGTTAAATTAAAGAGCCGTGCACAAAGCGGGACATTTTAAAGTTGCAAAATAGATTTCGTACTTAGACGTAACACTAAAAGCAAATATAGCAGTAACATAACATGAAGTAATGTATGGTGTTTGCATGCCTGTATAAAAAACAAATACAAATTAGTTAAAAAAAAGAGCCCCTTTGTTTCTGTTTATGTGATTAAAGCTGTAAGAAATCTTTTTCCAAACATTAACAATGTCAACACTATTGTATTTCAAAACATAATTAGTGCATTTTGAAAATAGATCTTGCTTTGCACTGGAAAAGCATATGAGCGGTCAGCGGGCTGGAGTATGTCCATTACGGCCTTTAAGCTGAACAAACTCAAGTTTTTGCTTTGTGTGGAACCAGACTGATACATTAAAGGATTAAATGAATACTTCACCCCCCAAATGAACACTTGTATATAAATTACTCTTTGCCTGTTGCGTTGAATTCGTAAAGAAAACTTTGTGTTTCTCACATGCCTCCAGAGAACAAAGAATCCAAAAATGGAGAAAATATTTACTTCAATTTGATGTATTAAAGTAAACGGGATCCGTGTTTAACAACAGCAAAAGTGTATTTAAACATTTGTTTACAAACTCTCACACAACTGCGGTACGATCCCAGTCTCATTTATCCAGTTGTCAGGTCAGTACTTCCCATACACAGTAAAAATGCATGTGTTTGGGAAGTACTGAGAGTATACGACTGAAATGACGAGACTTGGATTACGCTGTACGAGTTGTGTGAGAGTTTGTAAGTTAATGTTTTGCTGTAGTTTTGTTGTTGTTAAATGAATATAGTTCAGCAAGAATTCTCTGTTTTTGGATTCTTGATTTAAGTTTTCTTCACAAGTTCAACATAACACAGGGTAAGTACTTGATATAAAAGAAGAAAGAAAAACAGTCTGCATATTATATTATGCTCCTATGATTATTTCATATAATTACCACGAGATGACATTTTGAGCTTCATGCTCTTCATCAGAAATGATCCGATGCAGCTCGAAACGTCACCTCAGTGGTATTCATATTAAATATTAATGGGAGTACAATCTAGTGTGCAGATTTTTCAGTTATTCTCTTGTATTATCTCCAGGCACCTACGCCTTTTGTCCTCTGGATGAGTGTGCTTTTGTTGACTTTGAGTTACTGATATACAAATGAGGGGGTGAATTACTTCCTTAACTTTATCGCACAATGAAACAGTAAAAGTGGACTCCAGTAACAAGGAAGAGGAGCAACCTCCTCATTATGTGATGTGTTTGATAAATAGCTCCTAGTTTATGTATCATGAAATGGAAATTTATAGCTTAGTGTTGGTGTTTGTTTTCTCATACGCATTTCTGTTTTTAGGTGAGCGTAATTCTTCAATATAAGAGTCTTGCTGAGCTCATAATAGAGACAACACTGACATTAGAGAGCAGAAGTGTGTGTGTGTGTGTGTGTGTGTGTGTGTGTGTGTGTGTGTGTGTGTGTGTGTACTGTATGTTCCTTTGGATGTGGAGAGAGAGGAGTGTTGTTTGGCACCTTGCGCGTCGGTGTTCTCCGTCTTCTTCCCCAAATCCTTCTTGAACATCCTTTTCAACTGCAAGAGACACACACGTAAACACACACACACACATACAGAGGGTTTGAAGATGATCAAAAAATGCCTCGCCGTTTACAACTACTGACAGTCTCTGTAATACCGAGGGAGTTCCAATATTTGAGGATAACATCTGTAAAATACACCCGGCAGCGTGATAATCTGCTGTTCACAATCACTGTCATTTGTAAAAACAGGTGATTTTGAGTGTTAATAAGCTCCTGAGGGGACAACAGGCTGCACCGACCAACATTCAACAACAGGCAGCAAGTTCCTCATATACTGTAAAGGAGCTGACATATAAACAAAACTAAAATCTTCTTATCCTAACCTTTCTGGCCACGGGGTCTTCGGGAAGGACAGGGGCACCCTCCGGTCCTTCACAGGTAATGCGCGTGGCATCCCCCTTAGCTGGGAAAACATATAGCGCCCTCTCTCCCAGCTGCCTCTGGGTGTGGTCGTAGTACCCTAGACGCCGCACCCTAAAACCAACCAGCGCAGTAACATCACGTAAAAAGACAGAATTCTAGTTTGTTTCCATTGTGCAAACGTGAATCTGTGTGAGCATGATTATTCAGACTGACCGGCAGAGATTCTCCTGTGTGATGGTGGAGGGAGGCGGATAGACGCTGTCTGAACCTTTGGGAGAGTAGCTCTTCGTGATCCATGTCACCTTCAGTTCAACCACTTTTACCTGAGCACGATGACACCATGGAGAAGATTTAAGATACACAATTACATCTAAACCTCTGATTTATTAAGTGCACAACGGGACTGATGGTCATTAAAAAAGCGAAACAAAGGACAATCATTGTCTCACCTCTTCTACGACCACCCTGAACTTGCACTTCCGGCTGAGGACCGGTTTGACTCCTGAAAGCCACTGAACGTTAGAGAAGACTTTAGCCGGACCAATCAGGACCTGGCCTGGGTAGAAACCATACGCCTCATCGAAGAACAGACCCTGAAGAACAAACACAGAAGCGTGGACACAATATGAGTAGAGCAGGGGTCTTCAGTGTTTTTTAGGCCAGGGACACCGTAGCTGAAACAGAGACAGAGTAGGGAGCGCCTACTGTGCTGTAAAAACTGTTAGCTAACCTGTTCACCTGCCAATATGGATACACGCTGCACAGTGATGATTATACAAGGATTCATGCCGATCATTTATGTTGTTTACTATAAATTAAATGTTTAACTTTTTTTTCATAAATAGGCCAAATTATCTTCATTATTCTCAATTCATGTTAATGTTTGTTTTTGACATATGTTCATTTTTGAAAAAGAAAAAACAAATTGGCAACATTAATCATTTTTACGCAGTTAAAGCTAACACAATGATTCAACAAGTACAAGGAAAAAAATCCCATTGCAGTTAATTTTAACAAAAAAATCTATGTAAAAAGGACATTTTCTGCACACTGCTTAAAAAAATGTACTTTTTTTAAACATTTAATAATTGGATTGACATCTTGGAAAAGATTACGTCTGCTATTAGACTGCATCAAGACAAGTTTTTTAAAAGATGGGGAGGCTGGCTAAGGTATGTTATACCTGTTTCTTCTTCATTTCCTAAAGGGGAATTTTTTTGGGTTTGTTTAAGAGTTTTTTTTAATGGTTTTCAAGTCATTTTTGTGATTACAGTATCATGAAGAAGCACCCCAACGTTCTGGTTCTATTTATTAAGTTTTTTTTTTCTTTTTCATATTTGTTTACTATGTCCATACCTGTATTTATGTTTAATTTATTGGTCTTCTTCTTCTTCTTGAATTCACTTTTGTATTATCTCCAGCTATGAATGTAATTTTCAGAACAGTTGGAAAGATAAGGCTACTAAGTCCTATGAGGACTATATGTTTAGACCTTGAAACACCTCAATAAAAGGAGAATAAAAAGAAAAAAACATGAATGAAAATCCTGAGTGAAGCCGTTAAAAATTCAATTTAATTGATCTGTAGGTCTAAACAAAGTGTGATTTTTTGAAATTGTGAAATCCTGTAAATAAGCCTTGGAGAGGACATGGTGTGTCGTAAATCTGCCAAAAACACTAAAATGGAAATTTCTGATTTATAAAACAAAAAAACAGTTAAATTACATTATGTGAAATGCAAAGTAGAGTAATTGTTCTAACATTTCTATAGAGCGTAAAAAAGTGCTCTGGAAAAGGTCAAACACGTGTTCTTTTACAAACTAGACCTACACACATGTAAATGTCATCTGTGGATGGATGTTACATTAGATTCAAATGAAAACAGGCTGAGGACCACAAAAATAATGCTAACTATAGAATATTAAAGATAAGAAGTATTTACAGTCTACAGGCCAGCTTTCTGTAAAGGGATGTGACTCCTGACTAACAGCTGCTCTGCTCAGAGTGGATGTACCTGAGGTGACAGATAAGCACTTGTGGCTACGTACCGAGTCACTGACATGTGGACAGACGTCGTAAAGCTTGGCACCGTCCTCCACACTCATGGAGCACCTGGGGGGAGGCAGAGAGAGAGAGAGAGAGACTCCTGGTTGACGTTCACTGGATTTGGCACTGATGACTGTGTGCCAGCACCCAGACATGCCGACAGACACGCTGACACACACGCTGTTAAATCAAACACACACACACAAACACAGTCTACCTGGCTCCGTTGGAGAGCTTGAGGATGATGTGATTAGTCAGGTCATACACTTTCCCCAGCCAGAAGTCGTAGGCGATATAGTCACCGTACATAAAAGACTAGAAAGAGCACAATGAATGTGAGAAAAGTTTTGGGTTTTTTTTTAAATCAAAGTATTATCTGTAAAACAATAATAATCATAGTGCACAGTAATCACTTGTAGATCAGTTTCATGTTCTTTATGGAAGACCAACACCGCTACAGCTTCAGATTAAACACTGTGATACTGTATGTTAACTGACAAAAGAGGCTACTTGGACAATAACATATTTCACTCAAAGCTGCAGAAGTTTATCATTTCTGTTACCATTTTTCTAAACCAACCGTCTTATCAGCAACGACTGAGGTGAATCGTCTGGTACCAAATACTGCTTTGAGTACTAAATGTACCATGAGATGAGGGGTGGGAATCTGTAGACACCTCACGATTAGATTTGATTTCGATTCAGAGGGCTATGATGCGATAATAAAACAATTATCAATGCATGCTGATGCATCATTTTTCATCATCATCGTTTTTTGCCTCTTACATGATTTCTTTTGTCTCACTATGTGACTACTTTTTACTTTTAAAACCCAACATATTTGTAATGATCTATAATTTAAAATAAACAGAGGAATCTACTACAATTGTCTAAGGAATTAAGAATTTAAACACTCAGAGCATGTTAGCAAATGTTTCACCATAAAATTGGTTAAGCTGTAAGAAATGTACAGCTCAGTCTTACAAAATTATTCCAGGTGGTCATAAATTATCACTTTTTTGGCAATTAGTCAAACATTTTATTTCCTTAACACACTTCTTAACTATATTATAGAAAAGGCTATGCAATGACATGTTGTATTTTTATCATTTTAGACATTTTATAATATCTATAAATGCTAAACGTGTGTAATTAGAAGTACGTGTTGGTATCTGAGAGAGAAATTTGATGATTCTGTATTTTGTGGGTCTGTCATTTCCAAATAATTTCCCAGGAAATGTATTGGAATGTACTATATAGTTTGGTATTAATTGTCAGGAAAAAAGGAATATTGGCTCCGTTTTAGCAAAAAGGCTGTAATCAAGCATTTGTTACTGTTGCTGTGATAAAACGCGAGAAAACGTGAGTGTTGGCAGTGTGTGGAAGCAGACTTTTCTTATTTTGACTCATCACTATGCATCTGTATGTATACTAATGTGCAAATATCAGTGATGCACCGATCCAATACTGATATCGGATATTAGGCTGATACTGTCTCAAATAGCTGGATCAGGTATTTGTGACAGTGTGGCTGATCTATTTGGCTCAATTCTATGTTTATGTCAGATTTCATTAAGTCATGCATCAGTGGTGCATCAGTAGGTCACATAATGTTCTCATTTTATACAGTTGTAGTGTTTTATACTTCAATTTTAGATTTTGATTGGGTTTTGATCAATTTGTTGGTGAATTTAAGATTTATTTCACCAACTTTTATTTATTATTTTTAATAATTTAAAAACATAATCAGGAAATGTATATGCTTTTGTTACATTTTGTTTTACAAATTTAGCAAAAGAAAGGAGGATTCTTGCACACTAAACAAACAACAGTTTGGTCGTCAGACCTTCACCACTTAACCTGATAAAGGTCTTACTATCAAAATGTTGTTTCCTTAATAAAAAAAAATGTGCGAGCAATAGGACAGTGTGCAATTCTCCTCTCTCCATCTATGGACTGCTTCCTCATATGCACCTGTCCGTAAGTTTTCAAAGGTGTGCATGAGTCACCACATTCACAAATTTAGCAAAATTATGCCTAAAACATAAAAGAATGATCCAAGTCACTTCCACACATACAGACATACAGTTTATTAATTAAACATTGGTATGGAATCAGTTCTCATTACCAGCTGATTCCAAAAGTCCAGGTAATGGGACTGAAAACTTACACTGGTGCCTCCCTAGCAAATATCAATTTTCTGTGAAATTTATGAAATGGGTCTTTTCAAGAAATCACTTTAAAATGTCTCAGGAAAATACGGACTTGTCAAATAAAGTGCTACCATAAACATATCTGATGGTCCTGTGTACGAGAAGTGAGGCCCTCAAATAAAATGTCTTACCCAGATGTGCTGCAGGTCTTTGCTGTTAACTGGATACAGAACACAGCTTGTTCCCACTAGTTTCACTGCACACTCGATGTCAATGTTGGTCACAATGCCACACTGGTTGTCCTGTAATTCAACAAACACAACGTCAGCATATCATCAGCATATCATCATATCATTTATCAGCACTGCTACATTAACCTGTTCATCAACAGAAACACATGGTTTGACGGCATGTATACAAGACAAAACTTTAAATTTAAACCAAAAGGAAAAGTGTTGCGTCTGTATTTAGACTGGGAGCTGTTGCACTGCGGTGGCACAGAAAGTTTCCTCTAAGTCCTTTGTAAGTGTCGACCTGTGATAATATTCCAGTCATGTCTGATGCAGCAGATGGAACAGAGAGGTGAACAGTGACAAGACTGACAAAAAGCAAGACTTGACTGAAAGACAGCTCGAAATAACAAGACAGAATGAGAGAGGTGGAGTGAAAAGGCAGGGATGGAGATGAAGAAAAAAAACTCCTCTTACGTTAGAGTTGTTCCGTCGCACGATGTCTCGAATGACGATGGATCGATCTTCAAGTTTCAGCTGTAAAACACAAAGGGCAAACATGTTTAGAAAATGGTGGCTGACACAGCTGGGTGACCTCATCTTACAGAAATCTCACAGCGACAGGAGCGTCTGCCGGGTGTCGGTCACTGTAATTGGATCATCATTTTCTTATGATAACTGCAGAGGAGAACTTTTCACATCAGTGACCCCGTGATGAACCGCGGAGAAGAACTCGGAAATTAACTGCACATAAATCACATTCACACTTAGAGCATGACAACATTACTGATGTGGTTTGTCACGGCCTCGTCTCGTCCCCTGCGCTCTCAGCCATGAAGAGTGCAACATGCACAGTCAGCAGAGCTGGAACGCCCCCTGAGACGAGATGAAATTATTTTTGCCATCCAAACACGGAGACACGTTTCACTGAGCTGGCCAACATGAGCCTCTGGTGTGAGAACACTGAAGGAGTCAGCAAACATATTGTCACCATCAATTATTAATCAACACTTTGATACAAAAATAGGAGCTGTAAGGACATGGTTTACAACTACAGAAGCCACAGCCTGATGGACAGATGGAAGCAAAACAGCATTGATCAAGAGCTACAAGCCCTCAGAGACACGGGGTAGAAAACAGGAGGCACTGAGCTAAACTTGGCACAGGCTCAGCTTCCAAAGTCGCAGTGGGAAACCTTGTTCCCGCGAGCGAAGTTTTGCTGTGTCACTATGCTTGCTAATGGTCACTCAGAACAGAAATAGCCCTGCATTAAAAAGGTGTTGGTAGGGCCGCGTTTCTCTGGGCAACAGTGAGGTGATTAAATACTGTACGATCCAGGAAACTACTTTAAGCTATAGATCCATGAGTTTGGAGGCTAGACAGTAAAACACTGAACAGTAGTTTATAACAGGATTTTACATCTCTGGGAAATCATCATTTTATCCTCAGTTGCAACAATCTCTTGGTAAAATTAAGATTTTTGATAACATTATGATAGGCGGGGTCCCATTGGGAATGTAAAAATATGTCTAATGGAAACATGTTAATTTCGATAAAAAAGAAAAATCTTCCATGTATTGATAAAAAAGTTTTCATGCTCGCATGAGGTGGTATTCCATGCAATTTAAAAAAGCCATATTTTGCAATAGAAACACTTTTTTCGCTTTAATAAGTCACATGACGCTATGGCTATTTGCTTGTTGGTAGGAAGCGGCTCCCTCGGGCATCATGCAGCAGGCACTACAAGAGCTTCAATCTTCAAAAGCTGAGCATAAGTGTGGAAGATACATCGCCATGCTTCTTGGACTGTTACTGTTAGAGGAGGAGTCGCATAACATCAATTTATGGAAACGCAGTTATAATGCAATAGTGTTTTATCAACATTTTGAAAATATTGGTCAAGTTTTGCGCACTGCATCGCTCTAAAAAACATTACTTCCCATGGACTGCACCACGCCACAATGGCGTTTTGCTATGTCAAGCAAAGCATGTGCAAAGATCGGCAACCTGCTCAAGGACCTCACTAGGTTTAACTCTGGGCGCTGCACTGTGTGCACTTAGGTTAGTCAATTTGAGGAATGTGTCTTCTATCAGTGATTGGCATCATCACTGAATGTTATTTGGGGTAATTTTTGTTATTTTATTTTGATGATTTATGATCTGCCTCCAAAGAACAACTGAAAGCCACTGCTCATTTGCACCAATATATTACTATTCAGGAGAAGTAGCTGTTACTCTTTATTCCTGGCAGCGTCTCTGCGGTGCTTCAGCCTTCATTATCTAAACTGCTGATTCATAACCATGGTAAACTATTACAGAAAATTATATGAAAAGTTTATGAAATACTGTCAAATAAATAGAAAAAGCAGAAAGCAAGAAAGTGTGTGGGTGTGGTGAAGTGTGGTTTTCACTTTAACCCAAGAGAAATTTAAAGCAGTGAAAGTTACTTTTACACTGAAAATGTGTACCCATAATACATTATTTAGATAAATAATTGGTTTAACTTTACTGTATACAGCATGTCTATTTTTATTCTCTTATTGGCAACATTTATAAAACACATGTTAGTGTTTGTTAAACCAGGCAACTTTCATATCACAGCTGAATGAACACAACAACTACAGAAACTGAAACTCCAGCTGCAGAAAACTGTGAATTATCACTTTAGTCACTTACTTTAAACTGAGAAAGCATCACTAAACTGACAAAATGCCAAATAAGCTAATTTTGGTGTTTGTGTCTAGGTTATATTTACAAGTCTGTGTGGCAGAAAGTGAACAGTAGTTAAAAAACAGGCACAGACTGCCAACAAAAAGCTACCTGCTGGAGGCTTCAACTCTACAAACTACAGCACAAGCGGCTCTATTGGCAGTGAGTACACAGCAAAGTGGCAGCAAACTGCCAGCCAGAGCCTCTGAGTTTGGGCAGAGACAGTTGGAAGTAGAGGAGGAGAGTGTAATTAGGAGTAAAGAGAGCGGAGAAATTAAAAACACGGAGGCTTGCTGCATGTTAAGTAATGACTGAGGGGGGAGCGTTTTCATTTTGGATTATTACTGTGCTGTATGAGCAAATCCTTTAGAACATAAAGTGGGAATATTGTACCATACTTATTATAATTGTGAGGACAAATAATTTAACTTACTTTCCACTATTTTGTATATCAAATCCTTCTCTTGATTTTTCAACCTTTTATTCTCCTAATTATGGCCATTGAGACTATGGGTCATGGATATTTTGCACTGGTTCGCAAACATTGTTGAGATCTGGAAAAAAGAGCAAATCAGAAGCAAATCAATATGTGTTAGGACGCAAGCCTCCTAAAGTTCTGAAATTAAGATAACTTATATTTCACGTATGCTTGTCTCTGAGTCTGACCAAAAGCAACAGAGAGGAGCCTCAAGGATTAGCTATTGTAGCCAGATGCATAGCAATATTCATCCAGGTAACGACAAGTATTAAGTTAGTATGACCCACAATCAAACTAGCGACTTTTAAGAATATAAAATATAGATCAAATATACAAGAATTTCACTATAAAGGGGCTCTATGACAAATTTATAGCAGATAAGTTGTCATACACTGTTGACGAGGTTGTCAACATGGCTTAACTGGCAGCTGGCAGCTAGCAGCTAGCAGCTAGCAGCTAACAGCGCTAACTCCATAAACTGTGTTAAACAACAGCAACAATGCTGACAGAGGTTATGGTGTTAACCAGAGGGTGGATGATAGCCTATGAAGGTGTCTTCTCCATAAAATGGGTGTAGTGCAAGGCACAACAGCAATGAGTAAGCCAGTGGGATACACACATGTACTGACATGCGAATGGTTGAACTGGCTTACTACAACAAACTTGTGTTGTCATGAAAATATTGATATTTAATACCATTTGTGACATTTGGGGGGGGGGGGGTTAAAATAAATTGTCAAAAGATGATTGAAACCTTACCATGACAACAACAACTTTTGTTTTTCTTTGTTAGTAGCAGTGAACAGCAGAATGGTAGAGGTCAATCAGTTATGCAACAAATTAGTACTGAAACGGATTCAAATATTTAGAATTAATACGTACCAATTAGCCAGTGTTTCTGACAATACTACAACAAACCACAGTAAAGCTATGCCACTGTATCTTTACAGAGCAAATAGTGTATATATATATAATGGTGCTACATTAATGCTCTGAATATCACATACAGAACATTTAAGTGATATCAAATACAAAAATGAAACCTGTCAATTCTTATTTTTATGACGGCCCTCAATTTTCCTGTATGTTAAGACGTCCTACCATCCAAAAAGGATGAAAGCACAAGTGAGAGTGAGTGTGTGTGTGTGTGTGTGTGTGTGTGTGTGTGTGTGTGTGTGTGTGTGTGTGTGTGTGTGTGTGTGTGTGTGTGTGTGTGTGTGTGTGTGCGTGTGTGCGTGTGTGTACTGTAACCCCCAGTAGCAGAGACATGAGGAGCAGACAGGCTGCTGTTTAATAGATTACAAGGGAACATGGTGATCCATTGATCGACACACACACACACACACACACACACACACACACATACATACATACATATACACACACACACACACACACACACACACACACACACAGGCTCTTCATCTACACCTTTTAGCTGAGAGAAGCTGAGAATTTCTAAACATTTTTTTAAGACAGACACATACACAGCTCCTCTTCATTAATATTCTTTCAGAGCATCATGGTGCACTGCGCTAGTGTAGTAACTGATTTCCTCACCAGTTTAAAAACACTAAAATCAATACCATTTACGCCACTGTAAGAGAGAGCAGAAAGAGCAATACAACACCTGACTGTAGGTCACACTGCCCCACACCACTGAAGACCACAGCAGGACCTTTGCTCCCATTATTGATTATGACCAGTATGGAAATTTGCTTTCAACTGTTATGAAAATGCTGGTTGTCAATGATATCACTTGCTTATTTAATGTAACTTTAAGTTCAGATTTATTGATAGATACCTCTGTTAGAAAACCCTGCTACACAGCAGCATGGTACTGCAGTGAGAGGGATTTTTCTCCAGGAAGAGACTGAACAGAGGAGGGATGATGGGGCTGCTGTCTCACTGATCACAGTGATATAAAGCCGAAGAAAGGAAATATCTTCCACCTTTTATCACTGTTCATTATAGGGAGGTATTTCTCCGAGATGACGGCACCCATATGCCGCTTGAACAAGTGACTGCTGGAGTGAGTAAGTTACATGCAGCAATGGTGTCCTGCTTTCGTCTTCCTAAACCTTTTCTTGGTCATATTTATGATATCGGAAACCCAGGTATTAATATGACTGCATACATTATTTTAATAAAATCCAGAGGATAGAGGGGGCTCCTTGTTTTTGGAGTCGTTTTTGTTATTCCTGGTAAGATGTACAGGTATGTTATCAGCGGAATTTGTCTCTGGTTTAGTCCATTTACCAGAGAATTTATCACTCTGCTTGATTTGCCCTAATCATCTTATGAGCAATAATGAAAGACGTGAGTGACAATTTTATTTATTTATTTATTTATTTCAATTGCATACTGGTGTCAGACTTCCATTTGTTATGAAGATTATATATATTGCCGTATTTTATGTTTTCTAAATATTAACCAAGCTGAGCACCTGACAGCATTGCAGACAAAAATCAGAAACCCCAAAAAAAGTCCTTTCCGCAGCAGCCGTGGGTTCCATTCTGGCCTCCTCCCTTTGCTGCATGTCGTCCCCTCTCTCTCTGTCCCTTTTTAGACTTGTACTGTCCTGTCAAAATAAAGGTAAAAGCCTAAAAAAATAATCTTTAAAAAAATACACATGCCCTGCTCTCAGTTTAACTTGTTGTATGTAGTGCACAGCACACACCTCTAGAGGTCAGTCTCTACCGAAACCAGCAGCTGAGCTGACAGATGTATTGAATGTGAGTGTTGGGGATGACCACAGCGTTACAGTACTGTAACCAGCCACCATGGCAGAGAGACAGTGAGGAAAAACAGCATATTTCCACATCTAACTTGGATAATTAAGATTTATTTTGACCAAATCAGATTGCCGGAACAGTGGACTAACTAACCAGACAACCAACATGACTAATTAAGACACTTTTGTTGAGGGTTTTTTTCTGTCAAGTTTAAATGAAATTGTGTTTTATAAAAGATGAAGTTAGTACTTAGTTTGGTTAAAGAGAGAACCTTAAATTAAGAAGGCATATAGTTAATTCATCTGTTTAATAACGAAAAAGGTGTAAAAACATTGCCTTTCTTGTCATTTTACATGTTTATTTATTAGATTGAAAAAGCTAAAAGAGCTTGAGTAACAAACTTGCTGGTCTGAGGGGGTAGCAATGCTGCACACTATTACTGATATATTATATATAGGTATAAGAAGTATGAAACAACTGATAATGCCTAACCAGGATATTCCTAATAGTGTCAATGGAAAGGTTGATATGAAAAGTGAGCTACGTGAAAATTATTTAGGGGAAAAGTACACATTGGTACTTTTGAGTCTTAAGACCATGACACATCAAGCCGACGGTCGACCGCCTGCCCACACTGAAGTGATGGCGAGCACCCACAGCCCTTGTTGCCTCAGTATCTCCCACACCGTTGGCTTTCGTCACCCCTCGTTGGCAATTCCACACATTCTAGATGACCGCCATCTGCTGGTATGGAGGGGTATTTCCTTTCACACAGGGTGTTGGTGTGTTCATGTGCCTCTTTTCGGCTGAGACACTGTGTCGGTCACTCAATAGATTACCATCGTGTTTTTGGCTGGTAAGTGAAGAGGATCTAGCAGATATTTGCATATTTTACCAGCATTTGGTTGGTGACCGGTGCTAATTTCCTACACTTGAGAGTGACACAACGGGGCTTTCATCGCCCCCTAGTTCTCAGATGTTGGCTTGGAGTGTCACGGCCTTTAAACAATAACAGAGCACTAAGCCATCTTTGCTTTTATTTTGAACAGATCACAACTTATACCTTCTACAGAGATAGGAGGTGTTTGACAGCTCTGTGGTTTGTTTAGAGATCAGGCAAATACGCAATCAAGCAATCAAGTCATATTTTAAAGTCTGCAAATGAAGCAGATGCCTTTCTTCTGCAGAGGAGGGAGTCTTCTCTATGCAGATCACGTGAAATACACAACTCCTTCAGACACACTGAAAATTGTTTCTCCAACACACTCCTCAGAAATTCAACACATGCATAGACTGCAACGCTGCTGCAATGATTTATGCATTTCTTCAACAACATGTTCGGATTCAGTCACGTGTAGTGTGTATAGAACTCATTAAAACAGGACTGAAACCTGTTCCCTCCTCATTTCCCATGTGTACTGGCTCGCAGATACTCAACGCATTAATGCAAACATACTGCAAAATGATCAGAAAACTAGACAGCTGACTGCTGCTATGGCTTGTGTAGGGATGGTGATGACAAGTGAGGCGGGAAGGTAGCGGTGGACGCAGAGTCAGACAACAAAGAAAGAGACATTTGCACAAATGGATGTGTGTGTGTGTGTGTGTGTGTGTGTGTGTGTGTCTATTTGTGTGTGGCACTTTGCTCTGAATAGAAGACAACCTTGGCTGCCTCTCCATCCAGGCCGATTAGGTAGAAGGGACCAGATTGATTACAGAAATCGATGGAGGACAGTATTTGCTTTGACTTCCCGGCCTAATTAACACAAGTCATTATTCAGGTGCCGTACAAGGAGGAGGAAGAGGGGGAGAAAGAGACACTGCAGAGGACTGCAGCTCAGGGCCACGCCTGTTCTCCTCTCTGACAGACAGTTTTCTATACCGCGCTTTCTCGTCTTCCATACTAACAAGCCATCCGATACACAGGAAGTCAAATAAACACAATGGTTGCAGTAGTAACAGGTGCACATACTATATTTCTCTCTCACACACACACATACATCTGCCTATACTTACTTTACACCCACGGGTTCTGTTATATATCGATCTGTGAAAATGAAGGTGCAGTCATCGTACAGCGCCGCATCCTGCACCTCAGCCTTCAGCCTCAGGCAGATCATGGTTCTGCTGCATCATTAGAGTTTTAGGAGTTTAATAAAATTCACAGCTCTTCAGGAGGTGAACAGACTCATGAATCCACACCCTTAATTCTGTTGAGCTTTGCAGACTCTGTGTTGAGCTTTAAAAAATATTTTGGGAAATTTGCATATTTGCTTTCTCGCTGAAAGTTAGATGAAAAGATTGATACCTTTTTTGCTTATACGGTAAATTTGTAGCTGGAGTATGCAGCTGTCAGCCTAGCTTAGCATAAAGACAAGGAAAAGAGTGAAACAGCTAGCCAAAATAAGCACCTCTAAAGATTACTAATTTACAGGTAATGTCTGGTTGGTTTAATCTGCACGAAAAGGCCGGGATTGAAATGGAATTTGACTTCTTACAAGGGGTTATGTGCCTGATTAATATCTGGCCGGGATCAGTTGCCAGGCAACCAGCGGATAATTCAAGAAGTTACTGTTTTTCTGTTGGCTACATTCCCTAATAGCTACCAATTTAATTGTTGTCCCCGGCACTTACACTCTTATCATTGTGTATTGTTTGTGGCTGTTGTGTAATTTTTATGGAGATGATTTTTTTTTGGATAAAACTCTGTTAATTCTTATGTAAATGGATTTGTAGTATTACAGTACAATGATGAAGAGTACCATCATGCCACCTTTTAAAGACCCTGCACACCCACGCAGGGGTTTTCAATTATTGTTTAGCTCAGGTTGAAGATGATCAGAACTACTGTGTGCTGGGACGGACATGAGGTAACTTCACGGGCTAATGGGAAAAAAAAGGACATGATGTCACAATTGACCCAAGTTTCAGCATGGGAGGAACTTTTACTTCATGAAACCTCAGGGAGATTTTTGTATTTATTCATTTTTTATTTAAATTTTCACTTGAGTTGCTGGGAACTTGCTGTATATGAAAGCAAACTGAAATAATGACAGCTAGGCTTCCTCTACTTCTTACATGACCTGCTTTTTTGCCACATCACCAAAGTAAATTTCACCAGGTAAAATGCGGGCCAGACACATCTTAAAACAAGCAGCACCCAACCCTCCAGCAGCACCCAACCCTCCAGCAGCACCCAACCCTCCAGAGTAACCCGAGTATCAAGCACTCAACCCCTACTGACTTGAATGGTGGCTTCAAAAAGCACAAACACTTCTGCAGATTAAATCACTTCTCTGCTGTGTATCCTTGTGTTCACTATGCTCCTCACATTCAAAGCAAACCCTGCAAGCTTGTATGCATTTGTTTGCGCATGTTAGAGCACCAAACTCCTGCTCTCCTATTGGCCAGGAGAACTGCTTTGTCACAGCTTCCTTATTGGCTAACTTGATGCCGCACTTCCTAAACAAAAGCTGAGGTCATCACACAGGACAATGACTTAGCAAAGATACAGATCTTTATGTCTATCAAGTCCTGTCTTTCTACGTTTCCGTTTGAATTTCGCCAAAAATATCAGAATTAAAATATAGGTGAGTTTGCTTAAATGGGATGAGGCTAAAAACAAAATAAAACCAGTGACCAAGTACCTTGCATCCTTAGTGGATGTGGCAACAAACAACTGAATAATCAATCAATCCTCACGCCTCCTCGCTGCTGCCGCACTGTGCAGTGTGATTGAAGGCTATTGATTCACACACACAGGAAGCGTGCACATCTCTATTAAAAAGAGAGCAGGTACAGGGGCCTTTTACCCGCCACAAGGCAATGACAAGCGGACTAATAGCACACGGTATCTATAACAGAGCTGTCGTCTTACAGCGTAGTTTCAGAGATGAAATGGAAAAAGGACCAAAAGCAAGAAGAAAGTAAAGATACAGAAAAGGGAGGAAAGCACTAAAGGCCACAGGACACAGAGAGCGGTACATTAAAAGGAGCGTAAACAAGCAGAATATAAAATGAGCGAGGAAAAGGGAGATAAAGAGCGGCAGAGAATGTAAGATGGAGACGGAGTGGGAGATGAAGGATGGGATGGAGAATACTCGAGAGTCTATCACGGAGATGAAGAAAAAGATGGGCAAAAGTCGGATGGAGAAGGGGAGGAGGGCGCACGCAGGGGTAGGCAGGGTGTGACGGGGAGAAGAAGAAGATGAGCGGTGAACGAGGCACCGAGGAAGCAGCCCAACAAGTGGGAGGTCGAGACGGATCCGGAGGTAGAGACAGAAAGAGTGAAGAAACAAGAAAAGCAAGAGCCAGAAATAGACTAGAGCACAGCAAACACAGCAGATAGTGAGATAGAAAAAAGGGGGGAGGAAGTAAAAAAGGGTAGAGAGAGAGAAAGAGACAGAGAGCAGTCTCCCCACTGGGCAGGGCCAATACTGCAGAGGAAAAAGGGAGGATGAGGAGATGAGAGATGGAGAAAGAAGAGACAGGAGGAAAGAGGGCTGGCGGGATGGATGCAGGCTCCAGCAGCTCAGCAAGTCACTTCAGAGTCTCTGTGTGTGTGTGTGTGTGCGTGTGTGTGTGTGTGTGTGTGTGTGTGTGTGTGTGTGTGTGTGTGTGTGTGTGTGTGTGATCAAATGAGATCCATTATCTCAGGGCAGGAGCTGGACGACCATCCAGTCGGCAGCACATTACGTCAACATTCTCCAACACACTGGTCTGCTGGGACACAGAGGGAGGAGAGGAAGGAGGTGAACACAGGGGGGAGGAAGAGGGGGAGGAGGCTAACAGGATGGGTGAGGAGGAGAGGAAAAGTGGGGGAGGGTGAGAAAATGAGAAAGCAGGGTAAGAAAGAAACACAAGAGGGGGGAGGAAGATGAGGGTTAAAAAAGAAAGGGTGGGGAGGGAGGAAGTGTTGTGTTGCTGTCATATCAGATTTACTGTAAATAAAAGCTGCTGACATCATCCTCCAACTGGTACCTACAAGCGGTGCCGCTGGGATTTTATTCGCAGGCTTAGATTTGTCCGCAGATGTGCATCAATCAACACAGGTAGCTCTACTGTCAGCAGGATAAAAATAGCCAGTGACCAATCATCAGGACAGCCCACCTTAAAACAAGTCGACATCTGCTGCTGCACTTAGTGATTTTAAAAGTAAGGGTGGAGTCTGTGGTTTTACCGATACTAACATTAGGGATGCACCGATAAATTCTGAGACGATGCCGATGTTTGAAATAACAATTTGGCTGATAGCGGATGCTGACATATTTTGTTGCCGTTATATATTTTAAGGGGTGGGATGGGAATCATCAGAGAGCCCCTGAAAGAATATTATCATGATACTTAAGTCGCAATTAACATAACACCTTTTTTTTTAAAATTACGCCAATCAAAAGCCAACAACTCTGTCTTTAAGAGGCTGTACAGAGTTTTAAAGCTAGAGTAATGATATTGGCATCATATGAAATTAGAAGATCTAAGGACGCTTCTCAGGAAGGGGGTGATATAATGCTTCAAAGTTGGGATACATTGTCACAGGAGTCTCTTGACCTCTGACCTCAAGATATCTGAATGAAAATGGGTTTTGTGGGTGCCCATGCGTCTCCCCTTTACAGACATGCCCACTTTATGCTAGTCCCACTTTTTTGTCATCATCTGATTCCTAATTAAGACGATCTGGTAAGAATCGCTTCACCTTGTCAATATGAACTTTCTAACTGTTTTGCAGTGCAGATTAATGGAAATGAAAGCATGTGATTAAAAACTGCAAGTAAAAAGGATTAACTATTAAAATTTTGCGATTAATCGCAATTGAAAATAAACTAGTTTGACAGCCCTTGTCACAATACAGTATTAATGCACTTTCAAATGAATATTGAGATAACATATATTATGATATATTTCAATTTTATAACCTTAGCTGCAAATTATGTTCCCAAAGGAAAACTGTCAACATCTGTTTCATCTAATAAGATCAAGTTTTCAGTCTGTTCATCTCACTTTTATTTTTACTTCAGAAAATTGTATCATGTGGACGGAAAAAGCAATGGAGTTTAGTATTTTAAAAGGCTACCACAGTTACATTTGTATTTGCAATATTAATGATTCATGTAATAAGAAACAATACATGGTGTCCATGTATCAATACATACCGCCACACAAAATATTGCGATACTGCGCTGTATCGATTTTTTTCCCCTGCTCCTATTTATTTCATTTTTGTTGTTATTTAGTCCTCCTTTTGCGCCAGGTACACAAATACATCATTACTATAACAAAATAACTGAACTGTTTGAAAGTAATTCAGTCCTTCATTACACTATTTTTGAATGAACACAAAATTAATTGTGGAAATGTATATCACAACCTTTAATTTGGCCTTCTTTCACATAAAGATTTTTTTTGTTTGTTTTATTTAGGAATAACTGCTTCAATCCCTTTTAGCCTGCAATACAGCTACCTATACAACTAAACTAACTACACCTACTAAAAACACAGTACGCGTGGTGCAGCTCAGTCACTTTCTCTTCTCGTCCAAGATGTTAGCTACAGAGCTGAACAGCCACTCACTCTGTGCTGGTGTGTCGAGCAAATACGTATCTGCGTGCCATTTGTGCCAGTACTGAAATATAAAGGTGAGTATTTCTCCAAAATCCAAGTGCACTGACTATTCTGGAAAAAGCGCCTTGGCAAAAGACAAAAACTGCATGTCGCTGATCTTTCCTTCAAACAGTGTAAAACTCCCACATGGTTAACATTATCTTTCACTTTCATTTGCCAGCAAACCACACGAGCACCTGTTGCGCTCTTACAGCCAGCGGCTTCTTATCTGGATCAGCAGCTGGGTATGCCAGCTACTGTTGTCCCAATCCAACCGCATATTACAAAAACAACATTTAGCCGGCAGATAACAGATAAACATCAGCCACTGCCGTGGGTAAAATGTCATCTTATTTGCCAATATGCCAATGACAGTCAACAAGGCGACATCGGCCGATACCAGTGTTAGGCCAATAAGTCCATTCATCACTACCCACATATCAACATTTGTGGGGTTTAAAAGCAGAAAAAAAGACCTGGGTGTTTCAAAATGTATGTTGATGTTTTTCGGTCACTAATAGGTGCCTGAGCTTTTGCAGGGGAAATTTTTTATCATATATGAATTCATTTCAGTGTAGCACATGAGAAGGACTGTATGCATTAGCTGTTCAGACCATTTCTAGGTTTGAATACTTCCATCAGATATGATACACACCAGCAATGAAGCACTGAAGCTGCGCTTCTTGTTTTCAGAGGAAGCATACAAAACCTCAGTGTCTGATGACAAAACCTGTTTTGTGTGTGTTCCTGCGCCTGCCTGGCACCTGCTCAAAACCATAACTAAGGCTCTGCACTCCAAAGCGCTGTTGGGTGGGCCTTGGCAGCAGCCTCATGTCCCAAATTACACCAACGTCTGCCAGCCTACCTTAGAGCACCTGCAGACGGCTCCTGAGCAAACAGCGCTGAAGGATGCATTTCGACAATCATAAACTCATCTGAGGGTGTTGATGCGGCAAATTTGGAGCAGAACGTACAGTGAGAAATATCTATGGGTGCTCTATTTTTGACTTTCGGCCTCTAGGTCAGCTTCAGAAAGCCAAAGCCCCACCGTCACCACAGGCTAAATCAAATCCTGCAGATTTCTTTTCCTTACACCAAAGCATTTCAGAAATAATTTCCAATCAAACGGCATGTGCAGTGTGGAAGGTTAACACAAGCATGCAAAAGATCAATATAAGTATTTGAAAGAGAAAGGTGTCTGTGGATTGAATTGGACAGAATAAACGGTTTATGTGCTAAGTAAATAAGTGTGCGTGAACTAAATAAATAGAAAAAGCTAATTTGATCACTCCAGAAGAGAGCTGCTGTAGCTACTGCACACTGCTGAAGGCCATTTCAAATCACACACTAACTGTGTTTGCTCATTTAGAGGCTGCACATGGTGAGAATATCTAAGTAGTGATGAAGAGCTACATGATACAGGCTAATGATTCACATTTCTGTTGTGGTTTATTTTACTGAGAGATGCATTAATGGTCCATTGTTTATTCCGAGAAATACTCTTGTTCTCCATGAGGCTGCACTGAGTAAGTTAAAGCTTCGAAGCATCATTCATTTAGTTGGCATTTACATTTTAAATCAACATTTAAATTCTGCGCATTTTTTTTCATGTCTATTCACTCTGTTTCAATCCAGTATTTCCTCACAGTTGTACATAAAGATTATCCTACACCAATACTATTACTACACTATTTGTAGAGTTATATTCCAGTGGTGGCTGCATAACTTTGTTTCCCACTCATATGATCCAAACAATTCCAATAAATCCAGAGCGTTGCATCTTCCAAAAGTCAAATGTGTTGGGGGATGTGGAACCACATATAACAATATATTTGAGCAAATAGCTTAATATTATTATATTGTGATGATATTGTAGGGTTGACTATTGGTGCTTTCACAAAATATATAAAAAAATACAATTTCTGATAAATAATCATCGATAATGGGGATAATAATGACTAAATTTGTAAAGGCAAATACAGCTAGAGCAGTCTGGTAAGTTTGGGCAATTACATCACTTCACCATAATACAGCCTTTAAAACCAGGAAAAGACATCACTTACAATATTACGAATATTACAAAATTTAGTCTCATATCACAATATCGACATATCCATACATTGTTCTTCCCTGGATGTAATCTGACAAAATATTCAGCTTCAGTACATATTTGTTGACTTTAGCGTGTTCAAAACAACATTTTCACCATACACAAAAGGAGGCACGGGGCGGTCTGTCAGCAATCTAATAGCACCAGATAACATTTATATAACCATAACAACAACATTCTATTTTGGCTCTAAGACTATTTTAGTGTGTATTGTTATATATTTTATTGTAACTGTATTGTTATATACTAGAATAAGGATTTTTGTTTTTAAAAATCTTTAATTAAATTTAAGACAACTATTTTTTAAAGATCATGTTTTTCTTATTCAAGCAGTTAAAATTTAAGTAGTATAAATTTGGCCCTGTGCTCCGGTAGGTTCACCATAGGAACATGTTTATTAGAGTTTATTACAGACCTGATTTGCCAGCAGGTAAGTGCAAGTGTAAAGTAAAAAGACACTGTTCAGTAGTAGGTTAAAAGACTTATCACATCAGAAATGTGGACTTTCGCAAAGAAGAGCTTGACCCATTTTGACAAAGAGAAATTAAAAGATGGATAAATTCTATTTATTATCATATTTAAAATGTCTGCGTTAAGTACAACCTCACAAAATCACAGTTAAGTCTATTTAAACACTCCTAAAGCCTATTACTTATAAAATTTGATTTTTAACATTTTAAGGTTTTTATGAGGACCTGCAGACACCTTTTTTAGGGTGATGATGTCATAAAATGTGACAACAGGTGTGCAAAGCTTATTCAAAAACCACAATAGAAGCGTAGAATGCACAAAAATAAAAAGACCATTGGTAAAGCCCTTCTTATCCATATTGCACTTTTAGAAAAACTCCACGTCTCCAAGTACCAATAATGCTACCATTTGTATCTTAAAAGCATCACAACAGTAAGATGATTGTTTTCCAAGTGCTTTGTAATCTTGCAGCTGGCATCCTTTTGCATAAGAGTGAAAACACGGTCTGTGATCATGGACAGAGGATGGATGAGAGCTGAGGGAAACCTGTGTGGTAAAATGACTTGAATGTGATCGATCCCTTTTAGGACATAGACGTTTCTATCCTGTAAGTCAGTGGGGGTGTGGCCAGACCTCTGTAGTTGGATGGATGAGGGCAGGGCAAGGCTGACAGATGGAAGTCATCCTGAAGTCATACAGCACCTGCAGTGCTCTCCCTTTGTTCACCCCCTGTGTCTTACTGGATTTTTCAGTCATTTATCATCAGACAACCTTTAAAATCGACTGCTTTTTTAAACTGCTTTACAAACAATTTGCAGTATAGGAAGATCACTTCACTGTTACAAGATCACAGTTATGTTGAATGATATTAGTTCACACAGAGATATCACCTAGCGTAAATACTATCCAAAAGTACCATGCTATGGTTACAGGACGGAGGGCAGGGGTCACACAACAATGCATGTAACCCTTCTGCTACTTAAGATTTCAGCAAACCTGCCACAGACATTTAATGTCTATTCTTTGGCTTTGCACACATGCATGTTAGGGTTGGGTATTGGTACTCAATACTTTTAAGGTATCAACTGAAATAACATACATAATACACATAGATACATATATCAATCAGAAATCTGCAGATTCCGATATTTCACTTTAAGGTCAATATCAGCTGATACCGATGGCATGCCTATGTTATCATGCATTCCCAGCTACAACCCATACAGCCTGTGCTGAGGTGAAGTTGACTGCAGCGTATTTGATGGAGCTCACAGTATAGCAGGCCGGGGTGCCACTACACCTTTCAAAAGTTATGTGACTGACTGACTGTGGTTGCTGTTACAGTCTGCCTTGCTGAGCAGGTGGTGTCTCTAAAAAACAAAACCAAAGACTGTCAGCTCAATAACAGATAAAAGCAATAAAACCCCAGGAGTCTCCCTGTTCACTTCATAAAGCATTAAACTCAGTGGTTTTTATTATCTAATATATTTTATACTCTGCTTTAAAAAAAAACATTTGTGCAACCAACTAAAATCAACTGTCTGTGACTTCTTTTGTCAGTTGCAACTGAATGATTACAGTATAAAATATAAAACAAAATGTTAATGCTTCTTTTCAAATGTAACCCACAACTAGCCGAGTAGGACTTAATAAACAAAAATCACTGCAATCTGATGGTGGCTGCATTCAGGAAAGGGGACTGCAATGTAGTGCTGCCAACTCGAGGGCATTGAAATAGTTTTGCTGCTCTGCCTCAGACGGCACCAGAGGAGGCTGGGAGTAAAAAATGGGTCAGAGAGCAGAAGGTGGGACCATAACCATCTCAAGGACTAAAAGTCTGCACATTACCATAACAGCCATCTGGTACCAAACTGTCTGCCTGTCCCATTACGACCTTCCCAGCCAAGATTTTTTATTCATTTTATTTTCCCCTTGTAGTTCTGAGACCCAGGTTACAGTTTTATTGATATTCAGCTTTCCCTACATCGTTTCCATCCACTTTACACTTATTTTCACCCACTTCCTCACTTTTTCTTCCTATTCACCATCACCATATCTCTCTGTAGTACAGTCAGCAGCAGCAGTCAGTCATCATTATTATCACACCAGCCTCCTCCTCCTCCCCCTCCGCCTGCTCCACCCCCGCAGACACAAATGCTGCTGCTTCCAGGGCGGAGCCTGTAGTCGCAGTTCACCTCGACCCCTTCTGTCCTGACAGCAACCTTCTCAGAGCCTTTATTAAACCAAACAGACCAGCAGAGGTTTGCTGCGTCACCTCACATACATACCAGGAGATACCTTACAATACTTCCTGGGGTCTCAGCACTGCAGTGATGAGTGCTTCAAGTTATCAAATAAATGATCGATTCAAGGACACCTCAGATGCCCGCTGCATTGCCATTTCCTCTGTGCATACTACTGCTCGCTACCTGCTGCAGTGCACTTCTGTCCTTGGATGGAAATTCCAAGGTTGCGCTGCAGCAACAGGGCTGTGTGTGTTTGCTCATGCTGAAAGCAGGCGGTGAAGTAAGAGTTTCTCTTAAAACCACTGTTTTACTATTTATTTTTAAACATTACACTGTCAGTAATATTAGTAACAATGATAACCACCTGGGGGGGAAATCACTGAAAATGAACCTTAAGCATCAAAATCTTCTGGGGAAAAAATATATAATTGGGTGCCATGGTAACCAAAGTACAGAAAATCCTTCACTACACAGGCTGCATGTTAAAGAAGTCTTACCTCTCACTACCTACACAGAAGCACACAGCACAAACACATCAAGCCACAATGTCAAGATCCAGCTCATCGGCACCTCAAAGCTCGGCCAGCTGACAGATTTTTCAAATCGATGATGAAAATGTTAGAGACCCCACACATAACAACAGGTAATGACAAATTTAACAGATATATGCCGATAGAGTGTGGAGAGCGATGATTTCACACACACACACACACACACACACACACACACACACACATATTCCATCCACAAACAGAGTCCCAATTCCCAAACCAGAAATCCTGTACATCAAATGAGATTTTACAGTGAACAAACATGGCAAACAACAGGTAGGAAGACCTAGCACTTAGTTTTTGTACACTTTTTGTGGGAAAGTAAGAAAGAAAAAATAATTAGAGTATGAATAAAGTCAAGGAGACATCGTGAACATAGACTGTGTATGTGACATGAGAGCTGGAAGTGAGTAAATATGAGTTGTATCCTATTTGATATTGCATTAAAACTAAGGATGAGAGAGTACGCCATTATCTGCATCTGTTCGACCAACTTTATTATTGGTATCTGTATCTGTAACAGGGGCGGGGTTTAAATTGGAAGTGAGTGGGACTTCCACTGGAAATGGGCGGGGTGTAACCACAAGTTGTTTTTTTAACCCTAAAATTAATATGGGTTGATCAGATGTTGTTATTTATGAGAAAACTATTTACAAAGTGATCTCAGAATTGAGCTTCGTCTTATTTTTTATTACAAGAGTAAGAGATTGAACACAGCAACCCAAATTAGGATTTTTTTCCTCCATTTTAATTTTTATTTATTTCATAAGTACAGATATCAACCATTTTTACTCAAAATCAGATGAGACTCGTAAAAAGTTCGTTATTCCTAACGGATAGTTGTTTCATCCTGGTATTCAGCTCAACCCTAAAGCCGCAGGTGATCTTTAGGGTTCCCTCCACACAACAGGATATTTTTACGAGGCAACGCTTCAGTGTAAAAGACCAACAAGATCATCCTCAGGAAGATCTTGTAGAGTTTAACAGTGTGCAACCTTTTTTCTATTTTTATATAGTAAGAACCATCAAAAAAAATTAGGGCTTTGCCAACAATTTTTGACAGAGGGGAATCATGCCCATAATCATCCCAGTTCCTGTGTACTGTGTGCCAGGCATTAGCTATTAAATGTCACACCATGTCATGTGAAATTTCTGCACTCATTTGATTTGTTTATCTGTTCTTAAATTATGGATTTATCTGCAAGAAAGCCAAATCTAGTACACTGCGGGTATTCATGTCTTCACTCTCTTCTAAGTAGTACTGGGTGTAAACTGGGGTCAGTTCGGACTTGACAACAGTAACAGGCCTTCCAGCAACCTGCAGCAGCTTTAAGGTCTTTGAGGAAAACAATCATCTTAATCCTCAGTCAAAGTACTGAATTGCTGATAAAGCACAGACAGTGTCCTTGTCCTTACAGGATTATGAATCTATTACTGTACCTTCCTATTAAAAACTCAAATGAGGTTCAGATGCAATGAGCATCTGGTCTTGTGTGCCTTTGCAGCACAAGGTTAAGGTGAATCGTCGCTAAATCACTTGAGGCGACAGTTAAACTGTGAGCAAGAAGTGGGAAAACGATGACTGCACCACCCAATGTCAGACAGTAATGCGATAACCTCTAAGTATACCACGGTGAGAAATAGAAAAAGGGAATAACATTGTCTGCAGGCAATGAAAATAAGTCAGCCATGTTCCTGAGTGACTCGCAGTGAAACTGCAAGCAGTGCAGCTGACAACAGCTGAGGTGTCCCCGTTCATACCTGCTCTGAGATACAGATCTGAGCCCCATCGCCTCCTCTGGAGATGTAGTTATTAAGATTTCATAGGGTGCAACCAATGTGATGTGTTGGAGTGCAGTAGTGAGCTGCAGACTTGTTCCCATTTCTCGGCTACTGGTGGGACTTGAGCCTATCACGCTTTCGAGGCTGCTAATACAAGCTCGTCTGAGAGCCAGTGGCTGAGTGCCTCAGGAAGCTAGGTTTATTTTTTAAAAGTACTTTTTGTGAAAATTTGATCATCTGAGTAGTTTTTTTTTTTCAGTTACTACAACTCACTGAAAGTACAGTGTTGTGTACATGTGTGGGTTTGTGTAACGGCACAAAACGTACAAAGAACTACAGAATTAGATGTTCCCCCGTGGCAGTGTATGTTCATGGTGGTGAGTCACAGAGCTGTAAGTAAGCAGAGCGTTTTTTCATAAGCTATAATATGTTGAGCACAGATGTTGGTGTGAGCATGACAAGTGCAAGTACAAGTACACTTAACGTATAATATGCTAGCAACATGGTATGGTACTTAACTTGGTACTTTTAAGGAAACTGAATGAATTATGTCAGTGGTTAAAAAATTACAATATCCGTCCTAGGGATGCATGATACTGGATTTTTGGCCGATATCCAATATTCTGATATATAACAACTCATTTGGCCGATAATCAAGACAGATATCGATATATCCACTTTTCTGCCCACCTGATTTAAATGATCATCAAGTCTCTCCTGTAGTGGAATTAGCATCATATTATGCATACTCTTATCGAGATGGCAGATAGCAGATAGAGACAGGAAATACAATGCTTTTCAGTGTATGTAACATTCATTCAATGTGCAAAATAAGAAAAATATTTCAGTTTAGAGGTAATGTTTTGTACATGCTAGCTTTGTCAGTTGAAGAAATATATGTATCGGTTTGTGATATCGGCAGAAATCAGCATGTTGGTCTATTCTGATATTTCGTATTAAAGCCAATATCTGCTGAAACCGATGACGTGTCAATATTATCATGCATCCCAGACCCATACCAACACCAGCGCCCTCTGAGAACTTTATCTGCTATTGTTTATTTTCGACTTCATTTAATACTCATGTCAATGGAAGCATTCAGCTGTCTAAAATGCCACCATGTGCCACAGTCATGTAGTAAAGCCATACTTCTGAACATTTTGGTGGAATCTCAGTATACTGAACTGCCAAACCAACAGATACAGCACGCTTGACTTCACCACACCACAGACTGTGTGTGCTGTAGCTGCTGCAGTGGTGGTTCAATCACACGTCGCATTAGATCTGTGTACAAAAATAATCAAATAAGGGCATCTTTTGACCAGAGAGGAGAGTACTGGGTTTATTTCACTCGATACCTTAATGGTATAGCGTAACAATACCCAGCCTTAGACACTAGTACTGATACATTTTAAAATCAATCAGTGCCATATTTTGGTAACTGAGAGCCTATCTGGGTGCAGTGTTGGGTTCAGAAAAGAGGCAAAAGTGCCGGGAAGTCTGATTTATTTTTTTTTCTATTCTGTTTCAGAAATAACCAAGTATTACTGCTGTTTGTGACTGTGTTCATTAAATTACATACTTATTAAGCATAAACAGAAAGCCAAAGACGAGCAGACCCCACGCAAGCAGACAGACAGAAGATTAACACTACGTGTGATTAGAAAAGAGCTAAGAAGCAGAATAGTTGACTGGTGTGAAGCAGTTAAATACTGAGGAGTTGGTTCAAATGTGAACGGTTACTAACCCCAGATAGCGATTATTACTGTATATTGTTGTGAGTGTCGATGTGAGTGTCTTCAAAAAATAAGAGCAAAGTCAATGTGATGGCAGGTACTCAGAATGGCCACTGCTGGCATTCACTTTAGTAAAAATGTTTTCAAAACCCAACAATGAGCTACACATGTCCTGAAAATAGCAACGCATTATGGGAATGATTATTCTCTTAGTTCACCAAAGCATCAATTTATTTGTTTCCACGTGAAATTACTTCTGTATAAGTAGCTGCTCATTTAGCAACATTTTCAATTAAGTGTCCCAAGCTTAAAAGTCATGAAATGTTACATTATAGCTTTTTTACAACACACTCTGCAGAGATTCAACACAAGACAGCAGCACAAAAGGCCGCACTGCCTTTCGTGCCGCTGTCTCCTCTCATCACAGACCATCTCCAGAGGGGCGTGTCTTGTGTTTGTGTTTTTAGGGACTCTGCAAGATGCTGATAAACTTCCCTGTCAGCCACAGTCGGTCACACATCTTTGGAATTAGCTCGCCAAGAAAATCAAACCAGAGTATCATACATGCAGACAAATCTTCATTAAGCTCATCTGTTTATTCTTGTAGCACTTTTAGGAAATCTTGTGCACAATGCAGGTTGCTATGAACTATAAAGTCAATTTTGGACATGTGTATGTTCACAGATCCTTCTGCTGCAATAAGGACATACAGAAAATTTAAATAATAAGGTCAATGTTACAAGCAAAGGTGAAATTTTAAACTCAGAGTGGCTTAATTACCGTGCAAGAAAACATTAGACAACTGATCTTGTATCATTTCTAATTTGCACCTAATGGATGCAGCTATGCTCCGACTATCAAAATCCTACTTTTGCTGTGAAAATGCTGTTTTTATTGACCTCAGGAGAAACCCTGACAGATTTTAAGCAGCAGTTTTTCCCTCCACTGATTGCTCCTGTGAGAAAACCTTTTAGCGGGAAGTGCCGCCTGCAGAATAAATATAAGTCAAATTTTTGTAGAAATATCATCTTAAAGATATGCAACTTTGCATATTGCAGGAAGCAATCATGAATTATTGATTTGAATCTTCACCACGCTCTCAGGATATATGCAACCAGGACGGAGCCTGCTGAGACAAGGCATGTGGAACACGCTGATAAGCAAGCGAGAAATCACACACTCCACAACACACCTAAAACAACAACACTACAAAATGAAATCCTTACATGCGCACACTGGCACACGCTAGATCATTTGGGGACGCTGGCTAATAATGACACAGCATTAACAGCCCGCGAGGTGTGTAAACATCGGCGTCATTGTTTAACGAAGCTATTGTTGTGACAGAAGTTGAATGACACTCAGACCAGAACATTTAGCAGGAAACACAAAGCAAGGTGACAGTGGGACCTAAAAGAGGTTTCTTCTGGTCTCATCCTGTGTCTCTAACACAAGCTTGTTTGAGCTTTTTCCAGACCAGGCCTCATTTAAACCCTGTGAGCCCTTTCCACAAAGCCCAGGAGAAATCTAGAGAAGCCCTGGAGAATACGGACGACAGCAGATTCCCCATTTCTTCGCCAACTACAATTTCATTCAAATATGACTCTGAGCGTGGCGTTCAATGAAACATCAATGGATAATAGATGTTCACTAAACTGTGTCCCTAAGTGGAGCAAGACAATGGTGTCTTTCACCAGCAATCGCTCTGTTGTCACTGCCTTAATAAGTGATGCCTGTCATGTTTGATGATAAATAAGTCAAAGTTGACCGGCTGATCCAAAAAGTAGGTTCACTAAGCTAATGAATGTGTCTTTTAACAACAATGCTACTAAATGTTCTTCTTAAAAGCAGGCTTTGACTATTGCTGTGTGCGCAGGGCAGCTAATCAAACCATCGACTGCAACTGGTCTGGAAAACTGGCCGAAAATGCACTGGTTCCAGCTTCTTAGGTGGGACTTTTTACTGATTTCATTAGTCCCTATTATAATAAAATTAATACATTTAGATTTTGGATTTTTGGCTGGAGGTTGGCTTTGGTATATTTTCACATAAAAAGGAGGCAGACTAATTAATAAAATTATTTGTTGCAGCCCCTCAGAATGAATAAATGATGTAGATTACTGTGGGACTGCAGCTAATATTTCAAATTGAATCTTCAAGTTGGGGCTGGGCAATATGGGCATTATATCAATATCGTGATATGAGACTAGATATTGTCTTAGATTTTGGATATCTTAAGTGATGTCTATTCCTGGTTTTAACAGCTGCATTACAGTAAAGTGATGTAATCTCCTTAACTTACCAGAGTGTTCTAGCTGTGCTATTGTTTGCCTTTATCCACTTGGTCCATATATCCAGGGCACTGATAGTTATTTATCAATAATGGCATGATGTAAATATATTGTAAAAGTACAAAACTGGAGCCTGACCAATGTATTGGTTGGCCGATAAAATCAGCTGATATTGGCAGATATATCGGGGTACAGTCCAATAGCCATATGAATACTTATTTTTACAGAACATATAGCAGAAAAGATGTTCAGGATAGTTCTAATTATTAAATCCCAAATAAAGTGCACTGTTTTAGTGCACTGATGTCATTTTTTTACAGTTTAGTTTTTTGTTAAACTATAAAGTTTCCTGCCTTCATTAGCTATCTTTGTCACTTTTGCATTTTTGAGGGATAACTGCAAAGAAATTTGTGTTTTTGTACTGTATAACATATATATAGTATTGGCCAATATATCAATATCGGAATTTTTTACTCCCTAATACCGGTATCGGCACAGGCCCAAAAATCCAGTTTTGGTCAGGTTCTACTGATAAACAAACCTTATTATATCATTGCATTATTGTATTTAGACATTTGGTCAGAAATAGTGTGATATTTGATTTTCTCCATATTGCCCAGCCCTACTTCAAGTGTCTTATTTCATCTGAACAAAAAGCCCAAAATCCAAACAATTTCAGTTTATAACAACAGAGAAAAGAAGCTAATTCTCACAGTTGATGAGATGAAACTAGGGTTGCAGGTATACCAGGTTTAAGGTTTACTGTGATATGAAAGTTTATGTATATCATACAGTGTAAATCTGCTCAACCACAATATTATATATAGACATAAATATTTTTAAAAAGCAAATGAACAGAGAATTTCACCTTTACTTTAGGTCCTCTCAAAAGGGAGACTTTCCAAACATACTTCAATGAAAACACTTGTTTCAAGTTTCAATTATATTAATAAAATGTTTGTTCAACCACTGCTAATGTTTCCATTTTCATTCCTTTGAGGGTCATTCTGACTGATAATTATAATAACAATTCTGTAATACCCTGAATATTTCCCGAGATGGTTATCATACAGATATAAATGAAACCAACAAATGTTGTCAGTATCACTTAAAAAATTACAACACAGAGATTAAAATATTCTAAAATAGTTGCCTTTTTGGATGATCAATTAACTAAATGTTTCAGCTCAGATGCTGGCAAGACTGATTCAACTGTAAACCTGTAAACATCACTGATAAAACTGAGAAGATACCACAAGTTAACAGTGAATCCGGTGAGAGCTTCTCTGTGTCTGCAGCCTGTCACTGAAAGCAGCAGGTCAGACGGGCCTGAGGTAGGATGCTGTGGTATTTGAGATGAGGAACTAAGACATTCAGTAAATAACAAGGGTTGTTGTATCAAACAGGCGTTAGTGTTTGACAGTGTTTGGTCTCAGGCCAAGGCACACCCAGCTGAGGAACTACACGGTGAGCTAATCAATAGGTGTAAGGTTCCTAACAGGGTCCTGCACCTGCCAAAACCTGTAGTTAGACTCGCAGACAGGGAGCCGCTACCTGTGGTCTGGATGCAGCCCTGTTCAGCCCGCCAGCACCACCTCACTGACATGAGGCTACGAGCTAAACTGCTAACTAGCATGTGTGCTTGAATGCTAGCCAGCTAGCGAGCTAGGTTACGCGTTTTAGGCAGATGGATTAAGTGAACCTTATCCCTGACAGGCTGGCAAGTCGACTCGTCTCTTCCCAAAACCACAACAGGCGGTTAAAAACACTGCATGTCAGACTGAGGGAATAACCGAGTGTCGGTGTATACAGTGAACACATTAGCTGCTGTGTGGTACCTTTGTCTCCCTGATGTCCTGCTTTCCTCCTTCAGGGTACCACTGGACGCGGACAAATCCCCTACAGAGAGGCCGACTCGGGGTGTCCACAGCGCTCTCAGTGTCCGAACCACACGGGACTCGTCCTCCTCCTCCTCCTCCGCCGCCACCTCCTCCGCCTCCACCTCCGCCGCCGCCTCTTCCTCCGCCATCGTCGAGGTCCGAGTCTGAGTTAAAATCCTCTTCGCCGTGGATCATCCGTACCAGGCCAAACCGGACTGAGCCGCGATACCGCCCGGAGACCAGGTCGTGGGAGAAGAGTAGTCGCTGGGAGCCGTCCGCCGTTGGGGACAGAGCCATGGATGGAGGCTCCGAGCCCGGGCTGGCCGCGGGAGAGAGGCCCGGGGTCGGGGATGCTGTCGCTTCTGCTGCTTCCGTTGTGGCCGCCGCATCCGATGCTACGGGCTCCGCCATCGCTGCTGTTGTCAGGGAGTGATGCTGGAGCGCGAGGATGACGGTTGATGAAAAAAACTGTAACCTGGAAGCAGCGGAGTGCACGTGTTTACGTCGTTACGTAGAGATACGTATCTAGTGCAGGGAGGGCGCGTCATCACGCAGTACCCGCTCTTATCACTGAGCGGCAGTGTGAGCCATAATCTGTGATACACTGCTTCAAGTTTTTTAAAATTCCTTATATAAATTGATTTTTTTTACTACAGTCTCACTCATATATGGATTGTTTCGACTAACCACAAACAAAAAGTGTATATTTTGGTGTATTTATTTGCGCGTTTGGATACCACGAAAAAAACAGAAAGGGGATGTAAAAGTTTACATGTGCACAATTGATTTTTCTGCAACCTCACCCTAAGAAAACAATATACTATATACAAAAATTTAACAAAATAAAGATGGTGCAAAGAAATATATCAATAAAAATACACATTTTTCACCCAATCATAACTACTGAAAATAAATAGACATAACATCAAATAGGTCTAGATCAGTACTAACACAGCAGCCACATAAGACAGAATTTAGCCATTCAGCCTATTTATTGTATTTTGCTTAAAACTTTTTTACTGTTCTTTATTGAATTATTACAAGATTAAACCTACAATTACACATGGAGGATGGTGAGGGAAATAAAATTATCTAAACGCATGAAAGCAATGTCTTTCTTTAAGATGAACATTCAAGACAGTTTGTTTACTCTAACACTTCTAACACAATGACAACTTTAAAACAAAAGAGCTGTCGAATACAGGAGACATCAAAAGCTATTCAATACAGGAGACATCAAAAGCTATTCAAAGTTTCTGTTTATAGGCTGCTGTTTTGAGGAAATACATTCTCTTTATTTAGGACACTTCCCACATCAAGTCATATCTTCATTCATATTCAAAATAAAAGATGTTTGTACACTGTTTATTAGGGGTCGACATATTATCAGCTGATTATTGGGTCGGATATTTGGCATTTTGCTGATAATCTGTATCTGCATTTTATATTAATCATCACCAAATTAATTAATTAATTAAAAAGAGCAAAGAAAGCGTAAGCATGGGAGGAACTTTTACTTTGTAAAACCTCAGGGAGCTTTTAATTATTCTTTTTTATTTTTTAAAGTTTCACTTGACTATAAAAAGAAAATTTACTGGGAACTTGCTGTGTATATGATATGAAAAGTTTCAGTTTTCATTAAACATTTGCTCAGGGTATTTTAAACAAAGTTTTGTGTTGGAGTTTGTTATATTCCAAATTCCAAATATATAGACAGAAACATTTTCAATTTTATTGTAAATGCATATTGGTTCAAATATTGGTTATGAGTCTAATTAACTAGTATACTTAGAATCGGTATCAGCCCTGAAAAAACAATATTGATCAAAATCATCAGAAAGGTGAAACTGGGCATCCTTGTGTAATTCCACAATTTACATTCAGTGTCTGTGTATCTCGACATCCTCACTGTTGATTTAAGATAAATAAGACATAAATGTTTTATTTATCTTTAGAAATTGTAGAATGTACAGTAGACCTCAACACTGACAAAATGTAATGAGCACTCAGGATTCAAGGAGAGCAACATGTTGGGAGTCCTGAGAAAGACCTTGATCCGAGGAATATTTGAAACCTTCTCAAATCTAAAAATACAAAATACACCAGCAGGAAATGCTCCATAAAATTCAAGGTGAGTGTTTATCTGGAGATGGTTACACAGGCACAAGGTGTCCACCTGCTCTTGGTGTCATTTTGTGTTAACTGGACCATGTCTAAATACACAAAAAACATGACAAAATCATTAAATCATTGAGTTCAGCTGCCATCCTCTGATTAACAAAAGTTGGTTAGAACCCCCCATCCACCCAGACACAACAACAAATGCGGCTTCTTGAAATTCTCCACATAACAAGAAGTGACAAACAAACTTCTACACATCCTGTAATCCTCTTACAGATCTGGAAAATAAAGCGTGGAAAAAATCGTGAACTCGACTTAGCCTGCAGGTACAATGGAAAGTCTCCCTTAGAGGAATCACATGAAGAGTGGTATTAGTCCAGTCCTTATTAAGATGGCCCAGTTTGGTAACACCAGCAGAGGACATTAAGTGACACTGACATTAATGGTTAACCAATCAGAAAAGCTCCTGCCCGTCAAATACTAACTACTGTTTTCAGCTCTGTACCACAGGTGAACGACTTTATTGTCTGTTATACCTGGGGTTACTCTTGATAACAGTTTGGTAACATCACATGCTGCTAGTGTGAGTCCTCCAACACATGATCAGTAAAATCCAAATCTGGTCTGATGGTGCCACGACGAGGTTAACTCCCAACGCATAAATAACCCTCCTGACCCCGACTAAACATGTTTATTGTTAAACTTGGGAATTGGTTATCCAGCTGACTTCAGGATTATAAACCAACCACCACTGCGCACCGAGGGTATAAGTACCAGAGGCACGCCGCTCTCTGCTCAGTCTTTACGCGCAGCCCTGTTACGCACGGATCAGGCTTTCAGACGAGCAGTTACTCGCAAGTCAGACAGTATCCTTCGTTTTACTTAAGCTTTTTGAATAAAAAAGAAAAATGTCGGTCGTGAGCGCAGTACCATTCATGAGGCCGCTCCACATGCGCTCCCCGGGGCCGCGGGGCCGCCGCCACACGCTGCCGGCCAGCGAGTTCCGCTCCCTGAGCCCGGAGGATGCCATCAGCGTGTTTGAGATTGAGAGAGAAGGTAAGCAGACTCTTTGCTGACTTACATCATTTATTTAAGCGGTTTTATAAACTTCAGGACAGTCTTTTCCGGCACAGTTACGCACACAGAAACTATTTAGGTTTCTTTTCAACATTAGGGGGCCCATATGAAGTCGGGGGATGTTGGGGTCCTCCCCCAGGAAATTTTAAGCACCCAACACTTTTTCATGCATTATTTTGCACTTATTTGTGCCTCAGTTTTTTTTAAATAACCCATTTGTTTTAACTTTTAAAAAGTTAGTGTCTGTATTGCTTTAAAATTTTAAGGTGGCTAAATAAGAGAAGACAAGTTGAGGTAGTTTTTTAATGGTTAAACGTGTTGTCTTTAATTCAGTCAATTTAAAAATCTTAGGCAGCCCAGACAGTAATCTTAAAAAGTCAAAACAAATAAATTATTTTTACAGTGAATACACAGTCTAAATGTCTTTATTTATGTAAACACAAAATTGAGGAGCCAGGTGATTTCAAATATTAAAAATGCTTTCAGCCCTGTGTTGCTTTTACCATTTTCATTTAATGTTTTGTTTTCCCTGCTGAGACAACACACACATATTGACATTGTTTTTGGGGGGGTGATATTGTAATTACAACCTTGGAAAACAGAGACACATTGATCAAAAAAAAGGCCTTATGTTTTAATACAAATTATATTTTAAGAAAATAGTAACTTTCTTTTTTTTCTACAAAATTAAGTTGTCATGGTGATAGACTATATGAGTACAGGTGCCTTTAACCTATATAACTTCAATGATTGTGAGCCAGTATATCTTTTCATCACATCTTTATATAAGGTAGTCAGGAGGGAACGTACCCATAATGCCTAATTTTCTTCTTCTCCACAAAGCCTTCATCTCAGTGTCCGGTGAGTGTCCTCTCTACCTGGACGAAGTGCGTCACTTCCTCACTCTGTGCCCTGAGCTGTCTCTTGGCTGGTTCGAGGAGGGACGTCTGGTGGCTTTCATCATTGGCTCACTGTGGGACCAGGAGAGGCTTACCACAGTAAGACAGAGCGCACGACACCTGGACAGTTATTTACTTCAGACTGACTGGCAAGGAAGATGCAAGACGGGGTTCAGAACAGATTAACAGAGGAGATTTTGACAGATTTAAGGGCATATGTGTGGTATAAATGTCTTTGGGAATTCAGTGGGCGAGGAGAAATGCTCCAAAGATCCACCTTAAGCATACTAGAAATATTCAGATGCGTGGGAGTAAGCTTCAGCATTACGGCCTTAAAGTCAAATTGAAGAGAGATCCAGAACTACCAGGAAACTGTAATAGACTTTTAAAAAATCCTACTGTTTTGAAATGATTTAAAAGATTCAAAAGCTAATTTCTCACATGCTGTGAAATACAGGATGTCTGTAAAGAATAACAAAAAAATGTTAAACACTAAGAGTCAGATATAAAAAAAAAGTTAATATAAAACTTTAAAAATACATGAAATTACACTTTAAAATGCGGCAAAATTTCTCTTCATCTAAATATCACAATTGTTAGGCAAACTGAACAATAAGATTTTGTATAACAGGGTAGTGCAAAGGATTCGTAGAAAACAATGTGCTAACAGGGCTTCGGATATACAGAGGTCAGAGGTCACAGTGTGTCAAATTAAAATTTGACACGACCTACACCTTTTTAAATGTTTAAGCCAGATATTTTTAGGCATCTATGAAGCTCTAAAGATATGTGTGTCAGCTTTATTTCCCTTATTTTTACATATGTGACTCTGGTGGCAAGAAGCAAAAACACTCAGTAGCAGTAATCAGAGCTTAAAATTGAGTGAAAACTGAGTGTTTTTATACTTCCACATTACTTTTACTACACCTATACCTGCTTTACAATAAAAAAGTACATACATTTGACTTTAACAATTTGGGACCTTTAAGACTGAGTTACCTGTCTCCAAAATAGCAGAGAAATTTGGACTCAAGGTGGGCTTTTTTGTCATTTGTCCTCTTGGCATCAAATATTTACAGGTTTCTATAAACTATATAGACTATAAACTAACTATAAAGCCGTTACACCTCTCCCTTCTCTCCGTTTCCCAGGATGCTCTCACTCTACATAAGCCCCATGGCACCACCGTCCACATCCACGTCCTTGCTGTACACCGGACCTTCCGCCAGCAGGGCAAAGGCTCCATCCTGATGTGGCGCTACCTGCAGTACCTCCGCTGCCTCCCCTACGTCCGCCGCGCCGTGCTCATGTGCGAAGACTTCCTGGTACCCTTCTACCGGAAGTCTGGTTTCAAGGTGCAGGGCCCTAGTGAGATCACAGTGGGGCCCCTTGCCTTTATTGAGATGATGTACCCAGTCAGGGGCCACGCCTTCATGCGTCGTAACAGTGGTTGTTGAGGACAAGAGGACGTAATGTGGATTCTCCCTGGAAATCAGCAGTGGTGGGACTCCTCCCCTGATGGAAACATAATCAAGGGAACGTCTGAGCAGCTTTGCTGTACGTGATCGCCCAGCGCAGCATTTGTGATCGTCATCTGACTTGTTCAGCAGGCGGTGAGGTGTGTTCTGACTGTGAGTCTGCAGACAGCCGAGAACAAAGAGCTGCTGTCCAGCTGCCAACAACAGCTGTTTGGAAAAGTGGTGGGAAATTACAAATACATTAACCTGTAGTTCAATGTGAGTAGAAAAAAATCATTAGACCAAAGTCCTGGAAGAATGTAAGCACTTAATTTAAATCTTCTTTTTGTATAAAACAATTTTATTTTTATTTTGAAAAAATGTATCATTGTAATTCAATAGAACACAGCTGCCTTTTTCGCCCCCCCCCCCTTTTTTTTTTTTTAAATTCTTATTCCACCAATTTAACATGGTTTCTGACTCTCTAGGAAGCCAAAAAGGACATTGTTTTAGTCAATAAATGCAGTATCTGTCCATTATTAATGCATACTAACCCATTCAATTTTGTATAAACAGTATGCCTTTCAAAGCAGAATTAGAAGATTATTGTTTGTGATATTTTGTGTAACTCTATGACAGTACTACTCCTAAGTTATATACCAAAGTAAACAGCTAACACTTACTATGACATAATACAAAGGGAGGGATATCAGCAATAAACCGACAACAAATTAGCGTATTAACTTGAACATGTTGCTTGTATTAAGATGTTAGTGGTCCTGTCTCAATCAGTGACTGACATACACATAAAATTACCCATACAATAAATATATTTAGTATAGTATAAAAGTAGAGTAGTATAAAATACTTGCCTTGTAAATATTTCTTAAATATGTGCGCTTTCAAAATGTCTCCCTGATAGTCTCCTCTTGCCTTCTCCTCGTAGACAATCACCATCTCTGCCTCTCCAAGTCTTGAATCAAGGCAAATGTGTTTTGTTTTATTTTTTACTTTTTTTTTCTTCAAATAATAAAGGTTTTGTTTTCTAGCATGTCTGCTTTGAGCTCTTTTCATTTTTTATATTTGTTGTCGTACTGCTAATTTAATTTAGTAGCTGTTCTAGGGCTTACCATCATATCACATGATCATCAACAGATAAGAGTTCAGCTAGTCGTTATTAAATGTTGATGTTCACATTTTGAGTATTTTAAAGGATGAATATACAACATTCACAACATTAATATAGCAGCAAACAACTAGCTGCTATGTAAAGATGTAGTGGAGTAATGGTGTCCTGAGAGCAGGAAAAAATCATGGTTCCTCTGTGAGTGCTGTAATCTGAGCTTCTCTGTGGTTTGTTGTGGTACACGGGCCAGAAGCTCTGGTTAGCTAATTGCCGCTGCCCGCACTGTGTTTGATTAGCGCTGATATGAAGTATAGCGTCCACCCTCTGAATCCCCCAGGTGAACACTGCTCGTTCTGTTATTACTGTTGCCATTGTAAATACTGTTTGCGCTGTTAGCACTCTTAGGTGCAAGCCGCTAACACAGGCACCTCCATGTTGAGAGCCATATGCAAACAACCTACAGATCACTTGAGATAACAGTCTCACCAGACAGACCAATCAGTAGCTGTTTGGGAGAATTTCGGTCCAAGCTTTGAAAAGTTTTGTTACAGTTTATTGTGAAACGTAAAACATAAATTCAGGTCCATGAAAATATAATTTCTTGTTATTCTCACTCTATTTCTCTACTCAAGATATCTCTTAGGGTTAAAGCTCTCACTGGTATAGCGCCACAAGTACAGGAAATAGATAGTACCAACAGGAAATCAAATTTTTCTCTAACACACATAACCTCATTATTACTAGAGTGGCATTTATTTTGACACTGCCTTAACAAACAGATATTTTCACAAATAAAACTCAAAACGCAAAACAGAACAGTACCTTGACCACCAATTCCAATAAATAGAAAAGGGTAAAATGATTTGGTCCCAATGCAAACACAGCATTGTAACTGCGGCATTCAGTCATGACTGAAGATGTGGGCTGTGGCGGTTCAGATCAAACACTCACATGTCAAAAGGCACAGTGAAGAGGTTTCCTAAAAGATGTCCTATGTTTTAAACATTTGGCCTTTCCAATCTAATTACAGTGGTGTAAAAACTGATTGTCCAACACACAACGTTTTCTGTATTCCACAACTCATGTTCTCAACAACACCAGATGACAAGTGAGTCAGCTCCACTGACAAACTCATGTAATCTCATAACTCACTTAGTAACTCACATAATCCTCCACACAACAGTCATTACGGTGGCTTTCCTACAGCCGGGGCCAATGCATGCCAGAACCACAAACAACAAAACAAGGCAAAAGCTGGGAACCCATGGGAGAAAATCTTTCTAAAATATACTTATCACACTTACAGGCTGACATACCAGAACAGCAACAATGTACTGTGGGACATGAACCACAGCCCAAACTATCAGCTGCTAGCATCCTGACAAAAAGACATTTGTGAAAAGTGCACACGTAAGGGACAAGACTTTGACAAAAATCGTATGTCTGCATCAACACTATTAAAAACTGTTCAAAATCATCATTCTTGCATTGTTTTTGTCAAGGAGAGTATTGACAAATGTATGGTTAAAACAAAGCCTTTTTTTACGGTATATTTCACACACATTAAGGCTCAGGTGAAACATAAATGACATCTTGTGATCCTGTCACTGTTTGCTTTCACAGAGTCAAAAAATACAGTACAAAACTTACTTTGAGCTAACACAAACTGTCTGCTTTGATCGTTACTCCTGGAATAAATATCTTTTTCATTATTTTTTTAAACCAAATATACAAAATGGTTTAGGCACCACTGTGTTAGCAGACAAATATGTAGAGCTTGACTGAGAACGTGTGTGTGTGTGTGTGTGTGTGTGTGTGTGTGTGTGTGTGGCAGTGACTTACAGAAAACGAAAGGATTTAAGATCGTCATGCATATATAATCAGCACGTGTAGTTGCTTTGGTAGACTCGTTCGTCAGCATTCAGGAGCTTGATCATGAGCAGTGTGCAAAAGGAAAATTAGGCATCTTTGTAAAATGGCATAATCTGTTTAAGGCAACTAGTGGTTTCAGATAAAAATCTTACCTTAGTTGACCACTGATATTTTGCACCATTCCAGCTGCACAATTAATACTTTGAACACCTTGTTACCTTTAGCATAACATCTCACTGCTCCAAAGACATGCCGAGTGCATACATAGAAAACAGGGGAGATAAAAACAGTTCTTTCACGACTGTTAAAACGTAGAGAAGCTGCAGAACTGAATGACAGCATTTGTAGTGTTGAACCCAGTGTTACTGAAAACATGAGTTAGTGGCAGGAAGTGTCTAATGTATCTCAGTTTACTGAGCCACAAGATACCTGATGACCATCCCCGACATCAGCCTTCCTTTTAATCTCAGCTGGTTGTCGTCGATAAAAGGAAAAGTGATTGTAGGCCAGAGGTGATTCATTTAGCTTGTTCAATTTGTCTGGCTCCTTCAGGTCGAAGTCAGTGCCTCGCTCTGTAGATCTTTTCCTTTGGGTCGACCAAGCTCTGTGTAGTTTTAACGTCCTTAGAATCTTTTCCTGTCCTATGATTCTTAGGATCTGCTAGCCCATTAGCAAATTAACGCCCTGGGTAGTGCCAGGCTTGGCTGAGGATTATGCAGGTTGAGTAAAGTTTTACGGTACGGTGAGCAAGTCAGCAGGCTGTGGAGAGGAGACTGATTCAGCTCCACTCACATAGACTTCCATCAGGCCCTCTGATAAGGGTATAACAAACAAGACTGTCACATTATGAAGGCCACTGAGCTGATCTGGAACCAGCTGACCCGGTCATTGGTTAGAGGACAGTGGATCAGTAGCACAGCCACATCATCTGCAGCCTAGAGACTAGTGCACCACATCATTGATGTCATGGTCTATGTCATATTTTTCACAGAACTTGCTCGTGAAGGGCAGGCAGGTGAGATGCTCCAGCCAGTGCCAGTTAATCGGTTTTATGTAAAACCAAACAATGAGGGAGGAGAACAGCCCAATGTAGGCCAGCATGGAGACGGCGATTAGGATACGTTTCCGGTACTTGTCAAACGTCCCGAATGTGACATAGGGCAGGAAGGCGAAGGACAGCAGCATGCCGCTGAGAAAGCCGAAGATGTGCGCAATGTTGTCAATCCACGGCAGGAGGCCGCACAGGAAGAGGAAGAGGACGATGCCCAGCAGCTTGAGGAAGGCCTTCCATGGCTTCTCCAGCATCTGCCAACCTTGAAACAGCTCGACAAACAGGCAAGCGAGGAGTCCAAACTGAGACCCTGCTGGACCCACCTGGAGGGAGAGAACAAAAGAAGCATTTTAGAACCAACTTAACAAAGGAAAGATTTGAGTCTTACAGTGTTTTTATATTCCTGCTTACACAGAAAGCAACCCCCACATTGCATATACAAGATTCACATGTATGACTGAGCACTGGACACGCACACACACGCATCATCTCTGATGTGTACCGGTGATAACATGCATACATCCTGCTTACCAGTGACTCAGGGCTTTTGTGTGACCTTTATGTTACCTAAAAGCATTGATTTTTTACTTCAAATAACAGTGATTTGTATTCTAAACAGTGAGTACCTATTCCACTTGTCTGGTAGATAACACAAGCAGGTCGTATAGATTTTAGTTCTGATGTGTTACAATGGATTCTGTTCCTTGAGTTACTATGTTTTATATTTTAAATATTAAAGCAAAAGACAAATAAATGTTCATATCTGCTGCTTATGTTGTTTGCATGCTGCTGTAGGGGAAATACAGTCCTTTCAGGATTTCACAGGCTGTTTTTGTGATTGTTGCGGCCTGAAATGCACAATTTCACAGCAGCTTTTCTATGCATATTGCCTTACTTTTAGGCATTTTTTGCAATGACAATAAAGGGGGAAGTGAAAAATGCAAAAATATTTGTGATGCTGTCTCAGATTTGGAGCTCATTATTATCATTTCCCACATCATTTACCACAGAAATGGAAACTACTTGTGATTGGGGTGAGGTGACTGTCACAGGCGCAGCAGTAGTCTCATGATAATCAGAGAGAGAGAGAGAGAGAGAGAGAGAGAGAGAGAGAGAGAGAGAGAGACAGAGAGAGACAGAGAGAGAGACAGAGAGAGAGACTTGAGGGGTTGCGTGAATCATTACACTACATGCAGCTCCACAAAGAAATCAAGTTTTAACATTACTCATTTTAAATAGTCAAGTTGCTGTCACTGGACAAAATGTAAGGTTGGCGGAATTCAGAGGGTTTGGCTGAATCTGCTATAATTGTTGCGATCACAACATTATGAAATCCTGGAGGGACTGTTTCCAGTCCCTCCAGGATTTCCCTATGGGATTCAAGGGTGTTCCCAGGCCAGCTGAAATACATAATCCCTCCAGTATAGTGTAATCTAGGTCTACCCAGAGACTTCTTACCAGTTCGAGACACCCAGAAAACCTCTAACAGGAGGTGCCCAAGAGGCATCCCAATCAGATGCCCTTACCACCTCAACTGGCCCCTTGTGACACAAAGGAGCAGTGGCTCTACTTTGAGCTCCCTCTGGATGTCTCAGCTCCTCACCCTATTGGTACGGCTAAACCCAGACACCCTACAGAAACAATTTATTTTGGCTGCTAGTATCTGTGATCTCATTCTTTTGGTCAGTACCAAAAGCTCCCGCAGTGAGGGTCTCAATGCAGATGGACTGGTCAGTCAAGAGCTTTGCCGGTTCAGCTCCCTCTTCACCACCATGGTCTGGCCGTATGGGAACAGTACATATGGGACAGTATTTTAGGTAACAATGATTTAAACAGACTCATTGTGACCAGATCTCAGGCTTCATGAGATGTGTGGAAGAAGTCTGGTATGAGCCCTGGGTCATGCAGTAAAGGTGAGCAGATTACAGTGATGTCAGGGCTGAGTTTGGAGGCTTGGCCTGGTCAGAGGCAGATGGCTAATCTGTGAAGACGTTAAACTCCCACAAACAGAAAAGGAGCATGGCACAGCGCTCCTCCACCCACACAGGCCAGACACGCAGGCTGACACGTTCCTGACACACGCCGTGGTCACTCACTGGTGGCTGAGACAGACAGTACTGGAACAGATGTTAAGAGATGGGACAGTGACTGGGAGGACACTGCTGCTGACCAGCTCATTATTAGGCCGTTACTTAGTAATGCACATTAACCAGTGGGAATTGATGCACGATTAACTATTTTATTTTACTATTGCAGTGCCCTATTTAGACTTAGTGACTAATATTTAATTATTTATTTATTAATATATATTAATAAACAGGGAGTTTGCAATTTTTTCTTCCCACGTATAATGTTTCTATAATGCTTGTGTGTGTGTATGTCAAGGAAGAGGCGTTGCCATCCATTTTCAATTCACTAAAAACTACAAAATGATAGAATTCTGGTTTCATAATTATTTCTTCTACTGTGCATTTCATTTATAATGTTAATTCTAAATGCTTATAGCCTATACTTCTGATTTTCTGGAAATGTTTTATTTTTCAACACAACGCTTGGGTCCATACTTCTATGATTTATGTGGACTCACTATCAATTTTACAAGTGACGCATCAGCTGACATTGATTAGATTCCAAAAGGTAACTTAATTGATTTTGATAAATATGTGCAATATACTTTATAGCAGGGCAATACGGAGAAAATCAAATCTCTGTATCGATATTGCAACAATATTGGAGGGTTATCGGTGACTAAGCAGGTAAAAGAAAATAAGAGAAACGCTCAAACAGTCTGGAAAGTTCAGAGAATTACATCGCTTTTCTGTAACTCAGCCTTTATAACTAGGGAACAACAGTAATTACTATATTATGATATTTTAAAAAATTAAGAAAATGTGTAGTCTAAAGTAACAATATTGATATATTATTGATATATTGACAAACCCTAGTATGCTTGAGTATTTATTCCCTAAACTGAGCGGAACTAAGTTAAGGTTGTTGTATAGCGAGTGGGTAATTATTGCGAAAATAAGCTCAGGCAAAGCTAAGGGATAGCGGATCATCCTTAAAATTATTTTATCACTTTTGCTAAGTGTCTGCAAACTGGATCCACAGCGATGGTTGGCTATCCATAGCAAATCTTCAGAAATACCATAGAAGTAGAATACATTTCATATATTTCCTCTCTATGTATTTCAGAATGAAGTATTCAACAAAGCCATGTGATAAAGTCACATATAACAAGGTATACTTCAGCTACCATCAGTATAACGTTTAGTCAGCTCACATGTTTTCAATCAGACTGGCTGTCCTCCTAAATCTAATTCCTCATGGCAAGTGACAATAGTATGATTTCCACTTGCACTTTCAGGTGAACATATTTACAGTTCATAAAAGTTTAAAGATCTGATCAAACAGCCACAAGACTGTAAATATAGTTCTGTGTTTTCTCAAATGGAACCATGAAACCTTTTACGATACTTCAGTGCACATTGCTCTGAAGATCTATGACTTTTTATCTCTTTTTTTAAAATTGTATTTCTTTTGCTTGTCAGAGGAGTTTTAGGAGTAGAAACTGAAGCTGCTGTACTTTCACAATTCTTTCGATCTGCTTTACTTGTGAGAATTATCCTTCTTCCAGTCACAGCTGCCACAGGGTCTCCTTAACTCAACAGTTGAAGGATAATCCACTTAAACTGATTCCTTAAGCGTCTTGACCGCCCTGTGTTGTGCCTCGCATGTGCTTCCTCTGGTTATTCCTGGTGTGTGAAGAGCTGTGAGCTGGTCGGTGCTAAGCAGAGCTGGGTGGTGGGATTTCTGTCTCTCACGTCAAGGTACGTCATTCTGACATCCACCTCATGTCACACCACTACATTATCAGATGAGAGCACCTGGTGTCGATTCACGACGAAGTTAACAGACGTCTCGAGGACATAAATACAAAGGCAAAATAAAATCTGTCATTATTTAAGAATTGAGGGTTTGTTTTCCTTACCGACCACATTTGTCCATTAACTCTTACAGTTGACTCTTTCATAGGTGTGCCAGGAGGAGCCTTTGAGTTCACAAAGGTGTACAGAACAGAGGCATCAGCAGACAAGTCTCGTCTTTTCCAACAATTGTTTTTGTTGAAAAGAAAAATGTAATCCCACTCAGTAAGTACCGTAGCAGTGGCCTTTGTGAACTCACACAATGGCATTAGTCTAATCTCTGAAAGGGGAAAGTTGGATATACAGACACACTGAAGAGAACAGACGTGCCAGTAAAAAGTAGGTAATCCAGACTGTGTTCTTTTCGTCCGCTGAGTAATTTGCACGGATAAACATGTTTGTTTTATTTGCAAAGATTATTCTTTGATTTACAAACTTTTATAAGGGTCAAGTTACATCAAGAACAGACAAAGGCATTGTTGCAGTTTCCAGCTTGTTATGCTTTCGGAAATGATGGCTAATACATTTTCATGTGTATTAGATACCAGATGATCTCCGGCCTTATTCTAATATAATCTCCCTGTATGTATGGCATAAACGTGTGTCTAATGTGAGTCACTCACAAAGAGAAGATAAAAAGACTACGAGTGATCAGAGTGTTTTAAAAATGTGTGCTGACATCAACCTAATTAGTGGAGTTGACTAAGCAACCACCCTCTCTCAGACACTCACCAACTTAATCTTGTGTGCCGAGAGGATTGCTTCAGCTTTCGATCAGCAAAGTTTCCAACAGCATCAGTGGATTAATTAGGGTAACAATGTTTAAATAAAACACATAAAGCTTCATCCTGCAGGTGTGAAGACAGGTCCACGTCAGCAGAAATCATATCGTGTGTGCAAGGTTCTCAAGTTTTTGTCTTTTAGCCTTTTCTCGAGACAGTTTCCTTTTGTCTCTTTAGGATTTTTCTTTTGACAGGTGAATACATAGACTGTATAAAAGAATTGGACGTAGTCTCCTCGTCTGAAACGTGAAGCCAATGTGGAAGTATCTTAAACCTACATTCTTTCTAATGAGCAGCAGGAGATAACTCCACTGGTTGCAAAAAGAAGTCCAATAGTGTGTAAGTCAGTGAGAAAATGACCTGACTTCTCACTTGATTTATTACCTCAGTAAACGTTTTCCTGATAACTTTATGGTCTCAATTGCTAGTTTCAAGTCTTATTTAATACAACATAAAGTTCATTTATTAAATTATGACCCCATAGACAATAAAGCAGGGTTCTCAATAAGATCCTCCCCTCGCGTCTCCACAGCTCCACCCTTTCTTCCAAATATGAGCACTTCTGCCACCCAAAAATAAATAAATAAATAAACAAGAAAATTAAGAAAATGCCAAACTTGAGACTTCAAAACAGTCGTCCATCAACCAATGGGTGACGTCACAGTGGCTACAACCATTTCTTTTATACAATCTGTGGCTGTATCCATTTAACTATATGCGACTTTCACGTTTGGCAAAATGTATCATTGAAAATGTTTGTTTCTTTTTAAACACTCACTCAGTTTTAGCTACTTTTGTTTAACATTGCAGAGACATCAAAAAAGCATGCTGGTAACTCATATGATGTGCTAATATGTGAAGTCCTGACTGATTATTTGTTGGTACAGTGATAATGATTTTCTTGTTAAATCTGATATTCTACAGGTGCCAGTCTTTGTTTGTGCAGCGGGGTATCATGTTCCTGTTTACTATTTGGTTCATCTATTTATTCAAGACAAGTTGCTGCCGACAGAATCAAAACCAAGTTCTGGTCTCTGTTGGTGACTGTCAGTACAAGTTCTTTTCATGCTTCATGTTTCTTCTACATTTATTTTAATTTTTGAGAGGTGGTTAGAGACTTGTAGTCTAAAACTAACAAATCGTGGTGATGTGGTTAACCCTCGGCTGGATGACACTGCTCTCTACATATGGATGACTAAGCTACAGAAAAGTGGTCTCATAATTTGCATAATGTGTTGTCCATGTAAGCTAATTTTCTCCATGAGGTGTTTCCAGTGCCCCTCCAGACCGTTCTAGATGGTAGCAGTCACGTCTGCTCTAATAATCCCCAGAATGAAAAACTCTCCCCTCAAGTAAGTGAGCCAAGGTAAGCTGAGCTAAGCCACTAAGTGGGAATAGCAGACAAACTTACAGTGGAAATGTGCTGAAAATTTTTAGCTTTCAATAAACATTTTGTAACAAAAACTGTTGGTGTCTTGGTTCATGTGTCACATTCAGACCAGATTTAGCAGCTATTAAGTCCAAATAAAGCAATGGCACCGAAAAGAAAAAAGCATCATGTACCAACAGTCTGACTGTTGAAGGCAGCAGCTTTGGGTCTTAAATTCATTCAAAGAATGTTACAGGATTTTGGATGTTAAGAGCATAGGTCCATGTCTCACGTTTGCCTCACAGCTTAACATCCCAGACATTTGAAAAGCTCAGAGATCAGTATGACATGCATGTATTGACTGTGTGCATGTGAGTGCTTAACTAATGAATAAATCAGCTTGTATTGAAAATCTCTTTGAAAGATAAGCTGTTTTTCCTCTTCTCAGGTTCTCCTTAAGTTTGTGAGCCTGGAAAGTTACAGCAAATTATCTTGCCTTACATATATGTACATAAAGAATAAGACAACAGAGTATGTGGATATATATGTATATATATATATATATATATATATATATATATATATATATATATATATATATATATAGATAGAGAGAGAGAGAGAGAGAAAGATAGAGATATAGATAGATAGATAGATAGATAGAGATATAGATGCTCGAATACATCCATGCTCAGTTAAAGGGGGCATGTGAATATATATATATATGTGCATGAGTCTTATCATGTGAAGTTGTCAGTTTGGAAGTCAGGTCTGATTAAAAAAAGACTTTCTTCAAAGTGCCCTTACTACTTTTATACTATTACTATTTACTATTACCTATACACACAGATAGGTTAAAAAAGGTAAGTTTACAAAAAGAGGAAACAGTTTTTCTACTACTGCTTGTAGACATGGCAAGAAGAGCTGATGTTATTAGGCAATGTCTGACCTGTGGCACTTTTTCATAGTTTAAAAAACCAAACTTTCCACGATACAAGAACAAGGAACGACTGGTTCTCGGGGGACCTCCCCACTGGGAAGCTGATCTCAGAAAGACCAACAACGCCTATCTGTCATCTTGCTAACAATTTAATAATCCTGCTACAGTCTGTAAGCCAGATCAACTGCCAAAACAGTAAGTGTGCAAGCGTCCCAAGTTAGCACCTGCAGGCTTTTCAGTCTACTGTATAATGTGTTCATTTGATTAGTTTGTGTGCATTTTATGCGTGTGTAAGAATTTATGTGAAGAACTCACCTCAGCTCTGTAGGGCAGGAACAGGGCGGAGGCGAGGTTTCCAGTGATACCGCTGAGGATGTAAATGATGGAGATACGGACCCAACCTGCCAGCTTCTCCAGGTCTCTCAGTATGGTCATCTGGAACACCACCGACACCACGCAGTGTAGCAGCCTACACACACACACACACACACACACACATCATAGAATTACACATCTGTGCAGTCTGCTGATAATTTAATTAGTGCATTGCATCAAATATGCATTTTTTACGCACACTGCAAACGTCTGAAAATTTTCCCAAAAGCTTCCATTGCCTATTTGCTTGTTTAAAGAGCGGACCTGAGGGATTTCCCATGTGCCTAGTATTAGCACTAAGCATCAGTATGCATGTGAGTGAGCAGCTCACTGGGGCCTTATTTCAAAATATTTCATTTAGTTTGGATCCTGAAGGATGCTGACAATGAAACCACGCTCGGTAATCATTGCAAACGACTGAAATGGCTCATTGACTCAGCGTAATAGGCTTTACACTTTGTCAAAGCATATTAAACATTCTCTCCATGCCATTAAGCAGCTATGAAGTGTTACTTTTGCAGTGGTTACATCTATACTTGAATGTCTGACTCAGCTGAAACCCAGAAAATAAAACAAATTAAAAAAAAGAAATAAAAAATTTAAGAGATGCACCTAAATGTATTTAAAATATTTACTTTGAGCGATATTCAACCTTTGTGTAGGGATGTTTTTGCAGGGTGTGGTGCATACCCAGCATGGAGGAAGAGAGAGAGCCAGAGACGGTAGAACTGATCAGGAACGTCGGGATTGAGGAAGGGCAACAAGCCACACACATCATCTAGACAGTGGACCTGCACAAGAGAAGTATAAGGGTTAAGAAATATACTGATACGCTAACAAACACACGCACATAACACATGCGCACACACACTACCTGAGAGCAGAGTGTGGCCTCCTCGTGGAAGTAACCATGCATGAAAGCGCAAAATTCTCTGGTCGTGATCTCACATCTACAGGATGGACAAGCAAAATGCAGTTCAAATTTTCTCCAGATGAAGTCACAATGCATTGGGTAAACAGTGGGACAGTATGTAGACGATGATATCTGCAGGCCTTGAAGCCAATAAATAACTTCCAGCCCACATGTCTCACCTGCCCTTAGTTCCTATGCAGCAAGGCCGTCCCTTGATGTTACAGTCCATGTGTGTGTAGCCTGTGTGGTTCCACTGCTTGGGATATGTACACACCTGATGAAGAACAAACAATGAGCCTTTACACAGACATACTGCACAATAGTCCGTGTCTTTATTTGACTTGTGGTGTAGATCTCAGACACAGAAAGCAGCATTAAAAAAATGTTTTGAAGAAAGCTAGCATAGAAAATTCATTTTCAAATGAGTAGCAGTGTCCCTCACCGGCCACTGGGTGATGTCATCCGGCCATGTATGAGGCTCTGCAGAGGCAGGCTCCTCACACACTCTGATCACAACATGCAACACACAAGCACAAAAAAAAGACATGAAATGAAAATCAAACTTTGGCACTTAAAAATCCACAATGACAACTTACTTGATTTGTATTAATACTTACGGCCTTTACAATCTGGGGTCGTCACAAATGAACAACACAAAAATCAAAACTATTCATACCAGCAGCGATGCAAACTTGCGACAGTTCCAACATTTTGTTAAGTATAAAGGTTTTGATACTAATACTCCAGTGATGCAAATTTGTGACAACTACCATGCTAACCCAGAGCAGGTTCTGTCAGCCTGTCCGAGGTAAGTTGTTGTACAGCCTAATGTACTGTAAGCTGTTTTATTCCTTTAAGCAAAAATGCTCTGAGTGAGTCTGAGGTCTCTCTGTAAAAAATTTACAAAGTGTTTGTGTCTGTGGCTTTTATTGTGAATGGTAAGAACAGAGGAAGTGGATCTGGTATGCTCTGCTTTTGTTAAGCTTGACAATACAGTATTACTGCCTTTGTTTGGATTACAGACGCATCATACTGTTTTATAATCGTCATAATTATAGGCATACTGTGATTGGTTGATGCCATTATTTACAGTGTGAAAGCTCTGAAAAATACTAATCTAATTAAAAAAAATACATCACCACTTAATATTCACTGTCTGTGTGAGGGTACCCACCTCAAAAAATATATATTGATGTGCAGTTTACATGCGCAGAAAAATCGCCCCGATGTGTCAGGGTCTCAAGTGTTCTTATGTCAAGTGGCATAATTATCAAATGCATATTCTCACCTGGGATCCTGGTGACAAACAGAACCAGAGGACCTGGGGATGTCCACCTGCTCGTTGCTCCATTTAATAAAGGTGGCCAGCGTCTCCTGCACAGTTATTTTTGTTTTCAATGTTAGCATTTGTTTCTTGGAATAACAAGGGAAATAAATATTAAACAGAAGAGTAAATGTTTTGTGTAGCCACTGTAAAGCATATAAATATCAGTTAAATCTTAATATATCTTAACTTTTGCCTACAAGCGACTTAGAAATATCTTTTTATTGAGAAAAGTGAATGTAACATTTAAATCTTGTTGCACTTACACCTTAAGACTTTTGACTAATATAATTAGTGTAATGGCAAAAACTATGAGGAGGTATGCAAAGAATGGAGATAAGATGCTTACAGATAATAACTTCATGTGGAGGTGTGTGTTAAAGAGTGTGTTTTTTGTGTTGTCTGTGGCTATAAGTGTGTAATTTTAGCATACTGAATTTCCTTTTGAGGTTTTCAATTGCAACTTCTTGCGCATATCCACGGGCTTTGCATGACTTCTTTCTTAAACTGAAGCAAGGTTTCTCTATCGCAGAACTTATATGACCGGTAAGAAGGTGCAGATGAACTGCTTACAGAGCAGTCGGAGCTGTGGGTCTGCACACATCCCGAGTTGTCATTCTGAACGCAGCAGCCAGACTCTCTCTCCTGATCTTTGGCCTTCTGGATCAGACTGACTATCTGTGTGTCCTGACGGATGCATGGTGAGAACTTGGCTCCCAGGTGGATCAGGTCATCCTGAAAAGTGGAGCAAATTATGTAAAGACACACAAACATAGCAACCCACACACCATAAAACCCCAAACCATAAAATCCACTCCTCCTTGCATGTGTTATTTCTAGATGTAGATTACATGTTTCAGTCTTTTAATAAGTCTTAAAAAAGTGCGTGCAGGACTGACTACTTGAGACTTTGTCCAGTGAGATCTCACATTTTAATGCAGGAAAAAATATCTGTATAAAAAACCATCTGTATATATCTTACATTTTTAAGGAAATAACTTTGTAGACTGTGGGGAAAAAATGTCACTAAAGCCAGCGTGGGCGAAGACTAAGGCTAAAGCTTGATGAGAACACCAGCATATGACAGGAAATGCAGTAAGTGATAAAGTCACACATTTATGAAGGTGTAACCCTGTATCACACAAGGCAGAAAGTGTCCGGTGTCACCCAAGTGACACACTAGACTGTGACACAAAAAGGGAAAGTGCTGGCACCCTGTTTCAATAATTATGTTTTATCTTTTCATTTTTTTTTGTTTTGTTCTTTTACTTTTAGGCTCTGTGGTAACATCAATGTTTGGACACACCTTCTCGTCTAAAAGTTTTTCTTTATTTTTATCATTTTCTACATCATAAATGAATACTGGAGACATTAAAACTATTAAAGAACACTTATGGGATTATATAGTAAACAAAAAGTGTCAAACAAACCAGAATGTTTTATATTTTAGATTCTTCAAAGTAGCCACCTTTTGCCCTTATGACAGCTTTGCACACTTCTGACATTCTCTCGATCAGATTTATGAGATAGTCACCTGGAAGGGTTTTCAAACAGTCTTGAAGGAGTTCCCAGAGGTGCTGAGCACTTGTTGGCTGCTTTGCCTTCACTCTGCAGTCCAACTCATCCCAAACCATTTTAATTTGGTTTAGGTCGGGTGATTGTGGAGGCCAGGTCATCTGATGCAGCACTCCATCACTCTCCTTCGTGGTCAAATAGCCCTTACGTAGCCTGGAGGTGTCTTTTGGGTCATTGTCCTGTTGAAAACCAAATGATGGTCCCACCAAGCGCAAACCAGATGGGATGGCATGTTGCTGCAGGATGCTGTGGTAGCCATACTGGTTAAGTGTGCCTTGAATTTTGAATAAATCCCCAACAGTGTCACCAGCAAAGCACCCCCACGCCATCACACTTCCTCCGCCATGCTTCACGGTGGGAACCACACATGTAGAAACCATCCGCTCACCCTTTCTGCGTCTCACAAAGACATGCCAGGTAGAACCAAAAATCTCAAATTTCGACTCATCCAAAGTACAGATTTCCAGTGGTCTAATGTCCATTCCTTGTGTTCCTTGGCCCAAACAAGCCTCTTCTTGTTGTTGTTCTTCCTCAGTAGTGGCTTCTTTGTAGCAATTCGACCATAAAGGCCTGATTCACGCAGTCTCCTCTCAACATTTGATGTTGAGATGCGTCTGCTACTTGAACTCTGTGATGCATTGATGTGGGCTCTAATCTGAGATGCTGTTAATTTGCAGTTTCTGAGGCTGGTAACTCTAATGAATTTATCCTCTGCAGCAGAGGTATCTCTTGGTCTTCCTTTCCTGGGGCGGTCCTCATGAGAGTCAGTTTCATCATAGGGTTTGATGGTTTTAGCTACTGCACTTGAGGATACATCCAAAGTTCTTGAAATTTTCTTTATTGACTGATCTTCATGTCTTACAGCAATGATGGACTGTCGTTTCTCTTTACTTAGTTGAGTAGCTCTTGCCACAATATGGATTAGAACAGTAGTTGAATAGGGCTTTTCACTGTATAGAAGTGTGTGCCCACCGTACCTCTGCACAACACAACTGATGGTCTCAAACACATTAAGGAATTCCACAAATTAGCTCTTGAGAGGGCACACCCGTTAACTGAAAACCCTTCCAGGTGACTATCTCTTGAATCTAAACGAGAGAATGTCAGAAGTATGCAAAGCTGTCATAAAGGCAAAAGGTGGCTACTTTGAAGAATCTAAAATATAAAACATATTCTGGTTTAGTTGACACTTTTTGTTCACTACATAATCCCATAGGTGTTCTTTCATAGTTTTGATGTCTCCAGTATTCATTTACGATGTAGAAAATGATAAAAATAAAGAAAAACTATTAGATGAGAAGGTGTGTCAAAACTTTTGACTGGTACTGTATGCAGCAATGTTCTTTAATATGCACAGTCCCTGTCATATAAACTAATAAACTAAGGTGAATTACTTGCAATCTTTTCATTTTAGATAGAAGCAAACAACATTATAGGTACGAGTTCCCTGAGGTTTTGGACATAAAAATCCAATCTAATCTAATGCACGTGTCCATCTAAGTACAAACTGAAAAACATACAGCGTAATGAAGCAGCTAAAATGAGACCACAAAGAGACTCACAGAGCTCGGACCAATCCAGAAGTTTTCCTGTTGGATATATTTGACACTCTCATAAATGCCTTTGTTCTTCAGCACCTACAGAGGGCGACAGAGTCACATAGTCAGAAATAGATCTGCAAAATATATTAAATGGAGGTTCCAAAACATCAAAGGTATACTTTTATTTATGATTTGTGAGTTACAGATAATTAAAAACAGTTTGTCTCTTAAATGCATCTTTGTGTTTGATGATATGTTTGCTTGGATTAAAAAAAAGAAGAGAGAGATCGCTTTTTATGTTGTTTTCAATATTTAATGCTTTCAGCCGTGTATTGATTGAGCAGAGTGTGTAAGTGCATCCAAATAGCATAGCTTCTACACAAAAAGCATTAACCAAGCACTTTGACACAACAAACAGCAGGATGCATACCTGTTTTTGGTAGTAAAACGCAATTAATCGTGTCAAAAGATTTCAAACTCACAGTATGCCTTTAAGTTTTGAGCTTGGCTCACCAGTTCAGACGTAGAATGTTGTGCAAACCCCACAGGGGCAAATCCGTATGTACAACAGGCCAGCAAAGTGATGACTATATGGACAAACGTGATCCAGTAGGAAAAGTAGGGCCTGTAATACACAGAGAGAACCACTGTAAATAAGGTGAAAATCATAACAAGTCAACGCTGTGTCAGTCCTGCTCAAACTTAACATTAAAATGAAAAAATGTATCTTTAGTCAAATAACTATGCATAAAAGACCTCAAATTTACAGCTCTTAAGCATTCTAAAGCACAAGTAGCTGATCCCACTGGTTAGTTTTCTCGTGCTGACTGACATCTACAAGTTAATTATGTTAAATTTGTGAATAATCCACTAGTATGTTCGTGCACATCTACTCATTCCCAACCTGTGGCTGTGGAAGTCGTCCAGCTGCTTCTGGACGTTGCTGCTGAGGCTGCGGCGGTAGTGGCGGTTCAGCCACTTACCCACGACGCCCATCCCGTACTGACGCTTGTGTTTGTCAAATGCAAAGTGCTTAACTTGGGAGGCGATGCGACCACCCCGACGAGGACGGGTCTTTTCTGGAGCTACTGTTGGTGTCCTGGGTGTTCGAGATACGTCCTTACTGGGGTTAGGATAAAGCCATTAAAGAAATGGAAAAGTGGCGAGAAAGAGGGTGAGGTAAGAGTGGTGGTGGGAGCGGAAAGGTGGGGTTTAAACAGATGAGCAGAAAAGACAAGGTAAACAACTGCATACAAAATGCAATAAAAAAATATCACAAGAATATTTGTCAATCCTGCTTTTGTTGCAGGCTGTATACTGACGCATGGACTTAAAGCTACAGTTTGTCACTTTTATAAAAAAAAACTTCCATTCAGTCATTTTGCTGAAACTGTCATTATACTCTGATAGTAGTACATTAAAAAGAGAGAAATCATGTCCTTCATCCTCTTATTACTGCTTCTGATGGCATTTGCTAAAATCCACTGTGGCTCCACAAAAGCAACCAATCACAGCCAGGAGACTCTAATGCAGCTGTCAAACATGTCAATTGCTGCTCATGAGCTGCAGTCAAATTGTCAAAAAGGCTGCGCTGATCAAATATGAATGAAGATTCTGTTACTGCTTTGTCTATTACTCACCTTAAATGTTTTCAGAAACATATTTTAGTATACTGTTAAGTTGCAAAATGACAAAGTTTGCTCCAGCTGGTAGGTGTTTTTTTTATGGCTTGACTGTTTCTAACATGGTGGTTGGGTCACAAACTTTTTCATTTTACAGCTTAACAGTGCACTAAAATATGTTTTTGGAAAACATTTGAGGCGTGAAATAGGTAAAGCAGAAACAGAATCTTGATTTGTATCTGTTCACCGCGGCCTAGTTTGCCCACAGTTCTTGAGCAGCGATTGAAATGATTCACAACCGCATTTTTTTTATAAAGGTTGCTGACTACATCTTTAACAGCCACACCTATTTGGCAGAACTCAAGCCTCATATTTAATGAGGTCTTGATGATTAAAAGCTGGAACACCTTATTTGGCCACACTTGTGTGAGGCCAAACAAGGATTGTTGAATAAACTGACACAAGAATATAGGAGTATCAGTGAAACCATTTCAGTGACTTTATAAAGGTGTTCAGATGTTTTTGGTTATGTATTTACTCACAGGCTCGGGAATTTCAGGTCAGGCTGATCGCTGGGAGCAAAAGCTGCAGACATGGGAGGCGATTCAAATACGTCATCAGCCATAGAGTAAAACTCATCATGGGCATCAACCTATGCAGCCGAGGCCATGGAGGTCACAGAGGAGGAAGAGGAAGTGCACAGAGATTTAAAAAAAAAAAAAAAAACACAGAGCAGTAAGTAATTAGCAGCCATCATACTGTATGTTTTTAGACATTTTAGACAACATAATCCTGTTTCTGCTGTAGATGACATTGTAACGGGAGAAAATACAGGACACCTAAGATGACGAGCAGTTTTTAATCAACATCTGTCAACATCATACATTTTAATAGGTTTTATTTGTAGAAAGTTTACAGTGACAGGTTTGACAAATAGGCTTTTTTTTAGGTATGAATGTATGGAAAGAACATAGGAGGGAAGGATAAAGAAAGAAGATGTAGTTGCTGAAGAGAAGCAGGCTGATGAGAGATTAGTAGTGAAAGTGGAACACAGTGTTGAAGAAGTGGGATTGCTGACATAGGCAGGATGGGGAAGGATGTAAGATTAAAAAACTGCCAAAGAAATGCACAGCAAAGAGCGATATTGCTGCCAAGGCACTGACTGGAAGACAGAAGTGTGGCTGCTGACCTTGCTGAAGAAGAGCGACGCTGACGTGTCTGCAGAGTCCACGGTGTCCTCGTCCATCCAGCTGGGCCTGACAAAGCTCCTCTTGGGGAAACTGCGACCTGTCTGGGAGCCTGCCAAGCCACTATGACCCTGATCAACATACACACCACATATAAGTACACCAGCATGTTTCTTAGATCAGTTCTGCTTTAGCTGCTCCATTTTCATCTGGAAAACATCCCAACACACACAATGGTTTCCTAGTACCCGACTCACCCTCAGCAGGTTGGATGCAGCTCGGATGCTCATGCGGGCCACAGACTCCCTCTTGCGCCTGGGGAAGCGGTTGTAGCCAGAGCGCTGGCTGGTGAAGGAGCTGAGTGAGGTGACACCTGGTGTGACAGGACCCCCCTGAGCAGTGTGAGGCGTCCTCGGGGAGCGCCCGTCCATGTCATCTGGGCAACGGAAGGCTCGCCCCCGTGCCAGGGGATCCCTAATCTACCAAAAACAGAGACAAGGGTCAATCTGACAAATATTTTTACCATGATAACAACAAAAAAAACCCTACTACACATCTGTATGTGACACTTTGAGAGAGAGTTGCTCTCTAATGTGTCTGTGTATGTGTAGAGTAAAAAGAAAAATGGTGCTAAATGGAAATTCTTATCACTGGCCTTCCAAATTGAAAGTATGCTGGGTCAGAAAAGCAGGTGAGTGTAAGCGCGAGATACAGAATGAAAGGAAACCAAAATACTGGATGATGAGTAGATGAGTGGAGCAGTATGAAAGGGACTAAAGGGACTGACATGATTCATCTGGGGCACAGATGGTCCATGTCTGTCACCGTACTGCGCTCTACTTTATTAAAGCCAGACACATTTTTCCTTCTTTCCTCACAATCTCTTTTTCTTACGATCATTTTTTTTCCACCTGTCCTTCCAGAGAAGTCTCTCAGTATCATAACTTTAACTCAAATAGGTGGGGAAATTATTACAGTTATAACATATTGGTTGTAAAATTCAGTGGAAACAGGAACACTCAGTGGACATATACCATGACTCAGAGTCTGCTGTGTCTCATCCTTTTCTTTTTGCTGTCAGTTTCACTTATTTTCATGGTATATTATGTTTTCGTCTATTAGTGCAATATGATCAGGTTTTAAAGGTGTTTCTAAACAAAATTATGTTGAATAAAAATACATCAGAATGTCTAGAGTTTAAATAATGGACGAATTAGAGTGTGTATGTTAAGCTCTCTTGACAGTAGAATACCTTGGGCATCCTGCTTGTTGCTGGTGACTCTGGGCCCTGGTCGAAGCTGGTGGCCATCTCAGGCTCTCTGTACTGGGCCTTCAGCTTGCCGTAGCGCTGGCTGCAGTGGCGAAGGCTCTTCCTGTGCCATACCTGCTGCTTGGTCTCACAGTCTTCCCCCACCCCAAACCACTGGGCTGTATTCCTGCAGGTGCAGAAAGAAGAAGGTAGCCTCAGTATTACAGAATACAAATAAATAGAGGGGATGAGCATTAAGTAATTTCAAGATTTGAGTACTTGTATTAAATTATTATACTGGAGTACTCAGAAAAAAAATCTACCATAAGATAGGGTCCAAAATGTACACCCAAGCGAAAATGTGGGTAGGCGTTAGGGTTGCCTCTTTGAAGATTTGCCAGTGATATCTGCACAGTGCAGTCACCATTATCATGACAAGATGGTTCATCTTCTCTGCCCATGCTTACACTGCTAGCAAATGGAGTGATGAGAAATTCAGTGTTATTCGTCCTTACTGTTTTCCTGTTGCACCTGATGCACATATAGTTAATCACGTAACTAGTTCTGACAAGTTTAACATTACAAAGCTTGCACTGCACATTCATTTTGTTTATTTTGTCTAAATGCCTCCAATCATCATCTAATGCCTAATCACCATTATGTCATCAACCAGCAATTACTCTATTTTGTACAAACAGTGACATCCACGTCATGTACTGGTGTACTCATGCCTATCCCTATTGAATATCATCTGTTCATGGCTAAAACACTTCTGACGGGCTTTTGGGAATTGTTGCTACTGAATGCTGACAAGACAACCAAATACTCATTAGAGGGATCCTGAAGAGGATTTTTCTTTCTGCTGAATGAACTGTGGGGATGGGATGTGCACTTGTTTAAACTCTTGACGTTGAATGACCTCTAGGGCATAGCACTTTCATTTCTTGTATAATGTTTGGTAACGGGTGCCTTGCCTGTTGTTTATTTCAAGGGCTCATGACCTCGCTGCCGATTAATGTATCCATTGTGTGTCTTGGATTAAAACTTGTCAGATTGGACTGTAATAAGAATTCCGAACAACATCAACAAAAATAATGAACGTGACTCAAACAACGAACTCCTCATCTTACCTGCGGATGCTTTGTGAGAGCGACGTTTGTCTTCCAAACTTTGCTCTTCTGTCTCTGAATGAGAAGCCTCCATCTCCTGCACCTTCTCTGGCTCCACTGATGCTCTCGGACACAGAACTTGTTGCTTGACCACTTGCACTTTTTTTCAGGGACGGTCGTAGTGGCTTATCAGAGGAAAGAAGAAAGAATAATAAATATGAATAGTGCACACACATTAATCAGTGTTGCAATTATAGCTGCAGGAATATTAAAATGACCTAAATAAAGCAGCCAGCAGCATGGATAATTATAAAGGTCTACTGTGGCCTTTATTGGCCAATTAGCAACACAAAACACAATAAATTATCGCAGGGCTGCAGGGAACACATGAAACAGATGACACAGATGAAATTGTTTTTAAATCATAAGACTGTTTAGAAAGTCATAAGGTTATTATTGCAATGAGTGCAATACTTAGGGTTAGTAACAAGACTAAATCCAAGTATTGAGATATTTGGATTAAGTGCACATTTAATGTGGACACAGCTGTGTTCAGTCAATATTTTGTGTGGTCTGGTATTGCTAAGAGGGCTCTGCTCTCTTAAACACCTGCTTGCATATGCTGTTTATAGTGTTCTTCAACTATGTGGGGTGCAGTGATTCCTGTGAGAGTCCATTATCTTAACCTGCAGTGACTTTGCAGTTGGTTAGGCTAATGGTGCTGTCATTCTGAGAATTAATGAGGCCTGAAGTGAGTTGCAAGCGAGCTGCATGTTCAGATTGAAGCACAGCTTGTCAGGATATGGAGATACATGGTTTCTGCCATCAGAGAGCTACTACCAGAAAAAAAAAAAACAGTGGTTGCACGTATAAATTCTTGCATCTTGGATACCTGATGTAGGATTTGTGTAATCAAATCTCTCTATAGGCTTGACAGGAAAGGGCTTAGATTAATGACATAAATGTCAGCAAATCAAAAGTCAATGAAGTGATAGATTTTTGGTAGACATATTTATTGGAAGCACTAACCGACAATACAGTGGTGCAGGAATGAGTCCTAAAATCCATAAATGAGTTAAATAGCTAGCACAACTGGTTCCCTTATGTCGAAGTCAATGGGTTTATTGAATGGGTTTTTGGTTAGAAGCCTGAAATAAGTGGTGAACACAAGCTTAAGATACTTGCAGGTTCTGCTCTGTGACATAAAACATGTCAGTAAACACCCCAGCCTTAAATACTGAGGCTTTAAGGTGTCTTAAAAATACTGTTTTTAAGTGGCTACATGAGACTACAGAATTCCATCACAACAAACACAGCTGTGTAGCCTCATTATGGTGATGGCATTGAAGTCATGTGACTGTGATGTACTTCTTATATAGCATATTGTTAGCTTTTTACTTCTGGCAATTGCATTTATGCTTAATAAACCCATAACAATGGCATTTGTGAAGATTGTCTTGCGAAACAAAACATTTAAGTATCAGAAACTTTTGTTTGCCCAAGAGCTTATTTTCTGCAACAATCCAAAATCCAATGGGATAATCCCATAGGCTTTCTGTAGAGGGAACCAGGATGATGCTATGTTCCATGTTGGCGTTTAAGTAAATTTCATTCCTGCATTACTCTATAACAGCACACATAGAATAACACCTGGCAAATTTCCAAGTTGCAAAGCATTTCCAAATTTAGTGTTATTCAAATGTCCCTTAGCAATGGAAAAACCACAATTAGAAGCCTGAGCACGGGGCCTCTTCCTGCTTCTTCTTTTCTCTCTCTTAGCAACAAAGCTACAGTATTCGCCCCAGTTCACACTTTATTTGCATGTTTATTACACTTGTTGCTCTTTAGGGACAGTTTAACTGTACAACACTCAGTTAAACTCTGACTACCTACTACTCTGAGTAGCTAAAATGCCACATTTGTGTTCTAAGCATGGGGCTCACAGGGGGAAAACGTATGGCCGTTTGCCCAAACACTAACGCCAAGACAGCTGTTCAAAATGCGTCCATGCCCGGGCAAATGGTAACTTCATAAGAATAGAGGGCATGCATAATATCCCATTAACATATTTTAATCCCTTAAGAACAGTTAAAAATGTACTAGCGCAAGTCTTTTTGTTTCCTCCAAACTATATCTCTGAAATGAAGGCATGCATCTCCTGAGCGAAATGACTTGCATTAACTACTGTAAGGATGTAAAGAAATACCAAATCTTGTTTTACAATTCATTACCAATAAAACTGAACTGAAGTTCCCATAATCACTGATGAGCATGTTTTATTTTCAAATCCAACCTCTTGATTGTGTTAGAAATCATTATACTGAGCCTTTCTTGAGTTCAAAACCCCAGCTGATTTAAATCGTTTTGTTTTTTAAAAACTTAAAATAAATACACTGTAAGATGACTGACTGATCAACTGGCCAACAGTTTCAGAACAACTTGTTGACCAATAACGCTATACTAACAACGAAATCATAACCAAAAAAGTATTGCAGAGGTGAAAGAAAAAGAAATGCATGCAGATATGTTTTTAATGAAAACTGTGTTTTGTAATTTCTTCATTCTGTCAAACATTACACTTTGAACAAAAGATCTGAGATCTTGATTAAGTTAAATTTCAACCAGTTAAAAGATAAAAACAGTCTTAACTGCATTCATGGTCAGCAGTAAATATAACTAGTACAGTGATTGCAGTTTACAGGCACTAGGCACGCAGGGGAAAGTGCTTAACACCAGAACTATGACAGGAAGTGGTTCGTCGTTGTGATAACACATCTTCTTGATGACAATATGGTCTAAGGGGTCAGGCTGCGAAAGAGAGGGTCAGGTGAGCCTACCTGTCTTGCTGGGTCACGTGACATCATCTCCTCAGGAGGAGGGATGGCTATTACAAGGCTGGGCGGCTTCTTGCTCTTTAGACGACTATCTGGTTGACGTGTGTTTGGAAGAGGCTCCTCCCCCTCCTGTGATGCCATCCTGTCAGAGAGCTGGAGATGAGAGAAACACAATATATGTAAATCAAAAACATAAATATAGAAATATACAGAAACATTTATGTCACATTAGCTTAAAATCACTACACTTAAGAAGAGTGCTGCTGTGTAACAGAAAGAAAAGACTCTTACCAAATTCTAATAAATACATTTTACATGCACTTTCAAATTCTAGCCATTTTTAAGCATTTACACTAGGGTTTTATATTAGCAAAATGCAAAGTTGATATTCTGTGATGAGGGAAATGAAATCTCTTGTCACCTTGGATTTTTAACAGGATAAGAGTTTTGTTGACAGAAAAGATGAAGAAATATATTAATTTAAAACCCTTTTACAAAGACAAACAAATAAAAGATGTATGTCTACATTTATGATGATGATATTAAATACTTCAGCAAAGAAATATGAAGTCACTAGCACAGATACAACATGTAATGTGCTACTAGTGAAGGCATGTGGATATGGTTTAAGCAATGCTATGCATTCATGTGAACCTGATCTCTGGAGTAGAGTGAAAATATTTAACCAAGCCCAGTTCATGTCGAACAGCATAAGGGCCTAAAAAAACTGAAATGTCTATGTATCAAATCTTGTGTGTACGGAGGGCCCAACCCTTTACTGACCTAACAATAACTCAAAGGAAACTATTAAAGTCTATGCAAACAAACAGTCTCTTACACAGCAGCGGGCTCTTCTCCAGATTAATCTGCTCAAAAAAAATCATTGCCAACTTTCCTTGCTGCTTGATTACCTTTACAGGCAATTTCTTAAGTGATCCTTAAAAGGCTCTGCACCACTTCCAGCAGATGACAAATGGTGCTATATCAAGGATAGTGACCGTGTCTTGCTACACAGTGCTTAGATAATTGATTTAAGTCAATGTAATTATAAGGGAAGATGTGAGAGGAAAGGAGGAGGATGTGTCTGCTGGAGTATTTCACTGTAATGTCCATGGGTATATTATATTGGTATGTAGCCTTTTATATGCATTTTGGCCCTGCGTCTTCCAAACGCAAACTGTGTTTTCATCACTGGTGACAGACCTTTTCAGAAACTCTGTTTTCAGTGTTGACATATTGACATGCAAAACAGAGTGGCTTGTAATGTCAGTGTTCACTGTTATTTCCTTTTTGAAGTGACACAAATGAGGCAACATTTTGTGCAATGGCCAACATGGCCAAAATAGTGTTGGCTCTAACCTTGCTGCTGGGACTTTTTGCAAGTCTGTACATTTACTTTTCCACTTTATTGAGGAACAGAGGGATCAGAACGTGCTAAGTAGGTCACTGCTCCAGGTACACCTAAAGTAACAGCTCTTTTAGGCTTCTGATTGGTCACTGCCTGTTGGTTTACCATGCTCTTAACAGCACTTCAATTGTGTTGCAATTTCATTTGGACAGAGACTTTTTTTAATAATGTGCAGACAGTCTGAAGAAAGGCAAAAAATATTTTTCAAAAATACCAGTGTGCATATGAACTAGGGCTGAATATGTGCCTAAAAAAATCAAGAAATGGACAAAGGTACAAAAATATTAATTTAAAATGACTTTCATGTCAGTGACATGCTGATAACAAAGTGTAAGTGGTAACAAGAGTGCAAACATGATTAAAGAATCAGTTTAATTCATTGAGGCGTACATGCAATTTACATTTGGATTTAATGAGTTATATTTATTAAATGCATTTAATTTAAACTGACCTGGGAAAATACTTATGTTCCAAACGCAGAGACTTGGAGTGGGCTATATGTACATGTGTGCGGCATTTGTAATTTCTACCGTAATAGCGCAAAGTTTATTATGATATCGTGCATTTTCTGGTAATTGTTTTGAGAAACCATTAAGTGACAAAATAACCAGATGCATATGGATTCCTTTGTCTAATCCAGTGAATTAAATGCCTTACAAATCAATGTACTTCATCACATTGATGCAAACATGATGTAATTACGATAAAAAGCAGCCTGGATCAATCATTTGCAGAATTGCCCACAGAGCAAAATTAAAGTGGAATAGCTTTCTTGACATAAACTGTACAGCAAAACCTCTCTACTGACTGATCATTCCATAATATATATAACGTCAGTCTTAACAGTACGACTGCAAGTACATCCAGAGACTTATAAACACATCATTTCAATTTTAAATTTAAAATAAAATCAAGGGAACTTGTTAGCTAACTAACTCAACCAGAAATTGATTCTGCAGCACCTAATGAACGTAGTTGGACCACTAATGAAGAAGCAACTGATACACCAGCTGTTGAGCTGATGGGAGTGACACCTGATGACATCAGATGAAAGCGATCAATAGTGCTCTCAAATCACAATCTATCCTCAAGGTGGTTGGTAATCCATACCCTTTTACTCTGCAATCATTTTGATTGATTGTAATAATGGTGATCTGGTAGTTGAAGCTTCCTCAACATTCATAGTAAGTTGCTCTAAATAAGATCATCAGCTTATGTCCGACACACATTTTACTCCTGATTGTTTATAAATAATGATCACAGTGCCAGGAGGATCATGACTCCTGTCAAGATCACTGTGTCCTACAGTCAGTGTTTACAAACAAAACCTCACATTTACTGAACTACATCACGTGTGTGCAAATGCTGCCAACTCTGGATGACACAAATATCCCAAACATCACATCTGCAGTCTTGTCAGCTGATATGGTGTAACTAAATTCATGACCAGTCTCAATCTGCACACGGACTAAATAATGTTGTTAAACTTACTTATCTCTGTCTTCCAGTCTTTACCAATCATAGACAGCAGCGAAACAACCAGCCAGTCTATTCCTGGAGCTCAGAGCGTCTCGTAGCAATACACAAAATAGTTCCAGAGAAATCAGAGGCATCGCAGATATAAACCTATAATGTCACAGGCCTTGGCCAACACATCCATTATGTCATTATGGTCTTGAAAGCTTTGAAGCTGTCCTGGAGCTGTGGTTTGTAAAAATCAATGTAAGACCCTGGGTGTCTGCAGCAGGAATGGCAGCAGCAGGGAAATCTGACACCGACTCAGTCAATAGCCTAGTTTCCACCACAGAGCCAAGAGACACAGTTAGACAGGGCTTTACATATTGTTCATGTCACGTACTGCAACCCCACCCCCCAAAAAACAGCACTTCTATAAGGCCTTTATGCTAATAGGGGCGTATATTTCACTTCTGCTAACAGTGGTTTCACTTATGTGTGATAAATATTTCAGGCTTGGACAGAAAGCCTGATTCAGTCCTCCTGAGACAAGAGATAAGGCTATTGGCAAAGCAGCCTGTGGTTTAGTGTAGTAGTAGGGGCTGGAACCCACCCACATAGATAATGAAATAGCAAAGAATTTGGCTAATGGACAGAGTGCTCAAGTGGTGGACAGACTGCTGCCGATCATAGCCTATCAATGCAGACAGGCAGTTGTTAGGATCCACATAACTAATGGGAATAGATGGACAACAAATTGAATTCTCCTGAGGAAAGATAGAAGCGATAGAAACCTACACTAACCACGGACAAGGAGTATTTTTCATTACTGTTGAAAAATAATAATAATTTCAGTACTGTTAAAGGACTAAATGGTTTAGGGCCAAAATACATTTCTGGTCCTCTGCTATATTAGGAACCACCCAGAGCTTTCAGGTCATCTGGGACAGGTCTGCTTTCTGTTAAAACTAAACAGGGACAAGCAGGATTCAGGTTTTTTTTCACCACATAAAATAGAGAAAATACAGCTCTGCTGCAACTGTAGGTTTTTTTAAATCAAGACCGGAGACTTTTGTATGTGTTGCTGCCTATTATTAAATCGAACAATTACTAATTTTATTATCTTCAATCTATTTTTTATTATTCATTTTATCACACTGCACTGTAAATGTTATTCTGTTGTTTTGTAACTGTCTTGTTCTATATTTGCTTATTATGATTATTTTTTAACTGTATTTAAATGTCCTTTCATAATGTGTTTCTTTTGCATTTTGTCTCAATACTTTTGGTGTTTTCTGTCAAGCACTTCGAATTGCCCTTTTGCTAAAATGTGTTATATCAATAAGCTTGGCTTGCCCTAACATTTTTTGCAAAGATTTGCCAACACATTAAAACAAACTTTGATATTTGGCTTTGCTTTTTTCAAAACATACTTTGTATATAAGTTAAAAGTATATAACAACACCAATGGGCATGAGAAAGTGCACAGGTCAAACAGCACAGCTGTCAATATCCTCCCCTCAAGACCACTTTGTAAGGCCAACACCATGTCTTATTTATCCTCAGTCTTTAAAATGTTGCTTTTTTCTGGCAAGGTTGAAAATCAGAGCATAAAATTTGGGTTTTTATTTGCACATTTAACTTTTAGTGAGCAGTAACTAATTGTGTGAGCTGGAGCAACATTTTAAGGGGGTGGACAATTATGTATGTCTCATCCAGTTGGATGTTCCCTCATCCTGTGTTTTCTGCCATTCAGTAGGAAAACAATGTCAAGTGGCATTACGCTATTAAACCTAAACCTAAACCAGATCTGGGTACAAAGAAGGAGAGAGGGGAAAACGAGTCGCTCAGCCCTAGAGTGCAGAGTATATTGTTTAAATGTGTGGAAAAACATAAACAAAAAGAGTGGCCATCAGCCTCTGGGAAATTGAGTTTGACCCCAGATACTGAGCATGGAGATGAATTTAATCAACAGCGTGCAACTCCATGATGACAAGTGTGTAAAAATAGTATCTACTGTTGTGTGGTGCCACTCTAGGTAAGTTTTACCTACACTGGCACTTTTACAGAGGGCCAGTTCTTATTGAGCTGATTTAATATTCAGATTTAAACAATGACGGCTGTGTTGACAAATGAGACAAAGACAGGCAGAAAACTGACAAACATTTCTACAGGTGTTACACCTTCTGTTTGTTCTGACTTCTTGTGTCTGTTCTGGCAGACTGTTGATACCACCAACAGGAAAAATATCTCAGGAATGAGTTCAGTTATTTTTGCTGAATCCAAATCCATGATTTCTTCCAGCTGTGTGTGGTGATGGTAGTATATCAGCAGGCAGCAGCTCCATAAGGGCATGTTAGCTATATAAACATGGACCATCTCTTTATAATCATTAACCACCGGTGCACTCTCTCTAATGCACTAACCAGCGAATGTGATGGTTAATTGTTTAATGTAGCAAATGGATTTTAGGCAAATTACATACAGTACCTCATGCTACACTTATGGTTCTATAACCTTAGACAAAATGACAAGATATTATAGATCAAAGTCAAATAAAGGCAAGTTTAAGCTTTCTAAGAAGACAATGAAAAGCTGTGTAAAAAAAGTGTATGGAAAGGGGAAAAAAAGCAGGATTAACATTGGGAATCACAATTCAATGACTATTCACCCTCGGATGTGTTGGGTGAACCTGTCAACTCACTCGCTGCTGTGCGGTCTAAAAGAGTCACGTGTCAGAGAGCAATGGAGAGGCATGTCCACAATGACATCATCCATCTCTAATGTCATCCCATGACATGGAAAGTACCATTACCACTGAGTGTCTGTGCCTCTTTAGCGCCTAACAATTCACTAGTTCATCTAAAAAGTTCATTGCTTGACCATTAATCAGTGAGACTGTGCTGTCACTGTGTGTCAGCCACCTCTGCCTCTTGTGTTTGGTGAAATCACGTGAGAGTGTGTCACCATGGTTCAGTCTCTTCCCCCTGAGAATGTATGTGTCATATGTTTGTTTGTGTATATTCCCATGATGCTCAAAGCAGTGTTATACCCTGTGGACGTTGAGACGGGCTGGACTGTACTCACTGACTCAGAGCTGGATAGTTTTGTATACATATTTTACAGTCAGGACAAACTGTCCTCATCTTATAAACCCCGTGCATAACCCACATGTATGCCTGTAGGAAGATATTATGTTTCATTTTCTGCCATCCTCACTCTTCACAACAGCTGACTGACTCCACTTGGGCCAAGCACACTTACTGACTATTGTTAAGTGTAGGCAGCCCTTGAAAAACATACAGAGGGTACAAGTGGGATTTTTCTAGGCTAGACTTTATAAACTTGTGAACATTAGCATGAAGAAGTATTTCACAGCTTTTAAGATGGCCTTTTAATAAATCTATGGCTGTACCTCAGTCAGAATTATGTCAGTCGAATCAGATTTGTCTGTTCAATATGGATATTTGATGATTTGTTTTGTTTTCCATACAAAATCTTAAAGTTTGAACGGGCTCCGTGGGACATTCAGTGTGACAGTGGCATATACGTAGTAATCGAGTTAACTATGTTAGTTACATGTTAGTTACAGATCATAAATGTGCAATATTTTTTTTTGTTGACACTTGATATCAAACAAAAAGCCAGAGACTGCATCATATTAAGTAACTATGAGCTCTAAATTCACCACTTCTAAGCAGAAGGTCTCTTTACTCTCCTCCTCTGTGCCACTGCCTGCATTTCCACAGCTCTCGGTACCAAATAGAAGCGGGAAAGTCAAGAGCACTCACTCCACAATAAAATCTGGGGACCAAAATGTCCCTCGAAGTACACTGCACAGAAAAAAAATGAAAGCTTGACTTATAGGCAATCTAGTTCAAGCAAAATAGAAAGACACCAATAAAAAACTGATGCTGTATGATCAAGGAGAATATAGGCAAAGGACTGTAAGTAGAAAACCTACAACTACCAGAATGCATTGCGTTGAGCAAGACAAATAAATTGTCCTGTTTTTTGGGCTGGGTGATGTAATGCATATTCGTTGAACACAATGGTGGCTCTCATATTACAGTTAAGCGGTAGGCTAAAACATGTTTCTGAAAACATTTGTTGTGAGAAATAGGCATCTCAATAACAGAATCTTTGTTTATATGTGTTCAGCGCTGCTTAGTTTTACAGTTTAATTCCCTATTTTTTTCCTGTTTTTATTGTGCAGAAACCAGTATGGTGCCCACTTCCTGTTCACAAACTCTTGCTATTCCAGCAAAACAAATTTCTGAAAACATTTTAGGAAAGAAATAGAGAGTGCAGTAACATAATCTTGGTATTTATTTGTCAATTTGTACCATTTGATCTGTGTTTGGTCTGGATTTCAGAGATAGAGATAGAGAGAGAGAGAGAGAGAGAGAAAGACAGAAAGAGGGGGGCTGTCTTTTAATCTGCTCATATACTCTTTGTGTCAGTGGCATGCAATACAACAAATGTGTTAAATACAGCCAGCAAAACTCTGCCTAATTACACAATTTACGTTATCTGACAGAGTTTTACTGGAGGGAAACTGGGAGATCTAGGCACTGGTTAGTTAGTTTACCATATTTTATTAACACTTACTACTCACAATATTACAATACAAATCTGATTGTAACTCAGTGAAGTATCCCCTTTAAATGTGGTCATGTTGTTTGACAGTTAACAAAGTTATGATAGCGTAGAAACACATGCTAATTGTAAAACACCAAACACCATCAGATTTAATCAGTGTGTGAAGGTACAGCCCCTCAAACTTCCTGTTAAAAATATAAAAACATCTACTATGCCTACTTCGACAGCAACCCAACTATTTCACTGGCTTTATATTTTTGGAATTCTTCTCTCATCTGAGCCAAGAGAATTGTCGAAAAACTACACTGTGCGCCTCCACAGCAATACAAGGCTGGTTGATACTGCCTACTGTGTGAAGAAAAGCGTCTCGCTGAACTGGAGCCTCACTAAAGTGTTGTGTGTGCCAAGCTCAGCCTTTTTAAAAAAATTTCCAAAGTAGTAAGGTGTGTACATCCATTTTATAAAAGCACTACTAAGTTTGTGTCAGGCAGTGCTTGTTTTACATTGTCACATTGGTGCTTTTTACACTGCTGTGAATGTGACATTCATGACCTGAACTCCAGACAACATTGCACAACAACATACTTCCTTTTTGTCACCGAAACTTATGACTTTGACTAATCACACTTTCTTCAAACAGTAATCATGAACATTTACATCAACATGATTGTGTCCTATATACTGATACAATTCCGAATGGGTCATTTTGAGATTAGCATGACGAAAAAGTCTATGATCTTACTGTGCAAGTCCACAGCGGAAATAGCTGTTGTGGGCGGTGCTGTTTTGGGACTTATACTGAAACTCTTTGAGGCTAAATGAGGAACTGACCTTCACAAAACTGCCTCATTACTTCTTTCTTACATCCAAGTCTGCCCTGTAGATCCTGACAAGGACACATAAAAAAGCATGAGTAACGTTTTTTCACTGTGAGTTTATTGGAACTGTTTAAACATGTGTAACATTAACTTTTAACCTGCAATAATGTGTGTAAAGCTTTTTTGAATGTGATGAGTGTTGTTCAGGTTTACTAGAAAGTATCTCTCAAAACACCAGAGGAGCACATTTATGCATGGACACAGCAACTCAAAAATCCATTAAAGATAACTTCACACACGCAATTACTCAGAGGCTCTCAGAACAAGTGTGAGTAATGAAGCATGCGTGCAATGACTTGTGCGGAATGAATACTGGTTGGATTTGTGTCCGTTTCACTATCAAGACTGAGGACAGCCTTGGGAGATGAACTGAATTCAACTGATGATGTTCAGACAATGTTCAACATCCTCACAGACTCCATGTCTCACACACTCAGTAAGTGTGTGAACGACTATGGCAAGTGCTACTTTGTATATGGGACTGGAGTAGTAACATGAGGAGATATTGTGTATTCACAATGCTAATCAGTTTACTACAAACCACTCTAAAGAAATGCATATTTTTTCAAAGATGAATTTTAAAAAAAAAAACAATATGAAGGTCATTTATAAATGTCAGAGACAATTTTATTGGAAATGTAGAAATGTACATCTAGATTCATCTGACTGAACACCTGTAGAAAACAAAAAGTCCTAGCCCTATGACTGCTCTCACTATCTATCATTCATTTAGTGCCAAAGATATTGCGCAATCAGACACTTTTCCCGTTTCTAGATATCTATGGATATGCAGCTTTGCCGAGACCTCTTGTCTGGACCAAACACTGGCCAGGCTGACATGATATTTACTGTGGATATTCATTGTCTCCTCAGAATGATTAAGTATAATTTTGATGAACCCCTGGCAAGTCCTCCTAAGCCACTGTCAGGTCCAAAATGTCTACTTCATAAAAAATTCAGTTAACAGATGAAGAATTATAATATTTTGTTGACCCTTATTCTGGCACCATCACCAGTCCAAAATTCTCACTTTAAATTTTATTTTGAAATTGCAGTTTCCATTCTTATGTCAGCTTTTTTATAGTGTACAAGGCCCACTATAGTTATTCTTTGCATTACCCCTATTATTTCTTCTTTTGGATTGCTACCTAAAAATGCTGAAATAATAGCTCATACAAGATGTCCAATAGCCACAATTTCCAAAAAGCTACAACATAGTGGTCAAATACTTTTGACAAGCAAGGTAGTTGTGTAACACCAACCCTGCCTCCTATAAGTTATATTTTTTTTGTCACTAAACTGCTTTCTTAATTACATTGTTGCGGCAATGCAATTGCTGCCTGAATTATGTTCACAGACAACTGTGTGTTCAGTAGTGAAACACCACAGTCATGTAACACATAGGCCTAGCAAAAAGGCTGTTGGGGCGGCTGGCAGGCATGCAACGTGCAGGAATGTGATGCCAGACTTTTGGGCTCGTGTCTAGACTGTCTTAGGGTTTGGACAACAAAAGCACTTTGGTTTAGGTTGGGAAAGATTGTGACTTCTGTTACATTTCAATAACAAAAAAAAACATAATTGCAAAGACTCTTGACTCAGGTTTGGTCAAATTTAGGGAAAGATCCTGGTTTTGGTTGTATGTTAATGAAAAGTTAAAAAAAAAAACCAAATAATGTTGTAGTCACTAGAGTGGAGACTGTATCAAGATTTCCTATATTGTCGCAAAACCACTGAAATACATTGGCAGTACACATTTTGCTGAAATGTTAAGTATCAGCATTTTTTCAAATTCCAGGTTTGTTCATTAGCAACATTTCCTTATTAGCTTTCCCTCAAAAATACGTTTGTGTTTCAAATTAGTTTTATAAACATTTTTTTTTTTAGGAGAAAGGGGCTGGTGAAACTGTATCACTCTATGTGAGCAATGCATGACTCTAGAAAACAAAACAAAAAAAAATCAGCTATGCTGGCTATAGGGATGTAACATGAATCAATGAAAACAGAATTCCATCTTTGACAAAAGATGTTCTCCTATCAGTTTCAACAAACAGAGCTGTTGGACAAGTCCTATGCTGTAAATGAAAGCACAAAAAGAACTGAGTGTAACAGAGCTTTACATGGTCGTGGGCCAGCAGTCAGCTGGCAGAATGCCTTGAAAATGAAAAGGAGCGCTTTGCTTTTACAAGACCTTTTTGAAGACGAACGAACCTTTGATGGCAGCAGTGAAATGTCTTCTATAAACTTCATACGTGTATTAGATGGACAAGATGTCTGGTTTGTTTTGCCTGCGCTGTTGCTATGTGTGTGTGGGGTTCAAACTGATCATGACTGAGCAGACAGTCATTATTGCCGGCAGCAGATTAATCAGTTGAGCGCTACTCAAGGCGTAGGAGAGTGTGTGTTTTTCAGTGGTGTCTGTGTGTTTGTGTGTGCACTTCAAAAAGTCAAAGCAACAATCGAAACTGCCCCCTCATTCTACACTTCCAACCACAGTTTCTCTTGATGACTCTCGAAACAAAACCCAGATTCTTTACATATCCCATTACCTATCTTTGGCTGATAATAGCACCTTGGTGCCTCAAACAAATCAATAGTTCCATTTCAAAGCTATTAGAAGATAGCAATTCAAGTTCACCATCAAGGAATCTTGTTTGAAAAGGACCTTGGCTTCAATCAAACCATTCCAGAAAAAACATTGCACAATTTTCCAAGAGTGTGCAGTGCATGCCCAGACCCGCACAACAGCAAGCTAATATGCAATACCTCACATCCTTGTTCCCAGGGCATGAGTTCCTCACAGTCCGCAAGATGTTACCTGAATAACTAGAGTACATACCGCTTGTGTACACATAAAACAAGGTTTTGCTACCCTCTCATGTTTTTTTTAATCTGCATTGTGCAACAAGTGCATGCATACATGTGTGTACATTGCAATGTGTCACTCAAAACAGCAAACTCCTGAGGGTTTTGTGAGAGAACGTCTTGTCAACTTGCTCAGCCTGGCTGTTAAAACTGAGAACTCTCACTCACTGTTACAAGTTCGCTGTGGTGCCAGACAGAATGAGAGTAAAGACATTTTGTCTTTTTGTTTTCCTCATGGATCTCAGAAGAAACATAGAGGAAATAAGCTATCTCTCTGCCACAATTAACATCAATGGACAATATAACCTACTCTTTGCACCACTGAAAGCTTTATGGCAAAAACAGAGTATCCACAGAAATCCTTTTAAGGTTTATGAGTCTTTGGGTTGCAAACCATTTCCGGAGTGTCCCAATATTTTAAGATACTGTGTCATGTACTGTGGAATGAAGGCTGGCAAGGGAGCGCAGGAAAAATATTTCAACAGCCTAGCCAGCAGCTGGGAAAAAGCACTGTTTTCTGGGTGTGTTATGGAGTAGCAGATGAAAACAGATAAGGTAATGATGGGAAAGCCCTAAGAGAGAAGTGATGACAGGATTAGATTGTGATACAGACCGGAAGACCCTTGATACAGGTGGACAAGGCAAGCCAAACTCTAAAACCACAGTTAGGTATGTCAGATAAAGTGGACTGTGGTTAATGGGGGGGTAAAAATAAAGAAACTGAAACCTCTGAGCTGATGCATTTTGGGCTTATTTCACTTTTACTTCCATCAAAAGAGGCAGCAATCAATCATTTACTGAACGACTTCACAGTTTCCAGGATGCTGTCTGTAACTGTATTATGGATCCTGAAGATGCACTACTTTCAAACCACTGGATAAATATAGAGAGCCCCACTAGTGAGTCCTAAAACCCAGAAATCAGTAAGCATTTCAGCACTCTGGGTTCCTTCGTCTCAAAGTAAATGGGTTTTTCAAATGGGTTTTGAGTTAGAAGTCTGAAATAAGGTCGGTTTAACACAAGCGTAAGAGTCTTTTGTGTTTTTTTAAACGACATGAAATACATCAGTAAATACACCACTCGCAAACGTTGAAGCTTTCATGTGTCTTAAAAAAGACTGTTTCTAACAAGTGACTAAATGAGACTGCAGAACGTCATCATGCTGAACCACACTGAACATGACTGTACAGTCTTGCAGCGATGGCGACGCTACTGTAATGTTGTTTGTTTAGGCCTAGCAATAGTTTTGTTTTGGGTTTTTTTAGTTCTGGTTATTGTTTTCAGGCTTCAAAAATCCTGAAAGTGAAGTTCATTTGTGAAGATTATCCTGCTGAACAAAACGTGTAAATATCATGAACATTTGTTTACCACAGAGCTAATTTTAATGCAATTATCCGAAATCCAATGGAAAAATCCCATCGGCTTTTCAACGAGGGAACCCGTGGGATGTTAGCTTCTGGGTTGGCCTACAGAAAAACTTTAATCCTGGTAACTCAATACTTCATCTATTTAAAACCATGTTGGAATTATCAGCCAGAGACCCCTAAATTGCAAAAAAATGTTGGTTGCAATGTTAGCTTGTTTACTATATCACTTCAATGCCGCTGTCACACTGAACGTCCTGCTGAGCCTATTCAACCTTTCATACTTTATATGGCACAATAAACAAATTGTCGAATACTTGTGTTGAACAGCTAAATCTGATTCGACTGGCATAATTCTAAGTCGAGTACAGCCCACATAAACTTTAATTTCTGGAAAGATGGACATCAAAAACAGGACGTTTGATATGTTTGCCTACCTCTGTATGCCCTTCAGGCTGATCTTATGTTTCCTTATAGGCGCTGGACGTTCATTTTCTGATTTGCTCTGGGTCACAGTTTTCCTTGACACAATCCATTAACTCAGTGACAGGTGTGCAAGTCTGTGCAAACAACATGCCAGTTCAGCCATGTCAATGCAGCTGTTAACTTGTTTTTTGTACAATATGCGTTCTGTGCTTTACAATGTATTTCCTCTTTTTCTACATTGCCAGAAAGTTAGCATGGACTTTGCGATAATGACTTATTATTCACTGCTTCCCCTTGTACACTATGCATGCAGCCATGTTGTAGATCATTATGGGGGGTTCGTTTGAACTGTGTGTGGCATGTTCAATGATTTAATAAAGTTGTGAATTAATCTAGGAAGTTTACAGGCTCTACAAGTAAAGGTAATAGGGATGCCTGATATTGGATTTTTTGCCCATATTGGATATGCCCATATAACAACTCATTTGGCCGATAACAAATACCATCATCTATATATATCCACTTTTCTCATCCTCTAATTTTAGTGATATTCAGGTCTCTTCTGTAATGGAATTAACATTAAATTATGAATACTCTTCTTATGATAGCCAACCCACAGACATAAAATACAATGCTTTCAATGTATGTAATATTCACTCATGTAAAACAAGAAAAATACCATACCTTAGGATTGACGTTTTGTACCTGTTCACTTTGTCAATAAAAAATTAAGTGCCGATATTATTTTGCATCCCTAAAGGGTAACAAAAAAACTAAAGCTTTTCAAGCAAAATATTTAGTGATATTTTGTTGTTACCGAAAGTGGCATTTCTCATGAAAAATAAAGATAAGCAATAAGACAATGTCGCTTGTAACAATACTGTAGTGTAAGTGTAACAGCAAAAGTGCTGACGGGGCTTCTGAAATGCTGTATGAGATAAAGCTAATAAAGTATTAAGAGGTCACCATTAACAGGTAAGGTCTAATACAATATTAAACCGTTATAAAAGATACAACAAAAGTATGAATCATGTTATAATTCTGTTTTCTTAGAGCAATTACCTAGAAACATCGGCTAGTTATCGTGCAAAACATAGCTCTGAGGCTGGACATTATATTTATATTTCATTGATATCATGATATATGAATACATATTGTCTTAGATTTTGGATATCGTAATATTCCAGTTGTTTTCCTTCAATGTTGTGCCATCGGAAAGAGTCTGTTGCCTTGTCACTGCCGTGTGTTCTGCAACGTTGGCCCTCACTGGCATTTAATCGGACGATTCAGTACGTTGAATCAGCCGATAGAAATCGTTTTTGATGGTTTGTGTTGTTGTTTACTGGCACACAGTAAATATGCTCTGTTCTTACAACACCAGGTTGTGTTGTTAATGTGCTAACTAGTATCAAGACAGTCTTCTGGTTTCCCTTTTTGAATGACGATTACCGACGACCACCGTCTGCTGGTATGAAGAGTTATGTCCTCTCACACAGACACAGAACATGCATGCTGGAGGGCCATCAGCTACAGTCTTTGCTATGTGTTCATGTACAACTTTTGGCTGAGACACAGGCGACTTTCATTTGATGTCACTCCGGTGTGTCTGGGCCTTTAAGTCCTCCCCTCCATGACTTTGTTTAGAGTAATTAGAACGAAATATAGCTATTGTTCTAAAACAAAACAATGAGAGAAAATAAATGGTTTAAACATGATTATATTAGTCCTACAGTGTAAAGGTGTACAGTACTTTGGGCATAATTTCAGTATTAATCATATGTTGCCAGAGCAATTATTTTCACGTTAAGGTTGAAAACAGAAGGATACAAGAAATCTACTTTGCACTGGCCCCTGAACTTACTGTACACCATTGTATTTACCCAACTACTAGACAACCCATCAGTCAGCATATTTACAGTACCACAAACTGAGTAACACTGACCTACAGTTTGACCCAGTCTACACTGTGTAGAAATCAAACCACATTTTTCTTGATCTTATGTGTCTGCTTAACAGGTTTTTATGCAAAGGACTCCTACGCAGTCAGACCAAAGACAAATATCTGATAAGGTTTATCCACAACAGACCCTCATCGTGAGACTTGCTAGTGGACCAAAAAGTGGTACAGAATTATTATGTAACTTTCTGCAGGAGGTGGAGAGGTAACTGTGAGGACTGTGACACATACAACAAAACAATTATTACAACACTTTGTATCTGCACTAACTTTTAAGCAGCAATTTAATGACTTACTCGACTCTCCCAATATTAGTCACCACTGTGTAAATCTAAAAATATACTTGCTTTTAGCTAAACTGCATCAGAATAGAAAGGTTTAGCTTCTTTCTATTAGGAAACCTGGACAAAATGTGGTTTAATTAGGTCATAATTCATTTTAAAATGTCAGTTTCCGTTCCTGTCAGACCGTGTGTAGACTCCCTCCTACATTCTTTGAAAAACAAATGGGAGGGGTGTAACAACAAATGAATTTTGTCGGCACATGGTGACTAAAATTAACTTCACAGGGATAACAGACGGACATTTGATATGAATGAAGGTATTCGTATATATTTGTGGCGGCGGGCAGAGCAACAAAGAGCTTGTCGAGGCATGCTTTCAGCGGCCACTTCAAAGAAAACGACCGTTGCAAGCTACCATCGTAAATGTCATTCACGGTGATGTTTATCCTTTTAAAAACGTTTGGCTCACACTGGTGTGGAAATGCCGTTTAACCGAGAACTTATTCAAGTTCATTTTCAGATATTTAATGTCGGTTTTCATTTTAAAAACTCGATAGTGACCGCCGACTCAAACAACTTTAAACGGCTCTAAAGCAAACTTGAAGGTTTGAAAAGTCTAATTTTACTCACCTCCAAGAAGAAATATCAGGGTTTTTATTCATTAGCAGATGTATGTCCGAAATGCAACGACACTGTAAGCTACTGACTGCCAGTGTGTCACTACTTCCCTCTTTCTCTCTTCCAACATCCTTGACTGCGGCTCCACGGAGGAGCAGGGGGCGGAGTTACGACTTATCGTATCCACAGGAGGCGAGCTGGGCCCGGGCCAGCCCCCCAGCAGCGGCCCGCGTGTTGAAACTACGGGAACTCAGTGTCCTGATCAGTCAGTAATTAACCACTGCACAGACAGTACAGCCGCGCGGTTCTTCTTAGCTGATGGAGTTCATACATTCGTGGTTTACGTCTCATAATGTTATTAGCTATACAGTCTATTTGTTTACATTTATGTGCTGCAAGAAAGAAATGTGCCTGTATGAATAGCAGGGTTAGTCAGTATCTGCGTTTGTCTGATAATGTATGGAAGCAAAGAAGGGCCAAAATTATTTCAATTTCATATGCAGCTGAACACCATATTGCAAATAAAGAATACCAAGATGTCCAAGTTTAAATATTGCTAATTTGAATTTTTGGTGCTTATTTCACCAGTCTCACTCTGACCTGATTTGAATTTTTAAATTTTGAAAATTAATTTGAGCAGCACACACTCCATGGCATTACACAGTATGGAAATCTGGAGGGAAAAAAATCTGATTGCTCTGTTTTCAAAGTAAAATATTTCATGTCTCACTTAGTCATTTAATTGCTTTATTGATTCAAATCTTTGTTTGTGTGTCTTTTTATTTGTATTACAAGGTATTGCTGTAGCTACTTTTTAACATAAACTTGGAGAGGTACACCAGCAATTTACTTGTACATCTCCACAACATTGGAAGATTTGCAACAGATTTAAAAAAAAAAAAAAAAAAAAAGGTTTAAATTGGTGTAATCCAAGCTCCTCTATAGTTCTCTATAGTAACAGCCAGAAAAGCACTAATCATGAATAGTAAACTGATTTGTGATGGAGTTCCCATTTGACAACTGCTATAATGTTGCCCTGAAATTTCTAATTTTCATGTATTTCCATTTGCTGAATTATTTTAATGTTCACTTCTGCAGAGATCCCAGTGTCATCTTAGTCTGATAAGGTGATTAACTTAATTCAAGGGATTTTAAAGGAAAAGTTTTTGACTTACATGAGTATGCTAAGTTCATTTCTCATAAAAGTGGTAATGCATGTAATTAAAGGTGGGCCTTGAGCTGTGTTTTCCAAAGCGGACATGAAACAGTTCAAGCTGGTTACGAAAATGTTCATGACAGAAACACAATGCACATTGATTATTTACTTTTTTTATTAATATAATTTACAACTCAAATTATTTACCAACCATTAAAATAGTGTTGTTTAACATCATTATTCAAGGAAACATCATCACACAAATATGCTTAACAAAACTGAGTCATTACATATTGATAACGGATTAAAAGTCATACAAGTACTGAAATGACACACAATCAGCTTGTGAGAATATTGTCAATTAATTACATTAAGAAAAAAAAAAACTACTTCCTCAGGCACATTTTCCAACAGAGGCATTGAATTAAAGCTCCCCCTTTAATCGCTGTATCTCTGCAGTCACAATAAAATCTCATTTTATTTGAGTCCTTCTTTGCTAAGTCTGTTATTGTTTTTTTACAACAGTTTTTGTTTAATAACAGATAGGGATGGACAAATAAAATTTTTTAAAAAAGATCCAGTTTGCACATATTTCATCATAAATGAATCGGAATAATTCAGTCAGTAGAACGTGAACGTTACAGCATATTTAACAATGGATTTATTTAAAGTTTGTAGTTATAAATGTACTTGATTAAAAACTACAAAAAGAATCCATGTAGATGTTGGCTGGGGTCTTTACCCTTCTTAACAATATATCAACCCCACACAGCAGGGAGGGAGAATACTAATGCACATATACAGTGCATATGTGGCCTCATTCAGACCTAAATCATTGTCAGAAATCCATACAACCTGCCCTCACAGGTGCTTTATTCACATTTGACACACAACCATTATCTGCAGAAAGCTTTCTATCCCATAAACACATTCAGGAGCATGTTGACCCTCAGAACATTATCATCATTAATTCTAACAATCCGATCAAACACACAGCTTCACAGAAACGCCATAACTCAGAGGCTTAAAAATTTAGAATAAATCAGCCCAGAGTGGTTTATTTAGTCTCTACTAAGTCTTTGTTTATCATTCATTTGACACAATATAGAACTTTGACTTTTAAGACATCATATTTGAAGGGCGGGGCCATTATTATTAATATTATTATTTATGGTTTTTATATTAATTTTTAGCTTCCCAGTGGCGTTACTTTCAAATCCGACCATTCAAATTCTAAAGTCACAAATTAACATAAAGTGATCGAGAAAACAGTAGACAAGCAACTCCAGTGTTCTGTGAGGAAAAATTACTGTTGTCAATGGAGTCCGGTGGCTTTGAAGAGAGTGTAATAACGGCTTCAGTTCCCCATCCCCTTCTCCACACTGGGGGCCATTTAATGTAGGTAGTACACTGGCTATCGATAAAGACCTCACACAACCACACTTCAAAAAATCTAAATAAGGCCTTTTAGTTATTATTATTATTAGCATTATTATTATTATTATTATTATCAGTGCGCGAGCCTGCATCACTGCTTCTTGCCAACAACTGAGTGGACATTTCCATTTGAAAAATGCAGACATAGTTGACCTTTAATTTTCTCACTGCTCTGAGGCACAGATGATTTTGATGTATATCCAGGGGCTTTATCTACTGTTTCAAAATGGTGCTGCCACAGTATTTTACAGGGCAATATTTTTATATCTTCACTCGATGTTTCTGTTGGATCTCTGCTCTAATCTGCTAGGCTGTTTATCCAGCGCAGTCAAAATTGTAACTGTTATTTAATTCAATCATGTTAATCCATTATTCACAGCTATGGAAGGGTAAGGAGGCTGCCAAAGACTGGTGCTATTCTTCCTTGGTGCCTACAGCGACTGACAACGGTCATGGATAAATTAATTCCTCTTAAATAATGATTATAACATGTTGGTCCTCGTTGTCAGGGGAAACAACCAAAACAGATTTCGCTTTTGGTTTGTTCCTAAACAACTAACATTATGTAATGTTCATTATAACATTGTGTTCTTGTTAGAAAAAAAAAGGAGAGAGATGGCATTTTCATCTTGGCTGGCTCACACAGAGGAGCCATCAGGCATGCAGCAGAAAGTGAAGAAAAGATGGGGGAAAATGAATACTACTGATCTTCACCATTGAATTTTTCAACAGAAAACACAATGTTCTATAAATGTAAATTCTTGATTGTTTACAGTATTCTTAAATGTATTTTTGTCGTAAAATGATGACTTTTATTAGCGCTTTATAGACAGAATTTTTATTCCTGGCTTTGCTTAGATCCTCCTCAATAATTACATCGTCTTCAGATTGTTTTGGGTTTTTCAACACCTGTTTACAGCCCACTTTTATTTCCCACATCACCCCCCATCATCCAAGTCATGTCTATATTACCCCAAAGTGTTGCTGTATACTATGGCCTTTAAAGAGAGTTAAGTAAGAAAGGTTACATTCCTTCAGATTGGTAAATACCACCAGTGATAGCCATCATGGGGTTGATATGATGGTAAACGTGGTTAAGGTTGTTCCTATGTACGCAGAGTTGAGGGGTCACAGCCAGGAATCATGGTGTGAGAGGGTCAGCTCACAGTTTGGACCGAAGGGGCTTCAGGTACTTGTGGAAGGATTCATGGACCTGTAGAAGCAATAAGGAATAGAGCATTTATTTAGCTAAGACAACGAGCAAGATCAGGGAATAAGACATACTTATGTAATTTCACACACACACACACACACACACACACACACACACACACACACACACACACACACACACACACACACACACACACACACACACACAGAGAGAGTCTTCTTCCTCTGATGCAGAATGATTGTGGTCACCCATAAAGTGCACAGTTGCAATAGTGCAATCTTAGATAGCCAAAGAAAGATTTTAAAGTCACTTTGTGTTCCTGTCTGTAACCTGAGTAACTGATCAGTTTGATGTGCAGGCTGTCTTGATGCAGTATAAATCAGTCATAAAGAACTTTAAGCATAAAAGTTCTACAGAAATTAAAGTGATTTTCACTGTTAGCCAGTTTTCATGTCACTATATACATCCAATGAAATGTAAATTTAAATAATGTTTTTGTTCTATACCAAAATAGTAACGGTGTCTTTATTCCAGTCAATGAAATGATAAGCACTATTGCCCCCACTAATTTAAACTGCTTCTCTCACCAACAGAAATAACACACAAATTGAGAAATTAAAAATGTGCATTTATAGTCACTGCTGTTATGGTCTCATGCAGTATGAATTTTATAAACAGAAACTATGACCAAATATGTTTGTCAACAACATTTGTTTCTACAACTAAAATGAGACACTGATGAGACAGCGTAAACACAAACTGTGACTAATCAACATGCAATATTATTGACAAAAAAGACATGACTAAAATGCAGTTTAAAAAATAAAAACAGTACTAAAATTCCCTTATTTTTGTTGAATAAAGAATAAAAAAAGAGGCAACAAAATATTATAGACTTGGTTTTGTTTTTAGTTTTTTTAAGAAGCAGTTTCTTGAGTGGTGTGAACCAAATCTGCAGCAAACAATGAGCACCAACAAAACGAGGAAGAGTGACTTCTTTAAGTTAAAGTTGATAAGGCTAACAACAGGGGTTTAAAGGAACAAAGTGATATCTGGACCCATTTTCGTGACAATGACGCTGAAACATGAATCGCTTTATCAGAATCTGTGATCTTTATTAAATAATGATAACATAAAGTGTTATGTTATTCAAGTTCTATTAAAATAACAAAATAATTGGTTTTGGCTTGACTAGATTGACTGGAATTTTCAGTTATCTGATGACTAAAAGACTAAAACATCAACAATTTTCACTGACTAACATGCCCAGACTTCTAAATTTAGTTAGCTAAATCAACACTGGTCACATGTTGTCTATTATGTCAGTTATTATCTTTGACTGGCTGCCAAACATTAAAAGGACGAGTCTTATCTGGAAGAAGCCTGTCGAGAACAGATGCCAATAAGAGTAGAGGTGGAAGATTAAGAGTTGCATACCGTTACGGACACGTTATGCATTTACTTGAGGAAAAGTATACTGGCCTTATTTTTTTGAACAAACAAGATTATTACCTCATCAATTCAGATAAGGTCTGCATTATTTTCTCGCTGCTAGCATTTAGCGTGACCCCGACTGACCTCTGTAGCGTTCAGGGGTGACCGGCGAGCCCACTCGAACATGTGCTCATAGACGTTCCCGTCATATCGTCCCAGGACCGATTTCAGCCTCCTGTCGTGGAAGTCAAAAGCATCTACCAGCGCCACAGCGTTGGGCCTCAACTGAGACAGCAGCTCCTTGATACGAACAGAAATCTGATGCACCTGGGGCACATTCAGCAGTCCAGCCTGAAATAAAACAGACAGAGATGTGGATGAAAACGTGCTGCTGGACCTGCTGCCCGAATGGTGAGGAATCAGATAGTAGAGATAGTGGGTTGTTCCTGTTAAACAAAACAAGTCTTGTGTTATATTTTCAATTTAAAGTTCAGCTGATTAAACAAAAATGAATCTGCCTCATTTGATCAGGAAGAAGGCCAACAGCCAGCCAGGCATACAAATCATACACACAAAGACCCCATTTTGCTACCTCTGAGACAAAGAGACTATTGATGGTGGTGTTCATATGGAAGCGGACAATAAAACCGACCAACTGCACAACACATAGATTATGTAAATAACTGCAGCAGCTTTGCAAAATATGGCTCTAACACTTGCAATAACACGAACCAATGACTGTTGATAAGATGGTTTTTCTGACCTGTAGGAAGTCTCCAGAGTTGTTTGTGATGCCATGCAGGGCGTACAGCAGAGCCAGGGTCGACAGCACTGAGTGTATCGCTGTGTCACCGATCTCCCCCAGCTTGTCAGTGAAGAGCTTCACTACAACATAGTGACAGTGGGCCTGAAGACAAAAAAAACAAAACAGGGGGACAGGTAAATAAATGAAAGACATTTAAGACAACAAACAAGAAAAAAGGGATAGAACAAGAAGAATTGAACTGTCCCTTTAAATTGTGTCACAGCATCGTGATCTCACACATACACACACACAAAGAACTGAACTTACATCTGAAGCTCTGACCAGGTCAATAGCACTGTTGTTCCAGGCGTCCTCCTGGCTCTTCCTGCGTTGTAACTCCTGCTGGATGCTCTTTGCTGCCAGCTCAACTAGACTAAAAAAAAAACAAAAAAAAAAAACACACACACACACACACACACACACACACACACACACACACACACACACACACACACACACACACACACACACACACACACACACACACACACACACACACACACACACACCATCTGCATTAACCAATGATGTCATTAACAGTGAGGTAAACAGCAACATGCCCGAGCAACCGGATGGAATCTCCATAGTAGCTGCTGATTTTAATCAACTCAAAACATGTAGCAGGATTAAGGACAAATGCAAACTAATAAATTTACCTTCTAATTTAAATAAATTCGAAAGACACTTTCTACCTCCCCTGCTTTAACAACAAGGCGACACATATTTGTGTTCGACTGTGGGTTTTACATAAAACAAAGGCTTACTTGTTACTTTAAAAAAAGTTGTGCCTATAGAATTTCCCTGTAAATCTAGAACTTTTCTTATGGAATAAGACTGCCTTTTCACAAATAAACTATTATAAATCGAATCTATATATAGATAAAGATATATAGATGTATATATTTTTAGAAGACTGAATATGTTGCAGGAAACCTTCAGAAAGAAACACAGAGGAAATGATTACTCCCTAAGCCCTCTAATGTCTGAACTGGCAGGCTATATTTTGTCACCCTCCATCAGACTGGCTTAGCTGCTGTTTGTGCTCACCACACAGCTGACACTGACTGCCTGATGAATTTAGATGTGACTAAGGCTGACAGTATGCACGTATGTGATCAAGGCAGCACATCGCCTCAGGAACATGAAAACTGATCATGATGATTAATGTTGACATCTGTAGCACTAGCCGGCACCAATACCTGGGATAAAAATCTAACTGTGTTATGAAATAGCAGACAGTGTTACTATCCTTCTTCTTTTCAAGCACTTAATAAACATAATAATAACACAGAAAGACCAATTTCTACATCTTAACATCATACACATGCAACTTTGAGCAAAGAGTGGAGGGGTCAATGCAGCAGTACATTGATGAAGGACAATAAATATAGCTTCTTAAAAAATAAATAAAAACTGTTTCACAACATACATAACAAAAAAAAATGTGTCCAACGAAAATGTAAAGCATGTGAAATGGTACAAGGCGTTAAATACCTAAGCCAGAAATGAGAACAAAAGCAATATTTCAAGCAACTAGGTCACTTTCTCTCCTGCTCTTGTCTCTTACATGGCAGCTCGCTGCTTGTAGACTTCCACCAGGCTCGCCAGGTCGTTTATGTCGACCACGGTTGGTCTGGCAGCGACAGGCTGAGGCTGGACCCTCCGATGCGTTGCTTCATTCAGATATGAGACAATGCCGCTCAGCTGCTGTCCTGCCTTAGCCTGCCGGTAGCTCTTCACCAAATATCTGCATAGACAGAAGTTGAGGAGGCATGCAGGTGAGGGTTTCACAACAAAACATGGGTGACAGAACAAGCTAGTGCGCTAAGTCAGTCATATACAAATGCAGTATGATTATCTTTTTACTAACACAACAAACAATGTGTGGTTTCATATGTCACCTTCTACATTCATTCTCGTTCACAACACCTTTATCCACTGTGTGTGTACTTTCAGTAATTGTTCGTTCCTTGCCATGGAAACAATATACCTTCAAAGGGACAAAATACCATACAAGTTTTTGAAACTGCACAGCTGACCTTTGTAGTACTGGTGATATGAAACCACAATAGCTATCATTTCGGCATATAAAATATCACCCGTGTTTGTTTTTGTTGTGGGTGGAGTGCTGGTGTGTCCCCTGCATCAGTGGTATGATAGCGCTGCTGAGTGGGCGAATGTTTATGTCTGTATGTGCCTGTATTTGTCTCGGCCTCATTTTCATTCTGTTAAAGCACGTGATAAAATGATGGGTGAAAAAGCTAAACGTGTGTGTGTGAGCACTGTTCTTTGAGTTTCTGTACTAAAAACTGCATTTTAGGAAAGAAGCAGATGTTGTGAGTTTACGTGTAACAACTTAAAAAGTAAAGTAAAATTAAAGTAAGAACATCCCTCCTGCTGTATTAGCACATTTGTAGCGGGTGTTTGAATTGGGTGGAAAACGTGGCAGGCTGTGAACCTGGTCCTAGTGAAAGGGTCCGTTGTGGTCATATTGTGTTTCTGCGTGACAAGTTACCTCGCAGTCTGCAGCATCATGACTGTGTTCTCTCCCTCGTAGGTGCATGTTGGGGTGAACTCGACGTAAATGTCCGGCAAGGCACTGCTGCGGGAGTAGCCGTGGCCGCCGCATGACATGCGGCACACCTCAATGCCGGCGTTGGCTGCCCACGTGGTGAAGGCCTTCAGACCAGCAGACAGGGCATGGAGCTGTAGATAAGAGGGCAGAGAAGTTGACAATGGCTTTATGAAAGCCTAAACAGTGGATGACAATTATATTTACAAAAAAAAAATCAAATAAACACATAGGCACCTAAGTAGCAAATACAAAGAACTTCCTAGAAGTAAAGCTGAAAGAATTATTAATGACCCTCCTCAGCAACTACACAGTGAATTCGATGAGATGGATGATCCATTGCCCTGAAGACACAGTATGGTGATAGGGCTGAGCAACATGACCTGCAAACAATATCATAATATTTAAGGATATATCAAAATACACCATATATATCTCAAAATGTTCCACTCCACTAAACTACTAAATATGTTACTGTTATAATCAAGCTAATGTTATATAATAAAGTTAAATAAACTACTGTTATAATAAGGTTACATAAAATACTGTAAGAATTAAGTTTAAAAATGTTTTTATGATAAAGCCAAATAAAGGATTGTTTTAATAAAAGTAAATAAAGTGCTGTATAATAAACTTAAATAAAGGACTATTAAAATTAAATACTGTTATAATAAAGGTTAAACTGTACAATCAAGCGGGATAAAGCAGTTATAATTAAAGTGAATAAATTGTTTACAATATCGTTCAATCAAGTGCTGTTATAACAAATTTAAAAAAGAGTGTAATCAGAAAACCTGTCAATCAACCAAACAGACAGAGGGATCACAGCTTTTATAGTCAGAATATAGCATGTTAATCATAATACTTGATTTGAAAAAATTGCAAGTTGTGTCGGCTTTCGCGCTGACTTACCAATCAGGCATTCCAATGATTTCACAGCTTTAACCACCACATATCTCCTCAAAATAGCTGCAAAGACTGAGGCTGATCTACAACCCCGTCAGTCAGTCTGCACCATCCTCAGTCACTCAGTCATCATTAAGCCTTGATCACATCCTACATGTGTATTTCCTGTCAGTACCTCAGGCATTTCACTGAAGTCCCCCTGGTTGATGTCGCCACTGATGCGATGGTAGGTCTGCTTCATGTACTGTCCAACAAAAGTGTAGGCATAGGCTGTAGCCAGCAGAGGGAACAGCTTGTACTGCTGTGTCTGGTAATCGAGGATCTGAGGCTCGGGCTCTCTGTGGTACAGAAACATACAGGCTTGAGTTTTAGTGTCATATAGAGGTTTTACTTTCCTTTGATACATGAGGATGTGGCGGGACATAAAATCATAAAAAAACCAGTGCTACTTCCCTTTCCTGCTGGAATAATGTCCCCATTTCTGAACCCCTGAAACCAATTTCATGTGTTGAATGCTCTGTTATGGATCAAAGATAACTGAGATACAAATATCATTATTCTATTTTGACATATCGGCCCTGTTCTGTTTACTGTATAAACCATAAACTGTTTAAGTCACATTCTTACAATACAAACTAAAGTAAATTGAACTTGTTTTTTACATTCTTAATCATGAAAGTTAGGTACCAGTCTACCATTCAGCTAAATGCAATTATATATTTATAATTTGTTATTTGAGAGTTTTGCACGTGCAGCATTAAGCATGTGTTTGTTTTTTCTCACAGCTTTTATGAGTTATGCATTGTGTGTGCATCTGTTTGCAGAAAAGCCTTTATGCGTGCATTTGTAATGACTGACCCCGGCCGGATTTCAGACTGGTGTCGAACAGCGCTGTAGCGGATGGCGATGGTGCAGGACTTAGAGAGGGCCCGGGCTGACTCGCCAACAATCATGGAGCGGATGAACACCATGGTGCCGTAGGTCAGCTTGGCACTTGGTGGCTTCACATAGGTCCCATCTGGCTCCACCTGGTGGAGAGACAGAGTCTTTTAACTAGAGGAGTGAAAGTTGCACTCTAAATGCAATATATAAATTCAATTTATTATAACAACATTTTATTAGACACACCTAGATAAAGTAATGCAGTCTTCTACAACAGTCCTGGAATAAATGCTGCATTAATGGAGGTTGTAATATAAAGTATTTTTTTAGACTGTTTGAGATGTTAATTCATCTTCATGGTCATTCAACAGAATGTTTGTGGTATTGTAAAGTTGTATGTACTGACAGGTATTTCTATCTGAAACAGGTTCTCCATGCATCTTTCAGCAGTATGCAGATGAATCAGGTGCTTCTCAGTTTAAAGACAGCAAACTTACAGCGAGAAAAAGGGAACTGGAGCACACTGATTGATCTGCAGCCGTTAATTGTGCAAACAGACTCAATTTCAACATTACTGTGTCTTCATTAGAGTCAAGTTCTATTGTTTTAGCCACACTGTTTATACATCTCTCTGTATACTTTACTGCAGTTTGACAGCATCACAGATGACATCCTTTAAAATGACCACAATGTTGAACGAACACCTCTCTGAAACACTTTCAACCAAAACCTTAACATTTGAACCTTTATGACGGCAGGGTTTACTGCAGGAATGTTGAATTGAAATACATTGCTTTTAGCTAACTTTACCTAATCAATTGGTTACTGAGTGTTTATACACTAGGCCTGAGGGGTTTTACAGTATTTCAGTATAACAGGGTATTAAGAAATTCCTACAGTATATGATTTTCAATACTGTCATATATAGAGGCGCTCCGCTTTCTTTTAAACTCACAATGACAGGCCAGATAGAGGATATATTGTATGCAGTGCACATCATGTACCACCAGAGGTCAGTCCCTACTCGTGGAACAGGCAGCTAAGCGGACAAACATGGCTACTGCAAGTGCTGTGGATAACGTTACAGTACTGTAAACAGGCAGCTAGTAATGGACGAAATCTGTATGTTTTCACATCTAACTCAGTAAAATCAGAGTTTACTTTAACCTAACCAGAGCTGGTGATTGTTGAAACAGTAAACTAACTTAAAAAATGAGTAACAAGACTAAACAAGTTTTATTTTGTTTCTGTAGAGTTTGAGTAAAGTGCGATATACATTGGATATACAAGGCAATCAAGCTAACATTATTCCTAGTTTGGTAAAAGAGAGAAACTTGAATTCAGAACATGAACAGTGCAGTTTTTCTTCTTAATAAGGAAATGGATACAAGAACATTACATTTCCTGACATTTTGTGAATTTATATTGTTTATATAATCAGACTGAAAAAGCTAAGAGAGCTTTGAGAATGTAGTGAACTTTCCAGTTGGGGAAGGTATGAAAGACCAGATACAGCCTAAGCCTAAAATACAATATTACTACACTGAATATACGGTATTCTGACACTGACATTATGTCCTATATGCATAAGATTTACTGATTGGGAAAAAAAACAACTTTTGCATAATATAATGAGTTTCATGACTGAATTAAAAGAAAATGTAAATGCTGATGACTAAAGCCACATATACCCAAGCCGATTATTCTGCATTAAACAACAATATTTGCACATCTGTAATTGCAATAACTTTTGTTTCTGTGACACATAACAGAACTGCAAATGCAACAATCCTTCCCTATTTGGTAACCTAACTGTCATGCAGGTCTTTGCTTAACTTTTAAAGTATCTGCAAAGAATAGCATGTTTTACACTCTCTAGTGACAATAGACAAGCAGTGATGAGAACCACCAATCTGGTGGTTGCCTCTGGTGTAGGCATCGATGCAATTACACTGACAGCCATCCTTTCACAAAAGAAGATCAAATCTTGGACAACAAAAATTATTTCATCAATTTGAAAACATCTGAACTTAGGGAAACTATCAGTTCAAATATTGTAACCTCACCTTGGCGTATTTCATCAGCATGTTCTCCCGTGGGATTCGTACATTCTCTAGCTTCAGGAAGCCGTTGTCAACTTCACTGAAGCCAAACTTGGGGCCGATGTCTCCAACCACAATACCTGAGAGAGACAAGAAAAAAGACACAGACTGAAAAAAGGAAGGCAGAGACGCAAAGGTGTACAAGGACTGACTTTACCACAAACACCACATCCAGAGGGACGTCACAGATGGTGGTTACCTGGCAGGGGTACGTGTGTGTTCATGTCACGAATGGGTACGATGAAAGCATGCAGACCATGGCAGTTTCCTTGTGTGTAAAGCTGGGCTAGAACAATTGCATGGTTTGAGGTCTTTCCAACTAGAAAGGGAGAGAGTGAGAGAGTTCAAATTAGTTTCTTCTGAATGTCAATGAAGCTCTCTTAGCCTAAAAGAAAAACCAAAAAGAAGCAGCATAACATTGTGAGGAAAACATAACACATTCTTTAAACTCACAGAGATTCTGATACAATGCCAAATCCAGGCTGCAAAATGACTCTGTCCACTTCTGCAGAGACGTGATGACTGTGTGAATGTACTTACGTCCTCCAGGCCACCATTTGATGGAGCTGACTGTGGGACTGTTCAAGACAAACTCCTGTGTGGATGGGTCATAGGTGGCTGTGGTCTCCAGCCCCCTGAGGTGGGTGCCTAGAGAGAGACAACACGTCAAAGCCAGCTAAAGACAAAATGAACTGATGTAACTTGAAGATGAATAAATTCATCATACAGAACATATTAATATTTTAGCGTCAATCACACAAGGACAACAGATAACTCAAAACATGAAAAATGTGAATGGATAGAAAACATGTTTAGCCCTTGACAACTTCAAAAATCTTCAAAAAAAAAACAGATAGCTGAGCTCTTTACAATGAGAAACAAAATGAATGAAGCCAACATACAGGAGGAAAACAGTGCACTTTATAGTTGTTTGACAGATCTAAAAACATATCAAAAATCACATTTTAAGATCATTCATGCTGCATGTTTCATGCCGTTTGCTTGGTGGCCGCTGAATTTGCATCTAACACAAGCAAAACAGGATGTTCCTGTTCAAACTGGAACATGTGCTGCTATACTAGTCTGCAACTGAAGGCACATCTCAGCCTACAACAAGCTATCTAAAATTGTTAGTAAAGACACAATTTTGTTAAAAGTACATACAAAGGGTTTGTCTAAGAGTGGTATCTGGCGCAGGCTTGTGGTCATGGAGCATGACAAGTGAGAAACTATTATAGAGGTTTGGGCATGCAACTCAAAGGAAATTTTAATTTGGTACAAACTTTTGTTAACTTCATATTTGTAAAGTAGGTCTTATGGTACTATCAGTCAGGCAGGCTATGCACATCAAACATTTGACCTACACTGGATGTTTGATTGTGTTAATCGATTCGGCCATTATTGTAGCAGAATTATTTGCGAACGTGTGTAGAGAGCTGTGTAACTGTCAGTCCATCTGCATAATCAAATCTGTCAATGTAACAAAAATATAGCCACAAAATCTGTATTCAGATTTGCAGGTGTATTGAGATTTGTTAATGTGTTGACAATTCTGATAATACATACATAGATCTGTAAATGTGTACATAGATGTTTATGGTTGATAGTTTAAGTATTTGGCACCAAAAGTTGGAAATGCAGACAAGTCTCCCACACTGTGCTTATATAGTCTACAATCCACAGACTGCATATGCATATACAGTACATATACAAAAACGTTCAGGTTTTTGTTATATACCCTTAATTTTAGACTTGATCGCTAAATGATCAGTATCCATTATGTATCAGTAGAAGAAATTAGTTACTCAACCTCAAGTGACAATGCTTTTTTCATGTTTCTAGGGCTGCCCCTTGAAAGTCAGAGATTCAAATCATCAGTCGAAGACCCTCAGTCAACTGAGATTGCTACAAGTCCAGCAGTCATTCTTTTTCTGTGCTGTGTATTTCTGGGGATGTTGTGGTCCCCAGATTTTGCTGTGGAGTGAGTTCTCTTGACTGTCATGCTACTCTTTGGAGCAGGGAGCTGCAGACATGCAGGCATTGCCATGGAGGAGAGAGAAGAGACCTTCTGCTTAGAAGTCGTGAATTTACAGCTCACAGCAACTTAATGTTATACAGTTTTTTGGCTTTTGTTTGATATTTAGTGTCAGAAAAGTGATGCACATTTCCGACCCATCATTAAAGCTGTTAGCTTGTTTACTACACATGAATGATGCTGTTATACTGAACATCCTGCTGAGCCCATTCAACTTTAAAACTCTGTGTGGAAAACAAAATAAACAGTCAAATATTCATATTAAATAGCCAAATCCAATTTAACCGGCATAATTCTGAGTTGGGTACAGGCCTACAGATTTTGCAACCCTTCCTCTGCACACACACATAGTTCTGCTACAATAAAGGCTTCAAATTTATCCTTGTCAATTTAAAACAGCTTAGAAAATAAATTAAACATGGGAATTGTTTACAGCGTGTCTGCCCTCTCATGTATCTTTCCCTTCTTGACTGCATTTAATTGTAAGGATATAAAAAACACTACCAAGGCAGACTGACAATAAACTTTCTTGAATAATTATTAATGGAAGTTTAGAAACAATAAATATTAGTGCTTATTAGATCAACATTAGCTTGAATTAAAGCATGAGAAGTATCACAATGTTAAAATGTAGCACCAGTTTGTTTTTGCAATGAAGTAAGACACATATAAACATCATTTCTACACAATTTGGGGTCCAACAGCAACGATAAAGCAACTAAATAATCCCTATTTATGGTCAGGCCTCAACAAGCCTGCTGCTAGGGACGCTCTGTTTATTTTACCATGGCCCATCTCAGTCTGAGCGTAGGTGCCGATGATCTCTAGATTCCAGGCAGGCATGAAGAAACGGTCCATTTGCTCTGGGGTGGCCTGGTTGAGCAGTGTGGGCAGGAACATCCCCAGATGGAGATCCAAGGGCTCTGGCCTGTCTGGGTGCACACAGCTAGGCCACGCAGGACAGGGGCAAATTGGGAAAGAAAAGGGAGTAGTAATGTGGAAAGGGCAAGGAGGGGGGTCCGTAGGAATATTTTAATGGAAGCAATTTTATGGAAAATTTTAACCATACAAGTTCAAATGAATGAGCAGATAATGTTGGATAAAGCATTTTTTTAAAATCCATTATAGTTAAGAATCAATGTGGTTCAAATGAAGAAGAAGCGAGTAAAGAGATAGAGACAGCGCAGCAGTAAGAATTGAGGGAAGAAGTGACAAAGACAAATAAAAACAGCTTGTGAGCATATCATGCATATTGGTTTAATCATATGGCAATTATTTGGCTTCACTCTTTTAGGAGCTGCATTGATCAAGTTTCTCTGACACGTGAGTTAAAATACCCCAGTTATTAAAGTATTAAAGCACTTTAGTTTCAGCCAGTTCTCAGTTTTGGTTCTGCTGGCCCATGTTCATGGTCTCTGATCATAAACTGATCAAATCAAAGCATAAACATCACACAAACCCTTAATTAAGCTGCCTCTTGCATTTTTTTACATCAAGTTGCCAAATCTAAACTTCTTGCTATCACTACCTGGATGTTCAACTAGTCTGACAACATACAGTTTGAAAGCCACAAAAAATGTCTGGTTGAACTTTTCATTGAACCGCATAGAGAGATACATGAAAACTAGACCTGCTCCTCTCTTAAGTGCATATTTCTCAGGCCCAGTAACTACAGCTTCGAAAAGAGATTTACTGAGATGACATGTACATTTTGGACTGTATGCATAATGATATCGGCACATCATCCATATCGGCGATTACTGGCTTTAAAACATATTAGCATTTCAGATATTGGCAAAACATCCTATATTGTACATCCCTACTTTGGACACTAAGGCAAGGATTGGCAGATAATAATGTGTAGGTAAGTGCAGTTTAGGCAAATTTAACTGCCTTTTTTGTGATCTGCCTGTTTTATTACTTTTACTCCTTTTATCTGCTTTATTCTTGTTTACCTTTTGTATACCCATATTGTTCTGGGCTTTTTGTTTGACTGTTCTAGACCTTTCTCTGTTTGGCATGTTTGTTGATGTTGATTTTATTATTACCTGAGTTCCCGCCTTTGCTTTGTCTGTCAAAGCCTTTTGTAAACAACTGTTTTTAAAGGTTCTATATAAATAAAGTTATTATGATTTAATTTTAAAAAAAAATGTTTAGGGCACTAATCTGATTGATTTGATTAATTGCTGTATTAATTGCTGCTTAATTGAGTTGTTTTTCTTTTCTTAAAATTTACAGCTTTTCTTCTGTTTATAGTAGATTGATGATTTGGGGACATTTAATGACATCACCTTTTATTGTGATGGGCATTTGTCACTGCTTTTCTGTGTTTTATGGAATGAAAAATTAATCCATTAATCAAGCAAGAAAAGATTCATAAGATAGTTATTTGCAGCTAGGGCTGAGGTATCAAAATTATGAAACAGTACCAATACCAGTAACTTTTTGTTTTCTACTTAATACCCATCATGTCAATTGAAGTATTAAGTTACGTAACATGCCAAAGGCATGTAGTATAGTGATACATTCAAACATTTTGGCAACATCTAACCATGCTGAACTGCCAACTCAATCAAATTTGCTGCCTCCAACTTCAACACACCACAAACTGCATGAGTTGTAGCTGCTGCAGTAGTGGACCAATCACACATAGCATTAAATGAATCAATCAATTTCTTTTTTTGGTCGGGGTACAAAAAGGGTTAAATATAGGTATTGTCTGCCTGGGGAATAGTGTTGTCAAGATACTGGAATTTCTAACTTTAATACAATATCTTAGAAAATATTGACATTATAATATCACATAATACTGCCTTTAATAGCACCTAAAATGCTGGATTTTGAATTAGTAGGTATTCAAATTCATACACTGATCTAATGCCATGTAATTTATTCGTAAACTTTCAAGAAGTTTCACACCTAGATAAAATTGAAATTTTCCTGAAATTAACTCTCTTTTGCTGTTTAAAAACAATAGCCTCCACAGAAAAGTTGTACTGTTCAGCCACTGGCAACTGCTGATTTAGACTGGTGAAGAACTGATTTCTGGTAATAGTGTAAACTTTGTTAATAATATGACCCGGTGTTGGTCCTACCTGCCAAAACACAGGTGAACAAAATGTTCATTAAAGATGGGACCATTGGTTCTAAAATTTCAGTGTAGGTTTGCACAGATTTAATACTAATTCATAATAAAATCCACTTGACTTTGTTATAGCTGGGCAACAAACAATAGGTGGTTTGGCCTACATTCTCTCAGATTACAAAGAGACATTCAGAGGCTCGGACTCAGCCTCATTATGGGATCCCAGACCACATATTTGCGCAGCAAGTAATGTAGCCCTTGCTTTTGATGTCATGAAAAGGACAAAACATAGTTCTGACCAGTTTCACTTCCTAGTCTACACAACCTACTAATCCTAACATCACAACTTTTCTGCCCACTTAATATGTCAACAGCCAAACCAAAGACAGAGCAGATAATTATGACTATTGATTAGAATGATTTGAAACTGAGTGCATCATTTGTAAAGAGATGCAAAGCAATCAAGACACATCAATCAAAATGCACACAAGCTTTACCATTAGTGCATCATTATGACATAAAGCTGGAGTGTGAGAGTTGTAAGTCGGTAAGCAATAGAATTACCGGTAGATGGGAATACCTTTCGGAAAATGTGAGACAAAACTAATTTTTACTAGTATTTTATTTTAGGATACTATTAACTCCGAAGGTGTAAGGGACAACCATTAGTAAAGCAATGTTAATACAGCTGCATGAACTTAACTAGCCACCTATCACTATCTCTTGTTAGAACAAGATGTAAAGTATGAACATAATTGTTAGGACACACATGCAATTACTACATTACTACTACAATTTGCTACATGATTTAGATCTGTCAAACACGTACAAAAAGTCAGCAGAACTGCTCCTGGTTCTAAATAGTCCATTACCTGCTGTAACGCACTCTTTTACTGCCCCCATTATCATGTTGGCAACACACTGAAAAGCTCAAATGTCAATTTGTTCTATTTAATGACAGCCTGCCGAAGTTGTCTCTGAAGGCCTTCAACAACAAGCAAGTGAGTATGTTAAGGGCTTAGTCCAGGACTGACCGTGACCCATCTCAGTTTGGGCATATGTGCCCACGGCCTGGAAGGACTCTGCCAGAGGTAACCACTTCCTGGACTGCTCAGGGTCACACTGGCTGTACAGGGTCGGGAGGAACATGACATAGTGTAGACCCAAGGCCTCATGCTGGTTGCCTCTAACCATACTGGGTGAAGGAAAGGTAGAGGATACGATTCAAGTTTAGGCTTGAAGTTACTCACACGTTGTGAAGCTACTGTATTTGCTGACTCACTATGATATGCAAGCATTGATTTCTATGGCCGGGTCCAAGTTTACCTCTCAATTTACTTGTTTGGACAATGTCACTCTGTCAACCAGGATGTTATTCAGCGATCAGTAAAACTGTATTTGGGGTCGACCGATATTGGTTTTCAGGGCCGATACTGATGCAGATTATAAGTGCTTAATGAGACTGATGGCAATACATATAATCGGCAAAATGCAAATTATCGGTCCGTGTAATCGGCCAGGCTGAAAATCTGTCGACCTGAAATAAGTAACTAGGAAAAGTCTCTGGTTGAGGTACTTAAAAGTGGATAAAGCCGCAGACTACATTTAGCGCTTTTTAAATAAATATTATTATTAATATTATACTAGATATTACTTGTTGTGGAACAGGTGTATTTGCTGACTCTCTATATTAAGTAAACACTGACAGTCTGATTTTTATGGCCAAGGTTCAAGTTTATCTTACTAATTTTCTATTTTGGACAATTTCACTCTGTCGACTGGGATGTTATTCAGTGGTCAATAAAATTGTGATAAAACGAGTACTAAGACTTTCAGATAAAATAAGAAGTCTCTGGTTGAGGCACTCATTACAACTGGATAAAGCGGCAGCATTTGTTTTTTCTTACTTGCATTACATTTGTACAGACGGCGGACAAATTAAAGGAAAAACTAGAATGCTGCAGTACTGTCTGTCTTGCAAAAGACCTCAATCTCAATGACATTGCCAGATTAAATAAAAAGCTTTATATATAATTCAGAAAGCATCTTGTGTAGGAATGTTGTTCATCCCCCAGTAGAGATACACAGATCTAGTAATGTGCACTGAAGCTGTTGTGGAGGCTCATAGTGGCCTGACTTCATACTAAGGGCCCTGACACACCAATCCGTCAATGTCTGGCCTTTAATGAGCATCTGTCGCCCTAGTTTTTGAGGTGTTCCCTGCACTGTTGCCACTAGTGGGTCCTTGTTTGCTGTTCTTCAGCTGTTTTAAACGACTACATTCACAGGAGTGTTGGATTGAAAAAACTTCATATTTTAGGCAAGATTATTTTTTTAGCCATTTAGCTCTCTAGAAGAAACTATTGTAATAGTTTGTGTAATTGTACGCTAGCGCACTTAAAGTATAATTGGTTCTTCAAACATATACTTGTACTTGTACTTACTAGTGTCTTGAATCCATCCTGTCAGTCTTCAAGTTTTCCTTTATGAATAACAAATACAGACTACTGACACCTGCTGGTATGAAGAGTTATTTCCTTTGACGTAGCTGCAGAACGTACATGCTAGCTGGCCATTGGCTGATGTCTTTGCAGTGTGTACAAACACATCTTTTTGGCCGAGACACAGGAGGCATGGGGCGACATGAGGTGAAACAACGAACTAGTTCTTTGATGTCGGTTTGCTGTTTCTGGGTCTTAAGACACTATATGTTGGTTTTCCTTTTATTTTTCACCCATTTTAGGTTTTCCATAAACCACCCATCCTGCACTCTTACTTTTTTCCCTCTGAAGCAGCCACACTTAGAATGACTACAGTGAAAAACTCACTGCATGTAAACATCAGATAGACCGAACAGAAAGATAAAGAGTGCAGGATCACAGCACACTGAAAGTTTGAACAGAATCTCTCCTGCAACACACAGTAAAACCTGGTTATCTATTACACTGCATTACATTGTACAGCCGGTGAATGCTGGGAGCTTGCATACCCTCTGACACAGTTTTAGCTCGATCCTGTGTTGAACTTTGATTCCCTTGCATTTGTTTGCTTAGAGACCACACACAGAAAAGATTGTCAGCCATGTTAAAATCACACATTTTCTCCAAAGACAATTTTTTTCACCAGGAAGTTTTTAAAGCACCCTGTTGTTTAGTCATTTGGTGCAGTCGCAGGACGGTTGTGGAACTGGTGCCATATACATGTTAAAATGGTCCACAACATATCTTTGGTATTTGAAACAAACCTTGGTAATGTTAGTTTGTATACTGCATGTCTGTTAATGAACAATCCAGGTATGTTATTTAATTACGGCCATAAAGAACAGTAAGGTTGTGGTAGCATTACAATTCTTTTTAATTATTAACAGATAAAACTAACAACGCAATAACATATTGATTCTGTGGAAAGTATTGAAAAAGTTTCAACAGTCAGAATAAATATGTATCAAGAAAGTGATATCTTTGACAATATTACTGGAGACGTTTCTATTACAGTTGTTCCAATATCAATACAAGTATCGCAAAATGCCTCCTATAATACTGCCTTTAATAACACCTAAAATGCTGGATTTTGAATTGGTAGGTATTCAAATTCATACACTGATCCAATGCCATGTAATTTATTCGTAAACTTTCAAGAAGTTTCACACCTAGATAAAATTGAAATTTTCCTGAAATTAACTCTCTTTTGCTGTTTAAAAACAATAGCCTCCACAGAAAAGTTGTACTGTTCAGCCACTGGCAACTGCTGATTTAGACTGGTGAAGAACTGATTTCTGGTAATAGTGTAAACTTTGTTAATAATATGACCCGGTGTTGGTCCTACCTGCCAAAACACAGGTGAACAAAATGTTCATTAAAGATGGGACCATTGGTTCTAAAATTTCAGTGTAGGTTTGCACAGATTTAATACTAATTCATAATAAAATCCACTTGACTTTGTTATAGCTGGGCAACAAACAATAGGTGGTTTGGCCTACATTCTCTCAGATTACAAAGAGACATTCAGAGGCTCGGACTCAGCCTCATTATGGGATCCCAGACCACATATTTGCGCAGCAAGTAATGTAGCCCTTGCTTTTGATGTCATGAAAAGGACAAAACATAGTTCTGACCAGTTTCACTTCCTAGTCTACACAACCTACTAATCCTAACATCACAACTTTTCTGCCCACTTAATATGTCAACAGCCAAACCAAAGACAGAGCAAATAATTATGACTATTGATTAGAATGATTTGAAACTGAGTGCATCATTTGTAAAGAGATGCAAAGCAATCAAGACACATCAATCAAAATGCACACAAGCTTTACCATTAGTGCATCATTATGACATAAAGATGGAGTGTGAGAGTTGTGAGTCGGTAAGTAATAGAATTACCGGTAGATGGGAATACGTTTCGGAAAATGTGAGACAAAACTAATTTTTACTAGTATTTTATTTTAGGATACTATTAACTCCGAAGGTGTAAGGGACAACCATTAGTAAAGTAATGTTAATACAGCTGCATGAACTTAACTAGCCACCTATCACTATCTCTTGTTAGAACAAGATGTAAAGTATGAACATAATTGTTAGGACACACATGCAATTACTACATTACTACTACAATTTGCTACATGATTTAGATCTGTCAAACACGTACAAAAAGTCAGCAGAACTGCTCCTGGTTCTAAATAGTCCATTACCTGCTGTAACGCACTCTTTTACTGCCCCCATTATCATGTTGGCAACACACTGAAAAGCTCAAATGTCAATTTGTTCTATTTAATGACAGCCTGCCGAAGTTGTCTCTGAAGGCCTTCAACAACAAGCAAGTGAGTATGTTAAGGGCTTAGTCCAGGACTGACCGTGACCCATCTCAGTTTGGGCATATGTGCCCACGGCCTGGAAGGACTCTGCCAGAGGTAACCACTTCCTGGACTGCTCAGGGTCACACTGGCTGTACAGGGTCGGGAGGAACATGACATAGTGTAGACCCAAGGCCTCATGCTGGTTGCCTCTAACCATACTGGGTGAAGGAAAGGTAGAGGATACGATTCAAGTTTAGGCTTGAAGTTACTCACACGTTGTGAAGCTACTGTATTTGCTGACTCACTATGATATGCAAGCATTGATTTCTATGGCCGGGTCCAAGTTTACCTCTCAATTTACTTGTTTGGACAATGTCACTCTGTCAACCAGGATGTTATTCAGCGATCAGTAAAACTGTAATTGGGGTCGACCGATATTGGTTTTCAGGGCCGATACTGATGCAGATTATAAGTGCTTAATGAGACTGATGGCAATACATATAATCGGCAAAATGCAAATTATCGGTCCGTGTAATCGGCCAGGCCGAAAATCTGTCGACCTGAAATAAGTAACTAGGAAAAGTCTCTGGTTGAGTTACTTAAAAGTGGATAAAGCTGCAGACTACATTTAGCGCTTTTTAAATAAATATTATTATTAATATTATACTTGATATTACTTGGTGTGGAACAGGTGTATTTGCTGACTCTCTATATTAAGTAAACACTGACAGTCTGATTTTTATGGCCAAGGTTCAAGTTTATCTTACTAATTTTCTATTTTGGACAATTTCACTCTGTCGACTGGGATGTTATTCAGTGGTCAATAAAATTGTGATAAAACGAGTAACTAAGACTTTCAGATAAAATAAGATAGGTATGAAGAGTTATTTCCTTTGACGTAGCTGCAGAACGTACATGCTAGCTGGCCATTGGCTGATGTCTTTGCAGTGTGTACAAACACATCTTTTTGGCCGAGACACAGGAGGCATGGGGCGACATGAGGTGAAACAACGAACTAGTTCTTTGATGTCGGTTTGCTGTTTCTGGGTCTTAAGACACTATATGTTGGTTTTCCTTTTATTTTTCACCCATTTTAGGTTTTCCATAAACCACCCATCCTGCACTCTTACTTTTTTCCCTCTGAAGCAGCCACACTTAGAATGACTACAGTGAAAAACTCACTGCATGTAAACATCAGATAGACCGAACAGAAAGATAAAGAGTGCAGGATCACAGCACACTGAAAGTTTGAACAGAATCTCTCCTGCAATACACAGTAAAACCTGGTTATCTATTACACTGCATTACATTGTACAGCCGGTGAATGCTGGGAGCTTGCATACCCTCTGACACAATTTTAGCTCGATCCTGTGTTGAACTTTGATTCCCTTGCATTTGTTTGCTTCGAGACCACACACAGAAAAGATTGTCAGCAATGTTAAAAATTACACATTTTACACATTTTCTCCAAAGACAATTTTTTTCACCAGGAAGTTTTTAAAGCACCCTGTTGTTTAGTCATTTGGTGCAGTCGCAGGACGGTTGTGGAACTGGTGCCATATACATGTTAAAACGGTCCACAACATATCTTTGGTATTTGAAACAAACCTTGGTAATGTTAGTTTGTATACTGCATGTCAGTTAATGAACAATCCAGGTATGTTATGTAATTACGGCCATAAAAAACAATAAGGGTGTGGTAGCATTACAGTCGCTGTATTGTGTAACATGTCAACCATGTAAATTAGGTCATAGGTCATAATAGTTTGCTTTTATCAAAAACATGCAGTCAGTGGGTACAAAAATATATCACACGAACATATTGTGTCGCTAAAATTAAGCTTGTGGAAAACAGAACTGTTTCAGAATCGTAAGTGATGACCAGTAAACATATTATTTCTTTTTCAACACTAATTGTGTGCCTCACCAGTACAATACTACTGCGCATCGAACTGAAAAGACATAAAAAAAAGAAATAACTGGATTTAAATAATTGTTAAATGCCTAATATTGCTTGGTAAACAGGATTTTGATGATACTTGGGCATAACTTATATCTCTGAGTTCCAAAATTCTCACATTGAGGTATCATGATATATAGTTCTCATATACAAATAGAGCCTCTTTTTAAGCCGTGGCATCTTTTTTTGAGAATTTTAAAGGACATACTATATTTCTATCTCTCCTGACAGTGGATTTGACTGCCTTGAAATCACACAGACCTATCTGGATCTATACTGTGTAAGCCAGTTGACGACTCATGCATGGACTTGTTTACCACATACTTCTTATAGCAGTAGATCTCCTCTGGGTCTGCTATGCCGTACTCCCTGAGCTTCAGGATCATTTGGGCACTTTTTCTCACAGCCTGGTCATAGCGCTCACTGCGGGACAGAAAATTTGGGTCCTCCTCCTTAAAGTCCGGGTCGCTGAGAACCATGGACTCTACAGTGAAAATGAAACCAGGAGAATATCTTTTAGTCTACACAGCTGCTGTAGTAAATGCGATACTTATTTTAAAAGTTTAACTGCACCTTTCCAAAATTCTGTTAAAATGAGTCAATATGTAGCTCGGTATGAAAACGTGCACCAAATTTGTGAGCGTGTATTACGATTTGAAAATGTGTATTCAGCAAGACAATAGTCCACACGATAGTTTAGACAGATAAAAGTTTGGCGATCACGATCTATTCTCAGTGGCCTATAGTTCAGTTATCATGGCTTCCTTCTTCTTAACAATGTTCCTGGGCTGACAACGAGCACAGTCTTTTGGCCGCACAATCTATGAGCACCTTGACTTTGGACAGCAATAAATACAATGAAATGAAGAAAACCAAAGTATTGAAAACTTAGCTTCTGGATCAAAGCCCAATAAAGTTCTACATAGTGTCATTTTTTTAGGTATCTATGCACAACACTTTTGGCAAACATTCAGCACATCCATGCATGATAAAGGCAGCACTATTTCAATGGCTGCGTCACAATGGGAAAATGGATCCTGCAAAGTCTACATTTTGAGATCAAACACATCATATATGCATGCAAGGCCTTTGTCAAGAAAAGGGAGCCTTCTTTTTTCAGAATTCGGAGGACACCACCACTGCATCCTTGCTGCCTCCAGCATCCTGAAATCACCTGTACATCAGCCGCTAGTTCAGTTGATTGTTCTGGTGAACTCAGTCCATAAGTCAATGGACATAAGCTTAAAAACTTAATTAGAAACTCTTTTGACAATCTATTAATTGATATGCGTAATATAAAAATCACTCTGGTTTTCACTTCGACAATGTGATTATTTGTGGGTTTTCCTGGTCTCCTTAATTTATGAACTAAATACGTTTGGGTTTTGGACTGTTGTTTGAGGAAAAAGACATTTGAAGAAATCGTTTTGGCCAATTTTGACTTTTTACAGAAAAAAAATTTAATCAAGAAAATACTCTGATTCATTGATAATTATAATTATTTGAGACCCTAGTTGGTTGCAGTTCAAATCCCTGCACCATTAGGTTCAATAAATTTACAGATACACTGAATTAAAAAAAGCCTGCATGTTGTCAGTGGTGGAAAGTAAGAGAACTGTACAGTACAGTTTTACAGTACTTTACTTAGTATTTCTATTTCCACTACACTACATCTCAGAAGGAAATATTGTACTTTTTCCTCCACTGTATTAATTTGACAGCATTTACAAGCTTTTTTGCAATTCGGATTATAATTACAAATTATTATAGATTAAAAAACTATAATTTCTTACATTATACTATTAATAAAAAATAGTGTCAACATAAAAGATCTGATCTGTTCTTATAGTTATAGGATAAGCTACGCGGCGGTAAATGAAGCAGTTAAAATAAGACCAGTCTTAACCAGCTTAAATATCAGGTATTATGTGAATTAATCTATAGACTATTCTCCAATTATATAACATATTATTCTGAAATGGGCCACTCTGCATTATGAGTAAGCCTACTTTTATTTTTGGTACTTGTCACGCTTATACTTCCATACTATTGCTTGGGTAAAGTTTGAATATAGGGCTTTTACCTGTAAGAGAGTATTTCTACACAGTGGTATTGTTACTTCTACTAAAGTAACTGACTTGAGTACTTCAGTTAAAACACAGCCGCTGGTAAACATTAAATCACTGGACACTATGACGCCGAATTAACCTTTGAAACATGTCAAATCACTGTAGTATGTTAACTTTAGAAAGCCCCCCCTTAAAATGGTTTTATGGAAAAATAGTTTATAAACAAGGTAAAAGTTTGGTTAAGGACAATGGAGGTGAGCTAGCGGCCACAGGCAAGAAAGCTGCTAGCCACTTCATAGCAAACAGCCGACGACAGCATTGTTGAGTTAGCTCTTTTTCGTCGCAAATGTCATTACTTTCATCAATTTATAGCGTTTCAAGTGTCGGCGTTAACTCCTGACGTTATGGGGCAAAGGAGACATCTCAAACTCACCAATTTCTCGCCGTCTTTTGGTCTTTTCAGGCCCTCCGTCCAAAATGTATGTCAGTTTGTCGACGTCAAAAGAGGCGTTTTGCCGCTCTTTCGTTATATCAGGATTCATGGTTCTGTATCCGACTGAAAAACAATGTTTACGGTGGAAAAGTGTGATGAGAAAAGTGTTGTATAACCTCCAGCAGCCTCCTCAGCAGGCAGGGTCTTCCTGTCTCGGCCTCCTCCTGCTGACGCAGCCGCAGAGAGGTGATGTGGGAGAGAAGTCATGTGACCATGTGAGACAAACACACACAGACTCACCGCAGTGCTAACTTCCTCATCGGCTTATTCTCATTATTAAACCACTTCTGATTTTTTTAATCTATTTCCACGATGCTTCCCGCAGCCGCAGTTTTTCACTTCCCCTGGGAAGTAAACTCCGGTGCAGTGCAGGAAGGTGAATCAGTGAGAGTTTTTGGCAGGTGGGTTTATCAGTTTTGGAGCTCTGATTGGAAAACATCATTTCTCTTTTGTTTGTTATTTTGATATTAATCTGATTTTTTTCTGAAATTATAACAGTTTAGCAAATAGCAATCCAGGTTTGGCAAGTAGATGCACAATATTCTATTTTTTATTTTACGTGGTATAATGTTGTAAGGATAGAGGGAAAGCGGGTAAATCACCTTTTTTCCCCCCTCAGTTTTCACAGATAATATAAATTATTCACAAATCTGAAAATTAGAAGGAATACCCTATTGTTAAAGTCAAGTGAAGTCCAAGAGCAATAATTTATGATTTAGTTGTCTAGATGAAGAGAAAGCAATGAAGGCAAGTCAGTCATTTGCCAGATGCATGTATCTTATATGTGAGGATTTGATGCTTTTCTTCACTATACATGATAATTAAGTCAATAGCTTTGCAATTTTGGACTGTAAGTAGGAGAAACATGCCATATAAACACGTGAACTTGCGCCCTGGGCAATTACATGGGACATGTTTCACTGTTTTCTGACATTTCATTGACAAAATGATTAATTGGGAAAATAATGGGCAGATGAATCGATAAAAAAATCGTTAGTTGCAGCCCCCAGTCTTAATGGAGGAAAAGCTTTCTCAGAATGTCTCATCCTGCCTTTAACATCTACATAAGTATGTAAGTACAATAAAAGTAACTAGAAGTACAGCCACATGGGCGTGTGCCTCCGTGCAGCAGTCAAACTGCACTTAGAGTTTACACACATCTTTCCCCGGCAGCACAAGAGATCCATACAATTAGCACAGTTTCAGTGTGGACACCGAAGATTAGTGTCACCAATTCATTATCTGACCAAACGTCATAATCATGACTTATGACATTGATAAATGGCCAAAAAAAATGTTTTTGCAGAACATTATGATTTCACAGTGAAATTGACCTTTGGCCTTTTGGATATTAAATGTCAGCACTTCATCATTTTATCCTATTGTGTGAAATTTTAGTGTATAAATTCTTGAGTAATGGACAAAAACATGTTTTACAAAGTAAAAGTGACCTTGACTTTTAACCTTCAAACCACCAAATTCGAATCAGTTTGATGTTTGTGCCAAATTTGAGGAAAACTCCCTGAAGGCCATCTTCAGATATTGTGTTCATGAGAATGAGACGGATGCAAGGTCACGGTGACCTTGACCTTTGAACGTCAAATTCAAATCAGCTCATTGTTGAATCCAAGTGAACGTATGTTTAAAATCTGAAGGAATTCCGTTAAGGTGTTCTTGAGATATCACGTTCACGAGAAAGGGATGAACAGACAACCTGAAAACATGATGCCTCCCGTCACGACTACGGCCGGCAAGAAGGCATAAAGACACTGCTAATGTGGTACAGCCCTCTCGGTCATTACGTAGCATTAACATGATAGCAGCATTTTAATATTGTAGCCTGTCAAACTGGAACCTGTTGTTTCTACTTTACACACTGTTGGGTAGTTTCATCTGTGTAAGATGATCATATGTAACAGCCATCAGATAAATAAACAAGAATACACCATACAGCTGTTCACTGGGCTTGACTCGAACAATAAACCTTCCTGTTCACTTTTTCCAGACTTGTGTGCTATCAGCCTGAGGAGTCCAGGGCTACGCTGTCTGCTCAACATGCTTCAAAAGAGCACCAGGTGGTCATCCACACCCTGTTTGTGGAGCCTTTTCACCCGATAATTGGAGCACAGTACCTAGCTCTGGGTGAGATTGAAAATGCTGAGGGTAAGGAAAGATGGTTTTTCTTGGGTTAATCAAAAAGAAAATTGACTGTCTATCTGAAAATAGCATCACCAGATGTGAAAATAGTGTACGAAATACAGTGTGTCGTACAAATATGATTAGTTTATTAATTGATCCTTAACAGCTGATGCAGTTGCAGCAATATTTAAAAAACATTTTTCAAGCGAACTATTCAGTTTTCAAAAATGTTTTGTGTTTGTTTGTCCGTGTGTAAATTTCACTCTCAGTCTCATTAAATCGTGACCACTAGGCTCATTTAAATACATCCAGCACTCTTCGCCTCTATCACCTGCTTTTATCTGCATCTTCTCATCTTACAGGGGTTGGTGTGATGGTCCGTGCCCGTGTACTGAACTGCGTAGATGGTGTAAACGTTGCCCTTCTTCAGAAAGCCATCAATGAGCAGAGAAGCTTCTTCAGGGAGAGGGAGCGCCAACAGGGTGATGCTCCACATGCCACCTGATCAGGATCTGTCAGGACTACAGCGCCACCTCTGAAGTGCACTGGAGCGCTGCAGTGTGAGCTTTAATAAACTTTAAGACAGTTTGGTTAACTGTTAAAGTTTTACAGTTTACATTGTTATCTTGTCTACTAGGGGTGGGGGAAGATATGGATACAGGATAGTATCGCGATAATTGTGCGGCAACATTGTATCGATACACAAATGTATAGGTTTTTTTGTCATTATATAAATGATTAATATTACAAATACAATTTCAATTTTGGTAGCCCTCTAAAATAATAAAATCACTTGCTTTTTCAGAATTTTGCTGCAATAAAAAATATTCAAGTGAAAAACTTGATTAGGCACTCAAACGTCTCAAGAATAAAATGTGTTTTTTTCACAATAATGTCTATGCTTGGAATTACAATGCAGCAAAAAGGCCAACATGTTTGAATTGGGATTGATAGCCCCGGGCCAGACTTTGGACATACCTAGTGTAGGAATGCTACAGTTGCCAATGCAAAAATGCAAATGGCCCTATCTAGAGGCACTGTTTGGTTTGTCCATTCTGGGCTACTGTAGAAACAACATTGCAGACTCTACGGGAGTGGACCCACTTTGTATGTGAGAAAACAGCTCATTCTAAGGTAACAAAAACACAATATTATTTTCAGTTTATTGTAATCTAATGAAAACATAATTATGAATATTATATACCATTTCTGCCATTAGACTCCCCTAAATACATTGCGCTTTTAATGGGTAATATTTGCAATCAGGATGCTCAAGCACACGGTGTGGAGTGGTTCCCAGTATATGCTGTTTGATATCTGTCGAGAAATGGCACCCCTTCCTCTTGGCACACTCGGGGTGCCTTTCAGGAGCATAAAATGGGAAACTGTGGTAAAAGTAACCCAAATTTTATGTTTGTACTGGGTTCTTAAAATAAGATTAGACGTGACAATACCTACTTGAAAGTAAATGTAAAGTAAATGTTGAAAACTGTCTATTATACCTGTTTGTGTGTTTAATTTACAAAGAATACAAACCACATTGAAGCTCTCTATTATAATTTAAATTTATTGATATAACTTTCTTCATAAAGTATCAAACAAGATTGAGTTTAAAGTCAACAGTGTCAAGGATAGCCCATGAGTAATACAGAATGAAATCAAATCTTTGTAAATAGCATTGCACCATGTCCCAGTATCATTAATAACACAATAATATCAAAGATGGACTGCATTTATGTTCTCTGTTTTTAAATTAAATCAAAAATCCATCTGCCCACATCAAGACATGTTTGGTAAACAAAGGCAATACAGCAGCAATCACTTAAGCTAGACAGAAAGCTTTACAGCAAAATACTTTTCCTGAGTCCAAATGTAGCCTATGTAATTAACGTATGGATTTCCCATAATGCAGTAGGGCATGTTTTACCATATCACTCCACAGAACAGATAACTGCAACTATGTTGTAAACACATCTAGAATCTTGCATATTTTTTGAACGATGACGTGTAACCAGACTCTTTGGAGGAGGCGGGCAGCATCGGTAAACCTGACACTGGGTCTTTCTTACAGCGCTCCAGAGCTTGTTTGTAGCTGATCTTCTCCTTTGTGATCGGGTCTACAATATCTTTGGTGTGGGTTGAGTCGGCCTGCAGCTCCCTCATCATTCCACTGTCGATCATTTTGGACCCTAGGGCATCAAAGAGGTTTACTCTTTGGCCGGTAACGGGGTTGATCAGCCCTCCTGTCAGGTGCTGTGCCTCCATGTAGCGAATGGCAGTTTCCTTTGGCATCCAGCCTTTCTGAACAGCCTCTCCCACAGACAAACACTCTCTGGTCATGGGGTCTTCAACTCCAGTAAAGGCCTTCTGTGCATTGAGTAGCCTCTGGAGTTGACTCTCCTCAACGAGGCCTCTGTTTGCTGCCTTGTGAGGAGTGTATCTCTGATTGTTGCTGATGTCAATGATGCCGCCTGTCGATGCCTGGGCCTCCAGAAGTTTTTGGGCGGTGGTGGGGTCAATCAGTTTACGCAGGGTGGCACTGCGTATTGTAAAGCAGGTGTCTGTGTTTGTATCTATTAGACCAGCGATTGGGTAGATTTCTTTTGCAGAGGAGGGCTCAGAGTTACCCGTTGTGGCGGACTTGGGGATGATTGAGTTGAACTTAGGTTGCTTATTTTTGTCACCGGCAACAAGCAAGGCAAACTCTGAGATGGGAAGCTTGCCTTTCTTGTACTGTTGTAAATCATACTCTGTCAACCTGCCATCCTTCAGGGCATCTTTGATAGAGTACTGCTTTCCACTCTTGCGATCCTGCAGTAGAGATGTCTCCCCATCAGGTCCCAAGGATGTAATCTCCTCCCAGTCACACTCCAGCTCCTGCAGATGAATGTACTGTTGACGATCAATCAGGCCCTGCAGGTAGGCATCATAAGGGGACATGTCTTTGCCTGTATCTGGATCCAGAATGGTGATTTTGGTGGAGACATTGGTCTCTTTGGTCCTTGTCTCGGTGTGCTCCTCTTTCTGCAGGTTCAGCACAAGCTCCCTGATGGTGCTGTCTCGCTGATGGATTTTGTCTTTTTCGTCCAGGATCTCCCTCTCCAGACGCTGAACGTCAGACTCCATCTTCAGGCTCCTCTGCCTGCTCATATGTGTTCTTTCGCTCACTAGCTTGCTCTGCTGCTGGAAAGTCAGGCTGATGTCATGTCTTGTAGCCTCGAGTGTCCTGAGCTCCCGAGTAAGGTTGTCCCTCTCCCTCAGTAGGCTTTCTTTGTTCGAATTGAGGGTAGCCTCTTCTCGTGAAGAGCTGGATTTGTTGCCCATCAGAAAGTTGATTTTATCGTTGAGACGTCTGATTTCATCTTCCAGGTCCTGTCTGGAAAATTTACTCTGAGACACTTGTTCCCTCAAGCGCTCCCTCTCGGCTTCGACAGCCTGGTCTTTCTCTACACGGACAACCTCTTTGTACACCATCCTCTCACCAGACTTCTCCTTCTGCAGGATCTCAAGCTTTAGAGTGATGTTATTAATTTCTCTTTGGAGACGCATGATATTGCTGGTTTCCTTGTCCATGTCTGACCTAACGTCGTTTGTCATCCTGTCCAGTCTTGGGTCTCTTTCAACCTTCAGCACCTCCTCAACAATAATACTTTCCTCAACAGGAGGTGGGGCATTTTCAAGCTGTGTGATGCGCAAGCGGATCTCTTGGAGTTCAAACTCGGCTTGAACCCTCTTTTGGTGCTCATCACTCTCTCTGAGGATCCTCTCTTTATCCTCCAACTTGGTTCTAAGCTGCTGCAACTCTAGGTTAACCTGACGCCGCGTCATTATTTCTTCATCCAGGCTCCTGCTGAGCTTCTCATGCTCGACACTTTGCCTCGGGTCCCTCTGTACACGCACAACCTCCTTCACAACCACTCTCTCCTCAGGCTTCTGTCTCTCCAGCAGGATGTAGTTGTTTTGGAGATCAAACACCATCTCTTCAATGCTGCGCCGAGTCTGTGCCTCCTCCCGCACAACTTTTCTCAAACGGTCAGCTTCTTTCTCCAGCAGAGGATCAGACTCATACCTGATGACATCTCTTGTGACAACCTTGGTCTCTATCTTGGACTTTTCAGCCTTCACTTCATCTCTTTCTCTCCTGAGCAAATTAACCTGGTCCAAGAGGGAGCTGTAAGTGGAGTGTAAATGGTTCACCTGATCATTTAGCCTCCGAATCTCCCTCTCATTTTCAGGGCTTCTTTCCTCTTTGATCACTTCTTGGAGAACCTCCTTCATCTCCACCTTGGGTTTCTCTGCACGAAGGATGTTCACATCTGTCGTGACGTGTGTGATCTCCCTCTCCAGATCAGAACGTTGCTTGTTGCAGTCCGTTATGTCTCTTCGGAGCCGCACAATCTCCACCTCTGTGTTCGGGTCAATCTGGTAGATCTCGTTGACAATTTCCTTTGTCTCGATTCTTGGCTTCCAGCTTTGTACATCTTTGTAGCGATTGTGGAGCTCTGTCAGCTCTTTGGATATAGAGATGTTTTCAAGCTTCTCTTCCTCAATGCTTGTTCGAATCCTCTTAGATTCAGCGATGAGTTCAGGGTCTTGTTCAATCTTTTTCACTTCCTTAGTGATGACCCTGGGCTGAATGTTAGGAATCAGTCTTTGAATTGTATTGATCATGCTCCTAGTCTGGAAGATTTCATCATTGATGAGCTTGACCTTGTTGCCCTCTTCAGAAATTTCTGTCTCGAATGTGTGCACTGCTTTCAGCATTTGTGGGTCCGCCTCCACTTTCACCACTTCCTTCTTAACCACTCTCTCTTTGATGTTTTTTGGCTTCTGCTCGAGAATCGTGTATTCTGTCCTCATCTGAATATTCTCCCCATCTTTCACTCGAATTTCATTCTTCATCCTTGATATCTCGTCTCTGATCTTGGCGGCCTCTACGTCCAACTGAGGATCTTTCTCAAACTCTGTCACCTCTCTGGTCACCAGTTTGGGTTGAGTGTTTTTGATGGTTTCCTCCAGGATGTTGATTTTCTTGTTCAACACCTCAACCTCAGTGTGGGTGGTGCTATGTTTCAGCGTCTCCTCTTGTAGAGTTTTCTGCAGATCAGCCAAATCACTCTCCAGCTTTGGGTCCCGGAAGTACTGCAGTACTTCTGTCTCCACAATGTGCTCCACTCCTCTGCGGTTCCTCAATGACATCAGCCTGTCTTTAAAGTTTCTCAGGTCTGTCTCAGCATGAATTTTCCTCTCCTTCTCTTCATCCAGATCTTTAAACAGACTGTTTAACTCCAAAGAAGTCTTCTGCTGGTTTTCAAACTGCACTTGTTGCTGTGCCACCTGTTGGACTTTCTCTTCATTCTGCAGCAGGAAAAGCAAATTAATTGAATGGCAATTACTTGTCAAGTGAATTGTTTAGTGATGAAGCTTTATGGAAAATATATTATACAGTGAAGAGGCCACTATAAAACATAAAGGCTACTTTTATTCATGACTTGTTTTCTTACTAGTGCCATGAGATTCTGAGCCAAGCCCATCTGTTTTTGCCGTTGGGTATTTTCAGCTGACGCTTTAGCATAACGGTTGACCAGATCCTTTCCCTGTAATAAACAAGAGAGCAAACCATCAACCACATACACATTTTACGTACACAGTCACGTGACGTTTCAAACTAGGAGTTTGACTGTTACCTCTTTCTGAACAGCATCAGCCAGTGTGGGCATACCGGATTTCTTGGGAACAGTGGCTCCAGCATCCTCAAGTGTACTGTTGTATTTGTCAACGTTGGTCTCATATTCCTGCACATACATGAGGAATTAGGCTTTGGGCGCAACATATTGTATTCAGTTAATCGAGTATGCTTGTTTTTCCACTTCAAAGGGAAGCCAGTGGGAGAAAATGAAGACATTTTGTACATCTTTATATACAGCTGTTGTTTTCCCATTTTTTGACTATTTGCAAATATTTCTTTATACATAAACTAAAAAGGTATTACAATGATGACATCATTTATGGTATCAATAGGGATTACTTCTTATATAATTGGATAACTAGAATTACCAATACACTCTTATGCTAATATTTTATATCACTGTCTAATAATCCATTTGAGTCTCACATTGAGTAGACTCTGCAGGTCTTGAGACAAGTCAGTCACTCTGTTCAGGTCATCTCCCTTCCTCTTCAGATCATCCATCAGCCTCTGTGGTTAAAAGGTTTGAATCACGGTGAGTCATTAAAATAATTATATATGTATACACACACACACACACACACACACACACACACACACATATATACATACATATATACATATATACACACATATATATATACATATATATATATATATATGTATATATATAATTTTTATTTTTTTTCACAGAATTACACAGAACAAATCATATGTATAAATAAATCACAGTCTCACCTCTTGGGAGCTTTGCCTGGCAGACACCTCAGACAGATTAGCATTGTAGCCCATCTGGTCTTTTGGCATGTTGTCCAGGAAGGACTTGAGAGATGTGGATGTGCTCTGGTACTCCTGGTTCTTGATTGCAGCTTCTTGTAATATTTTCTCTCTGAGAAATTATCAATATGTTCAATATAATTCTTTTGTGCCCTTTCCTAAAATATATTTAAGTCTGAGGTATAATTAGCTTAGACCTTTGCCTGACACATCATATCAGTGTAAACTGCTTTTTTTTTGCAAGCTACTGCATGTAAAAGCACTGAAACATTCTGCAAAATAATGATATACATATTTTTTTTATTTGCAATAGTAACTTTTTTTTTTTTTAAAACAAAACAACAACAAAATGTAGGTCCTATGTATGTTTGAAGCCAGTAGGAAAGTTGTATACATCTAGTACTCAACTTGTTGGGGGGCAACTTTTGCAAAGTGACAGATAACCAGGGGGCCGGTTAATTTTTCTTTTTCAAAAAAGCACATCCAGTTGCAGCAGCAATGCAGTGGTCTGGTTACCATAGGGGTGTTTCTAGGATTTGAGGGCAATTGGGCTACTGGCAGGAGATCCTCCCTGGCACTTTTTAAAAATATAAACAAGCTCTATGTTGATTTTTTTTAATACACTACATTTAAAGTACAGAAATAATTTCCAGTGTGCTTTAATTTAGTGTCATTGGGCCAACCGGCACCCTATCAACTTACAGCCCGGGGGGTTATAAGTTGAGTGTCACTGCAAACTCATTAGAGACCATCTATGTTTCATTTGAATACTTTTTATAGCGTTGAAAAGGCAAAGCTATCTGGATTTCAAAAAAGAAGCAAAGACTTTTTTTTAAATATATACAATTAAAAGCAAAATATGTTTGCAATATGTTTTTTTTTTCTTCTTCTTTTCTGTCCTTTTAATCATCATATCACTCCTTTGGGGACCAAGCTGATTTGACTTGATTTGCTCATGGTTTGATTCTCACCTCTCCTGCAGCTGGTTGGCCACGTTAGCATAGCGGTTCTGCAGCTGCTTGACATCTGATCCCTGGCGCTGGATTTCAGGGCAGTACTGCTGGTAACCCTGCTGCAAAGACCTGCAAAGCTGCTCCGTGGTGTCCAGATCCTGACTCAGCTTCTTCATGTCGTCCTGAGCCGCTGCCACAGACCTTTGCTGGTACTGAATACAGCAAAGGAGACATGCAATTTCAAATCTGTCAGATCTAAAATAAATCTCTGAGAAAGAGCATCACCTTTTGTGTAGTAGGGCTTAGATTTCAAATGCAGATTTCCTCACCTTAATGTCCTCAGCACGGGCTTGGATTGCATTCGGCATATCAGGGATTGGACCATCATTACTCAGGTTTCTCTCAAACCCAGAGACGAGGCCGTCCACCTTCTTAATCTGGTTCTCCAGATTAAGAGATGCATTTGCTCTAAAAAAAAAACCAAAAAAAGATAAACGTGTTAATAATTATACTGAGGTTATTTAGTTACGTAGCAGAGCTCAACAAAGGCGGACAGATGAACACCTATGACAGGCATTTTTAATGTAAATATTTTTAAATCATTTTTTGCAGTCTTTAAGGGAAAAGTTGTAATCTGTTGTTTTAAAAGAGGGACAATCCATATGTTCATCGAAGACAAACCCCTCCCCCTAATCACTGCATAAATTCGATCCCCCTAACAAAACATAAACAACACTTACTTCTTGGTGTAAAGGTCAGCAAGTTCTGCGATGTTGTTGTTCTTGTTGGCCAGTGCAGAACTGTTGGGGTCTTTGGCCAGCAGGGGCTGCAGTTCGGCCTGAGCTGCCTGCCTCTGCTGCTCCAGAGCCTTCAGAGCCCTGTTAGCTTCCTAAAAGGGACGGATGATACTTTAGTTACTAGGAGCCAACAACCTCAACTTCCATAGCACGTACATACAAACACTTAAGTTTTATTCCTACCAATATTCAAAAGGTTTTCTCAGAGGGCTTTGTTAATATGCCATTTACAGCCTGATTTCATAACATTTTATTCCAAACTACTTTTATAGGCTTTTGACCATATTTACTGATTTATTAAGTGAAAAAAAAATCCTTTTTGAAAAACCTTTGGCTCTAATACATGAACAAAATTAAACAAGAATTTGGAAACTGGCTTTATCTAATGTATAGAATTTTGTTCTACAAATTAGTGCCATTTCAGAAAAGTTCTAACACAGCACACCCGAGGTGTCTCCCTGACCAAACCAGGGCTGGTGATTGTTGGAGCGTCTCATACTTATACCATCATATACATACACTGTATACCCCGGTAAAATGTCAGAATGGTATGAAGGTATGAAAAATAATACCACCCGAGCCTATTGTCATCAAATATTAGGCATCAAATCATCTAGAACTCCTCTTTGATCAAACTTATCTCAAAAAAAGAAAAACTCATGGTCTTAAATTTTTCAGAGACTTTTCAACACTTTGCATGATATCATCACTCTGTGTATACGCAGCTCCTTAAAAGACATGTGGTCTAAAACATTTGATAAATTAGAGGTGTTTAATCGACATAGCCGACAAAAGGAATAAAGGCAGAAACATGCTTAACAGGATCAATCTTAGCTCTGATAAATCAAGAGGCAACCCCCAGGGTTTAAAACTGAAGTCAATGCTTAAGTGCCAAAAAATGCAGTTCCTTGAGTGGCCACTTGAGGGGGGCTCCAAAACAATGTCAGTCCCCATGTTAAAATGCCCAACAGTGAAATAAATATGTTCACAGCCTGGCGCAACTAACAATTTTGGTCTCTTAGCTATTTTTATTCATTCTAAAATGTAGCCTACATGTTTCCATTTATTAGGTCTTAAAGTTGAACATGTTTAAGGGCGAACCGTTTTAAGTGACAGTTTGTGAATCAGATCCACCCCTCAACTCTCAACAGCTCCAAAAAAAGACAAAAACAAAACAAGATGTTGAGAGCTGAAGTGCTGAATTTGAGGCTTTAAAACCGCTGCCCACAAACCAATGCGTGACATCACGGTAGCTACGTCCTTTATTTTATACAGTCTACGGTTTAAAATAAATAACACAGTTGTATGTGTGACTTCACATCTCTCACCTCCTGTTCCCTCAGCCTCTTGGCCAGATCTCCTGCTGGATCGTTGGGGTTCAGTGGGGCTCGCAGGCGATTCAGCATGCTTTCCTCGGTTTTGGCCAGGTCATTGTCCAGCTTGTCCAGCTGCTTAGACAGGGCGCTCATTTTGGGATCCACTGGGCCAGATGAAACTGGGGCTGAATGAGAAAACAGGGACGTTAATTTATTGCCTAATCTGATTGCGGTACTACCATAAAAATGTAAAACTTAAATGTAAATAATCGTTATGTTTTACAGAACCAATAATACTTCACAATTAGGATATTCAAGGATTTAATTTATAGACAAAGACCTGCTTGCTGGGCTCTGGAGACCTCGGCTTTGTGGTTCTTCAGGGATGCCACCAGAGCAGCTCTCCTCTTCTTGATGTCTGCCAGTTCACGACCCAACCTAATGAATTGGACAAAGGTGAATAGAAACAGTATTATTGGCATATTCTTGCACTGTTTATTGCAGCTGCATAATACTTCGACCTTGTATTACTTACAGGTCCACTTTGTCAATGGCCTCTGTATCAGGTGGAGGGATCTGGAAGCAAACTCCCGGGAAGGTTTTTGTGGCCCCATTAGTTGAAATAACGTCCCAGTTCTCAGATGAGTTAGATTTTAGGGTGAACTTTTCACCTCTTTCCAGAGAATCCTAGATGGTAATATTAAATGAGAAACATGTCCAAAAAGATTAACAAAAAGAAACATTAGTGTGTCTGAATAAAAGGGCCTGAAGTAAACACCCCAGCTGTAAATATTTGACAATTTCTGCCTTTTCTTATTTCTACAACAACAATTTAAGGTGAAGAAGCTCCACCTCATCTGTCTCCCAGTCACACAGGGACTCCACAGTGATGGGTCTGTTGGGGGCATTACGTCGTAGCTTCAGAGGGGCGATGGTGGTGCTGCGTTTCCTCAGGTCTGCGAGCTGCTGTTCGCTCGTCTGTACATCGTTATCCTCGACCTGGGGTGAAACAAACATAGAGATATCTTTATCATCTCATTGTAGATAGCAACAAATCCTCATCATACACATCACTGAAGAATTAAGACTGAATTGGAGATACATTTAAGCATGTATCTCCAATAATGGTTTAATGCACTTTTTGTGCTTTAAGAGTCCAAGACAATATTGAAATATCACAATGTATACATACACATACACAATGTATCCATTTCTATTTTTAAACTTTGGGATGCCTGATAAATGTGTTGTTAGTGTTGAACTGTGCAAGACACCCACTGGGGCGAGACCGCCGGCGGTCTTGGCTGATATTAAGAGGCTGCATCCGGCTAAGAATTTAAGCTCAAGTGATGACTTGAGCAAACAGCTGGTACCAACATGTCATGCTCAAGTGCTCAAAAGTGCTTAAATTTAGCACCAAATCTGTGTTGAAAATTGTATCAACCCAAAACCAACTTACACCACGTGCACCAGAGCTCTCGCGGACAATTTATTACATTCCAGTTTTACATTAAATAAGTGTCTGTTAAAAACATAGCAGTTTTTAAGGCGAATGCTTTCAGCAGAACCACCACTGGCGGTTAGCCACCAAGATTAGCCATGTCGACAAACCATAGCCATTCATGGTTTTACAATGAATTTATCTCAGAAGAAGTCAGAGTTGGGAATGACTTACACCCGATGTTTTTCCTGTGACATTAAATCACAGATGTTGTTTGCAGTGCCAGTTCAAGCTAGATTGCAAATACTGTAGCAACATGTCCACTGATAGAAGTTGGACAGGAATGTGTGTAAGACTATTTCAGTGGGACTCAAGTAAGACAGAAGTGCTAATGAACTGTGTATTACTGCAGCGTTCACTTTCTGTTGATGCACAGAGCAGCCATATCCACTATTTGCCAAAAGTAGTGCCCTCAGGAATATGATGGATAAAGAAAAAAAAGATACAATATATAAAGCATGCAATATAATTATAATATTAATAGATTTATTTGCCATATATTAAAACTAAGAACCAGCTTGTCCTCACTTGTTCATAAAACTACTTAAAAGAGGAGAAGTGGGTGCTTCAGTGTGTATCTCCCACAGGGAGGTGGGACTACAAAAGTTGCTCTGTACCTCGAGCTGCAGCAGTGTCTCTGCATTGCCCATCTTGCTGAGGGACTTGGGATCCAGGCTGCTGTTTAGTTTGGTCAGCGACTCTGACAGCTGCTCAGCCTCCATTTGGTACTGGAATATGACACAAAACACATTTTTTACTGCATAAAACTTAATGTGTCAGCCTACAGGGAGATGTATTCAGACAAAGAGACAAAATCTTCTCACACAAACTCAAATGCAGATTGCAGTAATGACAAAGTGTGGCGTAAGATGTCCCATATTTACCCTCTTGTATTCCTCCACGTTGTCCAGCTGTGTCTCTTGACAAATGCAGAGATTAAGGAATTTCTGCCACTCGTTTCTAACAGCATCTTTCTGAGCCTGGAGATGTAACATAATGTAAAGAGTTTGATTTAAGTGGCATTCAAATGAGTTTAAAAGGTTACATTTCATGACACTGCCTTTGCTTTTGAAAGCAGTGTATTCTGGGTGATGAGACTTACCTCTATTGTGTCACTGGCAGGGTGTTTCAGTCCAATAAGTCTGTCTCCTTCGTCCTGGAGTTTGTTCACCTCACTCTCGTGGGACAGCAGGTTGTTGTTCTTGAAGTTCTGATCGAGATCAGATCAACTGGGATTATTCACAGATTTGGTTACCCAAGTACAGAACAAATACCTCAGTTTGGATCCCTCTGGACAACTAACATAAGCTTATTATTTACATTTATGTTTCACTCTTTCATTCTGACCTCATATGTCCGGCGGACGTCAGGTGGGTCCATCATGCGGTCACTCCAGTCCTGCTTTTTGATCTTATCTTGTTCATCTTTCAGGAACGACAGTTCCTTGTCGCAGCCGTGCATGTATTCATACAGACTTTTCAGGTAGTGGCGACGCCACTTGGAGTTTTCCTACAGAGAAATTTAATAAAACTGAATAAAACCTGATAAGTTCTAAAGGTGTAGACGCATGTGAAATTTTAATTGTATTTTGGGAGGTTTTGGGTTCCTTGATTAAAATTCTAAAATTATTTAGTTGTTGATGACATTTCTCCTAACAAATGTTCATGCATAAAACTCAAAAATAAATTGGAAACTGCACTACCACATGTGGACAACACAACTCACCAGTAGATTGTTGTACTGCTTCTTCAGGGCTACATATTGGTCCTAAAAGAAAAGATAACAGCATACCTTATTAACTGCTGGCACAGTTTTCCAATAACATTAAAGAGCAGGACATCTAAGGTTTTGATCGGCTGCTGTGGTATATACAGAGTGCAGGTGAAAGGCAGCCAGAATGTGCATTTTCATGTGTGTTCACCTTGCTTCCTGCAGAGCTGACGCAGAGCTGCGAGTTGTAGGCCTCAACCTCTTTGTGCAGGATATTGTGTGTAGCAACCTGCTTCTCCAGGTCCTCCATGGTGGGGCCGTACTCCTCCGAGTTCACTTGTTTCTGAGAGCACAGATACCCGAAAAAAACAGTTAATGCTTTGTTGAGACAAAACTAACCACCAAAGGGAGAGTCTGACAGGCTGAGCACTCTCTGGTTAGTTGTGTTTTCTAACTTGCTCAGCTCTGGTTAATATTTTTGTCTCAGTAAGGCATCGTTTGTTGATTGAAAACATGCACACGTGTTTGTAGGAATGCAACAGGTATATAATGCATGAAGATCAGGAGTAGAATTTAATGTATTACTGTGTAAAAATAACTTTAAGGGATGAGGCTTTTAGTTTTCTTATAGTACACAAATCCCATAAGAAAAAAGAGTGTTCACAAGAGGGTTTACTGTGGTTATACATACTTGCTTGTGGTTGAAAATAGGCCCCCAGCTGATTCTGGGCATCAGCGACACGTCGTCAATCTGCTCGTAGATGTCTCGGTAGAAGGCACAGTCTGTCAACCAGCGCTCATGAAGGTGGAGGACACTGGAATCACCAGAGGGAAGAAGAGATGCAAAGAAACAAAGAGCTCAATATTTATAAAGACCCAGAGTGTGAAATAGAGTTTGAAATACGAATGAATGTAGACTAAATAATATAACCATAAATTGGGAAAATATTATTATTTTTGATCCGGCTTCTTTTCACAATATCAGTTTATTACAAGCAATTTTCCCTACAACTAAAATATTTTATTTATTTATTTTTTTTTAATTTAAACATATTGACCACTTTGGGCCTCCATAGTTATAAGCATTAGCTTTAAGGTGGACATGGGTGGACTCTACTTATGGCAATGACTGGCAAATAACAGTAGCTGTTGTGGACTTTAAATGTATATGTATAATTTTTACACTGAAGGATCACGTATAGAAACTTTATTTTAAACTCATTTTGTTTATTTTCTTTGTATATTATCTTAATTGTAAACCATTGTGTATACTGCTCATTCTGTCACGACTCACTCGCTCTCTATCTCTCTGGCCTGGTGGTGTTGGTACTTCTTGGCTTTGTCGACGTCCAGGAACAGGTCCTTCAGGAGGCCCTCAGCCTCGCCCAGCTTGTCTGATATCTCATTCTGGTGCTGGAGGGGTAGATCTTTCTTGTCATTTTCAGCATCCTGTTGGAAGTAGACAAAAGTTAGGCTGAATCTTTTTTTTTCCTTCTTTGTGATTTGTGCACTAGTTTGTATTTGTCTTTCAGCGTGTGTTCTCACCACAGCGAGGAGCTCCTCAGACCGGAGGATGTCTTTTTCCACTGTGTCGGCATTCTTTTGCATCTGGGCAATCAGCAAGGCCAGACTGCTGGCCTGGGCCCTGCAGGGTGAGGAGAAGAGGTCAGAAAGGTCACAGATGAAGCCGCAGCCACAGATCAGATCAAGTGTCATTAAGAATCAGCTCAGTATTTCCCCTCTTCTGCTCCACACAGCCTCAAATCTCCTGAGAGAGAGACTGACACTCAACGTGGCTGCGCTGTCCTCTCAGTTTGCCTTTTAGTTTTACACATTGCAGTCATAGTGAGGGGTCTTGTTGATCATCAATACTGACTACAAAACAGCATCCAAACTTAAGTGGACTTCACACTCTCACACTCACACTCACACACACACACACACACACACACACACACAGCAGGAAGACTCTTAAAAACTCAGTGAATCTAAGTTTGATAGAGTTTGGGATATTCTCTCACACCACAAAAAAAGATTAAATTGGTTTAATTTATGAACATATTTCACATCAACATCCTAATATGAACTAAAGAGCTCAGACATGTTGTGAGACAATGACATCTAAGGACAAAACATATTTTAAGATCTCCAATATCAAGAATCTGCGCCTCCTTTTATTCTTTCACTCGTCTGTATTAGCTACCTGATGCGTGTTTATCAAGATCACACACTGCCCGACAAATCACGCACTGTCTTCAGGGCGAATGGCATGGCGTAGGGTCAGAGCGAGGACACTTCCTGTCACCGTCCGAGCCACTCCAAAGCATTCCTTAAATACTAACCATTCCATGGCAAAAGGTAAAGTGATGCCTCTGACAGACAAAAACAGGTGGAGGCTTTAACGAGAGACGAACTACACCCATAAAACCAAATAATAGCTCTATGAGTGATTCCTAGCTAAGGTTTTGAAAAACCATTACATTGGATGATATTACAATTTAATATGAACATTTTTTTTGTATAAGAGGCTTTATGGTATTTACATCTTCTGAGTTTAATGTCAAGTTAGTGATCAATTAAAGTAGAAAGAAATCCAATGAGTGTGGAGAAATGAGGAAACATAAAGGAGCTTTACAAGCAGTTAATTGTAGCAAACTTGTAGTCAAATAGAAACTACTCATTCACTAGTGCTATTGTTTTTAACTTGAATCTAATTTAAAGTTTGGAGGTCAAATTTCTTACTGTATTTAATGCTTTGTGTCCAAACATCCAATGTCTCCATTTTGAGGTAGTCATTAAAATTGTCTTACAAAAAAATAGTGTGTAGTTGCTCTCTGACACCAAGGCAGGTAAATTACTCAGTATTTTATTGGTTAAATCAGTTAAACTAAAGTGAAGTCACAGCTGCAACTCCTACGCTCACAAATAACTCTCAGTTGAAGAAATCATTCAAAACATGGAATTTGATATTGTACATGGCAAACTCTTTCACTTCTCACTGGAGGTTTATGCTATAGGTCTAATTTTACAACCTGGAAAGACTTCATTCATTCACTTTAAGTGGAAACGGACAACTTTTTAACCCCCCGGGAGATTGTGCAGAGTCACACACAAATTTCGTGGTGAAAGCAAAGCATATAGGGAACCAGTCTAGACATAGATGGTGTCATTATTCTATAGCCATTACATTGTGCAATCAACATTATTTAACTTATTATTATAAGTTAAAGCAAATATCTCCACCTCAATCCTCTGAAAATGCGCTGATGTGTAACTCAGCACCTAAAAATGTTGGCAACGACCTTGCTGGTTAATTGACCGCATACCAAAGCTGCTTTACGGTACGAAGTTATGTCTCTCTGTTGAGTATACAAGCAAATGTCATATAAGGCAGATTTACAACAGCCTAAGTGCAATTTTCATGTAGCTCTTTCATGATGGAGCGGCGGAGGAATGCACTGAGTCACTGAGATGCGAGCTGAGCTGGTTCTGCAGCCGCTCTGACAATGGCCTCCCTCTTCCTGCTCATTCAGCAGGACAGACAAGTATGCGCCACACACACATAGAGCACATATTTTACACAATAATTATTTCCCCGTTTCAGCCAGAGAAATACTTGTGCTTGTACATTGCTCTCATTGCTGGCAAAAAAAGAAAATTAAAGTCAGAGACAACACTGAAAAAAACCCTTTAACTTGTGTGATCTGTGAAAATGTGTCAGACATTGACTTCCTGTCTCTGACTTGATTATGTTGGTGGACTGTAACAGTAATGGAAAGGCCATAGTTGGATATGTTGTATTGTTGTAAGTAGACTACAATGACCAAAAAAAATAAAAAAAGACATTAACTTTAAAGCAAAAATCTTAAATTAAATTTTAGGTTGACTTCTATTCCTCACCCGCCTCTTTTTCAAATGTTTTTATTTTTTTCATTAAAGGTGGTATAATAACTGTTAATCTGTGTATATATAAACACTTTTTAGAAAGAACTCCTTTTAACTTAAAGAAGTTTGTATTCAGTCTGCCTTAAAACTTAAAGTGGGTTGAATTTGAGAAGGCAAGTTTAGGTAATTTTGTAATGATTCAAATTGTCTTTTCAAATTCAGTCAACTTAAACACTGAAGGCTGCCCGAAGACTTTAAGTTAAAACAAATGGTTTATTTTTACAGTGTATCTATAATAACTGACTTAATTATGTCTTCCTTATTACATCTGCTGGATGTGAAGAGGGGAGGTTGTTGAGGGCATGAGTGGAATAAGTTAACGGTTGTCAAGTGTAGGTACACACTTCACACCTCTCATGTCCAACGCAGAGTGTTGGTCAGGAGGTGACAGGAGTGTGTGAGGCGTTTGTGAGGCGATCTGATGTTGTGGAGGAAGTGTACATTATGAATTCTTGAATACAGTACGGCCTTGTTTAGTTAAACCCTCAGAGAATGACTGCTGCTTGCGTGGATTTTAAAAGAGAATACTTACGTCAACAATCTGATATATAAATGTGTGGGTTTTTTGTAGGTTTGATATTCCGTGTTTAGTGAACTAAATGGCAACTTCCAATAGGAAAGAATGCACTAAATACAAATAATATCACAATTAGTTAAAAAAAAAGTACACAATGAGTACTTTGTTGCTTTTATGAATGGCCACAGCAGGGAAGCTAGACAGCTGCAGCTACAGCTCATTTGACATAAAACCTGGGTAACTGGATGACCCGCATAATTTCAAAGGGCTTTTCTGCATTTTTTGACCTAGCTGCAAGATCACAAAACTTGCACCACAAACACTCCCTGACTCTCAAATCTCCTCCCAGCCCACAGTTTGTATTATGAAATTAAATTGTGTTCAATTGTGTTGAATTCTGGGGCGTAAAGAGGTTGGGAGCAGCTCAGAGCTGGTGTTACTGCTAAGCAGGTTCAGCTCCTTACACACCGCAGACAGGAATGTCCTTTAATGTGAATGTGCATATGTCAATGGCTCCACCCAATGACTGTCCACTGAGAGAACAACTGACCGCCATCGTCAGCGTACCGTCATCAGTTGCACGCTCAGTTACTTTCAATCACTGTGCGACCCAAGATGTGAGCTGTGATGTAAAAGACAGATCGCACGAGCAGAAATATTGACATGCTTATGGAAATCATGTGACCCGCCCTCATACAGCTACCAGCACCCACATGTTTATACTTCACACACACACATACACACACACACGCACACCATTGTGTCCTCTGCTTTACCTGTGCACCTAATTTCTCATTGTAAATGATTTTAAGTTTCTAAAGTTTCCAGATGAACCTTTAACATTCGATGCAGCTTCAAGTGTGAAACTGACAAAACTAAGTATTGATTAATCCGTAATAATCTATTTGTCAATGGATAGGCAATGAATTGAGCTTGATTATCAGTTAATCGTCAGTCATTTATTATGTAAAAAGGCGAAATATTTGCTGGTTTCAGTTTCTGAATTGTATTTTTCTGCATTTCTTTGTTTTTAATCATTCCAATTAAACACTTCAAAAAGAATCTGTTTGTTTAAGCTTTAAAAGGTTAATGTCTGGGCTGCCTTAAACTTTTAAGTTGACTGAATTTGAAAAGATAAGTTGAATCATTACAAAATTAATTCACTCTGTCTTCTCAAACTCAGTTAACTTAAAATTTTAAGGTAGTCCAGACACTAACTTTTTTTTAGGTTTAAACAATTAGGATCTTTTTAAAGTGAAATGAAAAGTGAATATTTATTCTTTTTTGATTGTTAGTCGAACAAAACAAAAAAAATCCATTTGGGAGTTGGATCTGGATTTGTTGACATTTCAGAAACTACATGATTAGTTATTTGAATAAATAAATCTAAAAATTATTCAGCGATGACAATAATCATTAGCTGCAGCCTACTATACACTGTCTTTATTGTCTTCACTGATTTAATTCATGATGGAAATGTCCTTAGGGCCCAATGAACCCAGCAGCATGTTGTGTCACACTGTAAAATACAGTTGGGAACCAACGCCCACTTAAGAGAAAGAAACCAGCTAAGCAGTACAGACTGCCCAGCCCTCATCACACCTCAGCAGTCGGACAACACGTACAGGGCAGGGGCGAGGTGAAACCACCCAGTCACCCCCTGAAAGCACGTCAGTATTGTGACACATGACAGGGACACAAAGGGATTTTGCCAGCTGAATGTGTCTCCAGCTTCTCTCTGTCACATATTGTGCATTTAAATGTGATTTTAAAGTTATGTCAGTTGAGTGAAATTATCTCTTTTAACCCGCCAGGAGATCAGTAACTCTGGAGATTGATGGCTCCCTACTGTCCCTGTCCTCTTAAATTTAATGCATGAATTTGTGCATTTCACATATACACACACTAAATACAGCTTTTTAAAAACTTTTCAAGGTGCAAGCACCTGCCAGTTTAAGGTGCCATCATTAAAGAGCACTGAATATGATGTGATTCATATTTCTACATTTTTAAAGCAGCCAGGCCCTCTCAGAGGATAGTTTTTTTCTTCTCTCTCACTGAAATATGATCACCAACAGTGTTTTTGCCAGCCATCAAAAGTGTAAATCTTGCCTCGGATTTGAGGTAAACTGGCTCATTGAGTCACATTTTTGGGTTCCTTTTTTTGGTGACTGATGAAGCAAGTTGGAAAGAACAGTTGTCTGTGACTTTCACCTCCAGTCATAAGCACATTTTCACTGCTTTCACCTCTTGTCTCGAAGCGCACCTTATGTTTACAAAGTAAACCTGACCTCAGCGCCCTGTCAACAGCCTGGCAAACATCTCATTCAACTTTCACCATCCCCCGAGGATGACATAACTCGGCACAAATCAGTGAAGAATCTGCCTGAGCAAACTTTCACCCAGCCATATTGTAACAGGAGGGGAACCACAACACTCAGAGAGAAAGAGGACGACGGCACGCACAGGAAACATGACACAGTCCTCGGCTGGGGAAGAACAGGAGGAGGGGTGACATGACCGAGATACATTGTCACGACACACATACACATACATTCATACATGCATCACATTCATAAAGCCCTCTGAGGAGAAAAAAAAACAACTCACTTGCTGAGCTTGCCCGAGCTCTTGGACGAGTCCTTGCCCTTTTTCCTAAACATCCTGGAGGCTGTGGGGGTCAGGCAGAGATCCCACAAAAATGTCTTTCTCGTACTCCTTCTTCGTCTCAGTCCTCCTCACCCTGTGGCTCCCACTCCGTCTCTCCTCTCCCTTTGGTTCCTCTCGAACACACTTAAACACACACATTCACGTCAGCGCAGTTTTTTGACGCTCGCAGCTCCTCCCATACAGGTTAGCAGGTGTGTCACCGCCCAGACATCCACCTTGTGCAGGAAGACCAGCCTGACCTGTTTCCTAAGCTCCCTCCCTCCCTCAGTCCTGCCCTTCCTTTTTATCGTGGCCCTCTCAGATCTCTCACAGTGAGCAGGGGCTCTTTAATTAGCATGGATGCATATTTCATGGAGCTAGAGGGGACACTGAATTCCTGCAGGGAGTTGTGAACAAAACACTTTTCCTTTTAAAACACAAATGGTATTTACTCGTTAACAAACCGAGCATTGAATACAGTTGGGAGGAATCAAGTTAAAAAGCAGTTAGTGGTTCCAAATCTGACAGACTTCAGCAGAGTTGGGGGCCCCTGGCTGCACGTCAATACCCATCTCACTCTCTGTCAGTCTTTCCTGTCATCCCTCCACTGTCACTATCTAATAAAGGCATAAATTACCCCAATTTCAATCCCAGATTATGGCAAAATATGTCACTAGGTGGGTTTCCATTACAGATTTGGACAAAAGTTAAGTGATATTTCTCTTCATTACTCTCAATCGAAGGGGCCGTAGGCGTGTTATATGGAAAGGCAAACCCCTTACACATGGGAGTGGGCAACAATGTTTGCACCATCAATATAAGTTTACTAAAAATGATTGTTTTTGTCAGTTACAGGCTAAGATTATTGATTCTAAGTGTCTGACAACGTTATGGAAAGGATCCAAAAAGAGATATAGCTTTTTGTGATGTGGGGGCGTGATCACGGGGAAATATGTATAACTGCTGGGAATCTGTTGTGTCAATGTGTCTTGTTTATTTTTTGTTCTTTAATACACTCTTACCACCACCTTGTCACCTTTCTTCACATGTACATGTAACTCTATTTGTCATGGTTTAGGTTTCTCTAGACAAAAATCACCAACTCTGGTTTTAATTGAAATTAACCCTTAATTTACCCAGTAAGATATGAAAATATGCTGTCCTTACACACACTAAGATAACAGTATATTTTAATGGGGTTTGGTGAGTTTGGTAACAGAGATTTCAAGACCCCCTCTGGTAAAACAAAAAGGATCTTACTGTTTAACAGAAAATTGTATCTTGGGGTGCCGGACAGCTCAGTTGGTAGAGTGGGCGCCTCATGTACAGAGGCTGAGTCCTCGCTGCAGCAGCCGTGGGTTTGATTCCAGCCTCAGTCCTTTGCTGCAAGTCATCCCATCTCTCTCCCCCATTCAAGCTTCTACTGTCCTGTCCATTAAAGGCTAAAGGCCCAAAAAATGATCTTTTACAGAAATGTATGTCTCTACAGGGATCCTTCTAATAATGTCAGAAACAGAAAAAAATGTAAGCCCATCAGTGGCAAAAAATATTTAAGTGTATATTAAAAAAAGTATTTTAGTGGACGTAAATTGACGTGCACAATTGCCCCGAGTGGTTACATTGCAGTCAATGTTGTTGCTGCGGCCTGCAGTGCTCTCACTAAACGCTAGAATTACCAAAAAAAATGGTGCTCTTGTTAGTCACTTAGACACACACGAAAAAAAAGGAGAATAGGATCCAGTTTGAAAAAACAAATATATATATATATATACTGTGTATATATATATATATATATATATATATATATATATATATAAATAATTTACACTTTTTGATGTAATTTCCTTGTTTCTATGATTTTACTTTCTTTTTTGCTGTTATGTTATTCTTTTTTTTAAAAAACAAAAACAAATTGTCAGGTAATTTTCTTGTACTTTTGACTACTTTTACTACAATTTCTTTTTTCGTTGCTTATTGCCTTCTTCCCATGTCAAGCCAATTTGCTCAAGTTTCAAATGATTAACTTATTTCGTGATGTGAAATCAAGTGACAGGAAAAGGAACTTTACATAAACATGTTTTTGGAATTTTTCTGTTTTCTCCATTTAAAATGTTTAAATTTGGCATCTGATTGGGTTCTATTTCATAATTCAGGCATTTTATTACTATAATTATTATTCTTTACAACTTTTTAGTCATCTTTTTATTTTTACTTGCTCTGTTCACGCCTATCTTCATGCTAACGGATAAACTCTGTGCTAAAAACACAGACACAGTGTATACTGTCAATAATGGAAAAGTGTCTGCTAGTCCTTGAGCCAGAAAGAAAGCGCATTATGTAATACCTCTATATACAGTAGAGGCACATGTAATAACAATGTTAACGATAAAAGACGGCTCAATACATTGCAAAGACCCGAGTGTAGTATCTACAGTGCAGACACGCGAGTCATTCAGGATCAGGGTGTCTCTCTGGAGCATATCAACAAAAGAGAATCATGGCGAGGAATGCAGCCGGACAGCTTTCTCGGAAACCGAGTGTTGAACAGCACAGAGAGCACGCATTTTTGATCAGTCCAGTCATACAGTCTCTTTTTCTCTTCCTCTGGGTGCGTCCACCTGTCTGGAAAAACAGATACTCTTTCTGCTGCTCAGATATGCTATGTGGTATTTTTCCTTTTCATGGGAAAATATTTTGGGCCAGACCTGAGAGAAGCTACAGTATAGATTCTGCTTTAATAATGCCCAAACAACATTAACATGGTCGCCCAGAAAATCACACCGCAAGGTCCTTTTAGTGGCTGTTCAGGAGCTTCTGATCGAAACCAGTGGTCATCCTCAGCAGATGGAGTTTTGTGAGTTATCATGGAACTGTAAATGCCAAAATTCCCAATGATCTTTTCTTTATGAGTTCTTGTCCCTATTGGTTTGGAAGTTAAGATAAAATCTTTTGTCTGAACCACAGTCAGTGCCATCCATCCAACAGCTGGAGACATCTTCCTATAAAATTAAAGTGCCAACTTCAGTGAAGAAACGCCAGGAGCAGGAATGCTGTATTGAGGGGAAAACTCAGAGTAATTACCCAGGGCCCCAGTCAAAGGAGGAAAAAAGCTGGAAACAAAAATTTGGTTTCCTTAGCAATTTTTTTTAAGAAAGATGTGCCATGAATACATTTAAATTGGTGGAATAAATCAGTTGAAAGACTGAATTTTGTATGAAAAAATAGTGGAAGCTCTTTGAGGCCCCTCTCACACCTTAAAGGTGCAAAATGGTTTGCCCCACTACAACGCTGCTGGAGCACCAACACACTCTGTCACATTTCTGTCTTTCCCTGAGAAAGGGATTTTTGGGGTTCAAAAAAGAAAAAGTCTAACCAGGATGTGTGACCACTAAGTACAGAAAAAGGGATGTTACAGGTACATGCATAGATTGGATCAGACCCAGAAAACCCGGAGTGACAGGAGCCAAGAGGATGGAGACAATAGAGGACAGAAACAGGACTAAAATATGAAAAATTGTTTGCACTGAATGCTTAGAAAAGTCATAAACAGGTGGAATGCCCAAGATGAGTTTAACAGGTACGTTCAATGCAAATTTATTCATTCACTTAGAAAATAACAGACTTAAAAATAAAGTACAGTACAGTCCTACCGCGCTCAATGTAGGTGTTCAGATCACAGCCTCCCTACTGTGGTAGCAGGTTGAAGGCTCTCACAGGCTGGGCTCAGTACTGGAAAACGGTTCTCTCTGAAACCTCCTCTGACAGCTCTGAGATTTTCTCCCAAGTCTTGGCTAGTCTTTGCAGGACTCCGCACAAAAACAGACCTATAAATTAGGTCAGATCGTTACCTTTAGTTCCGCTCAGTTTCAAATATCACAATTTCATTCATATAAAAACAATGCAACTATCTATTTCTTTTATTAGTTTTCCATCCTTGCCTGTCTGCAACTTATTTCCAGAGTTATGGTATTCACGTGCTGCATAATGATTTAATTTTATATATGTACACACACACACACACACACACACACACACACACACACATTGTTAGGTTTTATATTTTAGCACTCACACATGTAGCACTTTGATCTGCAGCATTTTATGTATGAAAGGTGCAATACAAATGTTATTGTTGTTATTATCATTATAGTTAACTAGTTTAAAAAGCTGCACTTGTACACTTACCTTTTCCGCCATATCTTTGAAAGAAATTGCACCAATTTGTTTGGGGTTCAAAGGTTGAAATACTTGTGAAAGGCGTCTGAAAGCAACTCAAGAAACGTTATGTCACTCAGGGTTTCAAAGGGTTATATTGCTTTGTTAGACTGCAAAAACCCTTTTAGGACTTTTTAAATCCAGTCACGGTTTGACATGTTTATTTATGCTGAAATAAGTCAACAGTAACCATGTTGGAGAATATCAAAATATATGAAGGTTTTAACAGCAGTCAGTTGTTCCTTAAAGCTAACTGATACACTTGACAACAATGTCTGTTTTTAAAAAAAAACCTAATTATGTAATCATGTAAAGACATAAGTGTATTTAAAAAGCTAGGGAAATTTCCTAGCATTTTAAATTTACTTATTTCTTGGAAAATGTAAATACACACACACACACACACACACACACACACATATATATATATATATATAAACACACACTCCATTAGGTTTTAAATTCCAGCACTCTCTCATGCAAAGCACTTTGAGCTGCATTTTATGTATGAAGAGTGCAGTACATATACAGATTATTATTATTATTAACTAGTTTAAAAAGCTAAACTTGCAGTAAACGCACAATCGTTTACTGAAGTTAAGGTGCATAATATAAAATACAAACAGCATACATTTTGTAAATTTTGCAAAATTTAAAATATTCATAAATTCTTTATTAAAAAAAATGCCTATGCTAAGGGTAAAATTTTACTAGCAAAATAATCAGCAGCTAGGCCGGTAATTCAGAGCACCTAAAAACAAAAAAAAATGACAGTATTCTGTCTCTACCAACATAACAGTACGTACTGCTTATTGGCAGAATTATTATTATTATCATTTGTAATTATTAAATGTCATACTTTCCAGTGGCCAACAGCACTGGCATAATCGATTTAGCACTGAAGCTAGCGGACTTTAGCTGCTAACGTTTCTAGCATTAGCATCACGGCTAACGGCTGAGTCAACTCACCTGCGCAGGTGTCGCAGGCTGCGGTGCACGCGCTGCGACAGGCAGCGTGCGCTGTTTTTTAATCCACGCTCTGGTTTATATTGTCAACACGAAACACAACTTAACCACGAAAACACAACATAAACTTCAACAGAGTTCTCTGTTGTTTTTAGCTGTATTTCTTACCACTTCAATGACGTATTTTCGCTCACATTCAACCAAGCTTGACTCTCTGCCCTTTCACCCCTACACCCTCACCGATTTATTTTTTTTCTTTTAACTTTATTCGTAATCAAAAACTGGCTTTTACATTCATGAACAGGTTTAACAAGTAAAAATTACAGACTAAACGACATTTCTCAAAATAAACAACAACAAAAACATACAAATATCAAAAGAAATTTTAAAAAATAATATTAATAAAAAATGAAATTTAACAACTCATTCATAAAGACAAGAAATTTTAGTCTGGTTTTCATAAATCGACATATTTTCCCTTTTTATGTCCTCCATTAAAACACCAAATTTAATGAGCTCATATTTTAACTTTGGAAAATCTGAATCATTTTCAGAAATCCAGTTTTGAAATGATCCCCAAAAAGATCCTGTATGTTCACAAATAAAAATCAGTAGTTCTAGAGTTTCAATTTCGGAATCACAAACCACACATTTATTTTTCTCGATGTTAAATCTTTGTCTTAGAAAGTCATTACAGGGGTAAATATTATTTATCATTTTAAAAAGAGGTTCTTTGGCTTTAGGTGAAATTATGAGAGAGAGAAACCCAGTTCTTATTCTTCTTATTTTTTCCTCAGGTAATTCTTTTAACAGATTTTTCCTTTTCAATGATAACGGAAAAAGTTCTAAAGTGAGAACACCTTTGATAACTGTATTTGTACATTTCTTCTTTGTAAAACTGACTTGGTCTATGAGCAGTTTGGGCAAATGTCCTTCACTGATTTATGATCGATCCATGACCCTCACCACCGTAACGTAGCCTAACATGATAGATGGAGGGCTAAACAATGTCATTGGATAACGCTCATCAAAACCAACAATGCACATTTATTTTATATGTGACATTTAAACACTGTTAAATTCACTGTTGTTTTTAGTTATTACATTTTTAGTTTTTTTCACATATTATCATTACTGTGGTTAAATGATTAAGACTTTATTCATTTATTACCTTTTCAGTCCCCTTTTGTACTGTGGGTTACAAAAGTAAACTGACTTTTTTAAGCAAAAAAAATCAAAAGGTATATAAGAGATCCATGGATTAAGAGAAAAAGGTCAGGGGCCTAAAAAAACTATGCATAAGGCCCAGAATTTATTCTATTTTTTATTGTTTTATTTTTACAGGGACAGTGCTGCTAATTTTCAGTTTTCAGTTTAGTACTACGCTCCTTGTCAGGAGATCATCAAAGTCATCAGAGTTGTTTCTCTCAGGACCATAAATGTCTGTTCAAGATTTAATGGTAATTCATGCAATATTTGTTGGGATAGTTGGTGAACCAACCAGCCCGACAGACTGAGACTTGAAAGAAAGACCAAAAACATTACAGAGAAATACAACAAGTGACAACCATCTCATAAACACTGCTGTAAATCTAGATGTGAGTCCGAGCCCTGGTCCTTCAGGGTGTTAAAGGTCAGAAAGGTCAAAGCTAAATGGGATTTAAAAGGTAACAATAACATCCATTTCCATAGTTTACAACAACATGAAAAAATGGCAAGGAATTATCGGCATGTGTTTAAATTCCTAACAGTTGAAGTGAGAAGAAATAACAAAGGTGGCAACACAGTGAGGGTGTGTCAGTCTCTTTCACTCAACGACGCACAGCAGACAAACACAGCATGATTGTCTGGTTTACAAAGTCAGTCTTACAAAGCTTTAAAGGCAGTTCTGTACTTTGGACTTTTTCACCTGCACAAGTCAGTACTGTAAAATAAATGTGTCTGCAAGTAAATGAAAATGATTTTCCTGGCTGTAAAAAGCTGTAACTTCTTTCATCTTTTCATCTCACAATAAGAAATACAGGAATGTGAATAAACTGATGAACAGTAATGTAAAACCACAGAGAAGACTGTTAGTGGCACCGTGTCTTATCTCTTTTTTTTTTTTTTGACATTTTGTTTATTTGGTTTCTCTTCACAAAAGCTATTATACCGTCAATTAGATAATTCAATCAGGTAATTTTACAGAGTAAACCATTTTTCAGGTTTTTAAAGCAACAACATAAAACAAAAACTAATACGATTTAAAAAATTTTTTTTTTATAATTATCTCTGGTTTCAACCTGCAGATAAGCATTTATCTTCACCTCATCAAATGTCTTGAGTCCATCCAGGCAGAGCACATTTCTGTGTCTCTGGAGAGACAAAGGTATGTGTGTATAGGAATGTGATGACAGACAGAAAGCAGCATGCAGTATAAGACACTAAGATCCTATATGAGTTGGAGGCATTTAATCCATTTAATTAAATGTATCTGTGACTTTGAGGTTAAAATGGGGATGGGATGAATCATTTGCATAGTTGATCGTGTTTGAGTAACAAACACACCTGTGCAATTATTCACACTTATGACAATGCAAATACACAAGTAAACCTAAACACACTCACACCCTGCAGAGGCATCCCACGCACTCCTACTAACACACCCACATCAGAGGTGCATTAGTCCCACACCTCTTTACTTACTCAGAAATCCACCTGCTGAATTTCATTGTAAAAACTAGGCCGGTTTTTCAAAATTCATGCATGTTTTTCTCATGGTCTAAGACAACGTTTTTCAGGCCAAAAAACCCTTTGCTGAAAGAGAGATGGAGCAGGGTCCACCTAAGTTTCACTTGAGATAATTCTCTGAATATTTTCAGGTTTCCCTCATTTGCACTTGCTTGTAGTTGCTATGCCAGCAGCAGTTGTCGCATGGCTCGGTGCTTCAGCCTCACCCTCTGCACTTTTTGCTGGTGTTTTCTGAGGTGGATGGTGTGTCAGAGACTCTTGCTTGAGAAAGTTATAAAATGATCTTTTGTGACTCACAGTAATGTCCCTTAACTTGATGTAATGGTAAAAGTACAGCTAATTTGTCATTATATGAAAAAAAGGTGCCACATAGTAATTTAAGTGTTAGCTAATTTACATAGTTGCGCAACAGTTAGCATAATTAATGTTGTGTACTGTAAATTGGATGGGTTTTATGAATATATCTAATGTGGTGAATTCATGTTAATGTTTATTTTCAGCCTAATTTTGATTTTGGGGGGCAAAAATTTAAAACTTTCATTTAATTGTCAAGAAGTAATTTGGTGCCTCCCCTGCAGTAAAGACGCCCTGTTGAAGACCCGGGGTCAAAGGCAGTCCAAAAACATGAGTTTACATGATAATCTCTCTCCCAAAACCACAACAGTGAAAATAAAGCTCATTTTATGGAGCAGCTTCTTCTTCTTTCTCACACCTTTATGTCATACAGGCATTAAATGCAGAATGACTGCATCAGGGAACGTTTTTCTTTTTGCAAGATAATAACTTTATTTATATGGCACCTTTAAAACAATTGTTTACGAAAGCAATGCCTCTTTTTAGTATTCTTATGAATTAACCTCTTACTAGCACTACTGAAGTTTGTATACTGTATATTTGTACATTTTTAATGATATATTGTGTTATGTAACACACACCTTTTAGGTGGTTTTCCCTTTGTTAGTGAAACTATTGCCACTGAATACTCCATTGAAGAAGTGAATGAAAAACAGAGAAAACAGTGTTTGGTGCAAATATATTTTAATCATATGCCTGGAAATTAAATCAAATCATACATTCTCATAGTTTCATTTTTCTTTCCACTTTTTTTTCTGGCAATTATCGATCATAACTGTTTTTTTCCAGGCCAACTGAGGTCAAGTGCTGGAACTTTTCCAGCACGTCCATTTTTATTCTTTAACATAAAACACTGAAGGGAAGGGAAAAAAATTAAAACCAAAGACACTGATAAGAATTAGGAAGCAAAACAGTGAAATGTTCAAGTGGGAGGAGTGACACTGAAACAGTCCTCCAGCTAGAGTTTTACCAGATATCACAGGCAAACCAGGTCCCTTAAGAGTCAGAGGAAATCGATGCGGACTGGCAAACAAAATATTTTTTTTCTAGCATTACAGAATATTCATAGACATGTTATTTGTGACAAAAACACAAAGTCCTACTCATGACGGACAAACAGGCGCAAACAGGTGGTAGGATGAGTAAAAGGCTGCTAAAAACTCCCTCAAGTCCTGAACGTCTACTGCAATCTTACAATGCAATTTTGCTGAGGTGCAAATAAAAATGTCAAAATAAAAACATTTCATGAATTAATTACAGTGTAAGGAGCTGCACTGGTACGTCATGGTCATCAGACAGCAGACTCTTTTGTAGAAAACATGTCTGGTAAACGAGAGACACTGAGGGGTGTTAAAAATGAGGCTTCTATGTAGACGGGCTGAAGCAGTTGGACCCTTCTCTAACACGGCAAGTTCAGCGCCAAATGTCATACAGGACAACATATACAGCGTAACCTTTGCTGCAGTCAACAAATTAAAATACCGAACCATTCAGGTTTTTTTCTCTTTTTTTTAAGGAAAAACCAAGATGTCAGGCCTTGACTCATGTCTTTCATCATCCTGCTGATGCACATAAAATGTTCAAGCTTTATTCAAACTCTTCCCACAACTATTTGTTTCAGAGTCTTCCTCTGTCTGAAGGTGAAATTACAGCTCGCGACTTCACAAATCAGGAGCCACTTACAAAAGAAGGACCACAAAGGTGCGATGATATCGCTCTTCTTGTGCTCTTTAACAGCAAATCATGTCCAGTTTAATGCGGTGATATCACCATGTAGTGTTCTTTTTTTTCAATGGCTGTGTTGGTGCAAAGTGAAGTTATGAATTACATATTGGTGCTTTCCTTCATAGTCAGAGCAAAGGTGGAGGGAAGAAATGGGACGCAGCTTAAGTCTTGTGAAACTATGATTAGTAAAACATCTTCAGTTTGCTGGACTACATGTCACAGGATGTTTATAGTATTTGATGAGCAGTACTTTGTTTTTAAGTCAAAGTAGCTGCCATAACAAAACTGCACTTTGCGAATTTTAAGAAAGCTGAAAACACCTCTCACATAAAGAAAAAACATACATTTAATAACATGAAGGCGCTTACATAACATTGGAAAAAAAAAAAAGAATAACTACTAATGATGCCTAAGTGACTTGTTTTACTCCGACAGAATTGTGAGATCGACAACTTGGCTGTACTGAGAGACCATGGCATTGTAACCTGCAGGACCTGAAAGTCACAGACACCTCCACAGCTCAGATTAAGGAGGGAGTCTGTATGCAAGGAACCCATGCAGCCTGATGTTATTACTAAAGGTGGCAGGTGAACTTGGGTCATATTGCTACTTGAAATTGATTTCTCTTTCAAGAAAAGATTATAGAAAAGTAGACTCACTCTGCCTTCCTCTGATCTGCAAACTCCCCCCATCTTGCACTTAGGCACTAAAACTCAAAACAAAAAAGTAATTTAAATTATTCTAATTAACAACCGACCCAAGTCTGGTTGTTTGTGGTAAACTCGGAGCCTTGAGGCCCTCCTGCAGAGACGACCGCCGGGGGGGGGGCTGATTTAGCTGCCAAAGCCAAAGATGCCCTTGATGTAGCCGGTGAGACCGCCCTTGCCCTTCTGCTCCACCTTGTCATCCAGCGGTGGGAAGGCCACGTGATTGAGCGCAAGGTCAAAGAAGAGAGGCTTGCAGGGGATTGGCTGGAAGTCGGGAGGGAACTGGACCAAATTGGGCTGCTTTCCTACCAGGGTGGGGTCGAGGCGGAAGGTCTCCAGGCGGTTGCAGAGGGGCTGCATGAAGTAGGAAGAAGTAGAAAAGTCAACAACACATAATCACAGATAACCACGAATTTATTAAAGGTATACTTTGTCAATTTTCAACCAGCTTTGTATCAGAACAATGTGGGTAGTATGTGAAGATAAACTGTGGCACTGAAACTCAAAACAAATACATGATTGACGTCATTTGGAGGTGTTTCACTGGCTCTTGGGGCTGTTGCTCGAACTACAGGCTGTACTTCCGTTTTTTCGTATTACCTGCCAACCACGGCCAACCCTGCCACCGCCACCACGTTCTCAAAGAGTAAACAGCTGGTCAAGAGACACACGCGCCTCTCTCTGTTTCTCAAACTCAGACTGAAATCCTATCAAACGGTAAAACTACGCCGTGCTGATCCAATACGAATTCAGAGTCAATTATTGCACTACCTATTTCTCACCTAAAATGTTTTCAGAAATGTATTTTAATGCCCTGTTTCACCGTAATGGTGTGAGACTGAGAACAGGAAGTGGGTGCCACAGCTTCCAGAACAGTGAAAACAGCATCCGAGATCTGCAGGTAAAACTTAGCTTTAAATATAAACCAGGATTTTGTTACTAAGTTGCCTATTTCTCGCATCAAATGTTCTCAGAAACATATTTTAGATTACTGCTGGAATACGTGATCCGGCCGGCCGCCACTGTTTCACAAGGACTAGTCCACATTATGTCCTGTGCGGAGCATTATTGTAGTTTTAGTTTTTTTTTTCGACTTCTTGAGCAATAACACCCTTTTGCTCTGTTTTATCTGGTCATATGGCACCAATTTCAAAAGTGTTTGCATCTCTCTGGTGCAGAGACGGCCTATTTTCTCTTTATATCAGAGAAATACTTCTTCAGCTCAGGCATCGAGCATATTGAAACTCTGAGGTTAGAAATCATGTTTGTTGAGTGCTTTTGTCGTGGTCACAGGTTGTCATTCTCTGGCAGACTGAGTGTGAAAGGGGCCATTGCTTTCAGTGGCATGGAGGCATAAAAACCAAGGACCAGAATCTAAGCTTTCTGTCAGATCTGTTCTTTTATTTTCTTTTTTTAAAAAGCTACTCTGAGTCCATGATTGAGGACAACATCTATCATATTGTTGTGGCGTCTCTTGATTTTGTCCTCTTACCGTGTTGTCTTTCACCTGCTGCTGAGAGGGAACTTCAGTCGTCTCATCAGTGTCTGAAACACAAACATTGAAGAATGGGACTAAATGGGTTCTCATACAGTAAAAAATAAATCAGTTGGCTAGAAAATTGCCACTTTAAAAGGTGCTCTCACCTAAAATAGCAGCAGCCTGAAGGGAGTATTTCTCAGCATTCACTTCAGCAATGAGCTCCTGAACGTCAGGGAGATCCTGCAGAAACCACACACAAACGTGAGTCTGCTTGAGTACAGATGTTGTTAAACTGTCACAAAGACTTTTCTGACTGCAAAAAACCTTTGAGGGTCAGTCAAAGAGAGAGAGAGAAAAAGCCTGCCGTGCAGTCTATTTTTAACTGTAATTGTGGTGCTTGTGTGTGTTTTTACATGACCGACCTTAAGGCTGTTGTTGAGGCTCTTGGCCTTAGACTGGACCTCCTTGGCATATTTGAGCACTCTCTCATACAGCACCAGCGCCTCGCTCCACTTCTTCACCAGCACATAAGACTGAGCTATGAAGAAACACCTGTGAGGAGTGCAGACGGGAGGACCACATCAGTGTATATATTGATGTATAGAAAGTACAACCAAAGACATAGGACATAGAGGACAGCAGCTGTGAGAACATAATGTGGGCTAATGGATGTCATGCTAGTGACAATGAAAATGAACTGCCTCAAAAAACACATTAAGCAATGCATCCAGATGACACCCTACTCCTTGAATCTTAGTTGCGTTTTTTTTGGATTAGGAGTTAATAACTCTAAAATTTCTGACCTGTAGGCCTTGTAAACCAGCATCTTGAGGGACACCTCCTTCTGGAAGGTGTGGTCATCCTCTAAGCCTTGCAGGCTGGACAGCTCGGCCAGACTCTGGAGAGACAGACAAACAGAGAAAGGTTAGTGAGGTGATGAGGGAGACAGGAAGTGAAGACGAGGAGACACAGAAGGTGAGTTACACTGTGACAGAGACTGTCAAACAAGGCAAAGTACACATCATTTCACTGGTGACAAAGCAGGTCAAACAACCTATCACAATCACACAGCTACTGTGAGTAACTGGCAACTAATAACCAATTTCAAATTAATTAAACGGACTGAAATACATGCTGCTTTCATGGATGAATAATGTAAATAAGGCAGCAACCTTAGTTTTGACATTATACCGCGCCACAGTTGAATGCCTCTAAGTTACATTTACAGTTTACATCCATGTCTGTGAAAACATGAATGATTCACACACAGAAGATCTATACAATCAGCACAGTTTCAAGCATGTTCTTGAGGGTTTTTGAGTTATGGCCATAAACATGTTGTATTAGGTCAAAGTGACCTTGGACCATCAGATTCTAATCAGTTAATTTTTGAGTCCAAGCGGAGGTTTTAAAACTACTTCTTCATGGATATCAAACTTAAATATGAAAACAATCACAATGTATTTATGCTCAGACGTTAACCTGCAGGATGATGTCGTAGAGGCGGATGAGGTCCTGCGGACGGGGCCCTCTCTTGTTCTCGTCAGCTTCGGGCTCCTTCAGTTTAGCCTGCAGAGTGTGGGCCATGCTCTCATTTCTCTTCACCAATGTACACAGCTTGATGTAGGTCAGGTAACTGGGAGGAGACCAACAGCATGTTTATTATTTACTTATTAAGGATATAATAGAAGAGAATTACTAGAGGGTTGAAAGATTAATTCATGCTTATGGCTGTTTACTAGATATGACACACAGTACTTTCTTGCAATATATGACAGCAAAGTGAATATCTTTGGATTTTAGACTGCTAATCAAACATTAGCAATATGAAGAAGCTACCTTTTTCTGATAGTTTACACACAAACTGATGAATGAAGAATAGAACTGGCAGATAAATCAATAATGAAAACAACTGTTAGTTACAGTCACAGAAGACAATGTGACACAGCAAACACCTCAAAAGACAGAAATATGTAAAGCCTGATCCTGGCATTTGGAAGTCTCTCTTTTAAGTCCATGTATTTCTTTTACCTGTGCAGGAACTGCAGGTTGGACACCTTGCCGCTGTCAGCATCTGAGCTCCTCTCACGCTGCTTCTACAAAGACAAACAATAATCTCATGAAAAAACTACTTTTTAAGTTCTTGATTTTATGTCACATTTCTTCAACTCAGTGAGCTGTCAATCACATTAATGAGTCTGACCTGTTAGCAACATACATACAAACTCACACCCCTGTCCTCTCTGATAGATCTCAACTTTTTAACCCCCCGAATCTTACCGCCTCACTCTTGAGTTCCTCTCTCACAGCCTGAATGGTGTCTCTGCACTCAGCCAGCAGGGTCTCATACAGATGCTCTTTGGTCTCCTCATTAGCTGTCTGCAAAACAGAAACAATAATTAACATCTTCAGTGGAGCATAGTGGCTTTTTAATCACCATCCATGTTTCCTGTTTCTCAGTAAAAATAAATGCTATTGTCTACACATTAAAATGCATTTACTATGATGCACATGCAGGAAATAAAGATGTCCTGTCAGTGGCACTTGTAGGTCTATGCATCAGCAGTATTTCACTTCAGTAAAAAAAAAAAACAAAAACAAAAAACAAACAACTAAGCAGACCAGAGAACGGTATTTAATGTGTATCTGTACTGAAGGTCTGTATCAGTATTGATCCACAAGATCAGATTAGTAGGTGTGTCACAACACCAGAAATGTATTCATCAACACCAATACCAATGAATTTTCATGATTCACGATATCAAATTTCACACCATGTTAAAAACACAAAACAATAAATCCTGGGAACTTAAACTGGAGATCCACCTAAACACAAGGTACTTGTTATGTGGGTTTCGTTAGATTTGTGGGCCAGGAAACATTAACACATAGTTTAAAAAATATAAACATATTTCTCCTATACTGTCATAATTTTAAGCAGTTGCACATCTAGGATGTGACAGTTGGGTAGGCTCCCACCCTTCCCTCCTTCCACTGTGATTTGATGCCTGGGTCAAAATTGACAGTGATGAGTGCTGCGTTTCACCCCAAGTTTGACATTTTTAAACTCTCAGTGAACAAAATAATAAATGAAAATGTGCAGCATTCAGCGAGAAATAGATGCTCAGTGCCTCATCACGCTGCTGGGGTTTGTAGCATGGTGTGAATATGCCGTACTCCCACTGCAAAGACTTTACAAAAAAAGCTGGGCTTAGGAAGAAAAACAAAAAAAGGCTTTCTTTCCCCACAAACGAAGGCAGAGCTGTTGCTGCAGCTGCACTTGTTGCTTCCTTTGGCTGTGACTTCGTAATAAAGTATCTGTCCTCCTGACATCTCTACATTTTACACTGTCCCTTATAAATGTACAGCCTGATAAAACGCTATCAGTGCTTTATATGTAAGCCTTGGTGCAATGCTTTAACAATTATAAAATATAAAAAGGTGCAGAAAGATTAGAGGAAGACAAATAAACCATGAAACTATGTCAACAGGTTTTACATCCAGAGGAATTTGGGAGGGGAGGACTTGAGTTTAAACTACTCTTTGTGAACTTCGGACCTGGAGCCTGTAGAAACTTGCAAGGTCAAATGTCTTCCCCTATTTTGAGAGGTTACCACAAAAATATCTTAAAGATGAAAAAGAATAGATACAAATGCTCTTAAAGAAAAGAAGATGTAGACAAATTGGCCTCAATATCTGAAGTCAGACAGACTAACAACCACTTTCCACCCAATTAAAGCTACACTTGCACCTTTACAAGTCAATCGTGCAAAGACAAATATTTCATCTGTTTTGAAGTTGTAGCGGTGTGATACAAAGAGCGACAGTGTGAGCAGGGATGTGACTGTGGCAAACTGGGTGAGAGGCGCAGGTATGTGGCCCGGCAGGCTGCCGATGACATTCCTGCACACAACTCATCAGCAATCACTCTGCAGAGTTTCAGGGTTCACATCTTTGTGAATGACAGGATTGTTCTTCACCTCACCTTTCCTTCACACTCACACAGCAGGCCTGTATTACTCTACGGTAGTCCCACATGCCAACAGGACTTCATTTTTAAAAAGACAGCATGTTGTATTGTTGTAAATGTGAGAATGTAGAGGATTATTGACAAAATAAACTTTAATAGAGCGTCATTTCTGTAATAAACATGTTGTTAAACACCTTAATGGATGAAATATTATTATTCAAATCTTCACCTTTAAAGAAAAAAACCCTTAGGAAGAAACACAGTAGAGGAATGTTACGAGAAAATTCCTCATAGTGATAACTGATAATAAACAGGTCATACAGCGGCTCTCATCCACCCAGAAGGCTGATGTTATTTGGTGCCACACTCTTGTGGCAACACCCTGGCAACGCCTAGCATAACCGGCTCAACCTGTCGAGCATCTCCTCTTGTTCAGAGAGAGAGGGATGGACGGATAAACTTATTAGAGGAGGGAGGAGTTGAAGGAGCTCGCCTACTAGGACTGCCTTATGGCCCAATATGGCATTTCCTGCCTCCGGACGCCAAAAGCCGGAGATCAGGGGCACCACAGGAGAAACTTGAGGTGCTGGTGCTACATACTCTTTTTACTGAGCAAACTGGGACAAATGGATCCAATGCTCGCTGATCTTATAACATTAATTCTATAACTCACAGAGATAGTCAGTAAAGATGTTATTTCATTATGTAGGTCACACATGATCAAAATAAGGACAATCGTGATAGTTCAGCTCCAGAACTTCATACACAGTCAGTTACAGCCACTATTAACTTAACAATGGACTGTGACACTGCAGTCAAGTTTCAAAAGGGTCCATTTGAAACTGAAAGGTGTTTTGAGATAATACTAATCTGTCCATTGAGACCTGCTGGGTGTAGCCCTGTATTCATGTGTGGGCTGAAATGCACAGAATGCAGTTGTGCAATGACAGAGGCTGCATGCCACAGACCTGAGTGGCTGTGGGTGTGACAGGTGTGTCTGCAGGGTGTGCTGAGTCTTCTGGCATAAAGAAGACAGGAGGAATGAGCTGTGGTGGCAGTGAGGGGGACACAGAAGACAGCAAAGAGGAGACTGCCACCTACTGAGACTTTAAGGAACTGCATGGACTACTAGAAGGAGGTGTTCAGCTCAAACTTGGGCCAGATGCCCATTTTGAGACTTTTCACGTGAAGCCCAGTGTAATGCAGAGAGTAGTGAAGACATGGGGTGGCACATGTAGGCATAAAAGCTGAGGAGCAATGGTCTTAACCCCTTTCAAATCAAAACAAAGACTTTATAGGTTATTGCATTTACAAATACCCACTTCAAATGAGACACTCTTCAGTGAGCATTTGATGATTCAGCACAACAAAATAACATACTGTCATCAGAACACTACTGCTGTGAAGTTGCAGATTTCACATGATGGTGCTGATCTAAAACTTGTGACGGCTGCACTGGTGAGCATTTGTCCGTGGCATAAGTACAGTAGGCCTATCTCAGCATTTTTTTAGTTTCAATGAAGAAAACTACGTAAAGCTGTTACTTTAAGTTTAGATCATTATTCAAGATATAAACTTAAAAAAAACCAAACAGGATAAGGGAATGGTGAAGACCTGAACACAGGCTATATTGACGGAGCCTTTACGCTCCCCTTACAGCCTCGTCCTGCAGTAGAAAAGAACATGGTTAAAACTACTGCATAGTTCATAAAGCAATGGTCAAGTGTCAAGGAGAAAAAATGAATTTGTTTTAAAAAGAAAAAAACCTATTAAATATGAATGATTGCTTAGAATAAAATTCTATAAAGTAGAATTGTATAAAACGTTCTTAAAATATTTGGAAAACGCATCTCTGATGCAAAAGGAAATAATCTGTTTTAAATTGATCCAAAGTGTTCGTTTCATACAAACTTGCTGCACTAATTGTGTACACTGTTCAGATTAACTGTACATGTATATGTACATTTTCTGTACTGCATTAAATGTGTATATTAAATATCCAGAAAATATGACAAAATATCAGAAAAGGGGTCCCTTGAGGAAAAGGGTTGAAAACCACTAAAACTACACTGTATCTTAGTAAGAATGAACCTTTTTTTATGATCATAATGTGTAGAAAACGTAAACTGTGTGGAAGGTAAATGTGAAAAATAAAAAGGAGAAACAGGCGTTAACTATGAGGAGAGGACATGGGGGACTGACATGTAACAGAGGCCCTCAGGTGTAACTGAATCAGGAAGGTTGTGTTTGCATGGGTGTTTACGCAAAGAAGTGAGTGAGATTGGAAGTGTGCATGGTTAATATTATAGCGGTGTCAGTGTGAGCGCATGTGTTTGCCAGCATATATGGTTCACACAGTCATGCCGACGAAGGCTGAAATTTATGTTGCATTTAGCCTCAAAGCTACATAGATACAAAAAATATAATTTGGGCTTTAGACCAACAGGCCACAGGGATCCCCCAACATGTATCTTTAAGTCTTGGCTTATAATGATATTCAAGGGGCTCTATGCCAAAATCAGATCATATGAATTGGATACAGTTCTCAGCATGGAGGTGGCTGAGTTAGCGAAAATGGTGGGCTAATATACCTGCTGAGCTGGCTTACCACAGCAAAATAAACAGAAAAGCTCAGATTACAATACACACAGAGGTAGCATGACTTCATTCTCTGCTTAGGACACCATTCATCCACTATATCTTCACACAGCAAATAGGGTTTTCTGCTATATTAACATTATAAATCTCACATCCAAAACATTTAAGAGCTGCTGACGACATGTGAAGTTCAGTATGTTTTTACCCCCTACAATACAGACAAACCAAGGAAATACTGACCTGAGCAATAGCTGCCTCATTGTCCGCCAGACCCAACAGGAAGATGCGGGCCTTGTCTATCTTGACAGGAACTGTCCGCCCGCGCCACTCCACCTCACTCATGGTGGCCGCTTGCTTGGTTCTTGCCTGAGTGATCAGGGCCTGAGGAGAAATATAAAAAAAGGATATTAAACTTTTTTTCTTAATAAAACACATTTTCTGGTCCACAAGTGCAAATACATCTTTGGCTTTCATCAATTAATATTTAATCTTGTTCAAAATGCAATTTATTTGTGCACACAGATTTGCTGGTTACTCTTTAAGAGACCAGATCTGAGGAACGTGTGTGTTCCAACCCTGAAATATTAGGAATCACCAGAATATGACAAATGAATGATGATACAAGCAAATAAACAAATGTCAAAACTCCTGTATGTTCACCTCTAGTTTCTCAGCCATCATGCCTCCTCCTCCACCAGTCAGTCTCATCTGCATCAGGTCATTGATGGCATTCTGGTCACCTGCAATCAGACAGAAAAAAATACATTTACACAGTGTGAGTGAACAATGTCTCCAAATGCCTAAATGATTCTAAGATGGCTGTGAGGTACGTTGAGGGAGATCACTTTGTCGCCCTTCTTCTGTGTGAGTATGTGTTACTCACCGATGTTGTAAGCACAGTAGCGGATGTTGGGTGAGATCTCGTCCACACGCTGACGATACAGAACTGCCAACTCCTCAGTGAAAGCACTGGCCAGCTTCTCATAGATGGTCCTGACAAGAAAAAAATGGGGTTATTTAAAGTTTTCTACCAGTCATAATAAATTGTACAAGTCAAACGCAGTCACTTATTCTGCCTTTTTTATTAAGAAACTGTAGGGACATTAAAACTCACTTGCACTTGTTGAAGGCCTCCATGGCAAGTTTCCACTCCTGCAGTTCAAACTCAACCGTACCAGTCAGGTAAGCAGTGTAGGCCTGAAATAAAATACAGGCGCCCTTATTAGTATTTGTTGTAAGAATAAGAAGAATCTGAATTTTGATCCCTGTAACACAGCTTTAAATAACAAATTATATGTATCAACAATGTCAGTAGTTTTGTTTCATATATATAGAAAAAATGAAGATAAGATGGTATAGAGCTGAAGTATGCAAGACTGAAAACATTTTGGACCTTTGAGGGTGTGATCTCACAGCACATACAGTATATAATCTCATTCTGCACTGTGTCTTTAAAAGCGTGTTGAAGGTGACTCTTTACTGTGTACCTGCGCCTCAAGTTTGGTCTTGGCATCAACACGGGGACTCTCACAGAGCTTCTCCAGCTTCTCGCTGTGCTTGGCAGCCTTACGTAGTCGTGCCAGCAGGTGGAAGCGCTTACGTGGCTCTGTGTTTGCCTCCTGCTTCAGCTGCATGGCGTAACTCCATGCACGCTCTGCCTCCATCAAAACCAGCAGCAGATACCTGATGAGGGAGAGGACGTTGCATTAGTTGCATTTTCACCATTTTTAGGGGACACATTCATTAAACACTTCCATTCCTCACCTGCTGTCAGAAAGCATTTCAACAGTTATTTTCTTCCCAATGAACTTGTGTCGGTTACCCATCTTGAACCCAAGAGTCTTTCGCAGGCGACGCAGTCTTCGGGAGCAGTAACCCCTGGACATAGTACACAATGGTGGTTACATTTAAATAAATAAATTAGTCTTTCGTGTACATTTCCATCTTGGTTTTGCACAACAGACATGACAAACACAGTCAGGTCATTAACACTAAAATAACTGCAAGGTTGTCTGTGAAAAAATATTATCCTAAATTGTCTAAGAAACACTTCATGGACATTTTAGGCACTTTATTAACAAAGACGCTATTTTCAAGGTATTTCAGTACTTGATTTTTTCCCCTCAAAATTGTGGCCATTCAAGGACATCATGCAAGCCCTTTAAAAAGAGCCATTTGTGCAGCAGCACAGTCTCATGACAACCATATGGCGCCAGATGTTTCCACTCAAAACGCTTCTCCTCAGTTTTTTAAAACAATAATGTGGTCTCCAAAAATAAATACTTCATTATATATACAGGAATTCTGGGAAAATGGCACCTACAGGATGGGCATTTCACATTAAAGTTCAATAAATACGCCCTTTGAATGTCTTGTGAACACTGAAAAGAGTGTGTACTTCCATGTGAACAGCCATATTACTGCACCACAGACATCTCTGCAGCTATGGCCCCGTTAGTGCAGGTTTACTTGTCCTGTATGACTGAGCCAGGCTCACCTGTATCTCTGGTAGTCTCCGTGCCTGAGGCCATGCTGCTGCTGGGACTCCTTGATTATTTGCAAAACTGTGAATCATTGTTAAGGGACAACCTTATTTATCATCTCTCTCTCTCCCACACACATACACCATACTCAAGGACATTTGTCGTTCATAATCACGTATCAGTATGACAGTCGTATCAGCACTAGTGTACAGACCCAGAAAGTCTGGCTGTAGTGCTGTGATGTGTTGCAGAAACGGCACCGCAGCTGCTAACTGAATCTCAGAGGTTATAATAGTTTAACATGTAGTAATAAACATACCTACAGCGGTAAGGAATAACTAACGCTCTTAGTTAATTTAACGTCCTAAGACTTCCGAGAAAAGTTTGTGGCAGGCCACGTAAATCGGCTTTTTACCTATACCACTGACAGCCTGCTTCAGTATGACACGTAGCTTTAACGCAGCTAGCGTTATCCTCTAACCGAGCTAGCTAGCAAGCTAACGTTAGCTTCTGAGCCTGGCACTGAACCGCTGGACGAGAAACAAAACGGCCGCTACACGTTTGCTGCTGGGAAGGATACTTTCCAGTCCAAGTCCCCCGTCCGGTGCATTTTCTTTATTTTCATCCATGGTGGACACTTTGGCGTCGTTTTGCTTGTCTGCGGCCATCTCTAAACGCTAACAGCTAAGCGGGACATACACATGCTCAGTCAGAGCTCGAGCCAGGGACCAATGACGGCACAGGGAGGGGCGAAGCTACACTGAAACCTCGCGAGATTTAGCTCATAGGGCGGACAGGGACAGATCCATGGGACAGATCCATGGGGACAGATCCATGGGACAGATTCGGCTCATTCGGCTTAGTATCGGTTCCTTTAAGTCTAACAAGAAATTGAAACACCAACCTATACAACAACAATGGCCCCGATGTCAAGTCAAGTGATTTTAATACTGGATGGAAGATCAAGTAATCACTTCATCAGAAATTGGCTTACTGAAAACCTTTACCCTAAAAGACAAACAAAAATGGCACCCTACATGAATTTGATAGGAAGATTAATTAACTAAGGATAATGTATCTAACATTACCTATTTCTCCAAAACGAAATAAACAAATTTTGAAACTATGAACATCTACCCCTCTAAAGAATTACTTCAACTTTGTTTTGGTATTTATTATAATGCAGGTACATTTTAAGAAAATGAGGTATTACTGACCATAAATACCTCTCTTGTAGTGTTGTCCACAAAGTTGGGCTTGACATACATAAATGGATAAAACAAAGGATCTCGCCATTCCCAAACTTGAATGAATTTAAATTATATTTGAAATCCCCAAAACCTCTAAAAGGGCCAAAAGAACTAAAATTGTATATTTTGAAACACTTTCCCACTAGAGTAAATGATTACGTTTAGAATGAGTTCCCTCCCTTGTCTGATAATCTATTTATTATTTATGTATCTTAATTTGATTTATTTTATTTTAATTTAGAAAATGTATTACTTCAAACACTCCAACAGGACTGAAACACTTCACACTATATGTTTACTTTTTTGATTTATTGATTAAAAAAAGTGAATAAATAGATTTAGCACTGTTCCCTTTGACAACACCTTCATGCTGACACTGGAGAAGTGAATGGCATGTTGTCATGTTTGTTAGTAAATTTTGAAAAATTTAAATTAAAAAAAAATCTGGAAAACTGGGGAAAAAAACTTCCTTGAAGTTGATAGGACTACATGCAAGTGTATCAAACCTTTCAAAACTATCAAATTTGGATACTTCTTGCAAAATATGGTGGCAGCTGCTCCATGACACTAATAATAAAGTTACATGCACCTTTAACAACCAGTGCTGCCCACCCCATGTAACCCCTCTTCAGGGTTACATGGGCAGGGTTCCCACACATTTTCGCTGGAAAAAAAACAATCAAAACTTTTTCCTGACTATTCAAGGATCCATAGTAATTTTAAAAATAATAACAATTTTTTAATTAATATGTTTTTTTTGCAATACTTGTCTGGAAGTTTTCGGTCATACCATATACAAACTCTATTCAGACACAATCTTAGCTAACTTGCATACATGGGAGAAGACAGACAGAATGTGGGGGGAAATTGAAGACACGTAAACAAAAACGGTGTTACACATTGATGCATATGAGAGTTACATCACATAAACAGCCTTAGAAAATAAATTTTCTGTTATGTTACATTATGTGAAGAATATTCACAGAAGATTACTTTAACAATAACATTACTCCATGACAGTATTCCATGATTATTACAAAACTGTGTTGTTATAATTTTGTTGTTATAATCTTTACTAGTTCCATGACTTTTCCAGACTTGGAGAAAGAGACTGTGAAATTCCATGATGTTTCCAGGTTTTCCATGACTGTTGGAACTCCGAGTGCATGACCAATCATCATGTCTAAGTTTACATTGATAAAGATAAAATAATTTTATTGCGTTGATTCAGCATCCCAAATGTATGTAGGTAAGATTAATTCAATGTGCTGAATTCAGGTGGTGTCCGAAAAATCATTAAAAAATTTTTTCAATTATATTTCATGGCTCAACTGATCTGTTTCCTTTGCTCTTTGTTGACATATTGTTTAAAATTTTTGAGCATCGTCTTTGCAGCCTCCATGTTGTTTCGACTAGAAGCTCACAAAGGAACTGAAGTTATAAAAATGACCAAGTCCATGTTGTTTGAAAATTACATCTTAAAAACTAGTGAACAGACAAAAGTCAGAAGAACAACTTGACTCGAGTTTGTTGTCATTGCTTCCTGTTAACTAGTAGTAGGCAGAGTGAGCACCACTGTTCAATAACAGTAAGTACGCGAGAGATCTAAGTCGGAGATTCATGAGCACTTGGAAGCTAGTCAGGTTGTGCGGGTACATACCAGACACTAAAGGAGTCATTCAAAAAGATTTGTTTGTTCATTTTTGCCCACCACTAAACTCTCCCTGTCCAGTAAACTGTGCAAGTCATCTGGTGCAGGCTGCATCCATAGGAACATCTCTGGAAGAGGTGGAAATAAAACAAATGTCATGCAGTTTTAAAACTCTATGGCTTGTTATCTAGTTTCTTCAACACTGATAGAGCAATTGGTCTAAATGGCAAACGCTTTTAATTTGGCAGGATTAGCCGCACTACTAGGTAGTGCAGGAAGTCATTGGATGCGTTTACTCCCTCCATACAACTCACAAGGAGCATGTGTAAATCATCTTGCAAGAGGGATCCTTGCTCGCCAGCAGGGTCGTGCTCTCCAGGATGAACGTACAGTCAGGAACCAAGACTTGGTACAGGCGGTCATATCCCTCAGTGTTGTGACAGGAGGACTTCCTGTTCTCAAAAACACGATGTACATAAATGAAAACCAAGTTCGTCATTTGATCTTCAAGTCCTTCGGGCCCAACACGATGGATGTTGATGATCTCATTGTTCCCTTCGAACTGGAGGTTGATGGACTTTGGAATCCCTGGCCTGTTGGGTTTCCTGTTCAACCAGATGCAAAAGGGCTTATCTGCATCAACCCAACTCACTGGCCTGCTTGGATCACTGATGTCTGAGCTGGGAACAACCACCTCAATGCAAATACTCCTGATAACCAACCCCAAGGGTCGCAACCAGTAACTGCTGCTAATGAGCTCCACCCATGGGCGCTGGCTGGGTACCACAAGATGAACATGCAAACTGGTGGTGCCATGTCAATCCGGACAGGGAACATACCGGTAATATTGGAGTTCCTAACTGTGTATGCCTTATCTCTCCAGAAAGGCACGGTGCGCCGAAATGATATCATGGGCATGCTGGTCCTGGGAGTTACCATACGTACCAGCGGGGGCAACATCACGAATGAAAGACTCAGGAAGACTATTGCTGCAGCTAGATGTGAGACTCATGTTGATACCATTGACTTCACTGGCAACATGGTTATGAAGGGCTGGGACTTTCTGAGTATGCACTGGAACCAACAAAGGCAGACGTCCCTTCAGGACATGTTCTCTCTCTTGCAACAGTCAGTGGGACCAGTCTCTTGGCATTTGGCAATGGCATGCCAACAAACAGAATTGAAGATGCTGACCGGCATTGTGACAATCATTCGCGCAATCAAAGATTTCTGCGACTTTCCCTGGCAAGATCTCAGCAATATGAGATTGGGATCGATGAGCTCAGTAATGTCAGTGCATTTGCAGGTTACATTTAGCCACCATCCCCAGTAGGAGGCACACAAGTAGCAGCACCTGGGGGACACTGGATGGGATGGACCCTGGCGCTCCAAAAACCGATCCAAGGACATCTGAAGAATTCTGATTTCCCTAACTTTTTGTACACTGCTCTCCAGTTGTCGATCCAGGTCAGAGGCAACACGTCCTTAAGAGGTTACAGAGGTATTGATAACCTTACAGTACAAGAAAAACCTGTGATCGACACCTGGATTGTTACATACTTGACCAGCAGGGCTGTCCAGCACATTCCCAGGCCCATGAATCCAGCTGCTGATGAAACTGCACTCCTAAACATCCGGACAAAGCACATCTAGCCCTGACAGCAGCTATTCACTACTTAGTGCTTTATTTTACCTTCTGTAACAGTTTTGTGTTTACTTGTCAAAAGTACTGAGAAGCAGCTGCTTAAAAACTACATGCATTATGTATACATTTTGTTTGAGCAACAAGTTGCACTGCACACGTCTCCTTTTCACCAATAATTCTTAGCCTTACCGAGATGTATATAGCGATACACATCAAACATCCACCTTTCCTTATTGGGTCACTTTGAGCCAAACGTTTTTCAGTAAGAGATTAATTTCCATTCGATGCTGTCAGTAAAAATATTCCTCACAAGGAAGTCAGTGACTTGTAGATGAGTAACTGTTTTGTGCCTTAAAGGGATGCATTTCTTTTAGTTGCTAAAATAAGAAAGTCCATTCAGATGTTGTCGGCAGCAGAAATGTATCTGGAGATAAACTTTGTGATCTCAGAGATGTGCTTGGTTTCTTTGATGGTGGTGTCTCTGCTGCGGACTTGAAGGAGGCCGCTCTCCAGCGTGTTCTCACTGATCACCACAGTGAAAAGCACTCCCATCTCATCATACCTAAAATTCATCGACACAGGGACAAACAAATCACATCAGTTCACAGCGAGAGAATCACGGCTAATTTGCTGCATTTACTAATGAGCAATTTCTCTTCAGTTGCAACACTAAATTGCACTTTACTTTGCATTCAGCAGCTCCACTGATGTTGGCAGAGTTTTGAGATACCCAGGCCACGCAGAGATCTTGGCCTCCATAAACTCCAGCAGCAGCCCTTCACACACCTACAAAATAATACTCATTAATATACTCAGAGTTCACACACATTTTCATGGCCAAAATTTCAAAACTTTTCCATGGTTTTTCACGGACACATTGTAACATTTCTGAGACCATTCACAACGTATAACACTACAAGAACTGTGTCGTTAGTTTCCCAAAATGTTTGTTATTGTAATAAAATTATTCAGCAACCTCTTCAAATATCTAGTAATTGGTTGTTTTACTGGTATGGTGGTATGGTATGTTCATATTCATATGCAAGTCTGGAAAAAAATGCTGAAACATAAGAATGTAGGCACACGCTTTTTGAACTTTGGAATTGGACATAGAAAGTTTTCCACTAAAAATTACTGAAAAAAACACAACAAAATGCCGTGACTTTTCCAAAACTTTGAATGATTTTTAATAATTCAATGACTTTTCCAGTTACAGAAAATGAGAATGTGAAATCCCATGACTGTTCCAGGTTTTCCATGACTGTGGGAACCCTGTTCACTTGAAAGATCCTTTTCACCAAGCACTTGATTCACTTTTTAGATGTGTGTTCACACAGATTTAATCACGATAAATAAAAACCAAGTGATCACTGATGTCCTATTATGATAAATATGTTACTCACCTGCCTCAGCTCCACAGTGGCTCCCCTGCCAATGTCTAAAGCTACTTTGACAGGAGCCAACACTGGATGCAACTTCAGGACCTGGAATCAACAGCGAACCAAAACTCAGTGATGGAGGATTACATCAAAAAATGGAGCACAAATGTCAAGTGGAATATATTATCGCTGTCATCACCTTTCTCTGATGCAGCTTCTGCTTGCTGTCTTGTTTCCTGAGCTGCTGGAGTGAGTTGGACAGAAAGGCCATCACACCGCGATCCATGTTCCCGGTTACTGAGACGACGTGAGGAATTGACTTACGGCCATCTTGACACTGAAGCGCGTTTAGAGAGACAATTAACACTGCATGTGATTACACTGAAGAAGGGGGAAAACACTAGTGAATAGCTGCCTTTGAGTATGACCCTATTTCAGTGCAACAGGGTTTAAAGACAAGAATCTAATAAACAAAACAAAAAAACATTTGTCTTCAACATGGGTCATAATTGGGTAAAAACAAAACAGTACAGACAGTTACAAATGCGTCACTTTATCATTCACTTTTCTGCAACAGCAACTTGACAGCTAAACTAAATACAAACAAAGAAAACACGTGTACAAAACAGGACAGTGTTAGGACTAAAAGAAGAAGCAGACTGACCTGAAGTTTGGAATATACTCCTTGGTGTGTCTGCAGCAGCTCTGTGTTTCCCCTGTTCCACAGCGTCTCCAGGGGCTCCTCTCCCCACGGGAAGCTATAGATGATCCTCACACCACGAGACGACGCCTCCTCGAGTTCCTCCTCTGGAACGTCACTGCTGCTGAAGTCCGAGGGAGACACGGCAAACTGCGAAGACATGGGTTGTCTTGATTTGATGTAACTGAGACATACTGCTTGACTTCTCACCAAACCTCCTCCTATCTTGATGCTTATTTTTAAAACTTGTGTCATTTTAAAACATGAACGGCAGCTTTCTGGAGGGAGATGGAGTGTTTGGAGGGCCTTTCAGGAAGATCAGGGGGTGTATGTTTAAGTAATAAAAAATATCTCTGTTGTAGGAAAACTGTAGAGGATTCAATTTAAGACGCCAATAAAAATAGGACCAGCTAGCACTGCACAATACTGGCAAATACAAACCATTTAACAACCTTATGATTATAAATATATTGTAATCAAAGCATATCACAAAACATGACAGTTCATCTTTCCCATTACTTTTTTGAACCTGTTAAAAAAAACTCTATATGTGCATCTGAGTAATTATCTGTTAATTGCTGTGCTCTGAAAATACTTCCTCTCACTTCAAAATACCCACTTTTCTCCACCACTTCAGTCTCTGTTGCGTCCAGTGATCCAGCCACTGGGAAGAGGTTCGAGGAGAGCAGAACCACACCAGAGACGTCTGAGTGACCTCAGCTGGGCTGGAAAAAAAAACAAAACACTACATTACAATTATGGTAGCACTACGCATATTTCTTTTTTTTTTAAGCACAACTTTGTACTTCCAGAGGGCAAATTTACCTCCTAATGCTGAGAATTGACAGTGTAAAATGAAATTAATGCATCAAATCTGAAATGAATCTAATTCATTGATACAAACAGCATACTACATGTTCATATTGATGTGCCTCTTTTATAGAATTAGAAATCATTGAGTTGTACATATTGCTAATGTCCCACGGTCAGCACAGTGGGTAGAAAAGGTTTAATGACATATTAAAGATATTGGATTTTGCAAATATTACTATTATAAATATTACTATATACTCTGATAAGGTCCACATGCGGGTGAGATCTATATAAACTCATCAAGCTGTATTGAGCATGAAGGAGCTAAATTGATTTGCCCATGTTTGAAAATCTCATCTGAAGAAAGTGAAGTGCAAGAATAAACCTTTTTTTTCATTCGTATGTGTCTGCACACACACATAAAGAGACAGAGGGACAGACAGACATTAGAGGAAGCCTCACCAACCAGAGCCGTCTGAGGGCTGGAAACACAGACCAGTCTCAGCCAGGCCGAAGGGCAGCTTCCTGTTCACCAGCTCCAACGAGGGGACGAACTGCTCCAACGCACCTGACAACAACTCAGACTTAATTGCTGTTTTTGTACAACAAAGAAGACAGTTAAGTTGGAAAACACTGTTGCTGTTTGTCTTTGCTTCTGGTTGAGGATAAATGACATCAGTTATGTTCCCAGGAGTGATGCACTTTCCTATTTTCTGACTATGAAATTTAAATGCCGCAATATTTGGCTTTAATTAGTAGTTTTAGAATGATATCATCAGATCTGATGCATATATTATATGTGCAAAAATGTTTCATTTTGTTAATTCTTTCATGTGGAACTTCCTCTGAGGATAGGTACAAATCCCAGCTCCTTTGCAGACTGTAAAGTCCCAATCTTAGCCATCATGATCCTAAGCATAATACTTGATATGTGGAGCTTCCACCAGGGTAGACTCAATTAAGGCAAGGAGAGTCCCTTAAAACCACCATTTACTTCTTATTTTTACTGTAACATTTTGATGGTTTGCTGAATAAAGGATGGTCTTTCTTGCTATCAGCTTGCCATACAGACCAAACTTCATGCCAGTGTAATCATAATACGCTTTATAGTTATTAGTGCAACTTTCAAATCGCACCAATATCATAACAAACAGTGAGCCTCTCTGGATTTTGTCCTGCAGCGTTATACCTTGAAGAAAGTTTGTCCTCAGAGACGGGGACCTCTGAATGAGCGTCTGTACCCTCTGGATGAGCTGCTCCCTGCTCAGTTCATGCTGTCCAAGTATGTCTTTTAAATGTTCGGACTCAACCATCCTCAGCTGCTTCCGTCCATCTGCTGCTGTGTCCCTGCTGCTGCTCAGAGTGTTGATCCCAAACACCTGAGCTGAGGACCTGCTCACAGAGTGCCACCACTGCTCCAGCAGGTTTCTCCTCAGCTCCATGCCCAGAGGTCCATAGCTGCAGCTCAGCCCACGCTGAAATAGCTCAGTGTTTGTCTGTCCGGGTGAAACATAGTGTCTGTCCACACAGAGCTGCAGCAAAGCCCTGACCTGATCAAAGTCCTCACTGGGTGATGCACTGCAGCGTCTCCTGCTGTGCTGCAGAGTCGGTGTTACTCTGCACTGAGAGGGTTTTAATACGCATAAGTGCCTTGATAAAGCGTTTCTGGCACAACACGACAACATGATGATAAGCTGAACAAAAGTAAATCAAAAGATTGTCTATTTCAGGGATGATCCTCCATCATTAGACAAATCACTCCTCTTTAACCATCCTCAACAGCCCCAAACGCTGATATAAAATAAACTACTAACGTTAAAGTGTTAGCGAGGACTTACTCAAGCGAGCAACCTGTTTTACAGCAAAAAAAAAAAAAAGTATGTTAACTTTCTGCTGAACACGGAAACACAGGCTCGGTGAGGTGGCTTTACCCTCTCTCTGTTTATAGCATACTTTAGCTAGCTAACGGCCTGAATGCAACATGCTGCAAATGCTAGATTATGTCTGTGCATTCAAAATAAAACACACTCGCCTGACAGTTTCTCACTGCTGTTGTCACACATTTGATATCCAATAAAAACCGCTAGACATAGTTTGAAATTCACCGGAGTTACATGTGATGCATGAGCCGGAAGTGATGGAAACGCATGGCCCGCCCTACGCTGCTTCTGATTGGCTTTGACCTATAATTCATCCGTGGCTTTGACCAACCGCACTCTTCTTGCCTAAATCTAACCAATCAGATCAATGAAGGTAACGAGTACTAGCCAATGAGAGGGAGAGTAGGGCGGGTCAAGCCGTCGCCGTCCTTGAAAAAAAATGCATCCGGGTTACGGATTCACTATGATACATCCCCATGGTATCAATGTGTGATTAAAAACAAATATATTATATCTATGTTATAAGTTTATATGTCCCTCGTCAATTTGTTGTCTTAATTTTAATTTTATGGTCTTTTCTTATGTTATGTACGATATTACTGTCAAAATGATCTTTTTTTAAAAAAATTATCAAATAACATCTCTGTACAATGCACTATTTGAAAAAAACAATAATAAAAAAATGTAGGGTGATGTGTTAATTGGACTTTCTGAAATAAGCAGACGCTTCACCATCATATTAGTTTTTAAAATAAATATATTTTATTTTTTCCTGTAGACTCTCAGCATCCTCAGTGGTTACTGCAGCCCTTCACTGAATCCTACTTCACATGCACTGTCACATTCAGGTGGGATCAATGTGGTAATGGCTCCAGAAACAGGAGGGTCAGGAACACCCAGAGGTTGCAAACATCCATAATAATCAATAATATGCACCTTGTTTAATTCCAATGCAGCATTGTTTCTTTTAGTCAGTCAGTCATTATACCAATGCAAAGTGTAACTTCTAGGCAACCTGCCTTTAGACGTTCGTACTGTTAATCTCTAAGGTAATTTCACAAATGTGTTCAGGGTTATTACTTATGGATCGCGCATCCCTGATACTACCGCATGTGTGGTTAGAGACAACCAGATACACATCAAAACAATACAATTTCTAATAGTTCTTTGAACCCAACACCCCCCACAAAGCAAAAACAAGACACAGGTCCCCTTTTCTTCTTTTTATTTAAAAGGGTCACACACACCCTTTTTATATGATCTTCATAACATCACTTTAAACATACCACAAACTGAAAACATCGCATTACCTAGTAAAAATAAATTACTGAGGAATGTAACAAAAAACAGTCAAGGAAAAATGCGGCAATCGTAATTGCACTATAGGAGACGTGTCTATGACTCCATTTAATGCTCTGGGTTTACTGAGTAATTCCAACCCTGCTGTAAGCAAAACAAAGTTAAACAGTACAAAGGATAATAATAACAATAACAATAATAATAATAATAATAATCATACTGTAAGATTTCAAGACTAAACCAAAATCATGTTGGTTCCATATATTGTGCGTATATCATATCTACTGTGGGAAGGGTGGTGGCATGGGGTAGGGCACCATTGGTGGTGGGGGTGGTGGCTGTTGGGCCTGTGGCGGTGGCGGTTGGGAGTTGAATGGGAATGGTGGGTGGTTCATGCCATTCTGAGCGGCCCTCTGCATGGCCCCAAACTGTGGGGGACCCTGGAAACTTTGGTTACCAAAGGCACCCACCTGGTTTGCTGGAGCGCCGAAATTACCCTGTCCGTTGCTGTTGCTATAGTTGTTGTTGCCATAGCTACCGCTTGAGTTACCACTGTTGCCTCCATAGCTGCCACCATTTTGAACCTTACTGCCACCAAAGGCACTCTTCGGCCCACTGCCAAACCCCCTGTCACTGTCCCTGTCCCTGTAGCTACTACCGCCAAAGTTGCTCCTCCCACCCCCGGAATACCTATCCCGACGGTCATCCTTGTAGCCACCTCTTCCCCCCCTTCCACGACCTGCATGAGATAAAGACAGGAGAGGGACAAAAACAGAGAGAGCAGAGTGGGTTCAGATTATTAATACACTAAACCTAAAACAACAGTGATAATATCAATAGACACTGAAATATGTATAAAGCCCCTTTCAGACCTGGAATATGTCAGCATATCTGAAAACCTTTTGTAGACTAATCTGACATTGGAGAAATCTTAACAACCCAACTACAGTAACATGCCTCTCCGCTGTGTGCCTCCTGGACCAGCCAGGTCATATTTTGCCAATGATAGTTGAAAATACTTAAAATATGGATGTTGCAGCTAAAAATGATAAAACATGGACTCTTCAAACACATCTTCAAGCCGGCAGCACACAAGATCTACACAATTAGCACAGTTTTAGGATGGACACCAAAGACTGGCGTCTGCTGTTAGGTATTTGACCGAATGTCTATTTTTTTTCCTGAGTTATGATGATGAATAATGGCCAGAAAGTCCAAATGGACATTTGTGCCATATCTGTAGAAATTCTCTCAAGGCGTTCTAGAGATATCACGTTCAGGAGAAAAGAAAAAATCGTATCAGTTCATTGTTGAGTCCAACTGGACATTTGTGCCAAATCTTTAGTAATTCCCTAAAGGCGCTCTGAAAGATATAGGATAGATGGACCTACGGAGAACCAGAATCATTACAGATTTGGACACAGCGATCGTCGAAATGGAGCCCTTAAAAAATTCTCATAATTGAGTGCTAGATTTACCATGGTGTCTTTAGCACTTATGTAAGGTTGTCCATGTCTAAAAAGAAAATTTGGGGACAATGACTAATAAGGGGCATATTATGTAAATCAGTGACATAAATGAATAAATAAACTATCAGCAGGCGGCTTGACTTGTTCGTTACATTGAGCCTAACAATCAATTCTCTTATATACAAGAATATAAAACGCATCTTTGAGAGCCATTATTACAAGAATATAAAACGCATCTTGAGAACCATTATTAACATAAACAAGTGTTGGCTTTTACCTCCTCTGTCCTCTGCCATCTGGATCAGCTTGGGGTTAATGGCCTGGTTGGCCTCGCGGAGCACAGAGATCAGGTCACTGGCTTGTTTCATGTTGTTGGGGGTGAAGAAGGTGTAGGCTGTGCCCGTTTTTTGACTTCGGGCTGTGCGTCCAATGCGGTGGATATAATCCTCGGAGGAGTTAGGGTAGTCATAATTGATGACAAATTTCACATCCTCCACATCTGTGAAAGTGTTGCAGTGTGGCAAAACAAAACATGGAGGCCACACAGGATTTTGCACACCACAACAGCCAGATCAAAGGGAAAAGTTAGCAACTGTGGAGGCTGGGGGAAGAAAATGGTCATTAGGCTGTGGAAGAAAAACGTGTTAAAACAACATAAGATTGTGTATACATCTACTCCATGGGAATACTACTGTGGGAAGAGAGAAACGATGCACACTCCGATTGCATACCATAATCAAAATGATCCAAAAGACATTCAGTCTCCCTTTTGTTAACCAAGGGAGGAAAAAAAATGGATTTATGTCTTACCATAAAGGAGTATGCATTCACTAGTCCTTTCCCAATGCAGCGAAATCCCCCACAAATTGTCAAGTGACATCCAGGAGCTTCTACGCAGTTGGGCCACGATATGCACTGGGGCCTCCTCATGTGCCAATATAGGACCATTCTGGGGTACATTTTTGCAGGTCCGTTTTTCCCAGTACACTCTCAAAAGAAGCTTGATATTAAAGGCCGCACTGCACGTCTTGCCAAGACAAAATAGACCAAGTACTAATTTGAACAGGGGCCCCTTCGAAAAAAATGAAAAGGCCCAAGCATTGAACCCTGTGGGACCCCTCACCGAGCACGGAACAATTCCCCCCGCCCCCTTCATCAGTCTCATCAAGGCAAGATCTTCCAAGAAGCCAGTGTTCACTTGAGAAAATGTCTCTCGTTGGCAGGTCTCGACATGACTATAGAAACGCAGGCGAGGGAGGAACTTTGGTTTGAGCTGTCTCACTCTCTTTCTCCTCTCACTAGATGTTCCCATTACCCCCTAAACACATGTGCCAGGTCTCATAAATTTTCAGAGACAAAAGATTTCAAACTGCTCTCTCCATTTCAAGAAATCCAGCACTTTGACGGGAAAAGAAAACAACTGAAAGCTTAGACAGGCTCACAAGCACCCATGCTATGTGATACAAGCTCCGAAAGGTAACAATTGTTCCAAATCTCAAACAAGTGACTTGCAATACAGCGCTCTCTAACACAACAGCATGCAAGGCAGAAGTCACAACATCAAGCATATCTTTTTTTTTCTTTTCTTTTTTTTAACGTTTGAGTTGGAAACAGCTGGATGGCATTTGTCAGGTGAAATCCATGGACAGAGAACAGATGTGTGTGTATTTCAACAACATATCAGAGACCAAGGCTTAGCCACACAGCCTTTTGAAGATCACTGGCACACAAGAGCTTTCACCTCTCTAGGCCCACTGGGTGGCAAGCCAGTTGAGCACTTCCAATATGTCATCCTTCTCCCTCTCGAGGCCTGGGACTGTCATGCCTAGCGCCTGCCACAAAGACTCCACCTTAAGGTGAGAAAAACTCAGAAAATGCATAGAAAAAGTTAAAGAAAGCAAAACCACTTTCTTTAAAGTAAGTGTAACACTGATAAGAAAGTGGTGCTACTCAATGGCATACTGACCCAAGCCGCGGGAGGCCACATCTGTAGCGATGAGGATTGGAGCTTTGCCATATCTGAACTCTGAAGGGAGAGGGACAGCAATTATTACAATCACAAAGCAGCCTCTGAATAGGAGTCTTAAATGATGTGATTGGGGATGTAACAATACACTCAACTCATGATTTGAAACAATCTACGATACTGGGTTCATGATGCGATTTTCTCACAATATTTTTTAATACAAAATAGGATAACAAAAATTATGACTATTAAGCAAATTATTATGCAAAACTCGAATTATACAACGAATGCATTTCTGGATATGCACAATGTCCCCTGCTGTTCATCATTTTAGTTGTACTATATGTGTAGTTTTACACTCTTTTGCAATATTTGAAGACTATTTTTGTCTTTTCTGTTATCTTTTTGCCTTTATTACTTTCTAAAGGAAGCTCAAATACTGCCACACTTCCGATTTTAAACTAGAGGGTGCATCTTTTATTTCTATAACAAATGTCGTGGAGCCTTTGCTTCGTCTTATTAACATTGGCGAGGAGTCTCTAGTCTTGGACGTGATGTTGAACGTTCAACACTTAGTGAAATGGCACGCCGGGCAAGCAAAGTCAAAAGTAGATCACGCCCTCTGCTGTTAAAAAAAAAGTAGTGCGGTTGATTTTTCATCTCACCGATTTGAATCTCACATTTTTTTAGCGATTTTTAACTGCCTCGAGATGCATAGTTATCCCTAGATGTGATTTATTAAATCTCACCGTTAAGGACCCAGTCCCTCTCCTGCTGGCTCTTGTCTCCATGAATTCCCATTGCTGGCCACCTGTGACCGACAGATTGAACATTAAACAATAATGCAAGAACAGGTACGTACATTGAGAAAACAAACAAAAATGCATTGCTAAATGTTACTTTTCTAGATAAAAAACAAAAATCAAAATAGGGATGAGACATTCTTGGAGGGGATGGAAGAGGAGACCCTTACCCATCTCTTCTCATCCTCCTGGTGAGCTCATCACAACGCCTTTTGGTCTCCACAAAAATAATGGTCTTGTTCTCCTTTTCACTCATTATTTCCTCCAGCAAACGGATCAGTCTGGCAGAGGAGAGGAAGTTGATCAAAAACTTATTTGACAATAATGTAGTCTGTCACTGAAACAGTCATTATGCTTCTATGGTTTCAAGAAGAGCCAAAGACTGGTTTAAGATTATATACACGATTTGCTCCTGAAATACTTGTACTATTTAAACAAGGAACATGCATGGCTAGTAACTGATGCAAACTTTTTCTCCATCACATCATTTTACTGACTGATGCTAATAAAGAGATATCTCTACTCACTTGTCCTCCTTTTCCATGTCGTTGCAAACATCAACTATCTGCAGGATGTTGTGGTTGGCACTCAGCTGCAGTGCACCAATGTTGATTTGGATGTAGTCCTTCAGGAAGTCCTCAGCCAGCTGGCGAACTTCTTTAGGCCAGGTTGCGCTCCACATCAGGGTCTGACGATCTGGCTGATGAAGACAAAAAGACAAAAAGGAGGACTTCAATACTATCTGGCAGCTTCAGAGTAAATTAAGCACTCACATTCAGAAGTTAAAAGGTGCTCTCGTCTGATATCTTGTATCAGCAACATCTAATCTGGGTAAGTTACAAGGTATGAGTATCGGTTGCAGGTTGTTGGGTCAACTTGTGTGGGCATTTCTTAAATAACTCTCTGGAGAGCCAAGTCCTCATTTAATGGAGGTGCTGGAGAATACTATTTCTCATAAACAATGCAGCTGAGTAATATTCCCTCTACTCTGATATTGTCTCATTAACAATAATAATGTATAATGTCTTCCAAGTTAAAGAAAATAACACAACTTACCCGAATTTGATCCACTATCTTGCGGATCTGAGGTTCAAATCCCATGTCCAGCATGCGGTCAGCTTCATCCAGCACCAGATAGGTGCAACGACGCAAATTAGTCTTACCGCACTCCAGGAAGTCAATGAGACGACCTGGGGTAGCGATGCAAATCTCAACACCTGAAAACAAAACAGGGACACCATAATGTTATATTTTAGACCTAAAACCAATCAAACCGTATTCATAAAACAAACACCTGATAGCAGCAAAGAGTAGAATAATTTTAATACAATTTACACAGTGAGAGTCATTAAGTAAGCATACCCCTCTCAAGGTCCCTGATCTGGGGTCCTTTGGGTGCACCACCGTAGATGCAGGTGCTCTTGAGACGGGAGGCCCTGCCGTATTCAGCAGCCACTTGTTGCACCTGCTGAGCCAGCTCACGGGTTGGCGCCAGCACCAAGCACTAAAGACAGATGGTTAGAATTTGTCAAAATTATCAGTGTGATGCATCATTCACACCACACAAACTGACCGAACATGGTCAGATCAGATCACACTACAACAATACATTTTCAAGCGTACTTACAATGGGTCCATCTCCATGCTCCAAGAATGGCTGATGTTGGATGTGCACAATTGCAGGCAGAAGGTACTAAAGAAAAAATAAATAAATAAAAATAAAGGCCTGAGCTCTAAATATACATATTAAATTGACATATCAGTGTTCCAATGTGCACCGCTGGCTTGTTTTCATTAACTTTAACAACATAAGCAGGATATATTTCTTTCCTCAGCTGATGAGAGTTAGCATCGTTTCAAGTTGCATCTTCTCTTTAATGTCTATTTTCTGTATTCATTCTGCTCCATCTTGAGTCAAGTCACTCTGGCCAACAGTGTAATGAGCCTCACCTGTCAACTGAAACTGATTTCTGACAGGATTTAACATTTGACATAAGTGTGATATCTTGACATTCGATGAGTGACAAGAAATTTCTCATATAGGTCCAGGGTAGAAAAGGTCTTACAAACCATCATAAGAAAAGATTTCACTTACAGCGAGGGTTTTCCCAGACCCAGTTTGAGCGATGCCAACCATGTCTTTACCGCTCAGGGCAACTGGCCACCCCTGAGACTGAATGGGAGTTGGTTCAGTCCAGTTCTGTTTGACAATAACTTCCATGACATAACCTAGAGAAGCAAGATAAGCAAGTTAAATTGTTGCACGGCCAACCTTCTGACAATGACACATTTAAAAGGTAAAGAACAGTTTAAGATTAATTGCTTGGTAGAGCATGAATTTCTACTCACTTGGAAATGCAGCTTCGTGGAATTTTACAATTGGTTTGGGGCACTCTCTACCTTTGACCGTGACTTCTTTGCTTCTTCGGTACTGCTCAACCTCTTGCTGGAATTGAAAGGGGAAATGCAGAAAACCAATCATGTTCAACACACATACACACAAGCCCCCATAAATCAAAACATGACAAAGAAAAGCAGTTATTAGCAGCCCTTACAAGTGGTCTGCGAGTAGCATCGGGATGTTCCTGGTAGAAGTTCTTTTGAAACTTTGGAAGCTCGTCAAGGTTCCAGTGCTTCTTCCGCAGCCTTTCACCAGGATTGCCAAACTTTCCTGGAGGAGGTCCGCCCCTATTGCCTCCTCCGCCACCACCAAAACGAGGCGGTCCTCCACAATACCTTGTGTAAGAGAGTGGGACACTAAATTAAAGCATAGCCAGGGAGGTGCCTATTGAAAGGGCCATTCCACAATTTTCTCACTTTACGAAAATTAACTAGTTGTGGTTAGTGCTAAACAGCCTGTGTCCTTGCAGGCCCTAGTATGAATGGAAAAAACAAAAAGATGATCTTGCTTGCTTTTTATTAAGGGCAGGGCTATGTTTTGTATCTTGATATATATTAAAGTTAAAGGACAAAATGTCTCCGTCTCTGCACATAGATTCAGATGATTCTTTTCTCCCCTTCTTCAAAAAAGACAATCAGGCTTTTGTCGGTCCCCCAACTTTATGGACAATGAACCACAGGAGTTTTGCAAGTGCAGGAAAAGGGCTTTAAATACGTAAACTTCATTTACAGACAGTGTAATCAACATTTAAGAAAGAGGACACAACCTCCGAATACATATTGTTTATAGCTTAGAGGACATACTTGGAGCTGAATCTTATTTGCTGTATGAACACTGAGCATCTCTGGTTTTATAGCGAAACAATAGTTGTGCTGACAAGTTTCAATGTAGCCAACACTGCTTACAGTTCAAAATTTACAGCACTTGAATATTGCCCTACTCATTCAGCAACACTCAACACCAAGTAACATTAAACGGCGCAATGATTCACTTAAGATTGATGACTTGTTCAAACGCGAGAAAACGAGAACATTATGTGGCGCCGGTAAGAGACACTATTAATGGAAAACGACTCGTTAAAAATAAATTGCGACACAAATCTTCGTCTCGGATGTGCATCCGCAAGAGGAGACACCGCTGCGTCACATGATAACATGCAGGCTGCCGAGCAGAGCTCAGCCGCCGACACACAGCCGTCTTTAGCTGCCATTTTACCTCTAACAGACAAGGAAACGGAGAATATTATGAATACGTCAGGGACGCCTGGTCGCTTGAAAAATGTGTTTCACAATCTAATACATCAACGTAGCAAGATAATCACAGGTGGCGACGAAAATACTAAAAGGCAAACGTCTTGTATTGGGGATGCAGCGATGACAGCGGTAGCGCTAGCAACCGAATGCTAAGCTGTTCATCCCGGCTAACCATTAACGTCAAAACAACCAAAGCTGACATTTGACTTACCCTCTGTCTCTGCCCCGGTCTCTGTCCGAAAAGCCAGGCATTGTGTAGCAGACTGCTGTAGCAAAAGCGGATAACTAAACAGAATATTATATCTAGGAGCTAAATTCAGCACAGACAAAACAAAAAGAAAATGCCGGCAGACAAAAGTCTGGCTGGAGAGACGGATGTGATGTCACATGAGGCGGATAACATCGTATCAATGCGCGCCATACAGTGGCACACCCGTGGTACTATTTAATTTTATTTTATGTCATCCACAGCCTTATTTAATAAAAAGAAAATTTAATATGCACAGATAACCGAAATTCTACACGGATATTAATATAGAATTATTAATAATCGTCATTTCAATACGTAAATCAATAAAAATCTTAAAATAAATTTAAAACATTGATAAACAAAAGCAAACACGCACATGGGTATTCAGCCATGGTAGAAGGTGATGGCAAGGTCACGAAACGGCCTATCTGTGATGAACTTAAAAACTATATGTGACAACTGTGTGGAGAAAATAATGAATACATACATTTTTAATTTATTTGTGATTCCCATAGTCTGAAAAATCCAACATTCTCATATTGCCACTGAAATTGACTTCTTACCATTAAACCATTATTATTATTATTATTATTATTATTATTATTATTAACCTTTTAATCTGTTTTGCCATTACAGAACGTTCCTTTTTAAGTCTTCCTGAACACACTTGCAGCTGTCGCATTGACACTGGGTTGGGTTGCTGAGTGGGATGAACATTTTAACTGCGTGACATTAAATATAATTTTATTGCTCAAGATGATTCTGTGACAACTAACTTGATGGTAGTTGAGAGGGGAAACAGTACAGGGTTAAGCCTAAAAATAAGTCAGCTGGTACTCATAATTTATAATAAAAAAAAAAACCTCTTCACAATGTAATGATTTCAGAGAAAGAGGTCAGCATTTATTAATGTACATACAGTTTCTTTTAGCAGTTTTAACATGAAGACTATTCATACATTGAAGTATCTGCAAAGTAGTTCAAACCTAACAACATGTGGGATGAAGGACACAAACCTGAGTCAGTGGTCTCTGATGGGTTAATGAGCCTGGCAACCATTCACACTGACAACCTCAAAGTGGCTTTTGTGCAGTATAAAAATAAAAGAATAAATGAAACGTCACCAGTGAATATAACCCAGGCAGCAGTAATAGCTGACAAAGCAAATCTGTAGTTTGACCAACAAATATATTTTGTAGAACAGAGGGGTGTGCTGCTATTACTCAAAAACATATTTATTGAGATGAAGGAACAAAGCTCCAAAGTACAGGTGGATAACCAGGCCTGGTAACCAACTCTACAGATTAACAGTATTATGTAAACATTCATTTGAAAGAGAAATGCACCAATGTAACAGTGAATCATAACAGTGACAGAATTTGGAAACTGATTGTTTTCAGTAAATTCTTCTGGCACATTATGTACTAAAAAGACTCCACCATAATCATCTTTATCTTGTGTGACATACTGGTACCTGTGGGGACAGAGAAAAATAATTTATGATGACAAAACTAAAATGTTACATTTATTCTATATGTAAAATATACGAGCTCTTTTATTAGAAAATAGTAACACGTGAGAGCTTTTTAAAAATAAAATCTGTTAATTTTGCAAAGAAGTTGTCTGGCATTAATGGAGTTCTCCTTAAATTTGCAAATGGTGGTGTTGTGCAATACCTCAAAAACCACCACCATGATTAAACAAAGACATACTAGCCAGGGAGGGCATTTATCTAGCAAGTCATACTGATGCAGAATAAGATACAAAAATTGCAGCACATGGGACATTACCTCCTGTGGACCCCCTAAAGATACATTACAATACCAGGCATTTAGAAATGTTACTTTTGAAGTCTGAAGTTTAACTTAAGAATAGTTATTATCAGTAAAGGAAATCATTTTAAAATGTCCAAGAATAACAATTTCATCATGTACCTCTGTGTGGTCAGCACTATGCCAGTTTCCCTCTCCCAGTCCCTTAAAACTGATCCAGGTTTTTACATTTCCTCGGCTTCTTATTTGGCCTCACACATCCTGTGTTTCAAAGGGAGAGACAATTTAATCAGTCCAAATACAAGGCAGCATGTTCTCTTTTAATTTTCGGAATAATTACAGTATTTTATCGTTGCTTTGGCTCACTTTTCTCATCAGTTTCAATTTCTCAAGTGCTGAACTCTTAAGGACAACCTCACTGTGGTGATCAGCATTGCAACATAATCATTACTGGGACACATTTTGTCTCTGCTAGATACACATGTGAACAGAGTCAGTTTATTTTTAGCAGCTTCATTGTTCATTAATTTTTACTTCATGTCAAAACCACAGAGGAAGTGCAGTCCATTATAATAAATCCCTGAACCAAAGGTGGAACTACACATTGACAATGTGACCACCATGGATGTATTATGGTGACCACCTGTAAAGGACGCACACCTCCTTTCTACTTCCTACCTCTACCAGTGGCATCACTGCCATCCATCTAGGATTAATAACGATACAAATACTTTCAGTGCTGTTGTGTTGTATATAATAGTGAAATATTCTATTTTGTACATTTGTTGTCTGAAATGTGTGTCCCATCACCACATAACAATAAAAATTATAGCTGTCACATTACCTCAGGTGGTCAAAATGTCCTCTCTTATATGACATCAATGTCAGAGGTACTGTATTCGACATTCAGGGCATTAATATAGCAGCAAACCACTATTCGCTCTGTAAAGCTATAGTGGAGTAGTGGCGTCCTATGCAAAGAATGAAGACACGCTCCATCTGTGTGTTGTGATACGAGGTTCCCTGTGATTTGTTGTGTGAAGCTGCTTCAGCCACAAGTCCATGTTGGTGCATGTGAGCTCCTGTGTGTGTATTCCACTAGCTAGTAATAGCCGTTGCTGATACTGCAGTTTTCATGCATAGAGCCGTACTGACCCCCAGGGGCAGAGCAGCATTGCTTTTTGGGCATGAGCTCAATGCTCAATGCCCCCCTCCCCAACTTTAAAGGTCTAGTATGTAGGATTAAGTGGCATGTAGTGGTGAAGTTACAGAAAGGAAACTTCTTCTGTGTACAGAGTGTGTAGGACAACTCCGGTGGCCGTTGCAAAAATGTGAATTGTCCTATCTAGAGATGGTATTTTCTTTGCCCATTTTAGGGCTACCGCAAGAGAACATGGTGGACTCCATATACATGTATATATATATATATATATATATATATATATATATATATATACACACACACACACACACACACACATATATATATATATATATGTATATATATAGACTCATTCCCACTGCACAAAAAACTTGCCAACACCCTTCAATATCTGGCTTTTTCATACAATGAGAGCCTCCAGCTTCGACTGACATTGATGGGAATACAACGCCTGGGTAATTTCAGCTCCTTAACCAGCGAGATGCAATGACGTGTCGTCACTAATTACTGTCTATCTCCTCCTAAGCAGCGCTAAACACTAATCCAAATGCATCTACTCTGAGTTTGAAAGAGAGACTGAATAAGTAAGAGATAAAGAGAAGAAACTACTGAAAGTTCTCAGAGACCTTTGTTCCTGCTGCTGTCTACTGTTGACCTGATCTACCGCCTGTCCATGACATCACATGGACACACCAGACACACCATGACTCAGCCATCTCCATGATAAGAGTAATCCCGAATGCAATCCCGAATGCAATCCCGAATGCAATGTAATATGTAATATGTATGCTCTGAATGTGGTATACAGTTTCTTTAATAATATATATAAAAAAAAAAAAAAAAAAATTAAACATGGGGGCCCTTGTATGGTTACTGTGAAGACACAGCAAAACTAGGCTATTTTATGAAGTGAGGTGATTTTTTTGGTTGGTGCATTTTCACCCACAATAAACACAAATCTACCAAATAACTCACCGGTGAACAAAGGTGATCAAATATGAAATTTTTTACTTACCACAAAACCATTCCCACAACTCTTTATTTTCTCTGTTGAGTTTGGTGATATTGGCTATTAACTGGTGACTTCTGTTCTCGAGACCGTCTTTAACTGCCAGTAGCTGGTTTCTCTCCCTTCTCCAGCTTGCTTTGTCTTTATTCACTATTGTGGCAAGAGGGAACGGTAAAACAACAGTGAATATTCCCATGTTATCATATCTTTACAATATTTCTGTGATTAAGAACATATAAAGTGCTAAGACACCACACAGAATTGGGAAAAACTCACTATAGACCCCGAGGCAAATGATCGCGACCAAGAGAAGGACACACACCAAACCCAGCAACACCAAATCCATTCTGACACGATTCCTCTTTCCTGAATCACTGATGACTGATACAAATAAATAAGCAACATCAGGCTCAGGATTTCAAGGATACTGACAAATTACATGAATTAATGTTAAGCTCATATTATTATAAGCTAAGAATAGTAAAATACAAGAAAATAAGGATGTTTTGATTAAAAAATCCCACTGCTGTATCACACAATCAAATCACTCAGAAAAGAAAACAAAACATTTACATTCCACCAAAAATAAGGGAAATAACTGTTGCTCATGCTCATCATGTGTTCATACCTGGATGCTGAATCTCTGCAGGTCCTGGTGTAATTGGAGACCTGCTCTCCACCCAGGGGTTATCATACACTCTCAGGCTTTCTGCGCTGACATAGATGTTGACCATATTATCCTTGTCGTCCTGATCACAGTAAACCTTGTTTACGATACCAGGCTCAGCGTACAGGTCCCCCGACATCTTATGGCTAATATAACTTACTCACAGATTTACAAAGATTGTTTTTAATCTTGAAATAATAAATCAGTCTGTTTTAGGAAAGAGACTGAATATCCACACTGTTGACTAAAAAGGGGAAGAGCTGAAAAAAGGAAGTCATAAGAAATTACCATTTGGGCTGTTCCCTCTGAATTCACCTGATCACTAGTGACCTTTGACATTTGATTTGTTGTTCATAACATAGAGATGACAGTCATGGTTCAGTTACCGTTTATTGCAAACTAAAAAGCAAAGAAATAATAAATTAACCAAAACTTAGACAAGTAACAATAAGCCGTCCCTCTGTGACTATGAAGAGGCTGAAAGGAAGGACAAAACCTCATTATGGCTGAGCATAATTGTCTTTTTCCATGTCAAATGTAGAATTAAAATAAGCTGCAGGGTCTATAGTTTACAAAATAGTAATGTTACATTTTTTTTTTTTTTTTGCTTTCATGTTTCCATACAGACAACTATGTTTCAAGGTTTCTCATCAAAAGTCATGTGATGAATTTATTGGCATGGTTTCTTGTGCAACACAATAAAAACACCATGAACGAAATTAGAGCACATTGCCTGAGGGAAAACATTTAGAGTGTAAGACACACACATGGAGAATCTAATATGAAATCTGCAACAAATAATAATAATAAATTACATCCTGTGCACCTGATAGAGAAAAACTACAATATCATGCATTTAGAACAGAAACTGTAAATAATAAGCAGTGATAATAATAAGCTGTGTATTTACAGTGACAGAGGAATGAACATGTTACAAACATGTTTCTTGTCTTCTGTGTATTTTATAACTCAGTGAAGTTTTGCCTTGCAGAGGAACTGATCAGTCTACAATGTACCAAAATTGTTCTCTTTAGAAAGTTACTTTTCCACTTGTGTTGCATCAGGCAGAACCGGCTTGTTTACTGTCTAATCTCACCAAACAGAGCACTCTGACATATGACACAAGTTTAAAGTTCTCTCAAACACGTGTTTTCACTTATGCTGCTTAAATTGATCTGGTGCAAAGAGTTGGTGACATCATGTGAATCCCAGGAGAGCGCCACCCAAATTACACCTGCAATAAGCCCAAGTGAAAACACCTGTGTGGGTGTGCAGAGCCGTTTATATCTATAACAGTCTTTATCGTTAAAATGCAACTACATGGAGCTGTTGCTGTGTCACTCTAGATTTGTTGTGGTTTGGAGCAGCTCTATTACACGGGGGGTTGTAGAGGTTTGAAACACAGCTACGTGCTAAACTGGACCTGATTGCTCTGTGAAAACAAGCAGAGGATCAGCTGAACTGCAGTTTCACCGATCTGAGCCGCCCGTTGCAGGTGTGTCAGAGAACAATATCACCTGTGCCCATGCTACTGTATTATTTAGTATGCCAGAAACAGATATATTTGCCAGTAAATACCATGTCAAATGCAGTTTGCCAAAAATACCAAGACGTCCTACTGTGTCCACTTGCACTTCGCAGAATGCAGGCCAGCACACTATTCTGACCCACAATCCTCTGCACAGTGAAAGATAAGTCACATCAACTGTGCTGCAGACAGATGACAGCTCAATAATAGCAGATTGACAGCTGTCAGAAGCCACAGTGGCGAATGACAATTTTAACTGTTATTCACACTTCCACATTGTTGTGCAGTTCTTCCTCTACACAGGGAAATGACGACTGAGTGTTTTTGTCTGAAAGCTTTGTCATGAAAGAACCTGTCTACTTGTGATAGGTGACTCTAGGTGACTATTTTCTGTTAATATTGTTCTAAATTTGTCAATCTTCACATTGTAGCACATTTCCCTCTAAGTTTTCTTTGCATCTAGTGAATTATCAGTTAAATCACGTCTGCAGCAGGGTCAAGTTAAACAACAAATACAGTGACCTCTACTGGACACTGCAACCTAAGACGAAACCACATGTGCAAATTGAACTGCAGCAGCCAAGCACTCAGCAATGGGCTTAAAGTGATCGCATGACTTACACCCGGACAACAGAGCCCTACAACTTTTAGACAGAGCAACAGCTTCCACAGCTATGGCACTGATGCACAGCATCAGCAGAAAGATGCATGGTGATATCCAGCTGAAATACTCATCACCTCAGCCTTGTTTAAATGCTTTTTATGTAAAACAGTGGAAAAAAATAAATCAAACTGGTTATAACTTTGGGATATTAAATAATTATCATAATTATTATTATCATTATCATTATTATTATTATTATTATTATTATTATTATTATTATTATTATTATTATTATTATTATTATTATTGATATCAAAATAGTGTGTTATTTCTGCTGGCAAAATAAGCTTTGCAGTCTGTTAAGGTTCTGGGGCTGCGGGATATACTGGTTTCAAGATATATCGTAGTATGGAAATTGACAGTTATCATATTATGTACATTTGTCTATGGTATTGGACATAATGCAGCTGGATAGAGAATCTCACCCTTATTTTACTTATTTTGAAAGGGAGAATTTTAAGTGCATTCATGAAAACCTACTTCCCCAATTTCTCAGTTTTGACCCCAATTTCTCAGTTTTGAGATCAATAAAGTATATCTATCTATCTATATATCTATCTATCTATCTATCTATCTATCTATCTATCTATCTATCTATCTATCTATAAAATAATAGTTTCAATAAAACGTTTAACTAAATTTCCTTAAAGGGTCATTGTAATTGATAATAAGAATAATTCTTAAATACCTTTGTACTGTGACATCATAAATTATTATATTATATATCCAGTTATCGTATCATGAAAATCTAGCATATATCCAGTAAGTTTTTTTTTGGAAATATTTACACTGTAATATACAGAATGTAACTTGTAAATATTACTAACAGGGTCTGGGTGGAAGGTAAAAAGAAATGAATCTGTTTTATTACCCACAAACAAATGATATTTTACAACCTTCTGACCCAAATCAAGATTCCATATTTGACTAAAATGTTTAACAGCCAAAACATTCAACACTTAACATTTCATTGATTCATATTCTCTTTTATCATCATGAATTGTTTTTTAATTATAAATTATGTATATCTACATTTTTATCTGCTGCTAGTCCTGTTACTCCATTCAAGAACCATTTAGTCAGTCTCAATAGTATTAATGTTATGATATGTACCAAATCATTTAGTCATACAATCAAGGTTATGCGAGACAAATGTATTTATTTATTTATTTTTGTCTGCTCTCACATCACTAGCATGACATATAAATCATGAATAATATTTCTGATATTAGCTCAGAACTTTAATTATACATATAAAGTACAGCACAAGGATGCATTCCTTTGCTCTTAGTGAGCAGAATATTTTACACGTGTGAGAGCAAAACAGAAGTGGACTCAAGAGTATACAGTGATATTGTAATTTGATTTTATTGACGGATTTTTTCACAGGTAAAGAATATTTTATGACTGCATGGCAAATCATTCCAGTTTTGTAAAGAATCTGTGTTTGAAATCTGAGCACAGTCCTCATTTCCCCCCAAGTATCCACCATTATCTGGCTGGTTGTTTTTCCAGTACCTAGAGACAAACAAAAACTCCTCAGTCGCAAATCAAACCCATTGATAACATATGAGAAATTAATGCTGTTATTGTTGGTGAATCTTTTCAGGGCATGTTAGTTAAGCAGAACACTAAATACAAACAAACACAGAAAGCAGCTGTTTCATTTGGGAGTCAAATCTTGGATTCTTAATATCACAATATTTGCAAAATGCAGTTCTGTATTGTCAACATATAAAGCCCTCATCATCATCTGTGTTCTGTAATCTCTTTAGACTGTTGTGATTATAATTGCAAAATGATCAGTTAATTGATTTAGTAGGCAAATGTTTGTGTGTTTTGCTATTCTGACACACACATTTTCAATATAACTCAGTTAAAGACTATAAATAAGAAAGTGTAAAATGTCTTACATTTTGGGAGGTTTTGTTCCATCTACCCACTTCCAGACGCCTTTGCTCTCATCATCAGTCAGACCAATCCAGGAGTCCGGGTTGAATGAGCTGATAAATTTCTAGGTTTCAAAAATGATAATCTGTTGTTATTATTCAGTTGTTACTTCCCTTCCAAACAGACCTGATGAACCTCTCCTTCAGATGTGAATAATAAAATCTTTCCCTGCTTTGAGTTCAGGGTCCTGGTATTGTGCATTTTGGCTCATAGTCACACAGTAATGACTTACTGGGACACTTAAATAGAGCCGAGCCATCATAAATGTTATAAGTAACACTGCTTTTCCCTGTGTGCCAAGTTTAAATGTTGTGAAAAGGCCTACTGTATTGTGATAATGTAGATGGAAAAGTAAAAAACAGAATGAGCTTTCTCGTCAAAGCTTTCACAGGTTCAAGTCAAATAACAACAACATCCGAGGCTGAAAAGTGAAGCTAATGCAGAAGCGCCAAAAACCGCACTTCATCAAATGGCCACTTGAGCCTGGCTCCAAAACAGAGTAAACCCCCATATCACACACTTTACAGTTACAATAAATATGTTTACAGCCTAAACAAAAACTGGTTTGGGTATTTGTAGCTAATTCAAATATTCGCGACAACTGTATGAGGAATGATTTTTGTATCCATCACCTGTTAACATTTTATTAAGGCCCAGAGTTATGTATTATATAAAGGCGGGGCCACATGAGTGACAGCCTGTCTGTGAGGTGCTGCTACAGTCTATGAGTCAGATCCTACCCTCGCTCCACAGCTCCAACCTCTCATCCAGTGGTCATCCCCATGGCCACTTACAAAACCAAAGAAGGCAATGACCGAAATGCTGAACTCGAGGCTTCAAAACGGCAGTCCACAAACCAATGGGTAGCTATTCGTCCGTTATTTATACAGTCTACGGTTTGAGTGCATCGTTTCCCTTTTGTCTGTTTTTATCTCCCTGTTACGCTGATAATTTGTACTCACTTCTGCAGCTTTGCAGAAGTCATTAGAGACTTTCTCTTCCCTTTTTCGTTTAGTTTAGGGAGACTTCACATGCTTTCATCTTTTTCTCACATACACTTCCACCTTTTATATTTTACTCTTGTGTTTACATGTATTTCTGGTTCAAACTTTTAACATTCATCAGAAAACCCATTTCTTACCGTAAATATAACATAATATAATAAAATAAGAATACTTAGTTAACAAACAAGGATAGTTTGAAGAGAAAGATTGTTTTCAATTCTCCTCACCTGTTCGTCTTCATCAGATATGATCACCAGCTGTGCATCATGAGTTTCACAGGTTTTTTTGCTGTCAGCCCAGCTTTTCTTTGATTTGAACATAAAATAACAACTGTGGCCAAACATTGTCCAATTGGTAGAATGGCAGAATGGTGTCTCTGTTTAACACACACAAAATGATATTCATTCAGAAACAATAGTGATAAAACTTTGACAAGATAAAAGACAGAAGAAAACATAACGCATACAACACTCTCAGCTTACAGTACCCTAAATACTGTATGGCATGTGTCCTTCTGTCTGAATAAGATAGAAAGCTCTCAAAACTCTCATCAGCTTAAAATGAAAACCTACCCAGCAAGCAATTTTTGGTTCTAAAAATGTTCTGAGAATGGTACAATACAACCAACACAATGTTTGAGTAAAACGTGGTCTGTAATTTCTGGCCTTAATAACATGTTCTGAATGTTGCGTTTAAAATGTTCTCCCCTTGTTTGCATGTAATGTTGTGAGAAAATTTTACTAAAGAACATCCTATGATCTGTCACCTCTCATCATCACCAAACATCCTCAGAATGTTGCAGTTATAACATTACATCTTAGTCAGCATGTAACCGTACAGAGACATTATTCGAAAAGATAAATATCCTTAAAATGTTCTTTGAACATTAGATTAAAATGATTTCTTTAAAACATTATTGCAACTTGTAGGTAATGTTAGCAAATGTTGTAGGAACATTCCCTGCTGGCTTGGTAATTGTAGGAGAAGTTCAACAACTGGCTGCTAGTCCAGGTAAAACTAGCTTTATTTTACATATGCCTGAACTTATCAATCCTCTCACCCAGTTCTTGGCATGAAACTGAATAACTGTAATTTCCAAAATATTAAACTATGCCTTTAATTAAAATCATTATTGGTATTTCCACTCACCAATCAGTTTTTCTAATTTGTCTATCATTTTGGTGAGGTTGTAGTTGGTGGCCTTCAAATGTTCTGTCTCGTTCTCTAGCTGTCTCGTTTCTTGGGTCAGGTTGTGATTGAAGCTTTTCATTTCGCTGTAACTTGTCTGCAGTTTCTCTCTTTCGTTGGTCAGGTTGGCAATGTCCCCCCACAGTCGATTTCTCTCTTGAATAACTGTCGCAGCAAGGGTCCAACATGTAAAAGGCTCAAAGACGAGTTATACCATGTATACAGGTAATGTAACACAACTGTTGGCAAATGAAGGCCAGATGAATTTGGGAAACTTACGTATGACCACCAGGACAATGACTGCTACCAGGAGGAGAAGACACAGCAGCCCCAGAAACACTGCAGCAGCTCCGGGAAGACTCCTCTTTTCTGAACTCACAACAACTGGAGTCGCTGTGGGCAGAGACTTTAATCTTACTATGGATTTGCATGTAATAACTTTGTTAAGTTCTGCTTTATTTAAACTTAATAGTTATTTTTACGCAAGTCTAAAAATTCCATATTGCCTCATAGCTAAACTTCTGTTGTTTTATGCACAGTCTTCATATATAACTCATCTACAGTAGATACAATATTCCATGAGAACATATGAGACAGGCAGAAAGACAGACAGATAGACAGATACTTTGCAGTTGGTCCTCTGCAGTGGTGTCCTGTGATTTGTCCTGCGGTGTACTGTCCTCTGCCCAGCAGTTGTCATAAATCCTCACAGTATCGATGTTATCACAGACATCTTTCTGTCTGTCATCATTCTCACCAGTCTGAAATCTCACTTTTTTGGTGAGGTCTGGCTTGGCATAAATATCCTCAGACATGTTTTGTCACTTCACCTGATTCAGCTCAGCAGTTCTGCTTGGACAGGTCCGACAGTATTTAAGCATTTATATCAACACAGTAGAGGCCACTGACAAGTCATTTGTGTGGGTCACATGGGTTTTATTAAAGGGAAGGAAATAGAGGAAGTTTACCTGGAAAAAGGGGCAATGCAAAGCACCAAACCAGCATAACACCCCATCTTTAATCTATTTTTTTTTAACTAAAAGTCAGATTCATCCTGTTATTGACTCTCTGTGTGACTACTTTAAATTGTGGTAATGGATTTTTAGACAGCAAAGGCTCATGCACACCTTCAGGTTCTTGCAGACAGGTGTTTAGGGGGAAATAGTTTTTGGCATAAGAAGGGAGAAGTCCTCCTGCACACTGTTCTTTAACTTGCAATAAACTTTATTGGAGATCACCACTAAACTTTATTGCAAGTAAAAGGGCAATGTGTGAAACTTCTCTCTTCTTTTCACTATGATAGTGGATTTTTAAAAGTCATTATGTATCTTATCTTCTTGTGTACACATTAATTTATTTTGAGCAGTGGTGGAAATAAATGAACATGCGACAGTTCACCCAACAATAAAAGACGCTTATCTTTCCTCTTACCTGTAATGCTATTTATCAGTCTAGATTGTTTTGGTGTGAGATGCTGAGTGTTTGAGATATCAGTCATAGAGATGTCTGCTTGCTCTCCAATATCATGGGACAAGATGATACTCAGCTTGTGGAGCTTAAAGTGCCAAAACAAATACATTTGAAAATCTCAACAGCAAGGATACTTGGACGTTTCGGCAGAGGTCAAGGTTAAGTCCCCAGTGTTCTCAAATCCTAGAAATGCCCCTGTGTACATCTGACCTGTGCGCAGCTGCCGGTACTGGCCGGTACTGGGAACCACTTTGCAAGAGTGGTCCCCGGGCAAAGCAAGTTGAGTATCCCTGATCTAGACTGAGGGATGAACTGTCCCTCTTAACCAAATGAAAAGCACTGTCATGAAGCGGCAAAGTGGTAAGAGGTGAAAGTGGTCACTTAAAATAAATCATCCCTCCAGCCCTTAGTTTCCTGTTGAGCAGAATCACATGCATGAATATGTTACCATCTGTGTTACTAAGTTTGTCACTTTGCCTGAGAACAGTTCAGAACAACAATTTTGTCATTTCAGAGGCACACGTTCCCGACGTTGGGACATTGAGGGCCAACCTACAGCAATACAGCTGAACATCATGAATCAATCAATGGATGTCTACGTCAACGAAGAAGAGCTATCAGGTTATCCTGGCAAAAGGATAAAAAGGATGAGTTTGGGAAAAAGTTCAGAAAGTATTTATGATAATCCAATGATCCACAGTCTGGAGCCAGACAGAATTGGACCTGCACTCTCAGGTAATGAATGCATGCACACAAGTACTTATGTGTATAGAAATCCTATAATATCATCTTGAATGAACACGCGACACAGGAAAGACTATTTTCTTGAATAAAGGCTAATATCAGGAACAAATAGCATTGAAGGTCAAAGAGCAAGAGAGTGAAGGGGAAGAGTGGTTTGCAGTCATTGATGGCTTTAGCTTGATAAACTTTAGGATTACATCTAAACATAAAACACCAAGAAGAACAAAATACGGCCACTGCAGAGCCTAAAACAGAAAAATGAAGTTATAGATCCACTTTGACATTTTCAGATCACTTTATTTTAGTTTGCAGACAGGCTAGTGGCTTTGTAAAGCTCAGCACACGGACCTTTTTCACTGCTGACATCTCGATTTTCTGCCAAATTTTCTGCCCCTGGTCACAGCTATCTCTGGCACGGAGGCATAAAAATATGTGGATGTGTTGATTTAATTTGATTTTGTATTGATGAAAAAACACACAACAAATACTGACTTCTACCATCAGTTGCAGGAGATGTGAGAAAGGGTTCCCGCAGAGCTGCTGTTGTGTGTCTGCTGTGTCTTCTCCTCATGATTGGACTCATAACACTGGGTTGCCTTTGTGAGTACTTTGTTAACATCCTGATAAACACAACGCAGGTGATACTGGTTGACAGTGTTTTTTTTTATTTTTTTGTTTGTCGTTTATGTGTCAAACATAGTCTCAAAAGGCAACACTGAGTGGAAAATGAAGATGGCCCAGTTACAGACCAGCTACAAAAATCTGACCAAAGAACAGGACCAGCTACAAACCAGTTACAACAACCTAGTTGAAGAACGAGACCAGTTACAGAGCAGTTATAATTTTCTGAATGAAGCCCAAGTTCAGCTCCATAAAGGAGCTGCAGACATGACCAAAAAGATACAAGATCTTCAGACAAAGCTTCAAGGTAATTACATTTTTTAATACTAGTTGACCTTACTTAATCATTTTTCCTTATTTAATCATTTTTCTTCAAGCAACTCAACCATCAACAGTTTGTCAGAGATTCGAGTGTGTTAAGCGGAGGCTAATGCAGCATTGTGCTGCTAACCTCAGGCAGAGATAAGGAGTTTGCCACAAAGGTCTGTTAAACTCACTTCTTTCTAACTTTACACTAACAGATTTTTTTCATTTTCCAATGCAGTCTCAAGCCCAGATGACACTAACTAAAGTGGTGTCACTTGAGCCAATCATCAAGTTGTGCACAGCTCCCTCTGGAGCCACAAAAAGGCTTTGCACAACTTTTTTCACACATGCAGTTGTACTCCCTGATACCTGTAAACAGATGTTAATGTTTAAAATTGGTTACCCTTTAAAGACAGAAAAAAATCCAGTCACAGAACTTAAAATTCAGTGGCTTGTGTCACTATGGTTGAAAGCCAAAAATTACAATGTTGAGAATAAAATCGACAATTTTCTTAATTATAATCCAGCAACTCTGGCGTTGCATGTTGCATTTAACACTGAAGCATTTTGAATTTTCTCCGATTCACGCCCCTGACCGTCCTCTTCTTCATGGCAGTGGTGGCTGTCGCTCATTGATTTTGTAGTGTTAGTGCAGAACCTTACCAACCCGTATCTACAATGCCGATAGCCACTACTAGCAGCTTATGTTCACATTTCAATCCACTTCAGCTGAGATATTGTGTGTGTCCCCTCCGCAATTTGAAACAGAGCATTATCCTCAACATGGATGGACATATTTCAGTGGTAGTTTGTATTACATATCCTCTACTGAGAAAACCTGGGAAGAAGGCAGACTTGACTGTCAGCAGAGAGGTGCAGACCTGGTGATTATCAACAGCAAAGAAGAACAGGTGTGTATGTGTCTGTGTGTGTTTGTGAATCTGTGTAAAGGGTGTAGTGAAAGAAAGAGTAAAAAAACTGGGTGATTGCAATGTTGCAGAAGTGGAGGACAGACTGAAACTGTTTGTATTACATTTACCGTCTTAAATGTTGACGACTTTTTCTCTCTGCCATCAAGGACTTTGTGAGACGTTTTCAAAAGCTCCTGTGGATTGGACTCACTGATAGAGAGACAGAGGGGACATGGAAATGGGTGGACGGCACTCTGTTGACAACAAGGTTCACTTCACTTTACTTTTCTACCACTAGGGTGCACTGTGGTGAGCCATTTTTAACTGTGGCTGCTCACTCTTTCAGCTCTCCATATTCATGGTAGTTTGATAAAAGCAGTTGAATGTGTGTTGTTGTGTTGTTTACCCACAAACCTCTTTGAATATAACAATAACAGTTTGAGGAAAAGATAATACATCTGAAATTTGACTACTTAGTTTCACCAATACTCACTGACAGGGACATATCACCAAATTACACACCTGACTATATCTTTGACTTTTAGTATAGATTAATAAATCACTCTGTAACTGTCTGTCAAAGGCTTCTTGGTATGTGTTCTTAAAAATTAAAGTTAATTTTTTGTTTTGACATTTCAGCTACTGGGCCCCTCGTGAGCCAAATGGTCACATATTTCACAGACATGAAGACTGTGCCGAAATACAGAATTATAAGGCGGAAAAAAGCTGGAACGATATCTCGTGTTATGGTAAAAAATTCTGGATCTGTGAGAAGACATTGCCTCCATAAACCACAAGACCACTATATAAAACAAACAAACAAAAAAATTGCATTTCCCTGTTTCAACTAAAATTGCTCAGATTGAACTAATGTTATGGCTCACTTTTAATTAAATTATGCCAACAGATAATCATTTTTTCATTTTTTAAAAGATATTTTGATTTTATTTTCGATTGTAGAAATATGGGTATATATTAGCTGGGTATAATCTACTGATTAAAAGAAAGTAAAAATGATTAATATCTACATCAGTTATTTATATTTTAAGTTGCTGCTTTGCCACTATGTGTTTGCTTTTTTCAAAACTACTTGTTCAAGAAAGTGTTTATAATGAACATATCAACAGTTGTCCCGTCCTGTGTCCATAAATTTGACAATAAATTCCCTCAACAGACCTCCTACTACATAATTGTTTAACCCTTTAACACTGGATTGAGAGTAGTTTTCTCGTGCTGTGTTCAGACGCCTTTCACTAAGATTTAAACCTCTGAAATCTGAGAAAATTGGTTGGATTTCTTTTAAAAACATGGGGAAAACATAAGGAGCAATTTGATCTAAAATTCCCTGCAATCAATAAACAAACAAATCAATAAATGAATGAATGAATAAATAAAAAATAACATAAAATTGTAAAAGGTGACAAAATGATGTAAAATTTAGCTGGAATTAATTATTAGATAGAAGGTCCACTATCACTGTTTTGTGCCTCCTATATCACACTGCAACCAGATCTTCTCTTTTCATTAGTTTAATTTATGCAGTGAGCCCAAATTTGGTCAGGATCAGTCTTTGTTTACGTTTCAGTGGAAATACTTAGTTAACAGAGTGTCAGCGCAACAAGAGGTGAGTAATTTACATGGAAATAGTCATGTTGGGGCTGACGTATTCCTTATATAGCAAGATGAGGCATTGGCATGCGATGGGTCAATGTGTACAATGTGACTTACATTTATTAGTCATCTAGTCTCCCAAAAACTGTCGATTTTTTTTTTTTTACTAACAAACTGTGGACAATGTGTTTTATGGATCCAGAGTAACGGGGAATTGTTAGAACATGTTTGATACTTTTTTCAAAGTTTTAAGCACCACAAACAAAATTAGTATTGAGTGGAAACGGAAATCTCAGAGACTGATATCTCTGAACTTAGACAAATAAAACCAGAACTATTTGATACTATACACTATTAGATACTGGCAACGGTAGGTGAGAAATTAGGCATTTGGGTGAACTGGCATTTTAATAAAATACCTGGGTTGTATTTCATGCACTCTTTAGATGAAATATTGGTAAAATATAAACTTTTGCTTGTATAGTTGCGGCATCATTGTTTGTTTATTCTGATTGCATCATGAGTTGTCATAGCTCATCACTTGTGTAAACCACTTGTGTGAAATGCTGTATCCGGCCACACTGAGGGTGTTTGCACAACATATCCGAGTGTTGTGAAATGCACAAAGACGCATCAGATGATAATGTGGCCGAGTGTGTATGTGTTTTCTATACTTCACATGAGCCTCTTTAACCTAAACCTAACCATCCATGACTTTGGTGCCTAATCCCAATCATCGCGACTGTCCACACTGTTGTGTGAACAAAGGGACTGTGCCACTTTGTCCCACCATGTGCATTTGTTGACATCACTGTAGCAGCATCCTGGAGAATAAACGGCACAGGAAGATCAGTGACTGAGCGTCACCATATGATGAGTTCGTAATGAGAACAAGTTGGTTTTTACTTTTGGTCCCTTTTTAGCCCTCCAAACACACTCAGAATGATGAGTTAGCATTTTTTGTGCATATGTGAACACTAAAAAAACAACCCAGAGCACCAAACCACACTTGAACCTTCTATGGAGGTGATCTGAGCGCTAATCTGTAAAATGCTACAGCTGTTAATCATTTTTAAATTTTGTACATGCTGGAAGTTTCAGTTTTAATGCAGGATGTAATGCCCTTTAAGGTGGGGACAAATGTTCAGACCTGCACCTTGTTCATGATTTTGTTATTATAACCATAAAACCTCCCAAAGTGTTTTTGTCACTAATCACAAGTTTCCCACTGAGCAATTTAACATTTAAAGACATTTAATAAATGTCTATAATTTGTTATTATTATACATCTATTTGCTCTCAGATAATTTTTTTTCTTTAGATGATTAGATTTATTTGTCTTTAGAAGTTTAGATTTATTTTTCTTTAGATGATTAGATTTATTTGTCTTTAGAAGTTTAGATTTATTTTTCTTCAGATGTTTAGATTTTGGTTATTCAAATTTGAAAGGTGAAAGTTAAGTAGACTTTAGTCTAAACCTAGATGAAAGGATAAACAGAGTCTGTAAAAATGACAAGAAAATAAAACATTCATAATGTAAACGCAGGGGTATGAAGTACTTTTGTTAAATATTTACAGGTTTGTATGTATTAATTATTATCTTAAAATATGGACAAAAATTTGGCTATATGTAGCCAATAAATCCTGGTCTACAACAGGGCTAAAGCTTGGAGACGATGTTTAAATGAGGTCAATTGTTCAGTGGTTTTGATGCCATAACCATGACTTTTTTTCCAAACTTGAATATACTGCAGTTGCCAATCTGCAATGTTGTTCATTTTTAATGTTAAACTGCTGCTACAAAGTTTGAGGCACATCATTGTCCTTCAGGAGCGTTGTGATCTGCCACACTGCAAGTAATCAAGAACATAGTAAAATGGGGAAATGGTCAAAGCCTCCAGTACATATAAGTTGTAAGAGCTCATGGGGGATGTCACTAACAAATGAGGAGGAGCAAAAGTTTTTTTCAAAGAAGAAGAGAGGAAAATAAGAAAAAGAGAAGCAGATCACTGATAGTTCATATCTTGAGAAATGTCAGCACCATCCAGTACATAAAATATGGTGAGGTGTGTCGATGAACCTGAGATCACATTGGAACTTGAAGACCGATCTGATTTTTCAGCCAGAAGTGCTGCCTTTGAAAGCTGTTCTGGTAAAAACACTGAAATGACTGCTGCAGGGACTGGTAAGAGAATTCCTACAGTCCAACAATTATTTTAATGTTCAGTTTGAAGTATAAAAGCCACATTTAAAGCTATAAAAACTTCAGTGTTTTCTGGCAAAATAAACTATAAAACTTTTTAATGCCTAAGATATACTTGGAAATTTAATTTTAAAAACATATTAAAAAGGCTAAAGAAAAACAAGAATCATAGTTTATAAAAATGTGCAAACATTTATTTTATAAATTAAAAAAAATACATGGAAATATGTTATACACTTTTTGTAATTTCCGCACACAGGGAGGAAACTGTACAGAGTGGTTGCTGTGAGCTTTGGACTGCTGTGTTTACTACAAGCTGTGCTCAACATTTCCCTGCGTCTGACTCTCTGTAAGTTGTTTTGAATTGTGTTTGTATTTTCACTCTGTGTTTTCCCACACTTCCACTGAAATTCAACATTGGAATTTGAATGATTAGAATTACAAGCTGCTGGTATGATGACCACTCACTTTCAAAAAGTGTTATCCTGAATATTTCTTTTTATCATTTTATCATGGCTACATGCTGGCTATAGCTTTGGCCAGGGGAATTATGCTTTTGGGTTGTCCGTCCATCCATCCCATTCTGTTTTATACAAAATCTCTAGAACATTATGAGGGAATTTCTTTTAATTTTACACAGACGCTCACTATAGTGATTAGATATTTGTGTTCAAGGTCTATGTAACCTTACAAAACATGTTTTTGGCCATAACTCAAGAAATCATGCTAACACAAATGTCTCAAAGAATAAAGTGATGATTTGATGACATTTTATATAAAAAAAAAAACAAAGGTCATCTTCACCGTTACATCATAATGTTCTTCAAAAAACACTTTTTTCTGGTCGTTTCTCAATGTCATAACTCAGGTACAGAAGGGAAGAAATTTGGTCAGATACTGAACAGGTGACACTAATCTTGGGTTTGCACCTTAAAACAGTGGTGATTGTATAGATCTAATGTGCTACTGGTGGAAAAAGTTTTAGAATTTGTAGCTTCTTTGCAGCAACGTCCATATTTAAAACATAGTCAACTGTCCTGGCATATGCGTCTGACATATGCGACTAACAGAGATGTAAACTGTAACTACAACCTGGCTGATATGCAGAGGCATTAAACTGTGAGACAGTTATTCTAGATATTATGTATATCACCTCATGATTCATAATATGCCTCCACGGTTGTATTCTCAGTCCCATGAATGCTTTCTTTCCAATTCGGCAACTTTCAGATACATTGTAGTTTTTAATCAGTTTTGGTCATCCTGTCTGGTTTGGCGTTGCATGAATGTGTTTTAGCTGGTTTGTAAGTGTATGTGAGAAAGGTTTTGTGTCCACAAACACAAATTTAATGCAACAGGCAAATTAAAGTCTTTTTTTTTTTTTTTTTTTTAAATAATTTTATTTAGGTTTTTAGATATATACAAAATACAAAAACAACACACAATAAAAAGAAAAGAGAATGAGACACAGAGTCCCTACCCCCAACCCGAACAAAAGGCCAGTATGTACAGAATATAATACATTATACATCATATATTGTACATGCATACTTAGATAGACAGTGCAGGTATTATCCAATGCTAATGCCACAAAAAATCCAGCAAAGGCAAATTAAAGTCTTTTTAACTGAATTGTCTCTTTTGTTATGGGCATTCTGGCATTTTGGTACAACTGTGAGTTGTCTTTACCCAAAACCTAAAATGGCCACTTGCTTGATATGAGTGTAAATTCAGCTATCTTTCCCCCTTTTTTAAATTTTTCACAATTGTCATATTGCGTCTTTATGTTCTTCCAGACAAAAACCTGTCTGATGAGAGAGATGAGCTGAAGAGAAACCTGATACAGATGTGTGAGTATTAGGATGAAGAAATGCCAATAAATAATTAGGCCTTAGATTGGCTTTGGAGTGTGTAATAATGGGCGATGCTGTAGGTCAGCTTTGGACTTTGGACTGCTGTGTTTACTACAAGCTGTGCTCAACATTTCCCTGCGTCTGACTCTCTGTAAGTTGTTTTAAATTGTGTTTGTATTTTCACTCTGTGTTTTCCCACACTTCCACTGAAATTCAACATTGGAATTTTATAAGACCACCGGATGAATGATTAGAATTACAAGCTGCTGGTATGATGACCACTCACTTTCAAAAAGTGTTGTCCTGAATATTTCTTTTTATCATTTTATCATGGCTACATGCTGGCTATAGCTTTGGCCAGGGGAATTATGCTTTTGGGTTGTCCGTCCATCCACCCCATTCTGTTTTATACAAAATCTCAAGAACATTATGAGGGAATTTCTTTTAATTTTACACAGACGCTCACTATAGTGATTAGATATTTGTATTCAAGGTCTATGTAACCTTACAAAACATGTTTTTGGCCATAACTCAAGAAATCATGCTAACACAAATGTCTCAAAGAATAAAGTGATGATTTGATGACATTTTATATATAAAAAAAAAAGGTCAACTTCACCGTTACATCATAATGTTCTTCAAAAAACACTTTTTTCTGGTCGTTTCTCAGTGTCATAACTCAGGTACAGAAGGGAAGAAATTTGGTCAGATACTGAACAGGTGACACTAATCTTGGGTTTGCACCTTAAAACAGTGGTGATTGTATAGATCTAATGTGCTACTGGTGGAAAAAGTTTTAGAATTTGTAGCTTCTTTGCAGCAACGTCCATATTTAAAACATAGTCAACTGTCCTGGCATATGCGTCTGACATATGCGACTAACAGAGATGTAAACTGTAACTACAACCTGGCTGATATGCAGAGGCATTAAACTGTGAGACAGTTATTCTAGATATTATGTATATCACCTCATGATTCATAATATGCCTCCACGGTTGTATTCTCAGTCCCATGAATGCTTTCTTTCCAATTCGGCAACTTTCAGATACATTGTAGTTTTTAATCAGTTTTGGTCATCCTGTCTGGTTTGGCGTTGCATGAATGTGTTTTAGCTGGTTTGTAAGTGTATGTGAGAAAGGTTTTGTGTCCACAAACACAAATTTAATGCAACAGGCAAATTAAAGTCTTTTTAACTGAATTGTCTCTTTTGTTATGGGCATTCTGGCATTTTGGTACAACTGTGAGTTGTCTTTACCCAAAACCTAAAATGGCAACTTGCTTGATATGAGTGTAAATTCAGCTATCTTTCCCCCTTTTTTAAATTTTTCACAATTGTCATATTGCGTCTTTATGTTCTTCCAGACAAAAACCTGTCTGATGAGAGAGATGAGCTGAAGAGAAACCTGATACAGATGTGTGAGTATTAGGATGAAGAAATGCCAATAAATAATAAGGCCTTAGATTGGCTTTGGAGTGTGCAAAAATGGGCGATGCTGTATATCACTGCAGTTCAAAGTAAAGTGCCGAAAGTTTTTCATCTCATGCTCTATTCAGTCACATTAATCACGTTTGTTTGTTTGTTTTGTTTGTTTGTGTCTTTCTTTTTTCGAAAATCGGCAACAGATCACGATTCCCAAGACTGGGTGTATTTCAGGGGTAGTGTCTATTACATTTCCTCAAACATGAAAAACTGGACCGATAGCAGAGAATACTGTCAGCAGAGAGGTGCAGACCTGATCATTATCAACAGCTTAGCAGAACAGGTGCGTATGTATGTGTGAGTGAGTATGAATCTGTGAAAGAGTGAAGAGCAGTTAATGTGAGGTCACTGAGGTTGAGGAGAGACTTAATATGTTTCATTCCTATTGATTATTGTTTTTTTCAAGGAATTTACTAGAAATTTCCAACATCAACTGTGGATTGGACTGACTGACAGAGAGACAGAGGGGACATGGAAATGGGTGGATGGGACTTCGCTGAACACAAGGTTTACACACCACTTCTATCTGCATTGCTGTCAATAAAATACTGTTTCTAAAAAATATCTACTGTACATCTTGAATTGCTATTGTTTAAAATGTAAGAATTTGATATACAGCAACACATATTACATGTTACTGTGTGTCAAATGCTTATTGATGTGTGTTATTTGTTGAAGGCTTATATTTTGCTTTGGGGTTTCAGTTACTGGACCTCACATGAGCCAAATGGGGTTCCAGACAGAGATGAAGACTGCGCAGAGGTTAAGGACCATATCTTCCAAAACAGCTGGAATGATGAAGCTTGTGACCTTCAAAAACACTGGATCTGTGAGATGATGCTGCCACAATAACTCAGCTCAGCACAGTTGAAATCCATTGCAAGTGCAAAGCAGCGCGCTGTTCATGTAGCACAGTGTGAAGTGAGGAAGCAGAGGTCGGGGCTGAGGAAGACTTGTCTGACTCTCATGTTTGTGACTGGAGTCACGTCCCATTGCTGACAGATGATGTTGTAATGTAATGTTCACTTTTTTAAAAACTGTAATCACAATCTCTTAATTTATATTTCTCAATTTTTATGTTTTTGTGATTGATGAACTGCTTTCAGATCCTTTTATTTCAGTTATGCCAACAAAAGATCATTGTTTTGTGTCTGAGAGATGTTTTAATTTTTTCTTCTGCTGGTTCCTTTCAACATCAGTTTGAAATTGATTCACTGCCTGATGAATATGTCAATAAATGTCAAAAAATGTTTTGTGATTCTCTTCTTTACTTTGTTCAAGACAGTGCTGAATGTGATAAAATCCACAATTGTTTCATGTCCAACAATTTCATAATCACCTTGCTAGAATTTGTTCAATGTGTTAACTTTGCTTCCTTTGACATTGAAGCTTTGGAAAAATTCTGAGTCAAGTTTTGCCGCTTATGTGTTTAACCAAAGTACAGTACCATATTTAAGCATATGTAAGTTACTTTTCTTGTGCTGCTTTCTGACATCTTTCACAAGTATTTAAACCTTTGAAGCCTGAAACAGGTGTATGGAGGACCCAGATGCAGTACAGTACGCTTCACTGGCAGTTGGTAATAACTTTTATTAAAACCAACACGAATGGAAAACAGGATACAGACTGAGAGTTCGTTCTTCGGGCTGTGAGCCCTAGCAATGTCTCTGGGAGTCACACGAAGCGAAGACACGAAGCTTGTACCCACGGTGGCTGGTGACGAGGAAACCCCGTAGCTCCGTGAGCCGACAACACGTGTGTGAGCGTTGTCGGGGATCGAGCGGAGAGGTGGTCGAGGGCAGGCAGGGGTTCGGTTACCGGGAAGTCCGTCCACGGAAACAACAGCACCAGCAGGGATCAGGCAGGAGAATCGTCGAAGCAGAGCAGAGAGTCTTTACCAGTGAATCCGTCAGATTTCCGGAATGCCGAAACTGAGCACGTGGTCGGGGACGGAAGGCAGGTAGGTTCATGAGGAGTCAGGCGAGGAGAGCAGGTCGGGGACAGGCAGAGTCGGCAACGGGTGATCTGTTTGGAGAGTGCTGGAAAGACATGCATGCTGCAGAGGACGATCTGGCAATGAGTGTGTGAACAGGAGTGTCTTAAATACCGGGTTGATTGGTGATGAGCTGCAGCTGTGGGAGAGCAGGCTGCAGCAGTGGGCGTGGCTTGAAGGTGGAGCAGGTCAGAGGAAGGTGAATGGAAATTTACTGGCAGTGAGGGGGAGGAGGATGCAGGAACCATGACAGAACCCCCCCCTCAAGGGACGGCCCATGACGTCCCAAACCAAGGACACCGAAACCGGGTGGGCGGAGGGGGCCAGGAGGAGGGCTAGAACTCCTCGGACCCCATGGAAACATCGTCGCCGTCAGCGTCGTCGTCGTCAGCGTCGTCATCCGAGGACGGAGCAACCCTCATCGGTGAGTCGGAACCCCTCGTGCAGGACCCCAAACCAGATGGACCGGGAACTGGAGAAGGAGGAGGAGAAGAGACAGAAGACCCACCTCCAGGAGCGGCACGGGAGGGCTGATCAGGATGGCGACGGTGGAAGTCCTCAATCAGCTGGTCGTCCAGGATCTGCCGAGCCGGGACCCAGGACCGCTCCTCCAGGCCGTATCCCTCCCAATCCACCAGGTATTGCAGGCCACGTCCCCGGCGACGAGAGCAAAGAAGGCGTCGAACGGTGTACGCCGGGGCGCCATCGATGAGGTGAGGAGGAGGAGGAGGAGGCCGGGCGACGGGCTGCAGAGGGCTCTCCCTGACAGGCTTGAGCTTGGAGACGTGGAAGGTCGGGTGAATGCGCATGGAGCGGGGCAGCTTGAGACGGACTGCGACCTCGTTCACCACCTTCTCGACCGGGAAGGGACCAACAAACTTGGGAGCCAGCTTCCGGGACTCCACCCTCAGGGGAAGATCTTTGGTGGAGAGCCACACTTTCTGTCCCACCTGGTATGGAGGGGCCCGGGAGCGGCGACGGTTGGCTGAGGAGGTGTAACGGGCAGCGGTCTCCAGGAGTGCTGACCGGGCTTGAGACCAGGTTCGGCGGCAGCGGCGGATGAAGTTCTCCACTGACGGGTAAGCAGTCTCCATTTCTTGGGCCGGAAACAGGGGAGGCTGGAAGCCATAAGCACACTGGAATGGTGTGAGTCCAGTGGCAGAACTGACCAATGAGTTGTGGGCGTATTCCACCCAAAGGAGCTGGGAGGACCAGGAAGTGGGTTGGCTGGATGCCATGCAGCGAAGAGTGGTCTCCATATGCTGGTTCATACGCTCTGTCTGGCCGTTGGACTGGGGGTGGTATCCGGATGACTGGCTGGTGGACGCCCCCAGTAGGCGGCAGAACTCCTTCCAGAATGCAGACGTAAACTGAGGCCCCCGATCCGACACCACGTCAGTCGGCAGGCCGTGCAGGCGGAAGACATGGAGCAGCATTAGTTCTGCAGTTTCTTTAGCGGAGGGGAGCTTGGGTAGAGCGATGAAGTGAGCCATCTTGCTAAACCGGTCCACCACCGTCAGGATGGCAGTGTTGCCGTCTGACAGTGGTAGACCGGTGACAAAGTCCAAGGAGAGATGGGACCAGGGGCGATGAGGGACCGGGAGAGGTTTCAGGAGGCCTGCAGGAGCTTGGCGAGGAGTCTTGCTCTGGTTGCAGACCGGGCAGGCATTTACAAAGTCCTTGGTGTCTTGATCCAGAGTAGCCCACCAAAAGCGTCGCTGCAGGACCTCCCTAGTCCGAGCGACCCCTGGGTGACAGGTCAGACGGGATGTGTGGGCCCACTGCAGAACTTCAGACCTGAATTCCTGTGGCACAAACAGCCGGTTCTGTGGACAGGAACTGGGACCCGGCTGATCCTCCAGTGCTGTCTTGATCCGCTCCTCCAACTCCCAAGTGAGAGCGGCCAGGAGACGGGAAGCAGGGAGAATGCTGTCGGAACGGGAAACCTCCTCATCCTCCCCCACCAGGAACTGCCGGGACAGCGCATCCGGTTTGATGTTCCGGGAACCAGGTCTGTAGGAGAGCGTGAAGAGGAACCGGGCAAAGAACAGGGCCCACCGGGCCTGGCGGGAATTCAGTCTCTTGGCCGACTTGATGTATTCCAGGTTCTTATGGTCAGTCCAAACCAAGAACGGAACCTGGGTACCCTCCAGCCAGTGGCGCCACTCCTCCAGGGCCAGCTTCACCGCCAGCAGCTCCCGGTTCCCGATGTCATAGTTCCGCTCAGCCGGGGATAGACGTCTTGAGAAGAAGGCACAGGGATGCAACTTCCCGTCGTCGGCCGAGCGTTGAGAAAGGACGGCCCCCACACCAACATCTGAGGCGTCGACTTCCACCACGAACTGCTTCTCGGGGTCAGGGATGAGGAGGATAGGTGCCGAGCTGAAGCGTTTTTTCAGATGCTGGAAGGCTTCATTAGCGGCCGGGGACCAGCGAAACGGGATCTTGGGTGAGGTGAGTGCAGAGAGAGGCGCTGCCACAGTGCTGTAACCCCGGATGAATCTCCGGTAAAAGTTCGCGAAACCCAGGAAGCGCTGGAGTTGTTTTCGTGAGTCAGGAACAGGCCAGGCGGAAACGGCAGAGACTTTGGCGGGATCCATCTCCATCCGGTTGTGCCCAATGATGTAGCCCAGGAAGGAGACGGAGGCGGCGTGGAATTCACATTTCTCCGCCTTGACGAACAATGAATTCTGTAGCAGGCGTTGCAGGACTGTCTGGACATGATGAACATGGTCTTGGCGGGACTGAGAGAAAATCAAGATGTCGTCCAGGTACACAAAAACAAACTTATTCAGGAAGTCTCTCAGCACATCGTTGATTAACGCCTGAAAGACTGCTGGGGCGTTGGTGAGTCCAAACGGCATCACCAGGTATTCGTAATGCCCATTGGGTGTGTTGAACGCCGTCTTCCACTCGTCTCCCTCTCTGATCCGGACCAGGTGATAAGCATTACGGAGGTCCAACTTGGTAAAGATAGTGGCGCCTTGCAACAGTTCAAAAGCGGAGGCAATGAGAGGGAGAGGATAACGGTTTTTCACCGTAATGTCATTCAGGCCCCGGTAATCAATGCAGGGGCGGAGAGAGCCATCCTTCTTCCCCACGAAGAAGAACCCTGCCCCAGCCGGAGACGAGGAAGGCCGGATGATGCCAGAAGCCAGAGAGTCTTTGATGTAGATCTCCATGGCCTCCCTCTCTGGCCCGGAGAGGGAGTAGAGACGCCCCTTGGGTGGAGTAGAACCCGGAAGGAGGTCGATGGCACAATCGTAGGCTCGGTGAGGGGGAAGAGAAGTAGCCCGTGCCTTGTTGAATACCTCCCTGAAGTCGTGGTATTCTGGCGGCACCATGGAAACATCCGGGGGAGAACCGGAACAGAGGGATGGAGCAGGTTTGCTCGGTCGTTTAAGGCAGACCTGTTGACACGACGGACTCCAGTTCAGGATCGAGCCAGTGGACCAGTCTATGTGAGGGTTATGTCGGCGAAGCCAGGGATATCCCAGGATCAGGGGCAGGTTTGGGGACCTCAAAACGTGAAACTGGATAGTCTCGTGATGTTCCCCCGCTAATTGCATGGCGATGGGAGTAGTTTGATGAGTGACGGTCCCCAACAGATGACCATCCAGGGCGCTGGCAGGCACAGGACGAGGAAGGGGAACCTGTTGCACCCCTAACTGACGAGCGAGCTCCTCGTCAATCAGGTTAACATCTGCCCCAGAGTCAATAAATGTGGCGAGGGTGTAGAGTCCCTCCTTGAGCTGGAGCTGGGCATGGAACAGAGGACGTGGATTGGAGGCCGGGTTCCGGGATCGGCTCAGCAGAATGCCCCCTTTTACTGCTGAGCCCGCCCTTTTACCGGGCAACGGGAAACGAAGTGTCCGGCTTGACCACAATACAGACAGAGGTTGTCCCGACGCCGTCTCTCCCGCTCCTCGGCTGTCAGCCGGGTGCGACCCACCTGCATGGGTTCAGTCCCCTGTACAGAGTTCGAGGAAGGGCTGGAGGAGGGACCAGGCTGAATGGCGAGAGTCCGACGAGCCTCCCCCTCCAGGAGCCGTTCCTTTCTCCTCGCCAGGATTCGTCTGTCCAAACGAGTGGTGAGTTCGATCAAGCCGTCCAAGGAATGCGGAAGATCAAACGAAACCAATTCATCTTTGATGTATGGGGCGAGACCGCTCAGGTAAGCGTCACACTGGGCCGCTGGGTTCCAATCACTCAGGCGAGCTGTCGTGCGGAACTCAATGGCGAAGTCAGCGACGGATCGATTACCCTGGCGTTGATTCAGGAGCCCCCCAGTGGGGTCTGGACCCACAGGAATCAGGCCAAAAACCTTGCGTAATTCCTCAGCGAAGGCAGGAAACGACAAGCAGGCTGGCGTGCCCCTCTCCCATTCTGCCGTTCCCCATAGGCGAGCTCGACCCGTGAGGTGGTTAATGGCGAAGGCGACTCTGGCTGCTTCTGAGGCGAAGGTGTGGGGTTGCAATGCGAACAGGATGGAACAGTTAGTTAGGAACGGGTTGCAACCCTCAGGATCTCCGGCGTAGCGTTCAGGAGCCCCTACCCGGGGTTCTGGAGCGGCGCTGGATGATGACGTAGGTGCTTGAACGGGCTGGGCAGGAGCCGGAGCTGGAGCGGCGTGGTGAGTCAGCGTGGTTGCCATCTGTTGTACCTGCGTGGCTAGCTGAGTTAGCGCCCGTTCCAACGCTGAAGCAGACTGGCGAGCCTCCGCCGCGTTTGAGGTGAGTTGAGCTTCGTGCTGTTGAAGCATTCCCTCAACTCGGGCTAGGCGGGACTGAAGAGCACCGGAGTCTGCTGGGTCCATTTCTGGCCAGATCGTACTGTAACGGGTGTATGGAGGACCCAGATGCAGAACAGTACGCTTCACTGGCAGTTGGTAATAACTTTTATTAAAACCAACACGAATGGAAAACAGGATACAGACTGAGAGTTCGTTCTTCGGGCTGTGAGCCCTAGCAATGTCTCTGGGAGTCACACGAAGCGAAGACACGAAGCTTGTACCCACGGTGGCTGGTGACGAGGAAACCCCGTAGCTCCGTGAGCCGACAACACGTGTGTGAGCGTTGTCGGGGATCGAGCGGAGAGGTGGTCGAGGGCAGGCAGGGGTTCGGTTACCGGGAAGTCCGTCCACGGAAACAACAGCACCAGCAGGGATCAGGCAGGAGAATCGTCGAAGCAGAGCAGAGAGTCTTTACCAGTGAATCCGTCAGATTTCCGGAATGCCGAAACTGAGTTCGTGGTCGGGGACAGAAGGCAGGTAGGTTCACGAGGAGTCAGGCGAGGAGAGCAGGTCGGGGACAGGCAGAGTCGGCAACTGGTGATCTGTTTGGAGAGTGCTGGAAAGACATGCATGCTGCAGAGGACGATCTGGCAATGAGTGTGTGAACAGGAGTGTCTTAAATACCGGGTTGATTGGTGATGAGCTGCAGCTGTGGGAGAGCAGGCTGCAGCAGTGGGCGTGGCTTGAAGGTGGAGCAGGTCAGAGGAAGGTGAATGGAAATTTACTGGCAGTGAGGGGGAGGAGGATGCAGGAACCATGACAAAGCCTGAGCAAATTGGTGCAATTTCTTTAAAAAAACATAATGGAGAAAGGCAATGAGCAACTTGGTAAGAAATATTTAACAAACTGCAAGAAATTATTTTGAAAAAGCTAGGGAAAATATTCTGGGGACAAAAAGAAAAAAGCAAGGGGGAAACTACTTATAATTATCATAATTACACATTTAAAATCATGTAACAGAATTTTTAGAATATTTTTAAAGGATATTTTAAGGTAATTTCCTTTAAAAAAAACAACAACAAAAAAACAAAACAAAACAACACATTTTCAGGCATTTTTTCCAATACTTTCTACTAATTTCTTACTATTTTTTGGCTGATTTCTTCTTCCCTTTCTGTTTGCCTTCTTTGCATGTTTTTGAAAGAAATCAAGTCAATTTGCTCAGGTTTCAGTGGTTTAAAGGGAACACAATGACTAACATTTCATGTATAAAAAAGATCTATAAAATAGGTTGGCTGAGGAAAGCTACTTCACATGTGTAGGTTTCAAAAACAGGTGCTCACTGGATCCAATGACAAATTTGACCGAAAAAAGGAGGGAGAAGTAAGTAAGTCATAGCCAAAACAATATACCAAGGCACACTGTTTTGCAGAAGTTAGAAAAGTAATTTAGTGTCTCTTTGTTGTTGTTTGGCCCTAATTTGTATTTATTTTGTGTCTCTTGGCAGGCCTTTTGCATCGCTGTCTGGTCTTCTTGTGTCTCTTCCTGATTAGTTCATTTTAATTTCAGTGACATTTTGCAGGTGAAGAGCTGGATGAAGTGGCCGGGGAGAGGGAAGTCTGGGTTTCCCTGCTTAGGCTGCTGCCCCCGCGACCCGACCCCGGATAAGTGGAAGAAAATGGATGGATGGATGGATTTTGCAGGTGAAGACTTAGGGCGCCCTGACACTTTGGGGCCCTGGGCCTGTGCCCAGTAGACCTGTTAGTAATCCATCCATAATCTTGTCTGATGCTGAAATCATTGTCCAAGCAGCGGTATATGACAAGTTGGGAATGAGAACGAGCTGTTTGAATGGTTATGTCTTCAGTATGATCTCGAGTGCACAGCTGACAAAATGTGTAGTTTGTTTGCTTGATGTTATAGAAGTGCATGTTTAAGGGCTCCAGTGTGGACAGAGAGGCACTTTCTTGCTGTTAGGATACAGTGTTCAGTCTACATATATATCCAGAGGGAAATATTTTCACTGGGCAATATGCCTGGAGATATTTAAATATGGCAGACTCCAACATATTTTGCTGGTCAAAAGCTAAATAACAGAACACCTGAGCAGAGCAGCGCTGATGATAAATCTGCTTGCAGGTGAAAGAGACTCGAGCCAAAAAATATTAAACTGAAATAGACCGACGTTATAAGAACATAAAGGGTGTTAACACTGAATAATGTATTTATTGAACTGACCCTGTTTTCTTGTCTTTATAACCTCTGATTGAACTGTATGTCATCATCCACAGACACTGGCAGTTACTGGATGCTGTTGCAATACTTATTTAAAACAGTCTGTACACAACAAGTGCACTCTGGGTATTTTGTATGACTATGGTATTTGTGAGGATGTAGTGTGTGAAAATGGTGTTGTGTATTGTACATTGCAGGCTCCAGTGGAAAGTAGTGGAACTTGAGACAGTTCCTAATAATAAATTGTGTATGTAATAAAACCTAATTTGGACTTACTTAAATCAAGTGATGTGTTGTGTTTAAAATGAAACTCATAACTCTGAATATAGAATTATGACAATTATAAAGTTTTATCCCTTGCCTTTTTTTCTAGACATTTCTTTTTACCCAGCTTTAAAAAAAAAAATCAAAATCAATTAATTTCTTCCAATTTGTGAAACTTTTCTCACCAAGTATTGCTTTTGTGCCCATAAATGGAAAGCACATCTATGCATCTACAAGATAAAGAATCAGCAGGCATTCGGTGTAATCCCATCAGCCCTTGGTTTCCTGTTAAGTCACATGTGTGATGAGCGTACTGCTGTGTCAAAGACACCCTCTGCAGTGACACAGTTCAGAAAGATCATTGATCATTTCAGAAGCACACTCTCCTAACTCTGGACTCTTTAGGCACCTCAGCACCAAACTAACCATCGTTACAGCTGAACATCATGGCTCAACAGGATGTCTATGTTAATGTAGACAGACCATCACGTAATCCTGGCAAAAAGAAAAGCTTTGGAAAAAGTCTAGAAAACATTTATGAAAATGGAGACGCCCTGGAGTCAAAAAGAACTGGACCTGCAGGTAATGAACAACGTGCAAGGAGGTACACTTACTGTAAGATGATTTTGATTTCAGTTTTTAAATCCTTTTGTTTTTTGTTTTGAAACAATTTGTGTGAAGGAGAACAAAAGTGTTTTTGATGATAATATTAATGTTCTCATTAGACAAAACCTGTATTTGGCTTCATTGCAGTTTAGATGGATGGATGGACTTGATAAATGGACTTGCACTTGTACAGTGTCTTTCTAGTCTTCTCATCACTCAAAGCACTTTTACACTACTTGTTAAATTCACACAGACACACACAGACACACACACACACACGCTCAAACACAAGTGGCTGACCATACAAGTTGCCACCTGCTGTTCAATAACCATTCACACACACTCACACATCGAACAGCCACCAGGAGTGATTTGGGGTTCAGTATCTTGCCAGTGATACTTTGACATGGGGCCTGATCCAGACAGCGATCGAACTGCCAATGTTACAATCAGTGAATGACCCACTCTAACTCCTGAATTTTGTAAGAGAGCCACTCATCTGTTAGATTCTGCCTCTGGGAGATTTCAGGGATCATGCAATGTTTATTAATATGCCAATGATACACGTTTACATTTCAAAATCACCTGATGGTAGTTGTGCCCTACCCACAATCACTGTCCCATCATGAAGTCGTAAAGAGGTTTTAAATCTGATCTTCACTTCTACAATACTCGACACAATTAACAGTTGTATTTGAGTTGTATTGCATTTGCCTTGGCTGCTTTTACTGTGACGGTGAGGAACAAACGGGAGCCTTGCACACTGACGTTCAGTCAGTCTGTGAACGCAACACCTTTTCTTTGCTATGACTTCTGTTGAGTCTTTGACTCATTTAACACCAATCCTTGGATATTTATCCAAAAATATATCATTTTGGTGGCAGGGATTTAGCGACTGATGACTTCCTTTACTTTTGAGACGTCTTGTTTTTAGTGAGATACACTGTTGCAAAGCTTGCTTAACTTGTTACTTGTGGCTAATGTTCAGAATTGTAACGGGGCTTAAAAGGATGTGCTGTGTTGCAATATTCTCATCTGGGAACCACAAAAAAAACTTTTGACTGCATACCCACAAGCTTCTTGTTTTCTCACGGTAACACTGGCCATTCACATTCCATCACTCACTTTGCAAGACCACTGACAAAGATGAAAAGCACGTCTGACAATGAACCCATGACTTTGGTCAGTAGAGGAAGAAGGTTCAAACACTATGTGACCATCTGACAAGCGGTCCTGATGAAGAATACTGTACCTTTAAGACATGAGGAGTTACAGTGTTTAATGTCTTTGTGACTCTTAAGGTTGGGAACATCTTGTCTGAGGAGCTGTTGAAGTTCAGTTTAAAAAAACAACCTTACAAGTTATCTTTTTAGCTTGATATTTACATGCAAGTCAATTCAGACCGACATGCTTCCTTTGTTCTTTGTGTTAGGTGCTGCAGATCGCAAAAGAGTGAAGAAGGGTTCCTGCAGAGGTGCTGCTGTGTGTCTGGGTCTGCTGTGTCTTCTCCTCCTGACTGGATTCATAACTCTGCTTCTCCTGTGTGAGTGCTTTGTTAGCTTGCCTTTAATAAAACGCCAAGTAGTTGCTGGTGGTTAACAGTGTTTGTTGTTTTAGACACCACAGGCAACTCTGAGTGGGTCAAGTTGCAGACCAGCTACAAAAATTTGTCTGAAGAGAGAGACTGGTGGCAGAGAAGATTTGAAGACATGGCCAAAGACAGAAATGCTGTACAGACAAATCTCCCAACAGGTAACTAGTTCTCACATCTTGTGAGTCAAAGTTGGACTTCAAAATTATATCTTACCAGAAAATCTCTTTGCAGCAGATTCCACTTTTCTGCTCACATTTTATGATGAGTCTTTTTCTAAACTTATTGTGTAAGTAATTACAATTTACAACTAATTTTAATGTCATGTAATGCTTGTATGCGTTCACATACTGCTGCCACTGGGTGATGAAGCAGTCAGTGTGGGAAATGGGCCTCCACAGGGGTTAATATGGCTCAGACCACCATCCCATTGATATTATACAGTATCACTTCATTCAGTTTTTGGCAGTATGAGAACTTGTGCTATGCTCAGACTAATGTAGTAGATTAATATAGAAAAAATATTTAACAGATTTCTATGAAATTTGTTAAAGATGTTATAGGTCTCTCTGTCCCAAGCGAATGAACTCATCTACTTTAGCGGCAGAACGTCATTGGTTGACACAGAAGGTCACTGACTGACTGTCACCATGTGCCGAGTTCGAAAGAGGCATTTTCAGGCTCTTTGTGGTTATTAAGCTCAGTTCAGGCCATCAATGAAAATTAATTGTAATTATTATACGATGTTATTTGTTGGTCATGGCAGCTGCTTCTGTGCTGTTAAAAGAGAAACACTATGTCCAAAAAAAAAAGTTGGGCCAACTCAAAATTTCAAGGCAACAAACTAGCAGAAGTTAGGGAATTAAACTTAACCTTTTAAGTTTTGCTTTTGAGTTTGCTCAACTTTGAATTCTAACTTCTGTTAATTCAACTCTAAGTTTATATTACATTTAAAAACAACAAAAAAAAAAAATTACAGATTCTGGGTCTAGATTCAAAACATTAATTTATTTTCACAATCTAACAAAACTCTTAGACGCAACTGACAAGGCTTCTTAGATCCAAATTTTTTTGGCTATAGCTTTGGCCAGGGGAATTATGCTTTTGGGTTGTCCGTCCATCCATCCCATTCTGTTTTATACAAAATCTCTAGAACATTATGAGGGAATTTCTTTTAATTTTACACAGACGTTCACTATAGTGATTAGATATTTGTATTCAAGGTCTATGTAACCTCACAAAACATGTTTTTGGCCATAACTCAAGAAATCATGCTAACAATGACAAAATGTCACACAAATGTCTCAAAGAATAAAGTGATGATTTGATGACATTTTATATAAAAAAAAAACAAAGGTCAACTTCACCGTTACATCATAATGTTCTTCAAAAAACACTTTTTTCTGGTCGTTTCTCAGTGTCATAACTCAGGTACAGAAGGGAAGAAATTTGGTCAGATACTGAACAGGTGACACTAATCTTGGGTTTGCACCTTAAAATAGTGGTGATTGTATAGATCTAATGTGCTACTGGTGGAAAAAGTTTTAGAATTTGTAGCTTCTTTGCAGCGACTTCCATATTTAAAACATAGTCAACTGTCCTGGCATATGCGTCTGACATATGCGACTAACAGAGATGTAAACTGTAACTACAACCTGGCTGATATGCAGAGGCATTAAACTGTGAGACAGTTATTCTAGATATTATGTATATCACCTCATGATTCATAATATGCCTCCACGGTTGTATTCTCAGTCCCATGAATGCTTTCTTTCCAATTCGGCAACTTTCAGATACATTGTAGTTTTTAATCAGTTTTGGTCATCCTGTCTGGTTTGGCATTGCATGAATGTGTTTTAGCTGGTTTGTAAGTGTATGTGAGAAAGGTTTTGTGTCCACAAACACAAATTTAATGCAACAGGCAAATTAAAGTCTTTTTAACTGAATTGTCTCTTTTGTTATGGGCATTCTGGCATTTTGGTACAACTGTGAGTTGTCTTTACCCAAAACCTAAAATGGCAACTTGCTTGATATGAGTGTAAATTCAGCTATCTTTCCCCCTTTTTAAAAATTTTTCACAATTGTCATATTATGTCTTTATGTTCTTCCAGACAAAAACCTGTCTGATGAGAGAGATGAGCTGAAGAGAAACCTGATACAGATGTGTGAGTATTAGGATGAAGAAATGCCAATAAATAATTAGGCCTTAGATTGGCTTTGGAGTGTGCAATAATGGTCAACTCAACCATCAACAGTTTGTCAGAGATTCGAGTGTGTTAAGCGGAGGCTAATGCAGCATTGTGCTGCTAACCTCAGGCAGAGATAAGGAGTTTGCCAAAAAGGTCTGTTAAACTCACTTCTCTCTAACTTTACACTAATAGATTTTTTTCATTTTCCAATGCAGTCTCAAGCCCAGATGACACTAACTAAAGTGGTGTCACCAATCATCAAGTTGTGCACAGCTCCCTCTGGAGCCACAAAAAGGCTTTGCACAACTTTTTTCACACATGCAGTCGTACTCCCTGATACCTGTAAACAGATGTTAATGTTTAAAATTGGTTACCCTTTAAAGACAGAAAAAAATCCAGTCACAGAACTTAAAATTCAGTGGCTTGTGTCACTGTGGTTGAAAGCCAAACATTACAATGTTGAGAATAAAATTGACAATTTTCTGAATTATAATCCAGCAACTCTGGCGTTGCATGTTGCATTCAACACTGAAGCATTTTGAATTTTCTCCGATTCACGCCCCTGACCGTCCTCTTCTTCATGGCAGTGGTGGCTGTCGCTCATTGATTTTGTAGTGTTAGTGCAGAACCTTACCAACCTGTATCTACAATGTCGATAGCCACTACTAGCAGCTAATGTTCACATTTCAATCCACTTCAGCTGAGATATTGTGTGTGTCCCCTCCCCAATTTGAAACAGAGCATTATCCTCAACATGGATGGACATATTTCAGTGGTAGTTTGTATTACATATCCTCTACTGAGAAAACCTGGGAAGAAGGCAGACTTGACTGTCAGCAGAGAGGTGCAGACCTGGTGATTATCAACAGCAAAGAAGAACAGGTGTGTATGTGTCTGTGTGTGTTTGTGAATCTGTGTAAAGGGTGTAGTGAAAGAAAGAGTAAAAAAACTGGGTGATTGCAATGTTGCAGAAGTGGAGGACAGACTGAAACTGTTTGTATTACATTTACCGTCTTAAATATTGACGACTTTTTCTCTCTGCCATCAAGGACTTCGTGAGACGTTTTCAAAAGCTCCTGTGGATTGGACTCACTGATAGAGAGACAGAGGGGACATGGAAATGGGTGGACGGCACTCTGTTGACAACAAGGTTCACTTCACTTTACTTTTCTACCACTAGGGTGCACTGTGGTGAGCCATTTTTAACTGTGGCTGCTCACTCTTTCAGCTCTCCATATTCATGGTAGTTTGATAAAAGCAGTTGAATGTGTGTTGTTGTGTTGTTTACCCACAAACCTCTTTGAATATAACAATAACAGTTTGAGGAAAAGATAATACATCTGAAATTTGACTACTTAGTTTCACCGATACTCACTGACAGGGACATATCACCAAATTACACACCTGACTATATCTTTGACTTTTAGTATAGATTAATAAATCACTCTGTAACTGTCTGTCAAAGGCTTCTTGGTATGTGTTCTTAAAAATTAAAGTTAATTTTTTGTTTTGACATTACAGCTACTGGGCCCCTCGTGAGCCAAATGGTCACATATTTCACAGACATGAAGACTGTGCTGAAATACAGAATTATAAGGCGGAAAAAAGCTGGAACGATATCTCGTGTTATGGTAAAAAATTCTGGATCTGTGAGAAGACATTGCCTCCATAAACCACAAGACCACTATATAAAACAAACAAACAAAAAAATTGCATTTCCCTGTTTCAACTAAAATTGCTCAGATTGAACTAATGTTATGGCTCACTTTTAATTAAATTATGCCAACAGATAATCATTTTTTCATTTTTTAAAAGATATTTTGATTTTATTTTCGATTGTAGAAATATGGGTATATATTAGCTGGGTATAATCTACTGATTAAAAGAAAGTAAAAATGATTTATATCTACATCAGTTATTTATATTTTAAGTTGCTGTTTTGCCACTATGTGTTTGCTTTTTTCAAAACTGCTTGTTCAAGAAAGTGTTTATAATGAACATATCAACAGTTGTCCCGTCCTGTGTCCATAAATTTGACAATAAATTCCCTCAACAGACCTCCTACTACATAATTGTTTAACCCTTTAACACTGGATTGAGAGTAGTTTTCTCGTGCTGTGTTCAGACGCCTTTCACTAAGATTTAAACCTCTGAAATCTGAGAAAATTGGTTTGATTTCTTTTAAAAACATGGGGAAAACATAAGGAGCAATTTGATCTAAAATTCCCTGCAATCAATAAACAAACAAATCAATAAATGAATGAATGAATAAATAAAAAATAACATAAAATTGTAAAAGGTGACAAAATGATGTAAAATTTAGCTGGAATTAATTATTAGATAGAAGGTCCACTATCACTGTTTTGTGCCTCCTATATCACACTGCAACCAGATCTTCTCTTTTCGTTAGTTTAATTTATGCAGTGAGCCCAAATTTGGTCAGGATCAGTCTTTGTTTACGTTTCAGTGGAAATACTTAGTTAACAGAGTGTCAGCGCAACAAGAGGTGAGTAATTTACATGGAAATAGTCATGTTGGGGGTGACGTATTCCTTATATAGCAAGATGAGGCATTGGCATGCGATGGGTCAATGTGTACGATGTGACTTACAGTTATTAGTCATCTAGTCTCCCAAAAACTGTCGATGTTTTTTTTTACTAACAAATAAATGACCCTCTGCAAACTGTGGACAATGTGTTTTATGGATCCAGAGTAACGGGGAATTGTTAGAACATGTTTGATACTTTTTTCAAAGTTTTAAGCACCACAAACAAAATTAGTATTGAGTGGAAACGGAAATCTCAGAGACTGATATCTCTGAACTTCGACAAATAAAACCAGAACTATTTGATACTATACACTATTAGATACTGGCAACGGTAGGTGAGAAATTAGGCATTTGGGTGAACTGGCATTTTAATAAAATACCTGGGTTGTATTTCATGCACTCTTTAGATGAAATATTGGTAAAATATAAACTTTTGCTTGTATAGTTGCGGCATCATTGTTTGTTTATTCTAATTGCATCATGAGTTGTCATAGCTCATCACTTGTGTAAACCACTTGTGTGAAATGCTGTATCCGGCCACACTGAGGGTGTTTGCACAACATATCCGAGTGTTGTGAAATGCACACAGATGCATCAGATGATAATGTGGCCGAGTGTGTATGTGTTTTCTATACTTCACATGAGCCTCTTTAACCTAAACCTAACCATCCATGACTTTGGTGCCTAATCCCAATCATCGCGACTGTCCACGCTGTTGTGTGAACAAAGGGACCGTGCCACTTTGTCCCACCATGTGCATTTGTTGACATCACTGTAGCAGCATCCTGGAGAATAAACGGCACAGGAAGATCAGTGACTGAGCGTCACCATATGATGAGTTCGTAATGAGAACAAGTTGGTTTTTACTTTTGGTCCCTTTTTAGCCCTCCAAACACACTCAGAATGATGAGTTAGCATTTTTTGTGCATATGTGAACACTAAAAAAACAACCCAGAGCACCAAACCACACTTGAACCTTCTATGGAGGTGATCTGAGCGCTAATCTGTAAAATGCTACAGCTGTTAATCATTTTTAAATTTTGTACATGCTGGAAGTTTCAGTTTTAATGCAGGATGTAATGCCCTTTAAGGCGGGGACAAATGTTCAGACCTGCACCTTGTTCATGATTTTGTTATTATAACCATAAAACCTCCCAAAGTGTTTTTGTCACTAATCACAAGTTTCCCACTGAGCAATTTAACATTTAAAGACATTTAATAAATGTCTATAATTTGTTATTATTATACATCTATTTGCTCTCAGATAATTATTTGTCTTTAGATGTTTAGATTTATTTGTCTTTAGAAGTTTAGATTTATTTGTCTTTAGATGTTTAGATTTATTTGTCTTTAGATGTTTAGATTTATTTTTCTTCAGATGTTTAGATTTTGGTTATTCAAATTTGAAAGGTGAAAGTTCAGTAGATGTTTAGTCTAAACCTAGATGAAAGGATAAACAGAGTCTGTAAAAATGACAAGAAAATAAAACATTCATAATGTAAACGCAGGGGTATGAAGTACTTTTGTTAAATATTTACAGGTTTGTATGTATTAATTATTATCTTAAAATATGGACAAAAATTTGGCTATATGTAGCCAATAAATCCTGGTCTACAACAGGGCTAAAGCTTGGAGACGATGTTTAAATGAGGTCAATTGTTCAGTGGTTTAGATGCCATAACCATGACTTTTTTTCCAAACTTGAATATACTGCAGTTGCCAATCTGCAATGTTGTTCATTTTTAATGTTAAACTGCTGCTACAAAGTTTGAGGCACATCATTGTCCTTCAGGAGCGTTGTGATCTGCCACACTGCTGTAACGGGTGTGGTGAGGACCCAGATGCAGTACAACCGTAACCAGGATTAGTTGGTAATAACTTTTATTCAGACCAACACAATTCAGACACGAAGCAGGATGAGGTAAGTCAGCATACAGTTCGTTCTTCAGGTCGGAACCCACAACACAGTCTCTGGAGGGAGATCGAAGCAACGAGCCGAAGCTGACGTCACTCGGCGTGGATGTGGGGGAAACCCCGTAGCCCAACAGCTCGACAGCACGTGTGGAGTTACCGTCGAGGAGAAGGCGGAAGCGTGGTCGGGGACAGGCGGAGGTTCCGAAGCCGAGTAAGCAGTCCGATGATGCAGCGGTACCGATGGGGATGGACCAGGAGGATCGTCGGGGCCAGGCGGAGAGGTCTTTACCAGCGAAGCAGATCAGAGACGCCAAAACAGAGCTCGTGGTCGAGGACAGGAGGCAGGTAGGTTTACCGGGGATCAGGCGAAGAGAGCAGGTCGGGGACAGGCAGGGTTGGCTTTCGGAGATCTGGCAGGAGAATGCTGGAGAGTCTTGCATAATGCGTAGAACAATCTGGCAATGAGAGTGTGTGTGTGGCAGGCTTATATACTGGGTTGATTACTGATGAGATGCAGCTGGAGGTGAGTAGAGCAGGCAGAGTGGGTGTGGCCCGCAGGTAGAGTGAGCAGAGGAAGAGTGAATGGAAAAGTACTGAGGAGGGGGAGAGGAGCAGGAATCGTGACAGAACCCCCCCCCCAAGGGACGGCCCACGACGTCCCACCACGAACCACCGAAGCAGGGCGGGCGGCGGGGGCCCAGAGGAGGGTCAGAACTCCTCCGAGACCCCAGACACACTCCCCCCGTCGACATCACCGGAGTCCGAGGCAGAACCCACGTCGTCATCCCCGGGCGGTGCGGACACAGGAGCAGGACGGGAAGCAGAGCAGGACCCCACGTGCCGAGGCGGATCCGGAGGGCTGGTCGGGATGTTGCCGATGGAACTCCTCCACCAGGTTGTCATCCAGGATCTGGCGTGCCGGAACCCACGATCGCTCCTCCGGACCGTACCCCTCCCAATCGACGAGGTACTGAAGGCCCCTACCACGACGGCGAGAGCGCAGCAGGCGGCGTACCGTATAGGCAGGGGTCCCATCTATGATGCGGGGAGGAGGAGGAGGTCGGGACGGAGGTTGCAGAGGGCTCTCCCGGAACGGCTTGATTCGGGAGACATGAAAGGTGGCATGGACCCTCATGGACCGGGGTAATCTCAATCGGACCGCCACTGGGTTGATCACCTTGTCGATGGGGAACGGACCGATGAACTTGGGAGCCAACTTCTTGGAATCCTCCTTCAAGGGGAGATCCCGTGTCGACAGCCAAACCTTCTGCCCCACTTGGTAGGCTGGAGCCCGGGAACGGCGCCGATTAGCGGCCGTGGCGTAACGTTCTGCGGACCCCAGTAGAGCAGATCGGGCCCGGGTCCAACCCTGGCGGCAGCGACGGATGAAGGCCTCCACAGAAGGGAAGGCGGTCTCCCTCTCTTGGTCGGGAAACAAGGGAGGTTGGAACCCATACGCACATTGGAATGGGGACATGCCGGTTGCAGAGCTGGTGAGGGTGTTATGAGCGTATTCTACCCACATTAGATGCGAAGACCAGGAAGCGGGATGTCTGTATGCCATACAGCGGAGTGCTGTTTCCATCTGCTGATTCTTACGTTCAGTCTGGCCGTTAGACTGAGGGTGGTAACCGGAGGACAGGCTGACCAAGGCACCCAGGAGGCGGCAGAATTCTCTCCAGAATGAGGAGGTGAACTGGGGACCCCGGTCCGAAACCACATCAGTAGGGAGACCATGGAGACGAAACACGTGTTCCAGGAACAACTCAGCAGTCTCTTTAGCAGATGGAAGTTTAGGCAGAGGCACGAAGTGAGCCATCTTACTAAACCGGTCTACCACTGTCAGGATAGTGGTGTTGCCTCCCGACAGCGGCAGACCGGTTACAAAGTCCACGGAGATGTGGGACCAGGGACGATGAGGCATAGGCAGGGGCTGAAGGTGACCAGCAGGAGCCCTCCGGGGAGCTTTATTCTGGCTGCAGACTGGGCAGGCGTTGTGAAGCCGAGATGTCCTCGTCCATGGTGGCCCACCAGAACCGTCGTTGCACCACCTCCTTGGTACGGGCAATGCCTGGGTGACAGGTGAGCCGGGAACTGTGTGCCCACTGCAGAACCTCGGACCTCAGGTCTTGTGGAACGAAGAGCCGACCTGGCGGACAGGAACTGGGCCCCGGCTGGTCCTCCACTGCCGCTTTGACCCGCTCCTCGATGGCCCAGGTGAGGGCGGCCAGGAGACAGGAAGCAGGAATAATACTGTCCGAGTTGGAGGAGTCCCCCTCTCCAACCAGAAACTGACGGGACAGGGCGTCAGGCTTGATGTTTCGGGAACCAGGTCGGTATGACAGGGTGAAGGTGAATCTGGCGAAAAACAGAGCCCACCGGGCTTGACGGGAGTTCAGTCTTTTTGCAGAGCGGATGTACTCGAGGTTCTTGTGATCAGTCCAGACGAGGAAGGGGACCTTGGTTCCCTCCAGCCAGTGTCTCCACTCCTCTAAGGCCAACAACTGCCAGCAGCTCACGGTTACCAATATCGTAGTTCTTCTCAGCAGGGGACAAACGACGAGAGAAGAAAGCACAGGGATGGAGCTTCTGGTCCTTGGCAGATCGTTGAGAGAGAACGGCCCCCATACCCACATCGGAAGCGTCCACCTCCACCACGAATTGACGGTCAGGGTCCCGAATCAGGAGGATGGGAGCCGAGCTGAAGCGTTCCTTGAGTGTACGGAACGCTCCCCTCCGCGGCCGGAGACCAACGGAAGGGGATGTTGCAGGAGGTGAGGGCCGTGAGAGGAGCCGCCACAGCACTGTAGCCCCGGATGAACCGCCTGTAGAAGTTGGCGAAACCCAGGAAACGTTGAAGCTGCTTGCGGGAATCAGGAACAGGCCAAGAGGTGACTGCAGAGACCTTAGCCGGGTCCATCTCCATATGGTTATGGCTTATGATGTAGCCCAGGAAGGAAACTGACGTGGCGTGAAACTCACACTTCTCGGCCTTCACAAAGAGGGAGTTGCTCAGCAGGCGTTGCAGGGACGGTCTGGACGTGGTGAACGTGCTCGTGCTTCGTGCGGGAGAAGATCAGGATGTCGTCCAAGTACACGAACACGAATTTGTTGAGCAGGTCCCTGAGCACGTCATTGATCAGAGCCTGGAAAACAGCCGGGGCATTGGTTAACCCAAACGGCATCACCAGGTATTCATAATGTCCTGTTGGTGTGTTGAAGGCCGTCTTCCACTCGTCCCCTCACGGATCCGAACCAGGTGGTAGGCGTTTCGTAGATCCAACTTGGTGTAGATAGTGGACCCTTGTAGGAGCTCGAACGCCGAGGCGATGAGAGGGAGAGGGTAACGGTTCTTTTTACGGTGATGTCGTTGAGACCCCGGTAATCAATACAGGGTCGTAGGGAGCCATCTTTCTTGCCTACGAAGAAGAACCCTGCGCCAGCGGGAGAGGAGGAGGGACGGATGATGCCAGAAGCCAAGGCCTCCTTAATGTAAGTGTCCATGGCCTCTCTTTCCGGTGCCGACAGGGAATACAGACGTCCCTTGGGGGGAACAGAGCCAGGAAGGAGGTCAATGGCACAGTCGTAGGGACGTTGTGGAGGCAGTGACGTGGCCCTCATCTTGCTGAAGACCTCTCGGAAGTCATGATACTCTGGGGTACCATAGAGAGATCTGGCGAGGAGCAGGAACTGGAACAGGGAGCTGGCACTGGCGTGACCGTCAGTTGCAGGCAGACCTGATGGCACGAAGGACTCCACCCCAAAATGGACCCGTGAGACCAGTCGATGTGGGGGTTATGCCGACGCAGCCAGGGGTACCCAAGGATCAGGGGAAGATTAGGAGACCTCAGCACATGAAAACGGATGGTCTCCAGGTGTGTGCCTAGCAGGAGCATGGAGATGGGCGTGGTCTGGTGGGTGACCCTTCCCAGGAGGTGGCCGTCTAGTGCGCTGGCCGGAACAGGACGGGGCAGAGGGTCCAGCTCGATCTCCAGCTGCCGAGCGAGTTCCTCATCAATGAGGTTAACATCAGCTCCAGAGTCTATGAAGGAGGCGAGAGTGTGGGACCCCTCACCCAACAGAAGCTGGACATGGAGCAGGGGCCGTTGATAGGGGGCAGAGTTCAATGATCGGCTCAGCAGGATGCCCCCATCTACCGCTGAGCTGTCCCTTTTACTGGACACCGTGAAACAAAATGGCCGGCCTGGCCACAGTAGAGGCAGAGGTTCCCGCGACGTCGTCTCTCCCGTTCCTCTGGTGACAAACCGGTGCGGCCCACCTGCATGGGTTCGGCTCCTGAGGTGGGTTCAGAATGGAGACCGGGGTTAGCAGGTGGCCCATGATGATGAACGGAGAAACGGTGTTCAGCCCCCTCCAAACGTTGCTCTCTCCTTCTGGCTTGAATCCGCCTGTCTAGCCTCGTGGTCAGTTCGATCAAGCCATCCAATGAGTTGGGGAGGTCGAACGAAACCAGCTCGTCCTTAATGTACGGAGCTAGCCCGTTGAGGAAGGCGTCGCATTGAGCCGCCATGTTCCACTCACTCAGTCGAGCCCAGGTTCTGAAGTCGATGGCGAAATCAGCGACCGTTCGGTTCCCCTGTCTCTGGCTCAGAAGACCCCCAGTGGCGTCAGGTCCTGCTGGTACTGGTCCGAAAACCTTTCGTAGTTCCTCCGCGAAGGACTGGAAGGAGGAACAAGCTGGCGTGCCTCTCTCCCATTCCGCCGTTCCCCACAAGCGAGCTCTGCCGGTGAGGTGGTTAATGGTGAAAGCGACTCTGGCTCCCTCCGTGGCGAAGGTGAGTGGCTGCAGGGCAAACAGGATCGAACAGTTCGTCAGGAACGGGTTACAACCCTCTGGATCCCCGGCGTATCGTTCAGGAGCCCCCACCCGAGGTTCGGATGCCGGGCTGAATGTCTGTGGCAAAACAGGTGAAGCTGGGGCTGGTGTTGGCGGAGCGTGCTGAGTCAGCGAGGAAGCCATCTGCTGCACTTGGGTGGCTAACTGCGTTAGCGCACGCTCCAACGCCGAAGCCGATTGGCGAGCTTCGGTTGCATTCGAGGTGAGCTGTGCTTCGTGCTGTTGCAGCATTCCCTCGACGCGGGCAAGACGGGACTGGAGAGCGGTGTTGTCTGCTGGGTCCATGTTTGGCCAGATTGTACTGTAACGGGTGTGGTGAGGACCCAGATGCAGTACAACCGTAACCAGGATTAGTTGGTAATAACTTTTATTCAGACCAACACAATTCAGACACGAAGCAGGATGAGGTAAGTCAGCATACAGTTCGTTCTTCAGGTCGGAACCCACAACACAGTCTCTGGAGGGAGATCGAAGCAACGAGCCGAAGCTGACGTCACTCGGCGTGGATGTGGGGGAAACCCCGTAGCCCAACAGCTCGACAGCACGTGTGGAGTTACCGTCGAGGAGAAGGCGGAAGCGTGGTCGGGGACAGGCGGAGGTTCCGAAGCCGAGTAAGCAGTCCGATGATGCAGCGGTACCGATGGGGATGGACCAGGAGGATCGTCGGGGCCAGGCGGAGAGGTCTTTACCAGCGAAGCAGATCAGAGACGCCAAAACAGAGCTCGTGGTCGAGGACAGGAGGCAGGTAGGTTTACCGGGGATCAGGCGAAGAGAGCAGGTCGGGGACAGGCAGGGTCGGCTTTCGGAGATCTGGCAGGAGAATGCTGGAGAGTCTTGCATAATGCGTAGAACAATCTGGCAATGAGAGTGTGTGTGTGGCAGGCTTATATACTGGGTTGATTACTGATGAGATGCAGCTGGAGGTGAGTAGAGCAGGCAGAGTGGGCGTGGCCCGCAGGTAGAGTGAGCAGAGGAAGAGTGAATGGAAAAGTACTGAGGAGGGGGAGAGGAGCAGGAATCGTGACAACTGCAAGTACTCAAGAACATAGTATAATGGGGAAATGGTCAAAGCCTCCAGTACATATAAGTTGTAAGAGCTCATGGGGGACGTCACTAACAAATGAGGAGGAGCAAAAGTTTTTTTCAAAGAAGAAGAGAGGAAAATAAGAAAAAGAGAAGCAGATCACTGATAGTTCATATCTTGAGAAATGTCAGCACCATCCAGTACATAAAATATGGTGAGGTGTGTCGATGAACCTCAGATCACATTAGAACTTGAAGACCGATCTGATTTTTCAGCCAGAAGTGCTGCCTTTGAAAGCTGTTCTGGTAAAAACACTGAAATGACTGCTGCAGGGACTGGTAAGAGAATTCCTACAGTCCAACAATTATTTTAATGTTCAGTTTGAAGTATAAAAGCCACATTTAAAGCTATAAAAACTTCAGTGTTTTCTGGCAAAATAAACTATAAAATTTTTTAATGCCTAAGATATACTTGGAAATTTAAATTTAAAAACATATTAAAAAGGCTAAAGAAAAACAAGAATCATAGTTTATAAAAATGTGCAAACATTTATTTTATAAATAAAAAAAATACATGGAAATATGTTATACACTTTTTGTAATTTCCGCACACAGGGAGGAAACTGTACAGAGTGGTTGCTGTGAGCTTTGGACTGCTGTGTTTACTACAAGCTGTGCTCAACATTTCCCTGCGTCTGACTCTCTGTAAGTTGTTTTGAATTGTGTTTGTATTTTCACTCTGTGTTTTCCCACACTTCCACTGAAATTCAACATTGGAATTTTATAAGACCACCGGATGAATGATTAGAATTACAAGCTGCTGGTATGATGACCACTCACTTTCAAAAAGTGTTATCCTGAATATTTCTTTTTATCATTTTATCATGGCTACATGCTGGCTACAGCTTTGGCCAGGGGAATTATGCTTTTGGGTTGTCCGTCCATCCATCCCATTCTGTTTTATACAAAATCTCTAGAACATTATGAGGGAATTTCTTTTAATTTTACACAGACGCTCACTATAGTGATTAGATATTTGTATTCAAGGTCTATGTAACTTTACAAAACATGTTTTTGGCCATAACTCAAGAAATCATGCTAACAATGACAAAATGTCACACAAATGTCTCAAAGAATAAAGTGATGATTTGATGACATTTTATATATAAAAAAAACAAAGGTCATCTTCACCGTTACATCATAATGTTCTTCAAAAAACACTTTTTTCTGGTCGTTTCTCAATGTCATAACTCAGGTACAGAAGGGAAGAAATTTGGTCAGATACTGAACAGGTGACACTAATCTTGGGTTTGCACCTTAAAATAGTGGTGATTGTATAGATCTAATGTGCTACTGGTGGAAAAAGTTTTAGAATTTGTAGCTTCTTTGCAGCAACGTCCATATTTAAAACATAGTCAACTGTCCTGGCATATGCGTCTGACATATGCGACTAACAGAGATGTAAACTGTAACTACAACCTGGCTGATATGCAGAGGCATTAAACTGTGAGACAGTTATTCTAGATATTATGTATATCACCTCATGATTCATAATATGCCTCCACGGTTGTATTCTCAGTCCCATGAATGCTTTCTTTCCAATTCTGCAACTTTCAGATACATTGTGGTTTTTAATCAGTTTTGGTCATCCTGTCTGGTTTGGCGTTGCATGAATGTGTTTTAGCTGGTTTGTAAGTGTATGTGAGAAAGGTTTTGTGTCCACAAACACAAATTTAATGCAACAGGCAAATTAAAGTCTTTTTAACTGAATTGTCTCTTTTGTTATGGGCATTCTGGCATTTTGGTACAACTGTGAGTTGTCTTTACCCAAAACCTAAAATGGCAACTTGCTTGATATGAGTGTAAATTCAGCTATCTTTCCCCCTTTTTTAAATTTTTCACAATTGTCATATTATGTCTTTATGTTCTTCCAGACAAAAACCTGTCTGATGAGAGAGATGAGCTGAAGAGAAACCTGATACAGATGTGTGAGTATTAGGATGAAGAAATGCCAATAAATAATTAGGCCTTAGATTGGCTTTGGAGTGTGCAATAATGGGCGATGCTGTAGGTCAGCTTTGGACTTTGGACTGCTGTGTTTACTACAAGCTGTGCTCAACATTTCCCTGCGTCTGACTCTCTGTAAGTTGTTTTAAATTGTGTTTGTATTTTCACTCTGTGTTTTCCCACACTTCCACTGAAATTCAACATTGGAATTTTATAAGACCACCGGATGAATGATTAGAATTACAAGCTGCTGGTATGATGACCACTCACTTTCAAAAAGTGTTGTCCTGAATATTTCTTTTTATCATTTTATCATGGCTACATGCTGGCTACAGCTTTGGCCAGGGGAATTATGCTTTTGGGTTGTCCGTCCATCCATCCCATTCTGTTTTATACAAAATCTCTAGAACATTATGAGGGAATTTCTTTTAATTTTACACAGACGCTCACTATAGTGATTAGATATTTGTATTCAAGGTCTATGTAACTTTACAAAACATGTTTTTGGCCATAACTCAAGAAATCATGCTAACAATGACAAAATGTCACACAAATGTCTCAAAGAATAAAGTGATGATTTGATGACATTTTATATAAAAAAAAAAACAAAGGTCATCTTCACCGTTACATCATAATGTTCTTCAAAAAACACTTTTTTCTGGTCGTTTCTCAATGTCATAACTCAGGTACAGAAGGGAAGAAATTTGGTCAGATACTGAACAGGTGACACTAATCTTGGGTTTGCACCTTAAAACAGTGGTGATTGTATAGATCTAATGTGCTACTGGTGGAAAAAGTTTTAGAATTTGTAGCTTCTTTGCAGCAACGTCCATATTTAAAACATAGTCAACTGTCCTGGCATATGCGTCTGACATATGCGACTAACAGAGATGTAAACTGTAACTACAACCTGGCTGATATGCAGAGGCATTAAACTGTGAGACAGTTATTCTAGATATTATGTATATCACCTCATGATTCATAATATGCCTCCACGGTTGTATTCTCAGTCCCATGAATGCTTTCTTTCCAATTCTGCAACTTTCAGATACATTGTGGTTTTTAATCAGTTTTGGTCATCCTGTCTGGTTTGGCGTTGCATGAATGTGTTTTAGCTGGTTTGTAAGTGTATGTGAGAAAGGTTTTGTGTCCACAAACACAAATTTAATGCAACAGGCAAATTAAAGTCTTTTTAACTGAATTGTCTCTTTTGTTATGGGCATTCTGGCATTTTGGTACAACTGTGAGTTGTCTTTACCCAAAACCTAAAATGGCAACTTGCTTGATATGAGTGTAAATTCAGCTATCTTTCCCCCTTTTTTAAATTTTTCACAATTGTCATATTATGTCTTTATGTTCTTCCAGACAAAAACCTGTCTGATGAGAGAGATGAGCTGAAGAGAAACCTGATACAGATGTGTGAGTATTAGGATGAAGAAATGCCAATAAATAATAAGGCCTTAGATTGGCTTTGGAGTGTGTAATAATGGGCGATGCTGTATATCACTGCAGTTCAAAGTAAAGTGCCGAAAGTTTTTCATCTCATGCTCTATTCAGTCACATTAATCACGTTTGTTTGTTTGTTTTGTTTGTTTGTGTCTTTCTTTTTTCGAAAATCGGCAACAGATCGCAATTCCCAACAAGACTGGGTGTATTTCAGGGGTAGTGTCTATTACATTTCCTCAAACATGAGAAACTGGAAAGAAAGCAGAGAATACTGTCAGCAGAGAGGTGCAGACCTGATCATTATCAACAGCTTAGCAGAACAGGTGCGTATGTATGTGTGAGTGAGTATGAATCTGTGAAAGAGTGAAGAGCAGTTAATGTGAGGTCACTGAGGTTGAGGAGAGACTTAATATGTTTCATTCCTATTGATTATTGTTTTTTTTTCAAGAAATTTACTAGAAATTTCCAACGTCAACTGTGGATTGGACTGACTGACAGAGAGACAGAGGGGACATGGAAATGGGTGGATGGGTCTCCGCTGAACACAAGGTTTACACACCACTTCTATCTGCATTGCTGTCAATAAAATACTGTTTCTAAAAAAATATCTACTGTAAATCTTGAATTGCTATTGTTTAAAATGTAAGCATTTGATATACAGCAACACATATTACATGCTACTGTGTGTCAAATGCTTATTGATGTGTGTTATTTGTTGAAGGCTTATATTTTGCTTTGGGGTTTCAGTTACTGGACCTCACATGAGCCAAATGGGGTTCCAGACAGAGATGAAGACTGCGCAGAGAGTAAGGATCATACCATTCAAAACAGCTGGAATGATGAAGAGTGTGACGTTCTAAAACACTGGATCTGTGAGATGATGCTGCCACAATAACTCAGCTCAGCACAGTTGAAATCCATTGCAAGTGCAAAGCAGCGCGCTGTTCATGTAGCACAGTGTGAAGTGAGGAAGCAGAGGTCGGGGCTGAGGAAGACTTGTCTGACTCTCATGTTTGTGACTGGAGTCACGTCCCATTGCTGACAGATGATGTTGTAATGTAATGTTCACTGTTTAAAAACTGTAATCACAATCTCTTATATTTCTCAGTTTTTATGTTTTTGTGATTGATGAACTGCTTTCAGATCCTTTTATTTCAGTTATGCCAACAAAAGATGTCTTAGAGATGTTTTAATTTTTTCTTCTGCTGGTTCCTTTCAACATCAGTTACTCAGAATTTGATTCACTGCCTGATGAATATGTCAATAAATGTCAAAAAATGTTTTGTGATTCTCTTCTTTACTCTGCTCAAGACAGTGCTGAATATGATAAAATCCACAATTGTTTCGTATTACGGAAGCCCTAAGCGGACGCTTTTTTTTTTTTTTTTTACAAGCCGTTTTCTCGATATAACAAGATATTATCTCGTTATCTCGAGAAAACGGAGTTTGTTTTCCTACGATATTATCTCATTATCTCGAGAAAACGAACTTTGTTTTCCCGAGATATTAAGTCGTTATCTCGAGAAAACGAACTTTTTTTGGTTTGTTTTTTTAAACTTTATTGAATGAACGTCAGAAGAAGAAGTGGCGGGTGGATGATGTGACAGCAGGTGCCGTGCGGTGTTCAGCGCGGACAAATGCGTGCAGGGGCCAAAAAGCACCGGAGCAACAGTATAATAATCTAGTTATGATTACTGATGAATTTGGGTGATGTGTTCCTGTAATAATCATCTTACCTTGCGCATTTGTCTGCGCTGAACACCGCACGGCACCTGCTGTCACATCATCCACCCGCCACTTCTTCTTCTGACGTTCATTCAATAAAGTTTAAAAAAACAAACCAAAAAACAAAGTTTGTTTTCTCGAGATAACGACTTAATATCTCGGGAAAACAAAGTTCGTTTTCTGGAGATAACGAGATAATATCTCAGGAAAACAAATTCTGTTTTCTCGAGATAACGAGATAATATCTTGTTATAACGAGATAATATCTTGTTATCTCGAGAAAACGGCTTGTAAAAAAAAAAAAAAAAACACGTCCGCTTAGGGCTTCCGTATCATGTCCAACAATTTCATAATCAGTTTCCAGCTTGCTAGAATTTGTTCAATGTGTTAACTTTGCTTCCTTTGACATTGAAGCTTTGGAAATATTCTGAATCAAGCTTTGCCGCTTATGTGTTTAACCAAAGTACAGTACCATATTTAAGCCTCTGAAACCTGAAGCAATGTTACTTTTCTTGTGCTGCTTTCTGACATCTTTCACAAGTATTTAAACCTTTGAAGCCTGAGCAAATTGGTGCAATTTCTTTAAAAACATAATGGAGAAAGGCAATGAGCAACTTGGTAAGAAATATTTAACAAACTGCAAGAAATTATTTTGAAAAAGCTAGGGAAAATATTTCGGGGACAAAAAGAAAAAAGCAAGGGGGAAACTATTTATAATTATCATAATTACACATTTAAAATCATGTAACAGAATTTTTAGAATATTTTTTAAGGACATTTTAAGGTAATTTCCTTAAAAAAAAACAACAAAAAAACAAAACAACACATTTTCAGGCATTTTTTCCAATACTTTCTACTAATTTCTTACTATTTTTTGGCTGATTTCTTCTTCCCTTTCTGTTTGCCTTCTTTGCATGTTTTTGAAAGAAATCAAGTCAATTTGCTCAGGTTTCAGTGGTTTAAAGGGAACATAATGACTGACATTTCATGTATAAAAAAGATCTATAAAATAGGTTGGCTGAGGAAAGCTACTTCACATGTGTAGGTTTCAAAAACAGGTGCTCACTGGATCCAATGACAAATTTGACCGAAAAAAGGAGGGAGAAGTAAGTAAGTCATAGCCAAAACAATATACCAAGGCACACTGTTTTGCAAAATTTAGAAAAGTAATTTAGTGTCTCTTTGTTGTTGTTTGGCCCTAATTTGTATTTATTTTGTGACTCTTGGCAGGCCTTTTGCATCGCTGTCTGGTCTTCTTGTGTCTCTTCCTGATTAGTTCATTTTAATTTCAGTGACATTTTGCAGGTGAAGAGCTGGATGAAGTGGCCGGGGAGAGGGAAGTCTGGGTTTCCCTGCTTAGGCTGCTGCCCCCGCGACCCGACCCCGGATAAGCGGAAGAAAATGGATGGATGGATGGATTTTGCAGGTGAAGACTTAGGGCGCCCTGACACTTTGGGGCCCTGGGCCTGTGCCCAGTAGACCTGTTAGTAATCCATCCATAATCTTGTCTGATGCTGAAATCATTGTCCAAGCAGCGGTATATGACAAGTTGGGAATGAGAACGAGCTGTTTGAATGGTTATGTCTTCAGTATGATCTCGAGTGCACAGCTGACAAAATGTGTAGTTTGTTTGCTTGATGTTATAGAAGTGCATGTTTAAGGGCTCCAGTGTGGACAGAGAGGCACTTTCTTGCTGTTATGATACAGTGTTCAGTCTACATATATATCCAGAGGGAAATATTTTCACTGGGCAATATGCCTGGAGATATTTAAATATGGCAGACTCCAACATATTTTGCTGGTCAAAAGCTAAATAACAGAACACCTGAGCAGAGCAACGCTGATGATAAATCTGCTTGCAGGTGAAAGAGACTCGAGCCAAAAAATATTAAACTGAAATAGACCGACGTTATAAGAACATAAAGGGTGTTAACACTGAATAATGTATTTATTGAACTGACCCTGTTTTCTTGTCTTTATAACCTCTGATTGAACTGTATGTCATCATCCACAGACACTGGCAGTTACTGGATGCTGTTGCAATACTTATTTAAAACAGTCTGTACACAACAAGTGCACTCTGGGTATTTTGTATGACTATGGTATTTGTGAGGATGTAGTGTGTGAAAATGGTGTTGTGTATTGTACATTGCAGGCTCCAGTGGAAAGTAGTGGAACTTGAGACAGTTCCTAATAATAAATTGTGTATGTAATAAAACCTAATTTGGACTTACTTAAATCAAGTGATGTGTTGTGTTTAAAATGAAACTCATAACTCTGAATATAGAATTATGACAATTACAAAATTTTATCCCTTGCCTTTTTTTCTAGACATTTCTTTTTACCCAGCTTTAAAAAAAAAAATCAAAATCAATTAATTTCTTGCAATTTGTGAAACTTTTCTCAGCAAGTATTGCTTTTGTGCCCATAAATGGAAAGCACATCTATGCATCTACAAGATAAAGAATCAGCAGGCATTCGGTGTAATGCTGTGTCAAAGACACCCTCTGCAGTGACACAGTTCAGAAAGATCATTGATCATTTCAGAAGCACACTCTCCTAACTCTGGACTCTTTAGGCACCTCAGCACCAAACTGACCATCGTTACAGCTGAACATCATGGCTCAACAGGATGTCTATGTTAATGTAGACAGACCATCACGTAATCCTGGCAAAAAGAAAAGCTTTGGAAAAAGTCTAGAAAACATTTATGAAAATGGAGACGCCCTGGAGTCAAAAAGAACTGGACCTGCAGGTAATGAACAACGTGCAAGGAGGTACACTTACTGTAAGATGATTTTGATTTCAGTTTTTAAATCCTTTTGTTTTTTGTTTTGAAACAATTTGTGTGAAGGAGAACAAAAGTGTTTTTGATTATAATATTAATGTTCTCATTAGACAAAACCTGTATTTGGCTTCATTGCAGTGTAGATGGATGGATGGACTTGCACTTGTACAGTGTCTTTCTAGTCTTCTCATCACTCAAAGCACTTTTACACTAGTTAAATTCACACAGACACACACAGACACACACAGACACACACACAGACACACACACGCTCAAACACAAGTGGCTGACCATACAAGTTGCCACCTGCTGTTCAATAACCATTCACACACACTCACACATCGAACAGCCACCAGGAGTGATTTGGGGTTCAGTATCTTGCCAGTGATACTTTGACATGGGGCCTGATCCAGACAGCGATCGAACTGCCAATGTTACATTCAGTGAATGACCCACTCTAACTCCTGAATTTTGTAAGAGAGCCACTCATCTGTTAGATTCTGCCTCTGGGAGATTTCAGGGATCATGCAATGTTTATTAATATGCCAATAGATACACGTTTACATTTCAAAATCACCCGATGGTAGTTGTGCCCTACCCACAATCACTTTCCCATCATGAAGTCGTAAAGAGGTTTTAAATCTGATCTTCACTTCTACAATACTCGACACAATTAACAGTTGTGTTTGAGTTGTATTGCATTTGCCTTGGCTGCTTTTACTGTGACGGTGAGGAACAAATGGGAGCCTTGCACACTGACGTTCAGTCAGTCTGTGAACGCAACACCTTTTCTTTGCTATGACTTCTATTGAGTCTTTGACTCATTTAACACCAATCCTTGGATATTTATCCAAAAATATATCATTTTGGTGGCAGGGATTTAGCGACTGATGACTTCCTTTACTTTTGAGACATCTTGTTTTTAGTGAGATACACTGTTGCAAAGCTTGCTTAACTTGTTACTTGTGGCTAATGTTCAGAATTGTAACGGGGCTTAAAAGGATGTGCTGTGTTGCAATATTCTCATCTGGGAACCACAAAAAAAACTTTTGACTGCATACCCACAAGCTTCTTGTTTTCTCACGGTAACACTGGCCATTCACATTCCATCACTCACTTTGCAAGACCACTGACAAAGATGAAAAGCACGTCTGACAATGAACCCATGACTTTGGTCAGTAGAGGAAGAAGGTTCAAACACTATGTGACCATCTGACAAGCGGTCCTGATGAAGAATACTGTACCTTTAAGACATGAGGAGTTACAGTGTTTAATGTCTTTGTGACTCTTAAGGTTGGGAACATCTTGTCTGAGGAGCTGTTGAAGTTCAGTTTAAAAAAACAACCTTACAAGTTATCTTTTTAGCTTGATATTTACATGCAAGTCAATTCAGACCGACATGCTTCCTTTGTTCTTTGTGTTAGGTGCTGCAGATCGCAAAAGAGTGAAGAAGGGTTCCTGCAGAGGTGCTGCTGTGTGTCTGGGTCTGCTGTGTCTTCTCCTCCTGACTGGATTCATAACTCTGCTTCTCCTGTGTGAGTGCTTTGTTAGCTTGCCTTTAATAAAACGCCAAGTAGTTGCTGATGGTTAACAGTGTTTGTTATTTTAGACACCACAGGCAACTCTGAGTGGGTCAAGTTGCAGACCAGCTACAAAAATTTGTCTGAAGAGAGAGACTGGTGGCAGAGAAGATTTGAAGACATGGCCAAAGACAGAAATGCTGTACAGACAAATCTCCCAACAGGTAACTAGTTCTCACATCTTGTGAGTCAAAGTTAGACTTCAAAATTATATCTTACCAGAAAATCTCTTTGCAGCAGATTCCACTTTTCTGCTCACATTTTATGATGAGTCTTTTTCTAAACTTATTGTGTAAGTAATTACAATTTACAACTAATTTTAATGTCATGTAATGCTTGTATGTGTTCACATACTGCTGCCACTGGGTGGGCATGAAGCAGTCAGTGTGGGAAATGGGCCTCCACAGGGGTTAATATGGCTCAGACCACCATCCCATTGATATTATACAGTATCACTTCATTCAGTTTTTGGCAGTATGAGAACTTGTGCTATGCTCAGACTTATGTAGTAGATTAAATTGGAAAAAATATTTAACAGATTTCTATGAAATTTGTTAAAGATGTTATAGGTCTCTCTGTCCCAAGCGAATGAACTCATCTACTTTAGCGGCAGAACGTCATTGGTTGACACAGAAGGTCACTGACCGACTGTCACCATGTGCCGAGTTCGAAAGAGGCATTTTCAGGCTCTTTGTGGTTATTAAGCTCAGTTCAGGCCATCAATGAAAATTAATTGTAATTATTATATGATGTTATTTGTTGGTCATGGTAGCTGCTTCTGTGCTGTTAAAAGAGAAACACTATGTCCAAAAAAAAAAAGTTGGGCCAACTCAAAATTTCAAGGCAACAAACTAGCAGAAGTTAGGGAATTAAACTCAACCTTTTAAGTTTTGCTTTTGAGTTTGCTCAACTTTGAATTCTAACTTCTGTTAACTCAAATCTAAGTTTATATTACATTTAAAAACAACAACAAAAATAATTACAGATTCTGGGTCTAGATTCAAAACATTAATTTATTTTCACAATCTAACAAAACTCTTAGACGCAACTGACAAGGCTTCTTAGATCCAAATTTTTCACCGTCAACATGAGCAAATATTTTATGTATCAGAAGATTACCCACTGGAATGTGCCAACAATTTAAACATTTACATTTTATCATAAGGCATACTGTTGCAGGATACATTTTAGGGAACATTCAGGCACGATTAAGCATTGGAGACGGGTAGGTAGGGAGACAAAGAAAGAAGAGTTAGAGGTAGATCAATGTTTGTTAGTAATGAGGAGTTGATAGAGTGAAATTAACATGGTGTTGGCTGATTAGGGTTTTAGAGGTCAGACTTTGAGAAAAAGAGAATATTTGAATTAAGCAAAAGGAATAATAAAGTTAACAAAGTTAGAATGACAGGTTGACTGAGCAGAGAATATGGCAAGAAAAGGGAGATAAGATGGGGGAAAATTGAAAAATGAAAAAAAAAGAGGAGGAGAGAGGCAGCTTGAAGTAAAAGCAGAAGAGAAAGGAGGAGGATTCATCTTAAGCAAGTGACCTCTATAAGGGGCAACAGGAACAGCAACATCATCAGCTAACTCGCTGGATTCAGTGAAGGAGTTAGTCTTTTTTAGATCTGACACTTGCAGACAGATCTGTTTCAAGTTCCATGAAAACCCTCTAAATGGTTTCAAAAGTGTACCTCAGTTCTTTTGGGTAATGGAGGCTCAAAGAGTAGATCAGTCCAAAGAGGTAAGCAAAAGCTGTTGTCAGGTCAGGGAGACACTGAAGGGTGATGTTCTCTTCTAAAAGAATAGTTCAGGACATAGGACACAAAGGTCCTACAGGCTCCTCTTCTCGGTCAGTTGCCTTGTGATGACAGACAGAAAAATATCAAAACATTAATAGAAAATATGGACCCAGCGACATGGGTTTAAAAGCAATAACAAATTTGCGTGCAAGAATTAAGACCATGTGGACTAACAGTTGGAAGAAATAAGACGTGCATGCCATCTTTGTTTGGTCCTTGCCCAGACAACCATCACTAGCATCAGCTAGTGGCTAGCATTCGCTAATTAAACTAATGTTATTTGTTTTTAACTGTTGTCAGATACTATAATACATGCCGTATCAACTCGTTTATCACAACGCATAAAAGTTCTGACACAGTTTTAAATTAATTATATAAAGTCAAATACAAAACATAACTGTGTGGTCAGCTCTAATCAGCTGTAGTTCAAGACAGCCAGCCTGAGGGTTGGAGTCTAGTTCAAGTGGCAAACGCCAGCTCGGAAAGTTGGCTTTTCTGTATTTCACAACAAAGACTCAAGAGTAAACAGAAATTTTGTTAGTAAACTGAATTGAAAGATGTTAGTTGTAATGACTCTTAAACTAATTTAGTTTGCTAGACTGAGTTACTACTTCTTATGTTAGTAATTTATATTTTTAAGTCTGTACAGCTTCAAATACTTCTTTATGCCAGCAAATGCAAGTTGACTTTTTTTTTTTACAGGGGGGGTTAAGTATGGCACCAGCCATTACTACGTATCTACTGAAAAGAAGACGTGGAAGGAGAGCAGAGAGGCCTGCCAGAGCAAAGGAGCTGACCTGGTGATCATCAACAGTGAGGAGGAACAGGTAAGAGGGAGGGTCCTAACGATGAAAATCACAAATCAAGCTGTGTATTAATCTGAGCAAAAAGATGCACACATTGCTGAACCAAGTGATCACTGTCACATGCAATATCAGGGCTCCAGTGGTGTCTGTTTGCTATCATCTCTCATTTATCTTCTTGTTCAAACAGAAGTTCATCATTGAATTCAACAAAATAATTTGGATTGGGCTGACTGACCAAGATGAGGAGGGTGTCTGGAAATGGGTGGATGGGACAACTCTGTCCACAAAGTACATAAACATGAAATAAAGAAAAACAGAATAAAGAATAAACCACTTTAAAAAATCAAAAATATAAATAAGTGTGAAATTATGTGGAAAAGTGACTTGCTCAATTATCTTCTCACAGGTACTGGTACTCTCCACAGCCTGACAATGGGGGAACACTTGGATATGCAGAAGACTGTGCTGAGATGTATGTTGAAAGCCATGATCCATTATTAAAATGGAACGATGCCCATTGTTCTCAAAGAAACTACTGGGTCTGTGAGATTTCATCCAATTGACAACCCAAACGTATCATGGAGAGTTGATTCCTAAACTTCTTTAAATAGGAGGGCCCTCTATCAATGTGTGGCAACAAGATGACGATGTAATGTGCTTTACAGCTGTTAATGATTTGATAACAGTTTATATATATATATACACACATTATACATTATATATACATTATACATTATACATAATGTACATTATACATTAATCTTACATTTTCTATATTTTTTGTTTACATTTCTTGCTAAATAATGTCACTTAACTTGTTGATTGTTTTATGTTGCCCATATATTTTCATAATAATGAATGTTTATAAGGGCTGAATGTTAAAGTCGGTGGTGTATTTACTGTCTTCAAACTTGGAAACAGTGCACAATTTTTTCTCTGCAGCATATTAGTGTTTGCCACTCCCGCAGTGTTATTATATTATATTATATCATTTAGATATTTTTACTCTGCTGCTTTGACGTGGCTTTACATAGATTTGAGCATTTGTAATAAATACCTAGACTAGGGACTTAACAGCACTTGCTGTGTCTGATCATCTTTTCGTTTGCTTAATCTCTTGCTTTTGTGAAGTTTTTACCTCAGCTGTCCCACCTTCTGCGCCTGTGATCCTGTGTTACAAACAACAACAAATAGAAAGAGTAAGTGGTGCTGACCGAAAAGTATCTATTCTGAGAACACAAATTTCAACTGATATTATCTTTTATTTGTTGTCCTGTGTTCACTACAATGACAAAAATGTTTTAGATTATTCTGTATACACTACATAAGACAATGAGCCTTATAGGTGAATGGGAATTAAAGTAAATTACATTATTCTTACAATCCTAACTGATTGTTGTAACTGAATAAATACCAAATGGAGGTTCCCACTAAAAGTTACTAAAGACAATTATCTAAAACAGCACGTTGGTGAAGATTCTCAGTCATCCAGCGAATGGTAATTCTAGGTGCTAAATCGCAGGCAGATGGACTTGTTTGAGTTTCTTAAAGACATTTCACTTCTCATCCAGTATGCCTCTTCATTTCTGAGCAGTTAAGAGCTGAAGAAGCCTCTTGAATGGGATGAAATCTCTTGAAGAAACTCATGAATTACCAAACAACAATGCGTTAATGAGATTTAGCTCAAAATACAAAATATCTCCAAGCAATAAAAAGTAGCCTATCCCACAAAGTAAACTATGATAGGCTCCAAAAGTATCACCACCTTGCAAAATTAGCAGTTTTTTCAACATACATCAAATTCACAGTTACCTTTTACTCTAGACTAAATTATTTTTCCATATTACAGTTGACACAATCAATTTTTATTCAGAAGGGTTTCAAATATGAACTTTTTAGTTGTGCTGCATGCAAAAGCAATTTAAGTCATTTAGACCTGCACACAAACACATAGCACTATTTTCTTAAGCAGCAGTGTAGGCTAATTTATTGCAGCTCTGGGAGCATCTCTCTCTCAGCCTCTCTTTCGATCTCTCTCTCTCTCTCTCTCTGTCTCTTTGGATCAACCACAGGCACATTACGTACTTGTGGACATGGATCTCTCTCACACAGCCAGCGCCGCAGCTTTTGACAAGGGGCGTCATTCCAGTTGGCGTAGACTGGGTTGAGGTGATACATTTCCACACAGTCCTCTACCTTGGTGGGACTGCGATCTGGCTGGCCAGCCTGCCAAAATCTAAATGAGAATACAGGGATGACGGTCACAGAGATGCAATTTAAATGTTCACAAAAAATAACTGAACTGGCAGCAGTTTGTGTGTCAGTGTGACAGCGGCCTTTGTATCCATTAAACCAGGTCGCTCAGAGTAATGTTAATTTATGGATGGACTAGCATTTGTGTAGCACCTTTCTAGTCTTCTGATCACTTAAAACACTTTTATGGTACTTTGGTACTATGGGACGTTCGTCCTTTGACACACACATTCTCACACCGGTAGCTGTGGTTACCATACAAGATGGCACTTTCTTCTTGGTTAAGCAGTTCCCATGTACTTAGCAAGTTGGGGTTCAGTCTCTTGCTCAAGAATACTTTTGCATGCAAACTGGATAAACCAGGTATTGAATTGCTGATCTTCATGACCCGCTCTACCTCCTGATCAAACAGCCACTCTTCTGATTGGTAGTTGACCTGCTCCACCTCCTGCAGGTCCAATTAGTTGCAGGGAGTTGCTAACGAATGCTGCTCCCTTATACGTCCCTAACACTAATGTGAGATTCACTCAATTATCAAGATTTGGACCTGGATCAATCAATAACCCTATTAAAAATGCATATATATATAAATATCAATAAATATATATATATAGTACTTCAACAGCATTTATTACTGTGATAACAAGGTTTAACTTCTTATTAGAGTCACTCTGCTGAGCAAAGTTTTTCTAAAGGTGCCTCACGTTTTGGTCAGTGCAGATCCATCCACCCATTTCCAGCCATTGGTGGACCCAGTTTTGTCACTCAGACCGATCCAGAACAAGAGATCAGGATCCCCATCCATACGGTACAAGGCTCTCTGTTGATTCAGACCATAGAAAATGTAACTATGACTTCAACATCAAGAAAGGCATACACACATGTAATCAGACCCAGACACATATTTACTGAACTGTACCTGCTCCTGTTCGTTGTTGATCACCACCAGGTCTGCATCTGTACTCTGACAGTACTTCCTGCTGTCCTCCCAAGTCTTCCTTTCGGTGGAGAGGAAGTAACATCTGGAGTTAATCTCAGTCCAGTCTGTAGGACACTGCTGAGTGGATGCACAAGGACTCGTCTCTGGAGGATGAGATTAACAAATGACTTGTCACAAATTATACTGTGAGGTGTTTAAAAAAGAGCTGTAAGTACAAATACAGCTCCAAATTTGACAATTAATTTAAAGACAATAAATCTAAATATTTATTATGTATTTGTGACCATAAAACACAAATTGTTTAAATTGTAGCTGCATTTCAGAATATAACGAGCCTATTTAACTAGAACTGTACAGTGGGCTTGGGTGGTATCATGGTCATTATGGTATACCAGGGTATTTTGAAATGCAGACAGAATGATTTTCAGTACTTTTTGTCACAACCTGGCTCTTTGGACGGACAAAAGAGGGAGATGCATGGGTAAGATAAACCAATCAAATGATTTCTTGACTAAAAGTAATTAAAAAAAATAATCCAAACATACAGCACAAACAGGTTGGAGAAATCTGGGAGGTCCGTACTGTATGGACAGGATGAGTGAGCAACAAATGATACAGACGCTCCTCTCTGCTTTAAATTAACTGGATGTAGTGCACACTTATATAGTCATATAAAATACACTTTGGTGAAATTTCAGGAAGATATGAAAAAGACAGTGATCAATTACAGAGACATATTCACAGGGCTGCTTCTGCTGCCTATTTAGGTGCCCTAAACATATTTGCGTTATTGTGCATAAATCGGCCTTAACTGGGACATTTTTTGCCATATGTATTATTACATAGTTGATGCTTTTGATCTTTCCCAGGAGCAACATTAGTTTCTTTGTAACCACAAGAAGTGCTGGGTAGTCAGCCGGAGACTTCACCATGACCTAACTGACAAAATAGACTGAAAGAGGAGGAAATGAGAATGTTGTGAAGTTAAGGCCAGGAAACATAGCCTGATTTGTTCTCACCCCCAAGCCTCTCTCTCAGCCTGTCCCTCTCCTCCTCCACATTTCTTATCCTGATGGTGAGTTCATTGTTTCTGTTTTGAAGCTCGTTTCTTGTAGCGGTTAAGGCGCTGACTTTGTCTTCTAATCCTTCGCAGTGATCAGGCCTCTTTCCCTCACAATTCTTTTGCATCGTCTTTACGTTGTTCTGGTCACAAAAATGAGTTGTATTGCAGTCCGAGAGGGTTGAGTTCTTGCTTGAGCAGTCTTAAAGTAAAAAAAGTTAAATTTATAGTGCAGTATGTTTAAATGAATTAAGATAAAGAAAAAAAATCTTGAGATTTACTTTGACACATTATGAGAAAAAAAAAAGTTTCACTACAACATGCCAAATAACATCAGAATGTGTGTATTTGCAAAATTGTGGTGTTGTATATTCAACTATTTTAGCAAGCTTTAAGTTACACAATGCTAAGCCACTAAATTCACCTGAAAGACGTAGGGAAACATTGAGAATGACTTGTACGATGCACAGCACGCCAAAGCTGAGGAAAAGCAGCTGACAGAGTCTTCTGTCTGCAAAATAAACAGTATGTATTTTATTGTGACATATTCTAGGCTAAATGAAGACAAGTTAGCAAGAAAAAAGAAAGTGACTACCACTGTTAACATGCTAATGGCTTGGATAGCTACATATCTTATAACTTGGGGCTCATTTTTGAAGCTTCAACAATCGTTTCTGTCAGTTATTACTTCCAGATTAGTTGTTCACATCACTACAATGATGTTGAACCAGTTAACAATTTCAAACGTTTACCAGCTATGGTTGTCAATAATAATACCACAACATAACTGACATTATATTATGTTATTATATCAGTAACAAATATAATAATCTTAAGCCAAACCGTCATGGGTTCAAAAAAAAATCTTAACCACATGCTTGTATTGCTTAAACCTTAGGAAATAAACCTTAACTAATTTTTAGGATATTTGATAGAGGACACTTGATAGAGGACAAGTATATCAGCCTGTGTTGTTTAACAGTATTTAGATAATACAATTATGCCTGTAATTACCTCTTTGATTTGCGTCCCCATTGCGTTTCTGCTTGCGTCTCGGTCGTTCGTTAGCATATTCAGCTACCTCCATTTGCTGCATCGTTCTGATTGCCTTAATATTTGGTGTGAAGTCAAGTTCAGAGTCATCTGATCAGTAAACTGTGTGTTCCGTATTTTTTTTGTGTGAGCTAATATACCCATTACTACAGTGAACAGATTTAAAATAGGTCAGATAGAGGAAGAAACAGTTAGATGGAAACAGAATATATGAGGCCCTAAAACCCATTTCACTTGAATGTGTGAAAGAATACACTATTTATAGTTTCATGAATCAAACCTTTGATACATGGCATTTCTTCTTCTTCCTTTTACCTTTGTAGTTACACTCTAAGATAAAGTACAATTTGTCAAAACTGCCTTAAAAGTCATTCATGCACCCATGAGAAAAGTATGAAAGGAAAGCAGAGGAAGGTTCAAAAGAAATTTGAGCAGACCTCTTTGTTACTATTGTCCACATTTTTCTGTTTGAGCCAGAAGAATGGTGGATCGAAATTACAGTACATGCAGTTATTGTTATGCAATATTAGTATAATTTATTTTTTATCCATTTTGGCATTCAAATAATTTTAAATAGAATGTTGTAAATATGAAATAAAGCAGGCATGAGCCAGAGTATAAGAATATGGCTGAGAAAGCAAATGGCTCAATGGTATACATTGTCATGGACCTGCTGTCTGTTTCCTCCTACCTGCTGCCAGTACTTTTCCACACACACACACACCCTCCCTCTGCTCCACTCTACCTGCTGACCACGCCCACTGCTGCAGCCTGCTCTCCCCTCAGCTGCAGCTCATCACCAATCAATGCAGTATTTAAGACACTCCAGGACACACACACATTGCCAGATTGTTCCTCTGCGTTATGCATGTCTTTCCAGCGTTTCTCCGTCAGATCACCCGTTGCCGACTCTGCCTGTTCCTGACCTGCCCTCCTCGCCTGACTCCCCCCGGACCTACCTGCTCTTTGTTCTCGACCACGTTTCCAGTTTCGGCGTTCCGGAAAACTGACGGCTCCACTGGTAAAGACTCCTTCGCTCGGCTAAGACGATCCTCCTGCCTGATCCCTGTCGGTACTGTTGCTCCCGCGGACGGACTTCCCGGTTACCGAACCCCTGCTTGTCCCAGACCATCCCTCAGCTCGATCCCAGTCGGCGTTCCAGCACGTGGAGACGGCTCGTGGAGCTACGGGGTTTCCTCCCCGCCAGCCACTGTGGGTACAAGCTTCGTTTCTTCATTCAGTGACAATCCCAGAGACACTGCTAGTGCTTCCGGCACGAAGAACGAACTCTTTGTCTGTCAGCTGAGCCATTTCCGTGTTGGTGACAATAAAGGTTATTACCAATTGCAAGAGACTATTGTTGTACTGCATCTGGGTCCTACCACCACCCGTTTCAGTACAATCTGGCCAGACATGGACCCAGCAGACTCCAATGCTCTGCAATCCCGCCTAACCCGCGTGGAGGGAATGCTTCAGCAACACGAGGCTAAGCTAACCTCCAACGCGGCAGAGGCACGACAGTCCGCATCAGCCCTGGAGCGAGCGCTAACCCTACTAGCCAACCAGGTTCAACAGATGGCTACGTCACTGACCCAGCACGCCGCTCCTGTTCCTCCTCCGACTCCATCGCCCAGCATGGCATCAGAACCGCGTGTGGGAGCGCCAGAACGCTATGCCGGGGATCCGGAGGGGTGCAACCCATTTCTCACGAACTGCTCGATCCTGTTTGCCCTGCAGCCTCGCACGTTCGCCACGGAGGGGGCTCGGGTCGCCTTCGCCATAAATCACCTCACGGGCAGAGCACGCTTGTGGGGAACGGCGGAGTGGGAGAGGGGCACGCCAGCCTGTGCGTCGTTTCAAGCCTTTTCTGAGGAGCTTCGCAAGGTGTTTGGTCCCGTCTCCTTGGGCCCCGATGCTACTGGGGGTCTTCTGAATCAGGGGGACAGGACGGTGGCGGACTACGCGATCGAATTCAGAACTCAGGCTCGACAGAGCGATTGGAATTCGGTCGCTCAATGTGACGCTTTTCTCAACGGTCTAGCCCCATATATAAAAGACGAACTGGTGTCGTTTGACCTACCTCATTCCCTGGATGGACTCATTGAGATCACCACGAGGCTCGACAAACGCATTCAGGCCAGAAAAAGGGAGCGACGCCAGGAGGAGGGGGCTCATCGTGTTCCGGTTCGTCAACCCGGATTCCCAATGAGTCCCGGGTCACCTCCAGTATCAGCTCCAGGGGGGCCAGAGCCCATGCAGGTGGGCCAGACCCGGCTTTCTTCGGAGGAGCGAGAGAGACGCCGGCGAGGAAATCTCTGCCTGTATTGTGGTCAGGCCGGCCATTTTGTCACCAAATGTCCGGTAAAAGGCAGGGCTCAGCAGGCGAGAGGGGCATCCTGCTGAGCCGATCCCAGAACTCTGTCCCAAGTCCTCGTCCGCTGTTCCACGTTCAGCTCCTGGTTAACGAAGGGTCCCACACCCTCGCCACCTTCGTTGACTCCGGGGCTGACGTCAACCTCATCGACCAAGAACTCGCTCGTCAGCTGGGGATCGAGCAGGTTCCCCTTCCACGTCCCGTTCCGGCACACGCCTTAGATGGACATCTTCTGGGAACGGTCATCCATCAGACCGTTCCTGTCTCCATGATCCTGGCTGGAGAACATCGTGAGACCATCCAGTTTCACGTTATGGATTCTCCCAAAGTCCCGCTGATTCTTGGATATCCATGGTTGAGGCGCCACAATCCACATATAGACTGGGCCACAGGGGTGATTCTGTCATGGAGTCCTTCCTGTCAGCACATCTGCCTCCATCAACAGATCACGCCCACACCGCCTGCCAGTGCCGGTTCTCCTCCAGACCTCTCCGGGGTGCCATCGGATTACCACGACTTTCGGGAGGTCTTCAACAAGTCCAGGGCCACATCTCTGCCACCCCACAGACCATATGACTGCGCCATCGATCTCCTGCCTGGGTCTGCTCCTCCCAAGGGCCGTCTTTTCTCGCTATCTGCACCGGAGAGGGAGGCCATGGAGACCTACATCTCCGAGTCCCTGGCGTCTGGAATCATCCGACCCTCCTCGTCTCCTGCCGGGGCCGGATTCTTCTTCGTGGGGAAGAAAGATGGATCACTCAGGCCATGCATTGACTACAGAGGCCTGAATGACATTACGGTAAAGAACCGATATCCTCTTCCCCTCATCGCCTCTGCTTTCGAGCTATTGCAAGGTTCTACCGTATTCACGAAACTTGATCTCCGCAACGCCTACCACCTGGTCCGCATCCGAGAGGGGGATGAATGGAAAACGGCGTTTAATACCCCCACAGGACATTACGAGTATCTGGTGATGCCTTTTGGACTAACTAACGCTCCCGCCGTGTTTCAGGCCCTCATCAACGACGTGCTCAGAGACATGCTGAATAAATTCGTCTTCGTCTATCTTGACGATATTTTGATCTTCTCCCGATCCATGCCTGAACATATTCACCATGTACAGAGGGTTCTGCAGCGCCTTCTTGAAAACTCTCTGTTCGTGAAGGCTGAAAAATGTGAATTCCACACCTCTTCCGTCGCCTTCCTGGGTTACATCATCAGCCACAACCACATGGAGATGGACCCCACCAAGGTTTCCGCTGTGTCCTCCTGGCCCGTTCCCGACTCCCGCAAGCAGTTGCAGCGGTTCCTGGGGTTCGCCAACTTTTACAGGCGTTTCATCAGAGGCTACAGCACGATAGCCGCTCCTCTCACCGCCCTCACCTCTTCCAAGATCCAGTTCCACTGGACCACAGCTGCGGGCGAGGCCTTCCAGCACCTGAAGGACCGATTCAGTTCGGCTCCGATCCTGCTCATCCCTGATCCAGACCGGCAGTTCGTGGTGGAGGTGGATGCTTCTGATGTGGGAGTGGGGGCGGTGCTTTCCCAACGCTCTGCTGAGGATGGGAAACTACACCCTTGTGCCTTCTTCTCCCGGCGTCTGTCTCCAGCAGAGAGGAATTACGACATCGGGAACCGGGAACTGTTGGCTGTCAAGCTAGCGTTGGAGGAGTGGCGACACTGGCTGGAGGGAACCAGGGATCCCTTCCTCGTCTGGACTGATCATAAGAATCTCGAATACATCCGCTCAGCCAAACGAATGAACTCTCGCCAAGCCCGGTGGGCCCTCTTCTTCGCCCGCTTCAACTTCACGCTCTCCTATCGCCCCGGTTCCCGTAATGTCAAGCCAGACGCCTTGTCTCGACAGTTTCTGGTGGGAGAAGAAGACTCTCCTCACACGGACAATATCCTCCCCTCATCTCGTCTCCTAGCTACACTCACTTGGGAGATCGAGGAGAGGATCAAGGCCGCTCTGGAGGATCAGCCGGGGCCCAGCTCATGTCCTCCGGATCGCCTGTTCGTCCCTCGAGGGTTCCGGTCGGAGGTTTTGCAGTGGGCCCACAACTCTCGACTTACCTGTCACCCGGGTATAGCTCGGACCAAGGAGGTCCTACAACGACGATTCTGGTGGGCCACCCTGGATGAGGATACCAGGGATTTCGTCAACGCTTGTCCAGTCTGCAGTAGGAACAAGACCCCTCGCCAAGCCCCGGCCGGCTTCCTGAGACCCCTTCCTGTTCCTCACCGTCCTTGGTCCCATATTGCCCTGGACTTTGTCACCGGTCTGCCACTGTCAGGAGGGAACACCGCCATCCTGACAGTGGTAGATCGCTTCAGTAAAATGGCACATTTGGTGCCTCTGTCAAAACTCCCCTCCGCCAAAGAGACTGCCAGTTCACTGCTCGACCATGTTTTCAGACTCCACGGACTCCCCACCGACGTGGTGTCTGATCGTGGTCCCCAATTCACGTCGGCGTTTTGGAGGGAGTTTTGCCGTCTCCTGGGAGCCTCCACCAGTCTGTCCTCGGGTTATCATCCCCAATCCAACGGTCAAGCCGAGAGGATGAATCAGGAGATGGAGACGGCTCTCCGGTGTATGGCCTCCTCTCATCCGGCCTCCTGGTCCTCCCAGCTCATGTGGGTGGAATATGCGCATAACACCCTGGTCAGCTCTGCCACAGGACTCTCCCCTTTCCAGTGCGCTTATGGCTTCCAGCCCCCTCTGTTTCCTGAACAGGAAAAAGACACGGCGTACCCGTCAGTGGAGGCATTCATCCGGCGATGCCGCCAAACCTGGTCGCAGGCCAGAACCGCTCTGCTCCGGGCCACCGATCGCTATGCTGCTGCTGCCAACCGCCGCCGCTCCCAAGCTCCATCCTACCGGGTGGGGCAGAAGGTATGGCTCTCCACCAAGGACCTCCCCCTTCAGGTGGACTCCCGGAAATTGGCCCCCAAATATGTGGGTCCATTTCCGGTCGATCGCATCGTGAACCCCATGGCGGTTCGGCTCCGGTTACCCCGTTCGATGCGGATTCACCCCACATTCCACGTCTCCCGGATCAAGCCGGTTAAGGACAGTCCTCTCCAGCCCGTTTCCCAGCCACCTCCCCCTCCTCGGATCATCGACGGGGCTCCAGCTTACACCGTACGTCGTCTGCTCCGTTCCCGGCCTTGGGAGGGCCTCCAGTACCTGGTGGACTGGGAGGGTGCAGTCCTGAGGAGAGGTCGTGGGTGCCGGCTCGTCAGATCTTGGACGACCAGCTGGTGAGAGATTTCCACCGCCTGCATCCTGATCAGCCCACTCGTGCCGTCCGGGGGCGGCGTTCCTCTGCTCCTGTTCCGGTCCCTTCCTCTCCTGTTCCCGGGACGTCTGGGCTGAGATCCTGCTCGGGGGTTCCTGCTTCTCGGCCGCTGGCCGTTCCTTCCTCCGACGATGACGACGTGGGTTCCGGTGTTTCGGGGGACTTCGGTCCCTCCTCCTGACCCCCTCCTCCCGCCCGGCTTGGGTGTTCCTGTTTTGGGACGTCGGGGGCCGTCCCTTGAGGGGGGGGTTCTGTCATGGACCTGCTGTCTGTTTCCTCCTACCTGCTGCCAGTACTTTTCCACACACACACACACCCTCCCTCTGCTCCACTCTACCTGCTGACCACGCCCACTGCTGCAGCCTGCTCTCCCCTCAGCTGCAGCTCATCACCAATCAATGCAGTATTTAAGACACTCCAGGACACACACACATTGCCAGATTGTTCCTCTGCGTTATGCATGTCTTTCCAGCGTTTCTCCGTCAGATCACCCGTTGCCGACTCTGCCTGTTCCTGACCTGCCCTCCTCGCCTGACTCCCCCCGGACCTACCTGCTCTTTGTTCTCGACCACGTTTCCAGTTTCGGCGTTCCGGAAAACTGACGGCTCCACTGGTAAAGACTCCTTCGCTCGGCTAAGACGATCCTCCTGCCTGATCCCTGTCGGTACTGTTGCTCCCGCGGACGGACTTCCCGGTTACCGAACCCCTGCTTGTCCCAGACCATCCCTCAGCTCGATCCCAGTCGGCGTTCCAGCACGTGGAGACGGCTCGTGGAGCTACGGGGTTTCCTCCCCGCCAGCCACTGTGGGTACAAGCTTCGTTTCTTCATTCAGTGACAATCCCAGAGACACTGCTAGTGCTTCCGGCACGAAGAACGAACTCTTTGTCTGTCAGCTGAGCCATTTCCGTGTTGGTGACAATAAAGGTTATTACCAATTGCAAGAGACTATTGTTGTACTGCATCTGGGTCCTACCACCACCCGTTTCATACATAGTGTTAAGTTGTGTCGACATGTAACACATTACACTTCCACATTTGTGTATCACCAAATAAACTGTGATATATCTCAACAGGCACACATGCCTCACAGGAAACTGGTGCAGAAGTATGTTGTGTGCTTTTTTTTTTTCAAACTTACTTCAATATTTAAAAACAACAAAACTACAGAGGAATGCTTGTGTCCATAAAATAGCTACAATGTAAATTTTAACTAATAAACTTGAGCACAAAGAGCAATTGAAATTAAGCACATCATAGCCTATTAATACACCATAGATTAACATTTTTTCGGTCACTGTGTAGACTAAAAAAAAACCTTTTCTCTGAAACTGGACAAGAATCTAACAGTGTTTGTCCACCTACATTTAAATGAAACTATCATCTGCATAACTGTGAAACTGCTGTTGGCATTATAAGTCCCTGTACCCAGAGTAAATACTATCTACACCAGACTAAACATAGTGGGCATATGATGCTCTCGTGGTTTCTTGTGCTTTACATTCATTATGACTTCACTTCCTATAACAATGAGTTAGCCATATGTCTAAACCTGAAAGTTAGTTCTGAGAAATGTCACTTCTTCTTTCTTCCAAACTGTGAGTCTTAGTTATAGTTTATGACCATGTCGGGAGACAGATGGACGAAAAAAAACACACTGGTTCAACTGATGAAAAGACCAGACAAGAAAAGCTTTGATGATCCTTCATAAAGGATAACCATCATCTGAAATAACCATTAGTATATTTTGTCACCTTAGAATTATAAGGTTCTCTCTGAATTTTTTTGAGTAAAAATTGAGTCAGTCATATATTCTTCATCTGTGACATCTTTTTAACATCTTTTTTTGTGTGCGGTGATTTTAAGTGGATTTTTTATTAAGAAAACAAAAAGGTTCATTAAGTTTAGGCTATCTGGGAAACACTTTAAAGCTCAATATCTCAGAACTGCTCAGAACGCAGATAGAACTGTATAACTCTGAAGTGGTGATTTTTCTCTGTCGTGGCACACGTATCAGGCAACAGGTTTTGGATTTTAGATTTAGATTTTTTGAAATTTGGAGTGGTGGCATTTTTCCCCAGCATAATACATACTGTTGTGATTCTTGATCCAAACAGCTCTAAAGGGCCGAGATAAGCAGCTCCTCTGCAGTGAAATGTTTTAACAGAATCACGTGTGTTGTTACTTTACTTGTTTTTAAGAGGAAAGAGTGACGGGAGATGAATCATTTTCACTGCTGTTGTCTAATATATTTTCTTTGATGAGGTTATGGAAAATTGATGCACCACCTTTTTTTGGCGAACACATAGTAAATTTTGGATTCCAGTGATTCAGTCATGGTCAGATCACAGAACTGAAATGACTTAGTGCCTGAGCTGGAGATATTTCCAGAAATCTGTATTTCCTATACTGTGATGCGATGTTTCAGATATTCAAAAGTAAGCATATGATAATTTTAATATAAGTCCCCCAGGTGCATTATACTCATTAAATTTCCATTTTTAAAAAAAAATTATCTCAAGTGAATGCCCTGTGAATTGTCATTGTAATAAATATTTCATTTCTTTACCAAACTCACTGTAATAATCTAAGATGTTAAATTGTTAAATCTTACAAGAATATATTTCATGTTGATAAAATTTCTGTTGATATGTTATATTGTTGCAATATGTGTTCAATACGACATATCAGATGTCGTCAGGGATATATTTCGAAGTCCCTGGTGTTTTGACAGTCTACAAACTTAAAAGTAAGCAGTAAGTTGTTGCCACTCCTGCAATGTTATTTCTCCCAGATAATAGTTTCATTGTATTTCACTGACAAAGCGTGATGGAGCTCATCCCACCAGTCAGATATTTTCACTTTGCTGCTGTAATGTAGCCAAATTTAATGTGGTTTGTTCTTCTTCTTTGCGATGTAAAACTTCTCGCCATTTCCAGAAGCAAATGTTTTCAAACTCACAGCCAGTCAAATGGACTGCCATACTGTATTGAGTTGTGATTGAGATTTTTCTGAAATATCGCTCCAATCATCCATATATGATCATGTGTTTTGTATGCTGAGATAGATCAAATTCTTGTGATGTCATATCAGCTGTGTTTTGAGACTGAGATATGAGGGTACGCAAAAGATGACAATTTTCCGCTACATTAATAATAACAATATTGATCTAGGTTTAAAAAAAGGTACACAAAAGCTTCTATTGGTTCTTAAGGAGCTGCAGTGTTTATTCATGGACAATCTGAAACCTACAGTGTACATTTACTACTACTTGACAACTTTACTGCTGATTTCCTCTGTGGTCCGATTGCTTACACCTGCTGCCTCAAACACCTCTCTCTCTCTCTCTCTCTTTCTCTCAGCCACACACACACATTTGTGGAAATGAATCTCTCTCACACAGCCAGCGTCGCTGGGATCGACAGGGGGCATCATTCCAGTTGGCCTGGACTGGTTTACGGTGATACATCTCCACACAGTCCTCTACATTGTTGGGACCACCTCGATCTGGCTGGCCAGACTGCCAAAACCTAAATGACAGTTCAGTGAGGGAGGTCAAAGAGATGCAGTTTAAGTATTCATGTTAGATTCCTGGACTGACAGCAGTTTGTGTAACACCAATACATTTCTCAAAACAAAACTGAAATGAGTGTTTTGCTAACATGTCAGGACTGACACAGTGTCCCCTGTCAGTGTGTCACTTTCAGATAACTCCCCTGTCCCACAGTGTTGGTGTTCTCTCTCTTATGAGTCCTGTAAGGTTAATCATATTAATCAAATTGATTTTTTTTATCAGCTCCACTTGGTGTAAGCCTGAGGAAGATCATGCATATGGTTGTGTGTCCATGAGTGAGTGTGTGTATGCATGTGTGTGTACCTTATCCCACAAACTACCAGACCAATCAGCCTAATATTTTCTGTGCACATTAAGGACTGTATGTTTAATGGTCTTTTATGGTTGTGGAAATTGTCAGTTATTGAAAAACCTGTGTTATGACTGATTCTCTTCATTGACTACCATTTTCACCTTCATTGTGGCTAAAAAAACATCAAATGTCAAAAACATCAAATCTAAATGTTTGGTCTCAATTTAATTCCATAAATAATATGTTGTGATTCATTGCCTGCCCGAATTGTAAACATACAGATTTTTGTTGATTTGGACATTTTTCCTTGATAGTTGTGCTTCTGCCTTCTGTCTATATCAAATCACAACACAGAAAACAAGTGTAAAGGTGTATTGCATTTCATTAATTCCCAGTTGAAGGCAGCAGTAAACCTAGCAATGCTGAATCCAAGTCACTGTCATTCATTTTTGAGGATGTGCTTTTTCTTTTTTTTTTAGATGGAAAAATAATAACAATGACATATATATATATATATATATATATATATATATATATATATATATATATATATGTGTGTGTGTGTGTGTGTGTGTGTGTGTGTGTGTGTATATATATAGGCTGACATAGGTTTAACCTGCCGGGGACTTCCTCTGATATGCTGAGCTCCTTTCCTCTCTCAATGCTGCCATCAGAAATCATGCATGTCTGTTTACTGCATTGCCATGTGCAAGCTTAACTTAGCTCTGTGATAGCCATGTGGTACTCTCACCACCTGGGGCTCAAGCGATTACAGAGCCTGGGTCGGTTGAACTGCACTACGCTAATCCCGTTGCCTCTCGAGCGCTCCTGCTCCCTTGTTTCCTAGTTTCCCTGGATCCTGGCCGTAACCTTGACTGTGCCTGACCGTGGTGATTGCTGTGCTGATGCTGCGACCCTGCCTTTGGTTGTGCTCGTGCTGTGGCTGTACTGATTCTGTGCCCCCGCCGCCCTGATCGTGGTCTGGTCCTGGTTCGATGCCGTGATCTTGCCTTTGGACAACTCCCTTTCACATATGCATGAGACTGTTATCATCTCTATCAACATCAGCATAGAGAGCAATTACTAATTTCACACCTACCATTATTGTAATATGACATGCATCTGTTTCTATTGTTCTGTGCCCCCCCCTCTCTCCCCCCTCTCCCCCCCTCTCTTTCTCTTTCCTTTTTTGCCATGATTGTATTTCACTTGCTATTTACGACATCTATTGCTCGTCTGTCCGTCCTGGAAGAGGGATCCCTCACTATCCTCTACCGCTCTTCCTGAGGTTTCTTCCTCTTTTTTTTTCCCCATTACAGGGGTTCTTTTTGGGGAGTTTTTCCTTGGGTGATGTGAGGGTCTAAGGGCAGAGGGATGTCGTACACTGTAAAGCCCTCTGAGGCAAACCTTGTTTTGTGATAATGGGCTCTATAAATAAAACTGACTTGACTTGACTTGATATATACACACACACATTTTAAAGGCCTCACGTTTTGGTCAGTGCAGATCCATCCACCCATTTCCATCCACCGGTTCCAGTTGTGTCTCTCAGTCCGATCCAGAACAAGAGATCAGCATCTCCATTCAGTTGGTACAAGGCTCTCTGTTGACGGCGTTCATAGGCAATGTAACTTCAACATCAAAAGTTCTCCTTTGAATTTAAGAAGGGCATACACAGATGCAGTCAGATCCAGACACAAATTTACCGAACTGTACCTGCTCCTGTTCGTTGTTGATCACCACCAGGTCTGCATCTGTACTCTGACAGTACTTCCTGCTGTCCTCCCAAGTCTTCCTTTCAGTGGAGAGGAAGTAACATCTGGAGTTAATCTCAGTCCAGTCTGGAGGACACTGCTGAGTGGATGCACAACGACTCGTCTCTGGAGGATGAGATTAACAAATGACTCGTCACAAATAATACTGTGAGGCATTTACTGGGGAGCAATAAGTACTAACAGAACTCCAAAGGAAGACACGAAGAGGACCAAAAGTTCAGGTCAGAAATCTTGGCCTGATTTGTTCTCACCCCCCAGTCTCTGTTTCAACCTGTCCCTCTCCTGCTCCACGATCCTTATTCTGTTGGTGAGGTCATTGTTTCTGTTTTGGAGGTCATTGTTTCTGTTTTGGAGGTCATTGTTTCTGTTTTGGAGGTCATTGTTTCTGTTTTGAAGGTGATTTCTTTCTTCGGTCAAGGCATTTAATTTTTCTTGTAATCTGTTGCAGTGATCTGGCCTCCTTCCTTCACAATCCTTTTGCATTGTCTTCTCGTTGTTCTGGTCACAGAAACGAGTTGTGTTGCAGTCCAAAGGGGTTGAGTCCTTGCTTGAGTACACTGAAAGTATAAAAAAGTCACATTTTAAATATGTTTAAATAAATTTAAATCAAAAATGTTGTTGAGATTTAATTTGACACCAAATTGGGAAATCAAGTTTAACTGCGACATTTCAGAATACATCACAATGTGCAAATTTGCCAATTTGTTGTTTACGCAACTGTCTTAACAAATTTCAAGTTATGTAATGTTCAGAAAACATACGCACCTGCAAGACGTAGGGAAACATTGAGAATGGCTTGTACGATGCACAGCACGCCAAAGCTGAGGAACAGCAGCTGACAGAGTCTTCTCTCTGCAAAATCAAGTGTGGTGTGTGTTTATTATATTGTTAACACATCTCTTCTCTATTCTTATTAAGGCTTTAAAAGACCTTGAGGGAGCTCCCTTAAATATGGCACAAATGTCCATTTGGACACAAGAACTGATTTGAAATTGGTGGTTGAAGATCACGGGTCAGGGTCTCTGTGACCTCACAAAATATATTTTTGGCCATAATTCAAGTATTTATATACTCATTATGACAAAATGTCTAGTAAAAAATGTCCAATAGGATATAATGATGGAAGTGATGACATTTTATATCCAAAAGGTCAAAAGTCATCTTCACCATGCCATCACACTGTTCAAAAACATTTTTCTGGCCATTACACAATGTCATTACTCAAGAACAGAAGGGGAGACATTTGGTCAGATACTGAATAGTGACACAAATTTTTGGTGTCCACCTTGAAACTCAGCTTATGGTATAGATCATCTGTTCTGCTGGGGGGAAGATGTGTGTGAAGCATCAGTGTTAAACTGTAACTGCAACCTGATTGGTACACAAAGGCACAACTGTGAGGAGGCACTTCTTCTTTTGACATTTTTTTTGACACAGTAACCTTTTACAAAATCTATTACAATCAGTGATATAGCATGTGTAACACTTATATCACACTAAAGGCTGTGTCCCCCCAAATATATATTAGATTAACTGCCTTGTGTTGTGTAATCTTTGAACTTAAAGTTCTGTGAAATGGTACCACTGGTCCCTTACTTTATGTAATTTATGAAGACCTACAGTACAGCACTGTGATACCAGAAACCAGCATTCAAATGTTCTCAATGTTGTCATGCCATAAAAAAAAAAAAAAAAAACTTTGGTTACGGTTAGGCAAAGATATTGATTTTTGATTAAATCTCTCATGCTTCAAGACAGCATCGATTTTTATCAATATTTAACCAAAACCACATTTATTGGCAAACCTCAATACTTTGAATGTATAAACATAACTATAATCACTGTATTGATATGAGCAACATGTTGCTGTTAATTTTTAGTCAGTGAATGTTTTCATCAGTATGTTGCACATTAGTATTATATATCAATGCAATTTCCAGGAGATGGGATTGTTAGGTCTTGCTACCAGTGCAGCTAAAAACTCTCGATAGAGGACAAAAACCATGTCAACCTGTGTTGTTTAACAGTACATAGAAAATACAATGATGTGTATTACCTTTTTGATTTATATCCCCACTGCTTTCTTGCTCACGTCTTGGTCGCTCGTTCACATATTCGACTACCTCCATTTGCTGCATTGTCCTGGTTCCCTTAATGTTTGGTGAGAAGCCCAGTTTGGAGTATTTTAAGCCATAATGTGTCTTTCCCTTTTTTGTGGGTGTCTTTCTCAAGAGTGAGCTAATATACCCCTTACCACACTGTGAACAGATTTAGAACATAGGTCAAATAGAGGAAGAAACAATTATGAATCTTGAGAATATATGAAACCCTAAAATCTGTTTTCATTTGAACAAGCGAAAGAATACAATATTTATGCTTTATAAATATATATATATTCTAGTATACAGTATAATTTCTCAAAATTGATAAATTGTACTGAAAGGGTCAATAGAACTGAAAGCGGTCCTCTTTGTTATTCCTGTGTGAGCCAAAATAATGGATGAAACAGTACAAGCAGTGATGTTTATGTGTGATGGTAGAAGGTGTCTGTATCAATAGTATCAAAATGACGAAAAGTGAAACATTTTAAGTATGAAACAAAACAGGCATGAGACAGAGTCTAAGAATATGAAGACAGAGAAAGAAAATTGCATAATGTCGTCCATAGCATGTTTTGAAATTGTGTCTACATGTAAGACACTCATGACACTTCCACAATTGCGCAGCACAACATGACCTGTGTGAAATATCTCCAGCTTATGAGGAAACTGTATGACACTGAGTACCATCACTGCACCTTTTTTTTTTTTAAAAAAAGAATGAAATGCAGCACAAATAAGTGTTTCAAAATAAAGTAGAGTGAATGCACCCTGGACTTACATTTTACAAAATAAAAAACAAAACAAACAACAACAACAACAAAACATACAGTCAGTGAAATTGCCACCAGGTGAACAGTATTGTAGTCAAGGCCAACTATAAAAACCATTTGCACATCTGTTGGCACTGTATTTTTCTTTAACGAGAGTGAATGTACAACCACAATCCCTACATGTTGCAGACATCAGCTTCAGAGTGAGTGTATATTTACAAAAAAAAATCCAAACAGTTTTTATTGGTTTTAACATTTAATATCTTGTCTCTGAATTTAGGTCTAAAAACATTTGCAAATATTCTGTTTTAACTTTTGAGGGATCAGGGTTGTGCTATCTTTAAACTGAACAAGAATTTTAACATTTTTGTTTTTGCTCCCATTTTTCTGTGGTAAAAGTTAAAGATCTATAGATATACTGTATTTATCTCAAATTTTAGTCAGAGATTTGTTAAAATCAATGTTAGTGACCACTTCTCCTTTTCGAAGATTATCTATCCATGCTGATCAAACAGCAGCATGACTACACAGGTGTGCTGTGGGATTGCCACTCTAAAATGTGCAGTTGACATTTGTTAAAATTTGACTTGACTTGTGCTTACAGAATTTTTTTATGCCCCAAAGTAAGAAGAAAGTCATCCCACTCCTCTTTAATGATCATGTAAAATTGTAGGATATTAGCAGGATTTGGAACCTGCTCTTGTACATGTAGATCAAGACCATCCCGCGCGTGCTCAACGGGTGGCATGTGTGGTGAATATGCAGGTTGTATAAGAACTGGTATGCTTCAGCTTCTGGGAAATGTGTACAGATCCTTGGAGCACAGGGCCGTGCATTCTCATGCTGCAACATGAGGACATGATTCTTAGGATCTCATCATGGTATCTATGTGTAATAAAATGACAATCAATAAAATGCACCTGTGATTGTTGTCCATAGCTTAAGCCATACCGTAATGCCTTTGTGCTGTCGCGTCCAGACTCTGTGGATGACAAGCACGCAGACAAACATACACAAGCAGTTTCTAAAAGTTTATGAAGAAAATCAATTATTGCATCAGCTGTCTGGGTGGCTGGTCTCAGACGCTGCATGTGGATGTCCTGATTATGTGTGGTCTGCAGGTGTGTGTTCACAGAAATGACATTGGAGTCTGATTATGGTAGTGAAATCAACATTCAGTTTATGGTCAACATCTCTGGTGGGCATTCCTGCAGTCAGCGCCAAAGGCACAAAAACTTGCACTTCTGTAGCATTGTGTTACGTGATCAAGCTGCACATTTTAGAGTAGCCTTTCATTGTGACCATCCCAAGGCACACCTGTGTAGTAATCATGCTGTTTAATCAGCATGTTGATTCGCCACACCTGTCAGGTGGTTTGTTTGTCTTGGAAAATGAGAAGTGCTCACTAACACAGATATCAAGAAATTTGTGATCAAATCTTACGAGATAAATTTATTAGTGTAAATAAAAAAAAAGTCTTTGATCTTTAAACCTTTGGAAAATGGGAGCAAAGTCATTTTTGGTGTTGATTGAACAATTGATAAAAGTTGGGTGTGTTGGTATGTGATGTTTTCCTGTTTTTAAATACTTTGAAATTATGATTTCACATCCTTTAACACTGTGTTAGTAGGACGTCTAAGCCTAAAAATTCATTTTCCGAAATTCCTCTTCCTCTGTCCTCCGAAATTCAAGTGTTGGTTATAGTTTTTGACCACATCAAGCGAAAGGAGGGAAGGAAAAGCACAGGTTAAAAGATCTGAAAAAAAAAAAAGTTTTGTGGCACACTTTATATCAGGAAACAGGTTTTGGCCACAATGTTTGGAATTTGGATTAATCACTGTGATCACTGTGATGGCATTTTTTTTAAACATAGCTCATATTGTTGTGATTGGTGTAGTGCTTGATCTATATAAATCAAAAAGGCCTAGATGAATCGGTGATGAACCTGGAGCTCTGTCAACAGAAACCATTTAGCTGGCACAAAATCTAACAGTGCTGAATAGATTTGTTTGTTTTTCTTATAAAATGTTTTTGTCCAACCCCATTTTTTCCACACTGCCTGCCAGCTGAAAATGAATGCCCTATCCTGCAACTTTTCACACATCAAACTGAGAAACTCAGTGTTTGCACATGCAGTGTAGTGCTACAGTCCAATCCACTTAATTTTATAAACACATTGAAATATCTGAAATATCTCAACAACCCTGGGCTGGATTGGCATAAAATCTTGTACAGATATGTCAGCATTTAGCTCAAAGCATCACAGAGTCTTCTTTATTTTGGCTTTCTTCAGGAAAGTTTGCAGACAGGAATTTGTGTGAGTGTATTTCCTTGTTTGTTTTAATAACCTCCACACATTTTGTAATCTCTTAAGTATAGATATATCGCATTCTCCTCCTCCAGGACACGTGAATTTACTGACAGCAAAAAAATGTTTTCTTGTTTGTGTAATCTGAACTCACAACTCGAAAAGGTTAAAAATCAAGATCTGTAATGAGGTTTAGGTAAACTAAATTGATTTATTTACCCTTTTTAATGTATTTGTATTCCAGTCAAGATGTTTAGTTTAAAAATCAAAACTGACAATAGAAAAGCAAATAAAAATGACAAAAAATGCATGTAGATTTTCTAATGCTTTATTCAAAATGTAGTGCATCCAGCTTGCTGCTTCCCAACACCAAATATCCTGATCTCTGTCTGTAAATATATTCAAAGTCAGTGTCAAACCATTTCAGAATGAAGAAGCAGAGCATTTTAATATGAGACTGCAGCTTGTGAGTATTTAACTGTGGAAACAGGTCGTGTGATCATTTTTGAAAAGGTACGAGGGGGTCGTTTAAGGATTTGTGCTGCTGTACACCAATCAGCGTCGGTGGCCCCATTGCACAGTGTGTCAACACAGGCGATTGGTAGACCCTCAGATGATTGTAGTTCTCTCCTCCAACATGAACCTAGAGGAGAAAGAGAGGTAAACTGGACTTCAGAACAAAAAGTCATCTGTTTCATCTCTTATGTTGCTGAACAGTGAAGATCATCTACCACCAGGGATGTGTTTAACTATTTTTTTGCTGTCCTGCCATGAATTTGACATGACATTAGGTTCAAATGATTGTCACAATTAAATCAACTTGTATATCATACAACACACAACTGAGGTTTTCAAACTTTGTCTTTCAAATATCAGAATAGTATTTACCTTGATGAGGAAGTTCAGTTCTTTCACAGTTTGTCTGTATTTCACTGCTTTGAATTCCTTATAGTCCTGGCCTGTCTCTTTTTCCACTGCGCTCTTCACCTGTGTGTGAATGAAATAAAATATGATGTAAATCTAGACTGAAATGAGTTGTAAGCAGAGGTTGGGGGAAAAAAAACAAAGGTAGATTGAAGCTTACCGAATCGCAAATCATCTGAGTTCCTCCATCTGCGTTCTTTGTCTCACCCCATTCTCCAGACATGTTAGCCATTGTCACAAGGTTTGTTGAAGTTAACAGAAAAGTCAACTGTCTGCCTTTTGATGTGTCTCAAGAGTTTCTGCTGCTTATCTGCTGCATGTATTTATACACAGTAACCACCCCTGGATACGCCTGACAGGTGGCTCCACTACATGCTGGGTGGAGCTGCATGTGTAACCACAACCCTGACATGACTGTGATCTTTTTTTCCCTCTCTGATGAATTCCTCTCCAGATTTTAGATGAAGATGTTAAAAAAAAGGATGTGTCAGATCTCCATAGATTATTGTGACCGTTTTCAAAAAATGCAAAATTATGTTGCATGTGATTAAAAACTATAAAATATAATTATATTATTATTATTATTATTATTATTATTATTATTATTATTATTATTATTATTATTATTATATAATGAATTTCAGAAACCTGTTTTCACTTTTATTCTTTGGAAAACAACCAGCGCATCAGCCTGTTTGCAATCGTCAAATACAAACCCTTTGTCAGTGATTTTAGCGTCAGACACTTATGCTAAAAGCCACCTTTCCACCTTTCATGGTGGCATGATACTTCACCAGATGGTGTAAATTACACAGCCACACAAAACCTGTCGCAGTCATATGATACCTCACTGGATGACGTCTTGTATTAGGGGCTTGAAGGTCCCTTTGGCAGGAGAGTTGGCGGATGGGTCCAACAAACCCTGGACCTTCACCCAAGAGCCTGCTGTTCACTTCCTATCTGAATGTCGCGCCAAACCATGATTTTTTAAAAACCTAACCACATACCTTTGTTGCAGAAAACTATAAATAAAGTCCATAAACCCATAAAAAGAGACTTATAATTTTTACCTGTTGCTGTTTTTGGACTGTCTGCCTTTGTGTGTTTTTTTTAAGTGTGTTTTTTAAGGTGTTTTAATTGTGTTTTATGGGAACTGTGTGTATTGTATTGAACCTGTCAAAGGAGAATTTCTGTTACCGTTTGGGACAGACAATAAAGTTGATCTATCTATCTATCTATCTATCTATCTATCTATCTATCCACATGCTTTTGTTGACATGTGGCATTGGTCTCTGGAAGATCAACAGCAGACATACTTGCTCTCTGATACCTCCAGAGACTCTGGACTATAATATTATACAGATATTATGGAAGAAAAATATCATAAACTCACTTCTGAGTAGCCATAAAAGAATGCATGTTATTAAATAATGAGGGGTAAATACTGCAGAGAAAATGAATCCATGAAGCCATATGAATCAAACAATCAATCAAAAATACTGTGACATAAAATGGTAAGATATAATTTTATGTGAAATGCAATTTCATTTGTTTGCATTTGTTTATTCAAAACTGTGTAATAATAAAATAATTGTCTATGCGAGTTCATTTCAGAAGCTCTCAGTAGCTAAGAAAAATACGCTCCTTGTGTATAAAGCAGACTGACCTTCAAAGAGGAAGGTGTAATCTTAAAATCATAAATCAATCGAGAACCAGGAGCTATGTCAACAGCAGCCGTTTAGCTGGCACAAAATCTAATAGCAGTGTACTGATTAGATTTGTTTGGTTTGCAGTATCACTTCTGTGGAAAAATGTCTTTGTCCAAACAGTTTGTTTACATTGCATACCAGCTGAAACTTTATGCTCTGGCCTGCAGCTATTTCACCCAATCGATTACACCGAAATAAAAGCAACATTTAGTTTTTTAATTTTTTTTTATTTGATAACTCTCATTTCTCTGTACTGAGACCAGTTTTTCAAAACCGTCCAGACATTTCTCTTTACCATAATTTAGCTCAGCACAAAACAAAACACTTGATACCAACCAAATTTTAGCAATCTTTGCATTTTAGCAAAGCATTTTATCCTCAGGTGCTGGAGATGTGAAGAGAGATCCTGCAGAGCTGCTGCTGTGTGTCTGGATCTGCTGTGTCTTCTTTTTCTGGCAGGACTCATAACGTTGGTTGGCCTATGTGAGTACATTGTCAGCAAAATAAAAACAAAAACCATAAGAAGAGTGTACTGGTTGACAGTGTGCCTTTGTTTTTTTTTTATGTGTCAAATGCAGTTACCAAGAGCAAAACCGAGCTGGAGATGGAGATGGACCTGTTAACTGAAAGAGACCAGTTACAGACCAGTTATAACAACCTAATTAAAGACAGACAACAGTTACAGACCAGTTAAAAAATCCCAAATAAGCAATGGACCAGTTGCAAGAAAAAAAATTAAAGATCTGACCACGGAAAGAACTGATCTTCAGGGAGAGCTTGAAGGGAAGCAAAGCATGATTTTCCTGAAAAAACTGTGGCGCGAGTCCTGGCTGCTGAAAAGCTGCTGCTGAGGTTTAATCCTTCATGTAGCTGGGAGCAAAACTGCACTTCTGGTCTGAGTTTCTATAATGGAGCTGCTGAGGTGCTGTAATGAGTTAGAAAAATAGGAGAGGGATAAAGGTGCAAACTGCAGTGTGAGCAATGAAAGGTGTTGGAATGAGAGTGTTAGTGTATAAGCTCTTAAATGAGCATTAAGGTACAAAGAAGGAGTCATACAAATGCTGTGGTTAAAATTTGGCTGCTTTCTACTTAGAGGGAGTGAATATACGTGTGTCCCTTTGAAAATACGTCTGTGTGCTTTGTTATATCATCAGTAACACCTGACTTGCGTTGCCTTCTTTAAGTTATAGTATCGCAGCAGTTTCACTGAAATGTCAAGCCAATTTTTAGACACGTGGATTCGTAAAATGATTTCCTTCTTTGACGGGCCACAGCATTTGTATCTGTGTGTGTGTGTGTGTGTGTGTGTGTGTGTGTGTTGGTGGGAGTATGTGCATGGTTCACGTCAGTTAAAAAAAACACCCAATGCAGTCAGCTGTTGAGGGACTCCTGGGTCAGACGGTCAATTAGTAGAGATTCATATGAGAACAGTAGCAACTGGACATCAAAAAACAAAAATTAAATGTCAATAATTATTTTATATTTAAATATTTTTTAAATTAATATTCATCCCTGACATTCTTAAATATTAGACTTTCTTCAGAGCTGCTTCAATGTAATGATATAGATATATGTTTTTATAAATTAGATAAAGTGCAGGCAGCAGTTTGCTACAGTAGTACAGAAACATTTAACCAGTAGAGGTCAGGGCAAGAATGATTATCTACCCAGTCATTTCCGAGTCATTTCTGCTGTTTGCTTTGACTGATAGTTTGCAAAAATCCTGCATCTTTCATGTGAATAATTCCTCCCTCAGAGACTATATTTTAGCATAGAATCATCTCATGCACATGGAGAATCATTGAAAATAAGTTAGTGGTTTCAAACTAGTGTTAGTATGTATTTTTAGGATTTTGCATCCTCCATAGTTCGAGACTCTGTCTACCTCAAGTAAATACCTGCCCATATATGGTGAAGTCTAAGTGCCTGCAAGTTGACCACAGATGCCTGAGATGGACCAGTGCCAGCAAATTTAGTAACACAAACACATTCCTCCCTTCTTCCCTTCTCAGAAGAACCTTAGTACCTGACATGTTAGTAATTGATACCAACCATCTATGTCATGACAACTGCATAAATACCACTGTCTTTTCCCTGATTGTGGTCGAACATCTACCTGCATGTTTCTTTCGTTCCTGTGTTGACCCGAGTGCTTGTAATAAACGTTTCCTGATTGAAGCTTCAACTGGTGTCTCCGTTCCTCAGTTTCATCACAGAAAATCATCCTATAAACTAGCAACATTTGTTTTAAATAATAGCTCTAAAAAGTGTACATCTTGGCTTTTCTGATATTGTGGAAAACACACTGTCTGACCATTTTTGAGCATACTGTATATCAGCCAACAACTGACTTTTCCATAATCTTCTCATCAAATACAGTGCTACAATGGCAGTTTTAGGAAGTCCTATTTGTGAACTGAAATCTGTTGGCAGGGACCAATTGTTAAAAATTTGGGTGATTTTTTTTTCTTCTGGGGTGCTGTACCTATCTCTAAAACTGCTATAGAGGCTGACACAGGTGAAATAAGGGGCACAGAGAAGACAATACAGTATATAAAAGAGAGAACAGTAAAGTGTTCAACCATAAAAAATATATAGTCCAATTTGTTTGTTAAAGGATAGTTTAATTTTAAAAACTGACTGATTTCAAATTAAGTGATCTGGGAAAAAATCCACAGTGCTTGTGTGCATCTACGCATTCTTTGTCTAATGAAGCTGTTATTTGCCCTCATAAGTCTTAGTTAGACAAAGCATGCAAGTATCTTCCAAACTCTTCTTACTGCTTAAAAAACTACAAAACTCTACAATACATTTCCTCTTTGTGCTATTACCCCTGAATTGCGACTCTGCACAGAAACACTATTTGGGTTAACAAAATATTTATATTTTGGATGTGTTTTCCCTTTCATTCAACCCCTGACAATCAGCTGATGCTGCCGTTCGAGATTGAAGATGTCAACTGTAAACATCACATCCATACTAAAATAAATGACTGAAAAAAGTATGCAGATTCTTTGGATATACTTTTTTCTTGAACCTCTGAATGTCTGTATACCTTGTGGGTTTTTTTTTTTTATAACTTACTATGTTGTTGTTGATGTTACTTTTATTTTTCAAACAGTTCGAGTCAGTCTCACTGGACACTGCAGTTCTGTCTTCACCAGTGTAACTCCTCAAGGCAGAGTGAGCATCAGTGAGGTTTCCGGTCTGCATTGTGATCTCAGATTTATCTTTGTAGACAGCCATATTTTACCCTCAGGGTTGAGGGCAGTTTTAGTGGTAGTTTCTGTGATCTGCTCCTTCTTTTATGCATCGCTAAAAATGCAGACCACCTTTATGAATTTGATGAAAATTCAGCAAAACACGTAACTTTTTTATTATTTATTATTATACAACAACATTATTGTTGCAAAAGTTAAGCCAGTTTAAACACATAAATATTATGCATAACATAACGGACGGTTCAGATACAAGCTCAGCAAAGACAGAGGATGTGGTTTGTTACACCCTAAATTCAGCAAAACAAGTATCACTATGCTTCACCCAGTAAAGCCTGCAGAACAGATCTGTACATGTATTCCAATAAGAACACTCTCCAAAAGAGACCTCATATTTTACTTTTTCTTGAAATACAACACTACCACACTCTTTTTAATTTTTGGCATTATTGTTGCAAAGGTTAAGCTAAACTTGTGAGCCAAAATAAATAAAAACAATACTAAGCCTATTATGCACACACATGCAAGTTAGAAATGAGCATATTTTTTAGGTTAATTTGCAGTAGTACTGTTGCATCAAAATAATTGTGAGGAATTGTGTGAACGATGTTTTTAAGTATAGTGCACTATTTTACCTATAGTGCACAGGTAAAATGTAAACTTTTAAGTTTCAATAAATTGTAATTTTTGAAAAATAATTTTCCTAAAACATTTGGCAAGGTTTTTTTTTTTTTTGTAAAGATAATCAGTTACCACAAACGTTTTGAGCATTCTGAACTTATTTGGGTTTACAGTGCATTTGTTCAGGATTCACTAGCATCACCTACTATATGCCTTTCCACCAAATCCACTCTTACAGTGTTTTGCTATAGACTTTAAATTAATTAAATGCAACAGAAATTGTAAGCGCTCCACTATGTATGTATTAGTGTGTGTGTGTGTGTGTGTGTGTGCACTTGTGAACACATAACAGTTGACCTAGCCATAGTTACACACTCCCCAACAGGGCTCAAAAAAGCCAACAGGTGACATTTTTGAAGTCCCCTCTTGGTCATGCTCTAAATCATACTAAAATCATGTCTTAAACTCTTTGGCGATTTTGTATTTTAATATCAGCCGACAGAGGACCCGAGGGTGTGTGAGTAATAATTTCCATACTCAGCTTTGCTCCTGCTGGCTGGAGCAGTCATTTTAATGACTCATTCACACACAAGATGTTTTTGTTGTTGTTTTTCTTAGGATTTTTCTTTAAAAATGTCTTTGAAAAAATATTTTAAAAGCACATTAGCAGTAATTTTATGAAAGAGGACTTTAAAAGTAAATTTTTTATTTTTTCCCCCCAAATGGCCACAAAGGGTTACATGGCAGTCCCCTGCTGGTAATATTGGAGTGTGTGTGTGTGTGTGTGTGTGTGCGTGTGTGTGTGTGTTTTCTGTACACAGGTGAAAAACAGTACAGATTTGTTTCTGTGAGCTTTCATTAGGGCTCAGTGTTTATTTCCTATGTCTTTTTTTTCTGTTTCCCTCTCCCTCATGTGAGTGTGTCTGTCCATTGTCTACTCCCCTGTCTGTGTGTGAGTGTTGTTTGTGTGGAGCAGGGCGGGGTCATGGAGTGTGGCACACTGATTATTCACACACCTGCAGTTCATTACTCACCTGCTGTTGATCATGTAATCAAGCCTGTACTGCTGCAAGATAAAAGGACCGATGCATTCCTCCACTCTCCGTCAGATTGTCTGTTAGCCACCAGTGGTAGTGGAAATGCAGTCTGGAAATGCAGCTTTTAAGGGCAATGGGCTCTACTTCTCAGAAACAGGACAGTGAAATGAATATTGGCCCGATGTCAGGATGTGGATGAGCAAAGGACAAAATCAGTCACTGGAGCCAGAGGGTAGATTCAACATGGTTAAACTGTATTGAGACCCTGTTTTAGACAAAATAAAAATATTGCAGCCTGAGTCAGCAAAATTTCTTTTAGTAAATATGGTTCACAAGGTTCACTTCCTCCTTTGATATGTTCAGGTTTCCTTAATTGTAAATTTAGACAGTAGGTTCCACATTTGAGTCAGTTAAGTCAGTTTTGGATACATTTTCAGTTCTTAGTTCAGTTATATTTCTGGGTCAGTTTTAGTTCAGGCTGCACCTGATTATATTTAAGCAAAGGGGATGTGAAGCTTGTGACACAGTCCTATTATACTGGAATCAAAATGAGATAGTGATGGAAAAGTCATTTCACTCTTCAGGCAGGATGATGAGATTCAACAGTGGCTCACTGTTTCCTTCGTCAAGGACAGAATCCTGAATCCAAGATCTGAGGCACTTCAGGGGCAGCCTCATCTCACTTCCAGGGCCCCAAAATATGCCAATTTGCCAGTGGCATCTTAGTGACACTGTGGGAACTCTTCAGCATCTGTAGAAGAGGCATGGCGCTTTCAATCTCATCTTCAAACTCCAATCTAAACCCATTTGCGGCATTTTAGATGTTCAGAACAACAGATGTATTTTAAAAAGCGCGGAGGTCGGCTGAGTGGGGGGGTTTTAGAAGAGGTGGGTGGATCCAACAAGTACAGGACTTTGACCCAGGAGACCATATCACATGTGAAACTGAAAGTTATTGTTCAGTTAATTTGTCACGTCAGTCATTTGTCAGTTATTAGTTGCATGAGTCATTGGACACGTCTACGACAATCTTTAACTAATCCTAAACAAGTGGGTTTGTTGCCAAAGCTCACGAGTCAACCCGTATGTCCCTTTTTCCACAGTGCAAAAGGCTGCCCCAGGTGTTACTGTAATAACGCTGGGGGCTTCCGCTCAAGAGTCAAAATAGGACGAAGGATGAAATATAAGATCATGTTGTTTGGGAAATTCTAAAAAAAAGGACTATTACTGTCAGTCCCAAAGTTTCTATGACCATAGTCAGTTCAGAATTCTCAGTTTTCCACTTTAGCAAAATGGTTATGATAATTAAAATGGTTTTAACACAGCCAGGCTGCAGTGCATAGACTTCAACACCATTCTGCAACTGTACAAAATGTGATCTTGTGTCAAGTTCTGTTCATGCGGGTATGTCTATTTATGTTTTATGTTTAAATGTGTTCTTGGGGCGCCTGGTGGCTCTGTGGATAGAGCAGCGCCCCATATACAGAGGTACATCCTTGCTGCAACAGCTGCGGGTTCGATACCGGCCTCAGCCCTTTGCTGCATGTTGCTTCTTCTTTCTCACCCCCTTTCACACTCAAACTGTCTTGTCCATTAAAGGCAATAAAAGTACAAAAAATAATCTAATAAAAATTAATTTAAAAAGTGTTCTCCTTGTGTATAGTGCCACTTTTACTTCTTGAGTTCTCCCACCTCTTGTTATTACCTCATGTGTTTCACCTGTGTCTTGTTTTATTCACCTGTGTGTAGTTAGTAATCAGCCCTAATGTATTTAAAGCCCAGTTTTTCCTCCATTCAGCTGCCACATTGTAATTGTCGCTGTTGCGTGTTCATGCTCTCCAGCCTTTTTCTCATGTGTGGTTACCTACTCTTGACTCTGCTTGTATTTATGGACTTTGGTTTCTTTTGTGATGAACTATTTTTGCTGGCTGCCTTTAAGTGTATATAAGTATATGACCCCTGATAACCTCAATAAAAATTTGGGTTTGATGAGATGTTCTTGGTGTACGGTGCTTTTCTCTGCATTAGAGTGCCAGTTTTGTGACTCAAATGCAAAAACAATTTTTCCTAATTTTCTTAAAAGACAGACCACAACATGTTTGATTCAGTGTTTTTAAATCCAGTGACTATGCTTTAAACACTGGGGTCCCGCAGGGGTGTGTCTTGTCACCCATCCTCTTCTCCATATATACAAACGAAATAAGCTGTAGTAGTGATGGACTGACACTCATTAAATTTGCAGATGACATGGCTCTGATTGCCTGTCTGACAGGTGAAAGCTTCCTGTCGGCCTACAGGCCGTATGTGAACACCATGGCCCTCTGGTTTAGGAACAGCTCATTGGAGCTGAACATCTCTAAAACCAAGGAGCTATATTGTGGGGGACGTCAAGCGCCTGAATTCCTGAATAGTCTCACCCTCTCTCTGGGCCGCTCATTCTGGAGTGGCAGTTGGTGGAACAGGTCAATGTCTCTCGGTACCTAAGACTGACCGCCACCTGTCCTTCACACAACACACAGACAGCACCTACACGAAAGCAGCAGTGATTGTTCCTTCTGAGGAGGCTGAAGAGCTGTAATGTCAGACACGACATATTAACTACAGTATATCGGTCACTCATTGAATCAGTCCTCACATTCAACATCATATCCTGGTATAACTTTACCACTGAAAAGGACAAGAATAGAGTACTTCTCGCCAAAAAAAGAACCCAGAAGAACTTGTATATTTCTACTGCAAAAGGCATCTTAAATAAGACCAGATAAACACTACTTTTTAACCTGCTTTTCACTTATGCTTTTAATAACTTATTGAACTTTTAGTATGTTTAATGTGCATCTCATGGATGTGAATGTTATGTTTTTGAGCTTTAAACCAAAGGTGATTTTCTGTCACTATGTGATAGATTATAAAGTTTTCTTGATTCTTGATACGAAATTGTTACACAGAAGTACTCAGTTAGCAGCAAAATGAAATGAACAACAAAGCAAATTCAAGTTTTTTAAATTGTTATAACTAATAGAGACATTTTCTTTAGCTTTAGCCTGCAATGCCTTATTGAACATTATTTGTGTGATTGCCTCTGTTGTGTTGAATGAACTTGAATAAAAGTACAGAATGCATCATTCTAAACAAGAACAGGATCTTGAACTGCGAGGCCAGTGAAGAAAGCGCAGAAATATTCACTGAAAATTCCTGTAAGGGTTTTGTAATGGACTCCTCATACTGCTGACTTCTCAGAAATAAAATAAATAATACATTTTATGTAAGGGTGTCGGTAAAAACATAGAAAATTAGTAATATCATAATCACAAAATCTAAAACAATTATTCAGTTATCAACATTCTATTAAACATATAAAACACAATTTTAATGTCCATAAACATCAACATTTATTCATGAATATATTTTTGGCATTCAGGTTAACACAATTCATAGTTCATCCTCATTATGTTACCTTAATATTTATTAAAATAGCTGTATTTATATGTTTGTTTAATATATGTTACAATAGTTACATATATTATAGTTTTTATAGTAGACAGATGAGCAGTCTTTATTTATGAGTCAAGTGAGTGATGCTGATTACCTAAATTTACACGATTCACCAAAATTCAACCAGTTACATGATGAGTCTGAGTCAAAAACTGAAAGTGTTTTGAAGCAGCAGCTGGAGTTCAGCAGGGACCTGGTTTTCTCCAGACAGCTGAGACAAAGTCTGGCATTCAAAACTGATTATAATGGGCTTTATGTAAATTTTATGTTGGCAGCCAAAATCCACCTGCAACCTATGGTCGACTGCGTAACAAATTATTTCTGTGATGATATGGTAGCATCCCAGAAGAAGCTGCTCCAAATCAGACGTGAGAATTCATACTGAAAAGATGTATGTTTGCCAAATATTCAAACTTTTTTTGTGACATTATGACTTAATATTCAAAATGACATATTATACAGTAGCCCTGCATGTTGTCATAAAAACTGTACAAGGATGGTGATTTTAACAAAAAATGTCAAAGGGAGAAAAACAAAGTAAGAAAATAACATGTAAAATAGAAGAAGGCTGTTTTGTTTATTATTATTATTATTATTATTATTATTATTATTTAATAAACTGGGAGGATTTATGAGAGTGACCACAGATTCTGTAGATATGATGGACCACCACAAAAGCAGGGTCACCTCTGGACTTGAAAAGTGAACAGGGAACAGATAAAAGGCCCTGATCAGATGACCGGAGAAGACGACCCAGGGCTCATTAATTCTATTATGTATACAGGGGCCAGACTTTGTAGGGCGTTATATGGGATTAATACAATTTTAAAATTTATTCTGTGTTTAACTGGAAGCCTATAAAGGGAGGTAAGAACTTGGGTGATAAGTGGCCGAGGACCAGTATGTGGTAACAATAACAGAGATATAACATTGGATTGCTGAAGTGGTGGAGGTTAAACTTCATATAAACTTTAATGGCTGTTGTTTATTGTGTTGAATTGACTTGCGTTGTGTTGCTTGTTTGTTTTTTGGGGTGAAATCAGACAGCTTGAGTCACTAAAAAAATGCCGGAAATGGTAAAGCAGAGGAAAGTTTGCCTCTCGGACGGATAATAACATTTCAGGTACCCAAGGATCTGCACAGATTACAACTGGAGCAGCAGTCCAAGCTTTTAGTATGAGATGGGAAAAAAAAGACAACTTTATGAAAAAAAGAGGAAGAAAAGACTGTGATAATGTTGTTGCGTAAGCAGAAGGAAACTTAAAAGAAGAATCAGATCAGAGACCAGCATCATTCAAAGAAAACACTTTGACCAACACCTTCATCACTCTCCAGTGCAAGTCCAGTCCAGTCCAAACATGGAGATGGTTTTCCATGAAGAGGAACCCGAGATCTTAATGATAACTGAGAACCTCCATGATGCCTCAGCCGAGAAACCTGATTCAAAGAGTCGCTTTGTTGAAGACAGTGAAGTGTCTGCTGCTGTTCCAGGTGAGACAGAAATTCTGCAGTTTGACAATGTTGAGGTTCACTTTTAAAAAGCAATACAAGCAACACTTTTAACTTCAATGTTAATCTTCTCTTTTACATCAGACTTAAATTTTATGTCATGCAAGCGACATATTGTTTGCATTTCATAGTTATTTGTTTTCTGAGTTTTGGGTGGTCAGCACTTGTTTTGGATGGAGCACTGTAATTTCCATGTCTTTATGATTGAATATATTAAACCTTTGAAAATTTAATTTGTGAATTTTGTTTACTTGGAATTACTCTGCAAAAGAATACTTGCAAAAGAAAATAAAAATGCTGCAATATGCAACAAAACTCTTATTGTAGCATTTTGATTCCATTTCAGTGACATATAATGCGAGGTAGCACCTTGTCTAATGACAAACAATGTGTTACTCTTGTGAGACATTTGTTATCAGTGCTTGTGTACAAAACAGTTGAGATTTGTGTGTTTTGGTTGCATTTGTGATGTCACTGTTGAACTTAGCAGCAGTGCTGCATGTTAGTAAAGAGAACTGAGTGGGTAATTTTTTTAATGAACTTACTACAGACAATAGACTTAAAGCAATATGATTATAGCAGATACATGAGTAAAGTGGTCTGCAGTACTATAATTTTTTGGACGATTCTTAGACTAAGGTTATGGTTATGTCTCCAGGGAAATATTTCAAGTCATTGTAATGTCTGATTGTGTTGTGTATGTGTGTGTGTGTGTGTGTGTGTGTGTGTGTGTGTGTGTGTGTGTGTGTGTGTGTGTGTGCGCGCTTTGGACTGTGTATCCCAAAAGCTTCTCTCAACATTTACCTGTGTGACAATATTTCATTTCACCTTCAGGTACTGAAGAGGTGGGGAACAGCTGCTGCAGAGATACAGCAGTGTTTCTGCTGTGTCTAATCTCCCTGTCTGGACTCATACTCTCTGTTTCCAGCATTTCTTTGTTTTTTTACATGTCAAAGACAGTTGCAAGACGTAACTCTGAGAACAACCTGATGAGACAGAGAGACCAGTCAGACACCAGCTACAATAACCTGACAAACGAGAATGAGCAGTTGCAAAACAAAATTAAAGCCTTGACCATAGACAGAAATGATCTTCAGAGAAAGCTTGAAGGTAAGCTGTACAGCAGCTGCCATACAATGTGGTGATGTAGCGGATTAACAGTAAAATTCAATTACACAGCAGTTTCTAATACTTTGTCCTGTTTGGTAGAGAAATAGAATTTATGCCACGCTAAGATCTGTAGAGAGGATGAGATACAAAGACAAATTTTATCAAAATCACTAGTGATCACTGTAAACTTGCAAAAAAAGCTAATGGTATTGTATTCCGTGAAGTAGTGAAACAAATGCCATGTGATTTATAGATTAATATAACAAAAAAATGGGAATTATGTTTTTTTTTTAGACATTGAGGCTAGTTACAAAAACCTGACAGAGGAGAGCGAGAAACTGAGGAGGAATTTGGACGGCTTCTGTAAGTATGATGACGAAATTATTTTCTAAAATGAAACAAAAGCAAAGGTAGAGTTTTAGAAAACACCTTGACTCTTTGTTAATTCTTGTTTTGAGATATTCATGATCTTTCTTTGTTTCACCAAGCCTCAGAAGGATGGGTGTATTTCAGAGGTAGTTTCTATAATATTTCTTCTGCTGAGAAAACCTGGCAAGACAGCAGACAAGACTGTCTTCAAAAAGGTGCAGACCTGGTGATTATCAACAGCAAAGAAGAACAGGTGTGTGGGTGTGTGTGTGTGTGTGTGTGTGTGTGTGTGTGTGTGTGTGTGTGTGTGTGTGCGCATGTGTGTGTGCGCATGTGTGTGCGCGCATGTGTGTGTGTGTGTGTGCGCGCGCATGTGTGTGTGCTGTGTTAAATTTCTGTTATGTTGTTTATAGTCTGCACCTTTCTTTTAAACAAGGATTTCACAAGAAAGTTTGAGAAGTACATGTGGATTGGTCTGACTGACTCAGAGACGGAGGGGGTGTGGAAGTGGGTGGATGGGACTCCACTGACTGAGAGGTTCACACTTTTTAAATGATAATTTAATGAGCACTTTGTGCTTCATGGGTGGTGTTCTCTGATAAAAACTTAGTTGTGTTTGTTTTCATTTAGCTACTGGCATTCTGAGGAGCCGAACAATAAGGAAAACGAAGACTGTGCTGAAACCAAGTACCATACTGACGAAAAAAACTGGAATGATGGAGTCTGTTCCCTGTCACATGTGTGGATGTGTGAGAAGAAAGTCCTACCATGACTCTGCATCCACGCCCACCAGACAGTACAGAACACTAGGGCTTATAAATGCTTTCTCAGTATCAGCTGAACACAGGATGAGATATAAGTGTTTTCCTATTGTTTTGGAATTTCATTGTGGACTACGGTTTGTACGAAGCAACATATGGTCATGTTGACACACTAATCATTTTCAGGTGTAAATAGGATTTTCAGATTTAGAAACTGGTTATGACTGACCATGAATCATAAACATACATAGAGACAGATGCCCAAGTAGGTTCACTGCTCTTGTTACAAAGACTTATGAAAAATAGGTCATGCATGCTTTGATTTATTGCTAAACTAGTGATTGCTGTTTCCTCATTAGTTGAGATCATATACTGACTGAAATCTCGTGATGTCTACTTTCACTTCAGTCTGGTTAAATTACTGTAAAACCAGTCACCATGGACCAGTCGGTCAGAGGTAATCTGTTCTGATTACAGCTGTGGGAGAGGATCAGATCTTGATAATGGATTGTTAAAAAATAAAACAAGAGGTTGTAAAATTGGATTAGATCATATAGAAATTCATCATATGACTTTCCTCAGTTTGAGTATACACTGCACAATATTGATATCCAATAGCTTGTCTTTTGCTGTCTTTCCTACTACAATTACAACATGTTTCTAAAGTGAATTCTTTTAACTCTGTGCACATACATCTATTACTTGATTTCAAACTGACTGAGTAGACTACACAGTAGGGCGCAACAGCAGAGAAGGAAACATCAATAGACATGGGATATGAAACGCCCTAATTGCCTGTTCATGTAAATCTAAATGACAGATGTAACCAAGTCATAATGTGGGGGACACTGTTGTTAACATGACAGACACACTTGTATTGTTTTTCAGGAAAAACATTGCCTGTTTTTGAAAGCCCACCAACTCACCTCCAACTCTACCAGCTATAACTTCTTTTGTGTTTTAATAGTAGATATTATTCTGTGTTTTAAGTTGTGACTATTATTATAAAAATGCTAATAGATCATGAATGAGCTAATAAACATTTTCAAGTTCTCAATGCAATAATTTCATAGTTGTGGGGTTGTCTTTCAGCTATAACAATTGTGTTATAAATGACAAGTCATTATTCCAGGGTTCCTTATGGTGGTGCTGGAGGCCAGAGCAATGCCATTTACAGAAACTGTATCATCCAGAGATTCGGAGGTGTTTGGAGACAAGTAAAATAACTTTAGTAGTGACTGAATTTAGCAACGAAATTGCAGGTCTTCCAGGTTTAATGTCCTTAAGACATGCCTAAAGTTTAGTGGACTGAACTAGTTTCTTCTGGCTCGATTGATAGATACAGTTATGAATCATCTGCATAGCAACTGAAGTTCGCAGTGATGTATAATAAAGTTGCCTAAGGGAAGCATAAAGTGAATAAAGTTGGTCCATGCACAGAACCTTGTTGAACTCTGTGACCTAACTGAGATTGATCTGATAAAAAGGACTTAAACTTGATTCGTACAGCTCCTTTAAGGCCAGTTAAATGCTCTAGTCATTGTAATAGGATGTGATATTCAGATGTATCAAAAGCAGCACTTAGCTCTAACAAGTCGAGAGACTATCCATTGCAGGTGTTACTCTTAACATTTATTGCCAAATAACTGTCCTCTACATGAAAAGTTCTTCCCACACTTTAGGTGGAAGTATATTTTGGTACCTTAACTGTTATAGTGACCACATCCTCTGTCTTTGCTGAGCTTGTATCTGAACTGTCCGTTAGGTTCGCATAATATTTATGTGTTTAAACTAGTTTAACTTTTGCAACAATAATACCAAAAACTAAGAAGAGTGTAGTAGTGTTGTATGTAAAGAAAAAGTAAGATATGAGGTCTCTTATTGATAGTGTTCTTATTGGAATACATGTACAGATCTGCTCTGCAGGCATTCCTGGGTGAGGCATAGTGATACTTGTTTTGCTGAATTTAGGGTGTTAAATCTTAAAAGAAAAAACATGTCAGTGTCAATTTGCAAGCCTCTAAATGATAAAGATCTAATCTCTATATGATAAAGTTGCTTCATTTCTTCAAGGAAGGAAAGACATGAACTTTAAAATGAGGAACAAAGGCGGTCTTCATTTTTAGTGACGTATAAAAGAAGAAGCAGATCACAGAAACTACAAGTAAAAATTTGATCTCACTCCTGAGGGTAAAATATGGCTGTCTACAAAGATGAATCTGAGATCACAATGGAGACCGGAAACCTCACTGATGCTCACTCTGCCTTTAGGAGTTACACTGGTGAAGACAGAACTGCAGTGTCTGGTGAGACTGACTTGAAGAAGTACATCCAAAGAATCTGCATAATTTTTTTCAGTCATTTTTTTTAGTATGGATGTGATGTGTACAGTTGACACTTAAATCTCTTCAATTTCGAACGGCAGCAACAGCTGATTGTCAGGGGTTGAATGAAAGGGAAAACACATCCAAAATATTGATGAATCACCGCACTCTGTGTGTGTGTGTGTGTGTGTTTGTGTGTGTGTGTGTGTTTGTGTGTGTGTGTGTGTGTGTGTGTGTGTGTGTTTTCTGCACACAGGAGGAAAATTGTACAGATGCGTTGCTGTAAGCTTTTGTCTTCTGTGTGTGCTACAAGTTTCTCTAAACACTTCCCTCCGTCTTGCTTTCTGTAAGTTGTATTAAATTAAATATTATACTACAGATGTTGCCATTTTCTTTGTGATACCATGGCTGTCTGGTTTGTAGCTGTATAAGAGAATAAATAATGTTTTCAGATATTCAACATCTAATAATACTGTCAGTATTATGAAAAAATCATGTAATATGGGAAATCTTGAGGTGAACTGTGTCTTCAGTTGTTGATATAATCTGATTCTGTTGCAAAATAATGTTAGCCTCAGGTCTTGATGCCTATTGTAAAAATCTGACTGAAGAGAGAGACAAGTTGAGAAGCACCAACTTTGGTAAGTATTGTGATCAAACTCCAATAATAATAAATAATCAATAATCCAACACTGTGCATATAAAATACAAGTAATACAAGTATCACAAGTGTTACCTGTCATATAAAAAAAAAAAATAGAAATCTCCTTCCAAAAGGACTGATTTTATTATGCACTATTATGAATTAAACCTGTGTAATATTATGGGACATCTAACTCCAAAATCATGGGTGTGCAGATGCTGCTACAACAGCCTCCAGGGAAATTTGGAATCTGAGATTTGCTCCAATTTAGCTACAAGACTGACTAAGTGAATACTGGAATTACTGTTACTGCATTGTCTATTTCTCACTTCAAATGTTCTCAGAAAGCTTGTGTAATGTACCATTTATCTGTAAAATGAAAAAAGTAAAAGTACGCTAAAATATGTTTCTGAAAATTTCAGCAGATATAACAAGAGGTTGTTTTTACTGTAGCTTTGATGACTAATAGTCATTAATTATTAACATTCCTTTGCAAGTGAAAAGCTAACGTGTCAACTAGGTATCGAGGAGAGTTGTAAAAACCTGACCGAAGACGGAGAAGACTTGAGGAAGAAGCTGAGTAACTTTGGTGAGTATCTACATAATTGCAGAAGTACTAGTGGTGAGCGTACAGTCACAAACCTCCAGTTCATTTCCGTAGAGAGTGGTTTGTGTTGACAAATATGAAACAAATTGTATTTGTCACTGAAATATCAATGGGACATGGAAATTCTGCCATTAAGTGATTTGTTGTGGAAATGCTCTGATGCTGTTGCAAATCATCGTAACCTCTTTACTCAAAATGGCAGCATCACAGCAGAGTTCCTGGGCCAGAGAGCGAGACGAGCTGAAGAGGAAGCTGGATGACTTAGGTAAGTGATGGACGAATGTCATATCAGACCTAAAGAATTTAATACAAAGTGAAAAACCAATATTGGCAAAATCTAAGCAGCTTAGTAGTTTTAATTTAATCATTTATTTAAACAGTGTCACTGAAAGGAAAATACACTAACTGTTACACACTGAGCAGTGACGCCACATTTACAAAACCAAATTGAAGTCTGTAGCTCAGAGGGCAGGGCAGGTTATCCACTGACTGAATTCCCAGGTCCTCTTGTCGATAAGTCAGTAAAACTGAGTAGTTTATGTTATCAAACATTAAACAAACTACCTGTTATTAAAACATTAATGGAATTTGGAAATACTGTGATTTTTTGTGATCATGCCCTGATTCTGTTGCAATTTACTCAAAATGGCAGGTACCCGGCAGAACACCCTCACTGGAGAGAGAAACGAGCTGAAGAGGAAGCTGAATGACTTTGGTGAGTGATAAATCCAAAAAACCAAAGTTATAGACCAATACTAGCAAAGTCTGAGTGGCTCAGAAGTTTTTACATTTTTTTAAATTTAATCCCTGATTCAAACACGTGGTCTCATTGGTTAGAAAATAACACAGTTTTCCACAGTTAACAATTTACTAACACTAATGGGTGACCAGTCAAGTTGCCCTTACATTTTACATCCATGTCTGTGAAAACATGGATGTTTCACACACACAAGGCCACAGTGGCACTGATCTTTTGATCACCAAATCTAATCAATTCCTCGTCTAGTCCAAGTGAACATTAGTGCCAAATTTGAACTAACTTTCTCAAGATATTCTTGAGATATTGTGCTCACAATAATAGGGGAGATGGATGGATGGACAGATATACGGACAACCTGAAGAGATAATGCCTCCAGCCTTGACTATCCAGCAAGGAGGAATGAAAACAAATCCAAGTAACGGTTGCTGTGGGTCAGAGGGTCGAACAGGTCATCCACTGAGCACAGGGCTGGGGTTTGATTCCCAAGTCCTCTTATCCATAAGTCAGTATGACAGAGTAGTTTGTGTAATCAATCAAACCTTTCATTAAAACATCAATCGAATATGAAAATTCAGTTTAAAGTAATTTGTTGTGGACATGCTCAGATTCTGTTGCAAATCATTGTAACCTCTTAATGGCAGCATCACAGCAGAGATCCTGGGCCAGAGAGAGAGAGGAGCTAAAGAGGAAGCTGAGTGACTCTGGTAAGTGATGGACTAATCTCATACCAGACCTGATGAATTTCACACAAAGTGAATGTAAATGTAAATGACGTAAATATATCCAAGAGCAAAACCCTCAGGCCTCAGACCAGTGTCAATAACCTCTGTTTCCCAAAAGCACAATGTATGTTTATAAGTGTCTTTATAAAGCACCATGGATGCATTTTAATTCATTGTGAATGTATTCATAGGGCATTATAGTTGTGGTCACCATAAACCAATGTGACACCCTTATAGAGTATATGACATTGTAGTTTTTCATTCAATATTCATGTTAAATATTGAAGAAAAATTGACTCCAAGTCACAATTTTCAGCCTGTAGAATTTTGTTGTTTGTTTCTGTAGGAGAGAGTGGTTTGTGTTGACAAATATTTAACACACTATACTTCATTAAACTATTACTAGAATATGGAAATTCTGTTTTAAAGTCATTGTGGTAACACTTTCTATGAAGACCACATCTATAACACCTTATGAGGACATTTATGGTGATGCTTACTGATTCACTCTATCAGCAGTCACAAAACATTACAGATGTGACTTATGGATGCTTTTGACTTGTTATAAACTAGAAGTTGACTGATGGGGCATATAATGCATTATAAATACCTAAAACACATCAACAATCAACTGTAAGGATTCATAGTTTGATATTACAGTTCATACTGTATCATAACTTATCATTTAATGTGTTAAGTCAAGTGACATACATATTGATACATTTATAATCATACATGCTTCATCACAATTATTCATTGTTGGTGTTCAGTGTAGTATATATTCATGCATTTATAAGAATATATGCTCCATCATCAGTTATTAATACCCACCATACACAAGAATACTTTGAAAACACACTCTCTGTGTCAGAAGTCAAAGGGTTTTTAGGGTCACTATCTTATGCAGTTCTTTGTGGACATGCTCCGATTCCGTTGCATCATTTTATCGTAATCTCTTTACTCAAAATGGCAGCATCACAGCAGAGTTCCTTGACCAGAGAGAGAGACAAGCTTCAGAAGAAGGTGAATGACTTTGGTAAGTGTGAGTATGATTTATCTAATCCAAAGCGAAGATCTGTACTAGCAAAATCTGAATGGCTCAGTATTTGAATGCCTCCCCACCAAGGATAGCTATGGCCCAAGACATAATATTTTCAGGTTGTCCACCTGTCCCATTCTCGTCAATGTATCTAACATGTCAAAAACCGATCTGATGACATTTGGTGGTCATAGGTCAAGGTCAGTGTGCCCTGGTTCATCCCATTCTTGTGATTGCAATAGCTCAAGAAAACTTTGAGGGAATTTTTTTCAAAATTGACACAAACGTGCACTTGGACTAGACAATGAACTAGTTCAATTTTGGTGGTCAAAGGTCTCTGTGATCACATAGGCTTGACAAAGAAGGGCTGTCAATTTAAGCTTTGTTCCTCTAAAAAATAATAGGGTAAATGTATGAGAAGATAATCCCTGTGAGCATAAACCTCAGGTTTCAAGCCATTCCATTGTTATTTTCTACTTTCAAGACAAGCTCACATTAACTTGTGACTAAAATTCCCAGTCCTAAATTTGCTGTGCACTCTCAAAGTAGTTTTACAATGTCCCTCTTCTTGTGTTTGTTGATTACTGAAATGTTTTGATTCTTTCTTCTGTCGACAGCTGTCTATTTGCCCCAAGGATGGGTGTTTTTTGGAGGCAGTTTGTATTTAACTTCCTCAATCAAGAAAACCTGGCAAGACAGCAGAGATGACTGTGTGCACAGAGGTGCAAAACTGATGATTATCAACAGCTATGAGGAACAGGTGTGTGTGTGTGTGTGTGTGAATGTGAGTGTGGTTGCATGCATGTGTGTGCTTAAGTGTGTGTGACATTGGTTAAATATTATGTGATAACTTTATGTTTCACTTTAAAAACAAGGAATTTGCAAGAAAAAATAAAAAGACAATGTGGATTGGACTGAGTGACAGAGCCACAGAGGGGGTGTGGAGATGGGTGGATGAGACTCCACTGATAACAAGGTGCATACACTCTTTAATTCAGATTACATCAGAACATTACCTGAGTAGACCTTGGATTGTTAAGAAATGATCATATCAATGATAACAACACATGATATACCCATAACTGTTGTTTTGACTTTAACTCGGCCACATTCTGCATACTGCTGTTTATTAAATGATTGTTGGTTTGTGTTCTTTGTTAAAAGCGTATTTGTTTTTCATTTCAGCTTTTGGGGCAAAGGGGAACCCAATAATTATGAAGGTAGAAACGAAGACTGTGTGGCAGTAAACTACCATGGTGACACAAACAACTGGAATGATTTAGAATGTGGAAGTGAAAACTTCTGGATCTGCGAACTGAAAATGGATCTATGAGTCTGGGCATAACCAAACTCTAACCCAGCGTTGTTACGTCATTTAACAGATTTATTTACCACTGGGATTTCTTTTTTTTTTTTTTTTTTTTTTAATTTAAAGGCACAAACAATGACATCCTGCTAATATGGTATCAAATCAGAATATGATTCTTTGTGTTGTTCTAGGGGCAAGTATAAACAACATATTTTGTCCTCTCAGTTTAAGTGACATGTTGTTCCTTTCAGTGCAAAATTTTAAGGGTTACAGATATTTTAATGTGTCTTTATATGTTTCTTTGGTTGCTATTGTGTCCAGACAGAATCCTAGAGCTCCCTTTGTTTTTTTATGGTGATGTATACTTTCATTTCATTGGGTCTAAATACTGTTATGTTTACTACTTAACTTTGGACTAGTTTGTTTTGTTGCGTTTGTTGCTTTAAAAGCACCATGGAAATAAATGTATAATATTGTTGGGTTTTTTTTTTACCTTGATATTGTTCTTGTCACTTTATGAACATAAATATTAGCTCCCAGTGTAAGAAAACCAGCTTCTACTAACCTTGGTGTTCTCTGAATTCAGAATAACCCGGTTAAAGATTCTTGTTTAATCAGTCAGATAATAAAAAATAAAAGAAGCACTCGTGGGTTTAATTTTGTAGACACACTGTATGTCATTGATGAATAATATGAATGATGACTTTCTTTGGAGAAATGTTGGTTATTACCTTTAAAGTACACACAGTGGCCCATTTGTGTTTTCCTATTTCTGCTGTTCTACCACCGCCTCGATCAGTGTGTAAGGTAAAGCTGTACATGTGGGTGTTATGTGAGTTTTTTAAGGTGTCTTTAAATAAATGTTGCTATGGCTGCCGTCCACAGCAGTACATTGCATGGCACAGACTGAAGCGACTTTCAGACTTGTCAAAACTGTGACTCTGAATGATTCTGTCAGTGTGGACTACCACATTATTGTTTGAAAGCTTCCCCTCTTTTTTTTAAGTAGTTGATTGACTATGAATATTTTAGACAAACTTTTCTGGCATGTGTAACAAGCATCACAGTACACTGGGACAGTTGTTATGGTGGAGTGACTGTATGTAAATCCATTTTGCAACCTGTGCATAGTTCAGTAAACCACTTAAATACACCGATTTAGTAGTTCATACTTTGAAGCTTATAATATAGCAAACTGGCTATTTCAGGGTAAATGGTTTTTGACAAATGCCCCTGGTTTTCCCTTATTTTGTCTTGGACCTCTTAAAATTAAGTGGGCAAAGAAAAATATAGCCAAATGTAAACTAAGAGCATAGTTTTCATTATTCATATTTTATGATTCTTTCAAATGCTTGTAAAAAAAAACAAAAAAAAAAAAACAGCCATGGTGTGAAAAAAAAGTAATTTCTTTCTTTCTGTGGTAATATTGTAAAATGCAGCACTGACACATTTTTTTGAGGCAAAAATATAAATCTGGCTGCACAGCAGTTCACATGTGCAGATGGTCCCCACAGCATGTAGACAGTCCTATTTAAATGTAAATCAAGTTCTGGCATTTTCATGAAATGGAATTAATCTATTCCTAAGATCACAGTGCGTTACGTTTTATTGTATATCAAACGGTCAGTATAGCAATCATAGATTTACCAAAACCTCTCCTGACACGTATGCACCGCTGTTTAGCTTTTATGGGATTTATGGAAGGTTAAGTGATGACACAGAGTAAATGCAGCTGCACTTTAATATGATTTAATTAATTTAAAGACATGATGCTGTATGAAATGATTGTAGAGTTGTTATTAGTCTGACTAGCATGCTAGTGGGGATAAATAATTTGACAATTACAATATAATTAGTATATTCAGTGATGATAATGATGACAACTGACCATATCATTTATTTAGAAATGACAGAAAGTATATTTATTACTGATGTTACATGGTTTTTAACAAAAGCCATATTTTACAGCAAACATTTTGACTTGAAAGCACAGGTGTAATGAATACTAATGTCTCCGTTCTATTCAATTGTCCTAAAATCATGACATTCACTGCTTTACACAGAGACCACACTGTAGGGCTGCAGAAAAGTCCTCCCTTTATACCACCGCTGCATTATTACACAGAACTAAATGATCACTTTGTTCCACTGTGTGATTATCATGGCATCCTGCTATCAAAAAAGGCATGACGAGTGTGACGTTTAACACGAGTGTCTGCCTCTAGCATGATATATAACATAGCGTCGGCAGCACTTTCTTAACAATAACAAAGGCATTACATGTCAATCGCAATCATTTGCTGATCTCGTCCTCTGCCCGGAAGGTAAGGAGCTGCTTGAACTTTTTGTTTTCCCTGTAAACAGACATTTACAGCTTCTGTTCTTTTTCTTGGAATTAGTTTTTTGAATTTCCCATAGTTTATGTTTTAGACAGACCTCATTACAGCGCTGATACTACCTCCTGTCCTGGCTCAGAGGCCAGACCACTCTCCCACCTGTATGATCAGACGTTATATACAAAACGGCGCATAGGCATAACAGCATGAAATTTTTAATCTTAAGCAGGCAGTGTAAATGTTGTTACAGTGTTACAGTGAGCCAGCATGCACAATACCAGGAGCCTGAAACTAAAGCAGCTAAATGGAATTCAGCCATCACTATTTTTTATTATTCACACTCACACAAAGTTTGTGTCTATGCATGATATTGAGCAACTTCCCCTGCAGCTTATCGATCACCAGCCTGAGACAGATTTGAGTGCTGAGTTAAATAGGCACCTCCTTCTCACAGATCCAAAAGTTTTCCTTTGTACATGGCAAATCATTCCAGCCGTATTCCAAATCAAAGTGCTTTATTTCTCCACAGTCTTCATCATAGCCTTTATAGTTGTTTGGCTCCCCAGATTTCCAGTAGCTGAAACCAAACAACAATGATAATTTTAACAGTAAAAAAACAAAACAAACGAACATCTAGCCAACGCAAACCTCAATCCAACATTGTTATTGTTATAATAAAATTTGGAGTCTTCTCAGGTACCCTTAGTGTGTCAACACTGCAAAACTAATTTTACATTTCTGGGATGGTTTACACCAGCAGCATCAGAAAGGCTGAATATTGCAGCAAATGATGCAGTGATGGGATTCTTAGCTTTAAAAAAAGAGGTTAAAAGCTGCACAGATCTTTCAACTACTTTGTTTGAAACACGTTGAAAGAACTAACTGACTCATGGTTTCCATCCCCACAAAAACAGCACAGGATTTCTTCCTCACTCACTGGCCTGAGTGCCGCTCAGCAGCAGTGCATGTTGCTGCCGGCTGGTGGCAGGAGGATTAATGTAGACGACTAGGTTTCATCAGTAATATTACTGTAATATAGCAATAAATGAGCAAAAGAAATAAAATTAGTTAAACAGAAACAAGTGAACAATATGAACCTTGTGATCAGTTCAGTCCCGTCCACCCATCTCCATACACCCTCTGTCTCTGTGTCACTCATTCCAATCCATGTGAGCTGTTTGAATTTTCGCGCAAAGTCCTTGTTTACAGTGAGAGAAAGAAACATATAGAAACACAACATACAGAAGAGGAACTAACTGTCACAATAACGTACAGGATAATGTCATTTCATGTGGAGTATTTGATTAATTAATTGTGTTTATTTTTGACTTGTTGCAGCCGTCCCCAGCATGTCAATGTAACTGTATTTAAATCAGTTTTGCAACTTGTGAATTAAACCACTTAAATACACCGTGTTGGTAACTGACACTGAAGATGATAATATAGGAAATCTGCTATTTCAGGGTAAATGTTTTTTTTATTTATTTGGGAAATTTTAAAATGTGTTACAGCTGTCCCTGGTTTCCCCTGTTTTGTGGCGCACCTCTAATAATTGAGAGAGCAAAGAAAATTAAGACAAAAATTTTAATAAAGAGCTCTGGCTTACGCACCTGTTCTTCCTTGTTGTTGATGATTATCAGGTCTGCGCCTCTTTGCAGGCAGTCGTCTCTGCTGTCTTGCCAGGACTTTTTCAGTGAAGAAATGTAATAGAAACTGTGGTGGAAATAAACCCATCCTTGTCTGGAGTAACTATCTGTAGAGGATAACAAAATAACAAAACAACTTTCAAATCTCAGTAAAAAAAAAAAACAACAAAAAAAAACATATAGTTCTGAAAGGATGTAATTAAACATTTTTATGATGTTGCTGCATATGTTTTTATTTCCATGTCATGGAGGATGTTTTGTCTTCATACTCACCAAAGATATTCAGCTTCTTCTTCAAATCATCTCCTTCTTTAGTCAGATTTTTGATTATGGCCTCAAAATCTGGTATCCTCTCATCAGAACTACCTGTAAGAGCAGAGACAATCTGGTGCTTCTGTTGTTGAGCCTCAGACTCCCACCATAGACATTTTTGTCTTTTTTTGAGAGGGACAAAAGATCTTAACTGGGGGATAGCAGGTCAACAGTATATGCCACATAAAACACTGGTAACCTGAAGATGAATTTGAAATGTAGCGTGGAAATGTGTCAAGTTTTTCCAATTACAAATATGTGGTACAAACTGTGTTTTGGATAGGTTGGCTTTTCAAATATTTAAAGTTTTAAGTGTATAAGGGCATTACAATTTTATTTTTTTTAGTTTTTTTTAGTTTAGTTTGTATCTTATAAGTTGTTGCAGCAATGTTTGAGTTGATATAATTTGTTGAACAGTTTGCTGCTCAACTTAAGCATTTTAACCACTTGAGAAGTGATTTATCTAAAAAAAAGAAAAAAAAGAGTCTTCATCATCCATCAATCTGTATATATTTAGAAAACACTTGTGTCATATGATTATCTTAATGAGTTTGTGGTTCCAATCTCGGGTCTTATAATAATTGCAGGATGAAATTAGAGAGAAAATGTAAGGTAACTCACAGAGAGCAAGACGTAGAGAGATGTTGCAAGTAGCCTGTAGGATACATAGGACTCCAAAGCCCACAAAAATGAATCTGTAGAGTCTGTCCTCTGTGTGCAGAAATCAAACACATACATGCAAAATCACCATTATCATTATTAGGCAGCCAGGCATTGTGTTCTTTGAGCTGTTTTTATTTCACCTCTCACACATTGTCACTTCATAAAACAGACTGAAAAATTTACTTCATACGTAGTTTGTTGTGTAATTATTTCTGAATAAAAATCTCTTTCTGATTCTGACAAAAATACTTAAAGTTACTTACTTCTAAATGAAGCAACAGGCTGGTTTTCATAGTTCAAAGTCATCTTAGCCTCGTCATTGAAGATAAACCTATGTCAAAATATTTGATCCAACAAAATAACACTTGTGTTTTCTGAGAACTGCACTTATCTTTAAGCTGCTTCCTCTTTTTTCTCTCTGTAAGTGGTTACCACAGCACAGGGTTCTTATCTGCCTGGCATTGCGCAACTTGTTAAGAAAAACTCTCAAGGTCATCAGGAAGCACACATATTCAGAATTTGTAGGTGCTTTTTAACGACAGTCAACACAAAAACAGCTTTTTTCATCGGTTTATATGAACATACAAAAACACTTGAAGACCTTTCCAGCATGGAAAAAAAGTTACATGAATGAATGAAGGGGGGGGGGTAATTAAAGAAATAATAACAATTAGGGTAAAGAATATAGTAGAAAGGCAAACGAAAAAACACATTCTGTAAACAAGGATATTGGATGTAAACCTACACATGGAGACAAAGGGAGGTTGCTAATTACAGTACTATGTGTGTCTGATATTTATTCACACAAAGTCAGGTCTGACATATAAAACATATACTATCCATTTTGTCTAGTTCTCATTATGTTACAAGAATTTCAGTGAGCTTCTTTTAATTAGATTTAATTAATTTGTACATTTTATACCGTACTTAAAATTAGTATTCTTCTGGTGAAAACCTGTAAGCACCGAATCAGAGTTTCAATAATATTTAACAGCCTCAGACATTAAAATAGTGCAACTAGCACTTTAAGTGCAGCTTAGTAGTAGTATTTAGTATTATGGCAAAGCTGCACATAAGGCAACTAATTTCCACAGACAGAAACAGATAAGCTTTCACAAGCACATACTTTAATAATCAGCGTTTCCGTTGCTGTCTTGAGAGTTCGGTAGCTGAGTATTAAAGCCACTGTGTTTTCATAAATTCACATAACTAATTTTAATTCCACGTTGTTGTTGTTGTTGTTGTTGTTGTTGTTGTTATTTTAATTCCAGCTGTTTTAATTATCATAGAATGTTGTGCTAAATTATCATCGTATATCCCAGCCATCTTCGACCTGCCATAAAAACCTTGTCTTCATGTGTTAGCTGAATGGATTAGCCTGTCTATATTTCTACTGTCCATATTTCAAGGTAAAGTCACCTAAAATAACATTATAACACATTCATAATTTTATCAAATGGTAGTATTGTTTAATAGCTTTTTTTGTTAAATACATAATAACTTATACATTTTTAAAAAGGCTTACTGTTAAGGATGACCATGACTATATCCATGATAAATTTCATCTGATTTTAGTGTACACTGTAGAGGGTTTTTTTTTTTTTTTTTTTTTTTTTTTAGAAATTTACAGGGAATGCCAGGTCAAATGACATAAGAGTATTCATAACTTCTTTGGATTAATTTATCATAATGCCCCTTCAGTTTCATAAGGTGGGGGACAATGACAACAGTGTGATGCAGATAAGGTTTCATGTTATATTCTGTTGAATATAAGTTGCTTTAAATCAATGGATTATGCTGTCAATTTTGAATATGGTTATACTGTAAATCATGTGTGTGTATGGTGTTTTCAAGTATTGTTTCAGGTGACCCTTTTTAACTTTGTGCACCAGCCATTCTAAAGCTACATATAAAAAAAATAAGTGCATGGTCTTTGAATATGGGTTTAATAACAGCATTCTGCTTGTCAAACAGCTATTTGACATTTTGCCATTTTTGGACTTTTGTATTAATATGATGATTTTAAAGAAAGGTATAGTATTCCTATCTCCCAACATGAGCATAGCTGTCAACTGACATTACATCCTTATCACACTGCTACTTAAATATTTACGACAATATCACTTGAGCCAGATACAGTATTACTGTGGATGGAATTTCCATATTTGACCCAAACAATTTGATTGATTGTGATTATTTGCTTATCATTTTACATTTAGAAAATAAAATTGAGGTCGCTCTCATATGCCTCTTTCAGAAATTCAGATCTAAGTACATATCTTAAGACAACATCAAGCTTAAAAATATCTATTAAAAAACGAACTCAAACTAATAAGGACGAACTTTTCAAAATTATTGCGAGATCTCGCAAAAGTTCCTCCTTATTTGTTTTTTTCACCCATCAATTTTTTTTCTCCCCCATGTCCCTTAAGGGGCTCAGTAAGTTGTAAGATTTGCATTTAGTAATAGTTTGAGTTCGTTTTTTAATAGATATTTTTAAGCTTTATTGCACAACTAATTTCATTTTATTTTGTTTTTATTGTATTTTACTCTGCGGGCTTTGAACCTACTTACCTCTTATTATTTTCCTTTTGAAACCTTTATTATTGCCCACTGAATGTACTGATTTTAAAATGTATATGTGTACTGTATTTATGTACAGTCCATGTGTTAGACGCAGTGACCAGCAGAGGGCGGTACGCAGCCGTCTAAGGGAACTTCCGGAAACAAAGCGCAACGTCCAATCAAACAAGACCTCAATTTTAAACTAGAGACGATAGTTCCTTCTCCTGTGACTGAAACCCACAACAAACACTAAAACTGACTCCGCTCCTTGGGCTAGCGTCGGGGCTGTGGGTTATACGAGACTCTTTCCTAGCTGCTCGGTAGATTTTGAGCTCCAACTGTCTCTCGTCGACAGCTGTTTGATGGGAACCCAGGAGGGAGAGCGAGGTAAGGCGAGCCGACACTGAGCTCCGCTCCGGGGACAGCTAGCGACACGTAACGCTAACGCTAATAAAGCTAACGTTAGCTGCCAAGTTATCTTTTCTTTCCAGCCGTCACCGAGCCTGTCTTAACATGTACATACATATTCAGTGGAGACACGTATTTAATCAATGGTTGAAGAAGCTCACATGTTAATATTCTCTGTTAGTGTTTCAGTTAGCAAACAGACAGAAGCAGCGGTGTTAGCTAGCTACGTTTGGGTTAACTCAACCGGCGAAGTTGCGGTGAAACAAGTCAGAGGTGATTTTAAGGTGGCAGGTAACTTTGGGGAAGAGTTTACTTGTTGTTTTGTCATCCCAAATTCGTGGACAATGCCATTATTGTTAACAAACGTAATGTTACGCTTCCTCAGCCAAACCAGTAGTCTTTAACAGTCGGTAGTGCAGTCAGTAGCTGGTGTGAATGAGACAGAGATGAGTCCCCGCTCTGAAACTGAAGTTTACCGCGGGTAGGCATTCATGATTGAATTAACATCATGATCACCAGAGGAGAAACCCAGTTAGTAAATAAATAATTAGTGAATATCACCACAATGAACTCCTTATTAGCAAATTATTCGGCTCACGCTATTTTGTTAAGTTTTCTGTCAAACTCTTTCACCACTCTATCTCTGTTGTATGGAAATACTGTCGTATAATACATTTAAATTCCTGCTTACCTTACTGTTGGATATGAACAAGACTATTGTTTTTTTCCTACAGATTGGGTAGATGTGGCAAATGATCTACTCAGCAAGTGTCACATAAACGTAAGGCTGAGGAAACTGACAGACTGTGATGCAAATGTTTTCATTACTCTGTATGAAAACATCTTGGGGGAGAAAGTTCCAGGTAAGGACAAGCTGCAGATCTAGCTAGCAATAATACTCGCTGTTCTCCATTTCTAGCTTATCAGTTGTGACTCTTTGCTGTTATTCTTTGCCTTGTATGATAGCAACAATTGTTTGTAAGATAAGCAAAGCAATTTCACTGAATAAACTGACATTTCTCATCATCTGACATTTATAGACCAAGTGACTAATTGATTCATATGGAAAATAATCAGAGTAATTGAAAAACACTCAGGGTTAACAAGCTGTGAGGTTTTAGTTTAAAGCATAATTTCCTGAGTGTGTTTAGTATGTCAGGAATGCTTCCTAAGACCATTAAACATGCCATCATGAGACTCTTAATGTTGCTGAGCCCTTTCCTGCATTGTTAAGTACAGGAAAGAGCTAAAGTAAAGGCTCAATGTGTTCAAGGCAGTGTGTAAATGCATTTTGCTGTTTGGCATTGTTGTGTGCATTTCATTTTTTCTGCGGTATAATACATGCTTTTGTTATTTATATGTGTGTGTGTACGTGTGTGTTTAGATTACATTGCAGCACCATGCAGTCAAGAAGATGACATCCATAATGTTCAGTCTGTGATTGATTCATTGTCCCTGGATTACCTTCAGATCAGTCTCTCGCACATTACAGGTATGATAAACATTTTCACTCTTTACAACCGTATTGATTCAATCATGTGCCTGCATGTATAAGAGAGGAGCAATTGTAATTGATTGGAAATGGTCAAAACTTTCACCATCAAGTCACTTAATTTAGGGCTTCATGAATTCCCTTGTTTCCTAAAGAGGATATGCAAAAACACTAATGAGTATTGACTGTAATTATAAGGATGGTTGTTTGTTCACAGGAGAAAATGTTGTCAGAGGGGACAGAGAGTCTATCAAGAACCTCCTGGAAATCTTTGATGGCCTCCTGGAATATCTCAAGGAGGAGATAAGTGAGGAGTCACAGAATGGTGGTAGGCAGATTAAATTTGTCACTTTCTTTGTTTGCGATTAAAATGCATATTATCTGTCAAGTCATAGTCATTTATAAGCTGTATTTTTACACACAAAATGTCTTTGTTCATGTCACAAATTGATTGTTTTTTGCAATTTTTAATCACATGTTTAAAGGCTTCATAATGGATCAAAACCTTCCAAAAATAATTTTCAGAAAGATTTTTGCTTTAGCAAGTCAGACACTGGTGCCATGTCAATCTTAATTAAAGAACATTAATAACAACGGTGCACAGCAAAATACTTGCTTTTTTATGTTAACAGATATTGGAGAAAAAAGCATTACATTATCATAACTGGTAATGATATTTAAACATATTCAAACGTTGCCACTAATATACAGTACTTTCATTAGTGGCCTTGTAGACTAGTGGCCAGAGAGCCACTGACATGGAAACCTTTAACACTTGGTGTTCTCAGTTGGCCTGAAAGTTCTACTTCTCCTTTTTTTTTTTACTGATTGAATCTCTACTGAGGTGAGATTTCCTGTCTGTCCTTCAGCATGAACTGAATATACTGTGTCCTAAAACCAGCTTAAGACCAGCTGCTGGTGCAGGACTTTATGGAGAACAGTCAGCCCTCTTCATTTGGCAGAACTGAACGTGTCTTTGTGTGAGAGGGCCGTCCCTCACGCTGCTGCCAAACAGCAATTAGTAGTTAATGACCACCGAGCCTGTACTTACGAATGATGCGACAAGAACTAATCCAAATGTCCTGAATATGGAATACAGTAATTGGTATTGAGTACAATGGAAGCTAACAGTGGTCTGTTTACTGTCATGTGAATGGTGAGTTATTTGGGGCTAAAATCTTTATTAATTTAAACTGTGTCGACATTGGTAGAGTGTAGTGTCTATCTTCACCATCTAACAATGACCAGTTGTGCTTCTGCTTCTTATTTTAGTCAGTAATTGCTCTATTTGGCTTTTGAGTTTACTTTTGTGCTCAGAACTACAAGATGGCCTCCATTGTTTGTCATACCTTTTTTTGGCTGAGTCTTTTAGGTTTGTTGTTTTTTTGTTGGTTTTTTTGAGCATTGAATTTCCACGGCAGTATATTGGTGACATTTTGTTAGTCAGAATTTGAATTAAGTCATATGTGTTTGTTCCTCTTTAAAATTCCTTGGAATATGTTGTAATCATGTCTGTCATTGCTTCTGTTTTTTTTAATAGTTTGTTACTGTTCATGTCATTTTCAGAGGAACTGAATGACAGTCTTAATGAGGAGGTGCCTGGTGCAGCTAAGGAGCCAACAAGCTGCGATGCCACTGAGAAGAAGGATACTAATCTGGAGGGAGCATCTGTGTCTTCCAGTGGAGAGTAAGAGCTTCTCCTAGATGCACTGCACATACTCTCCAAACTCTAAGAAAAACAAAATGCATTGAAGATAAATTATAAAGTTTTTTAATATATATGTTAAATCATCTTTACTCAGTGGGCTCCAGTTGTTGAAGTCTGTCACTCTGATTTATATTATTTTGAAAATAGGGAAGGTTATCATTTACATGCACACAGTAAATCTTTATTTGTGCATGGTCTGAGTATGATGAATATGTTCATACCAACTAGTTCACTGACAAACCACGTTTTTTGTATAATTTTCAAAAAGGGTTTTTTTTTTAATGAAAATTCTGCCTTTCTTTAATAATTGGCAGTTGAGATTAAAATGGGGGAAGAGAGGATCAAATGTGTTTATCAGACTCAAACTTGGTACTTTCACCATTTCACACCCCTTGCTCTTTTCCCAAGAAAGGGCAAAGCATTAAATTAAATTGAAATCTCCAACAAGAGAATAATAACTCTTCTGTTTGGGTTGATTGCCCCTCATAAACCAAAACATTGCTGACAGTCAGGTTTGTCCCGCATGACTGTGACCATGTCATTTTTACGTTCCCCGAGTGGCCTGGGGGATGAGGGGAGTCACAAGAAAATTCAACTAGGGAAAAAGAAATAAAGCAAAACCAAAATATAAGGATTTTTTTTACAGAGAAAATATTTACAACAACATAGCACATAGCAGTCATTATGCCTTAGAGCAGATCCGGGCTGAACATCCTGTTGACACAACAGCCAGTTAGGCTAATTTTCTAGTAGTAGTGTAAATACTATGAGTTTAGTGTGTTGTCAAATATACAGACATAAAACATGGACAACCCTGCAGCTCAGTGTGGTTGCCAGTAAAAAAAATATTTAATAAATTTTCATGCTTGCAGGTTTTGGCATGGCTAGTCATGTTTCGGAAACACTTATAGCAATTAAATATTAGACTTCTGTATTGTGGTGGTACTGTAAGAACCAGAAGAACCACTGACACAGTCTGTGTCTGAGGAGCAGTATGTCACTGTTAAATAATCAGTGTGTTCACGCTCTGCTGTGATAGTTTTAAACAATATGTTCATGTGCTGCATGGTTTACAGCAACACTGCCAAAAGCCAATCAGTTAAGGCTTAGATATGGAGAAGTCAAACTTAAACATGCAGGACTAATGATTTTTATGTCTCTGGTGTTTTGTACTAATTGGCTTTGAATCCATTGTGGTTCGATTATTTCAGAGCAAGCATGCTGAAGCCATTTTAATATACAGTAGCACTTGTGTGAACTTTTGATAAATGATGTGTCTTATCATTCAGGTCCACTGTCAGTAAACATTCCCTCAATACCTGGAATTCTGAGGGGATGGGATCAACTAATGAGCTCATCGGGCTGGGAGTCTCAGCACGCACATTCACACCCAAACAAGAAGGTAAGACGCCCAAACAGAGCCCATTTTTACTCATCTCAGTGACTCTTACTATATTTGGACAAAATGCTGTGTTGTCTTTATACATACATACATAACATAATGTAATGTAAGTTTTCCTTGTGTTTTGTGACCAGAATGTTACATTACGATGTGTAAGGAGTTCATGTTCCTGTAGTGGAGGATCTCACAGAATAGTCTTGCATCTTTTGTTTTTCTGCACTTATTAAAGTTGTTGGCGTTGTTGTCACAGTAAACAGTTGTGACTTAACTGGTTATGTGACTTTGCTGCAAACCACAAAAATATTCTGAGGCAATTTAATATCAACAATAAGTGTTCGTCAGACAAGGCGTCACATTGTCTGCTCAAAGAGAAAGACTTACAGTCTTGTTTCTATTCCATCACATCATGTTGTCTGAAGTATAATTTATATTTTGATTCACTGATTCACTCATCAAATTCAAGTTTTTAAATTTGTTGTTGAGGGGGCAACTAACAATAGTTTTCAATATGATTAATTTGTCCATTATTTTCTTGAATAACTGTTTTGTCAATAAAATGTAAAAAAAAATAGTGAAACGCGCCAAGTGAGCCCGATATGACGTCTTCAGATGGTATGTTTTAGAGTTATGGAGTTTATTTTCATGTGGAACAAAGAAAATCATCAAATTCTCACATTAAGAGGGATAAAACCAGTTTCGCCTCTTTGCTTAAAAAAAATTTACAAAAACCATCATTTGAGTATTGAAACAGTTGTCCAGTCATCTTCTGTCGAAGGACCAGTACATGTATAGATTAATCATTGCAAGTGTAGCAATAGCTCTTTGGCTACAAAGGCGTTCCATTATTAAAGACTTTTAAATTGTAACTGTTGTAACTCTTTCAATAAATCTCATGTAAAATCTCCAAGGACTTGCTGTCCCTGCCCAAACATCAGACATAGTCCCCACCTCTGGTCCTGTGGACACCCAGGATGCTCCACTGACTGAGCAGCTGCCTTCAGCCATCGCCCTGCAGCCACCCAACCAGAGCAACACCCCCCACAAACCCGACACGGAGCCAAACTCACCCAGCCAGTCCCCTGAAGCTGCAGGCCTCAGCCAGGGAAAAGCAGAGGAGGAAGCCGCTCCTGCAGAGGTAGTCTTATAATGCAGAATGATAAGGATCATTCATTTCTGTTTAACAGTCAATTCACCTCTTATTTGCATGCAATGAAAAGACATGCAAACTTTATCTTCCCAAAGTTCTTGCAGTCGTACCAGCAGTGCAACACAGTCTCTCTCTGTCGCACACAAATGTTTTTTCTTACGCTTCCTATTTTAGTGATTTAGTGCAACGCAGCAACGAGAAGAGTATGCTGACTCAAACAAACGGTCAGACACAAAGTGTTGCCTAAGTAATAAGTAGGGCTGTCAGCATTAACGTGTTAATTGCAAAGTGATTAACACCCACACATAATGTGCTATTTATTTTTTTTGTTAATCGCATTAATCGCTGGCTGACATTCCTGCCTTTAAGAGGCTGTATTGGTCTGATTTCTAAAGCTAGAGTGGTGATACTGGTATCTTTTGAAACAAGAAGCCCTGAGGAATCTGATGGTGCTAGTTAGGGGGCTGAATATTGGTCTCAGAGTTAGGCAAAATTTTGGCGATGGAGAAACAGCACTGTCATGTCACATATGTCCTTTGAAGGTTGACCTCAAGATTTAGGAATGAAAATGGCTTCTGTAGGTAGCCATGAGTCTCCCCTTCACAGACACGCCCACTTTATGCTAGTCCTATGCAGTTTTTTGCTGACATTTGATTCTTAATCAAGTCAGGGTGAGACAGGTGAGAACTGCTTTTTCATGTCAATATGGATGTCAAAACTGTTCCAAAATGCAAAATAATTGCATTGAAAACTTGATTAAAAAATGCTATTCATTGCAATAAACTATTGAAATTCTGCGAGTAATCGCAGTTTTTTAAAAAAGAAAAACATAGTAATAATCATTTGACAACCCTTGTAATAAGCATGTGTGATCTTACAATTACCATATTATTTATATCTCAATAAAACTACTACCTTTCAGACTTCCAGACCTTTCTCAATAACAATACCGTACTCACTGACAAAACATCTGAAGGGCCATAAGAAGTGAAAGTCTTGACTGTCTGCTGTCCATTAGCTTTGAGGAGACACTTTTATTTAATGTGGTCTTATTTTATGGATCAACTCCTTTACTGGTCTACAGCCATGACCAGCCACACCTTCACTGTGTTTGAGTAAGCCTCAGCCAAGGCTTGTTTTATGTACCTAAACCAAACCCTGATCTTGGTAGAATCAAAGGAAGTTCTCTAACCAAGGTAAAGCAGTACCTAACTCAACATAATGCTACAGTATTTAAAAGATGCGCTTGTATTAAGTTCAAGAAGTTTTTTTTATTTTAAGGAAAAATGTTCTTTCCCAACAGAGACACATACAGTATACATGTATTTATTACTTTTTTAAGGATATTTCTGAAAGCTTTAAGTGCCTTCCGACTGGCTGACACTCTTAATAGCACGTCTTTCTGACATGCACAAGAGCTGATTTTGCATGGGCACTTGCACACACAAACAGCTTAACCTATGGCCTGATTCTGTAACCGAGTACACAACAAACAGCTACAGAAGATTTTCTTCCTCTCTCTTTTGAGTTACTCAACTCATTGCAAAGTATCAATATATCCATAAAGCCTTTTGTCTGGTCTCTGGTTGTGTGCTGTAATGGATGATTTTAGAAAATGGTCTTCAATGAGCTGCTGATTATGTTTAGTACTGAACTGTGTCTCTCTGTAGTTTAATGTTAATCATCTTTTTTTCCCTCTCTCACTCTCACCGTCCCTCTCACACAGACCTCTAAACCAGCTGCTGAGACCGTTGTTTCCAATGGACTCCAGTCTCCTCCTCTTATCCAGTCTCCTGGTGAGTAAAACAAAGTTGTACTGTCATTCTTATTATGATCAAAATGTCAAGTGGTTTATCACAGATCAAGGGATTAAATACAACTGCTAGCACTCAATAGAGTCGATAGTTCTGACTGATTATTTGGATGACAGTGGACTGCCAGGGCAACTAACAAATTGTACTGTTTATTTGGTATGCTATGTGATGGCTAACAAGTGATTTCCACCTTCAGAGTGCAGTGTAACTTAGTTCTTGATGTCATGTTTTTCCCCATTTCCAGCTGCAAGTGAGACGTCTTTGTCCATTCAGCACAGAGCTGGGACAGAAGTGGAGGGGGAGACAATAGAGGTAAGAAAGCAACAAGCCTTCGCTTGTACTGATTTCACAGCAACCTCAAAACCATGCAGACACTGTACTGTTTAAGTATTATGTCATCTCCAGCAGTCCTTGTAAACAACCTTTACAGTCATGTTTTGACCTGTGTGTGTGTGTGTTACGCTGTTTGCTATGATAAAAAGGGCAGACACAAGATAATAAACTGACATATACAACAACATACGGTGTACACTGGTTAGGTGTGATATTATCAGAATCTTTTTGGCCATTGGATCACGTAAAATCTCTCTTAAGTGATTTTCTGTGCATTTATCATTTAGTCATAACAAAATGTAAAATAAAATGTAAAATTTGGAGATCGTATTGTTGTGTGTGTGTATGTATGTATGTGTATATATGTATATGTACATATATCTCCGAGAGGAGAGCATTTTTTTATGTATATAAATTTACAGTAAATATACATATCAACCTTGCTAATGTATCTGTCAGATTCTAGTTTAATCATCTGATTTCCACATCACGCCCATTCTGTGTCATGTATATATCCATGTTATTAAGGGTGATGGATTGATTTAATACACAAGCGCCACATATTTCTGTTGCTGTCATGTTTTCATTTTCTGTTTTGTGTTACTTTATGTCGACCAAGTGAACTTAATTTTTGTGTATTTTATCTTATCCCAGCCGACTAACGGGGGTCCCAGGAGGGTTTTATTCCGCACCAAGCCAGACGTGCTCTTCCTAAACCTGCAGGATGAAATGGCGGCCACAACCCCTTCTCCACCAGACACTGAGGAGGAAGACCAAGATGACGAGGAGGATCTGCGTTATACACCAAGACAACCAGAGAGAAGGATGGATCACAGAGACAGGACAGGCCTTAGGTAAGACAGGTGGAGTTTGAGGTTTATTTAATGTCATTGTGTAACACAGGGTTGCACACTGAAATGTAGTTGTAGTCCCTTTCTGCTACATGAGAAAAAAATAACAAAACAGAACAGTAGTGCATTCCTATGATCCTTTTTTTTTAAATTAAATTTGCATCAGGAGGAACATAAACTGCACCAGCAAAAGCAGTGGTGAATTCTCTGGGCAGATAATCTGACCGGCCTTTTAACATGAAACATTTTGGCATCCTGAATCTTAGTTCTTCCATTCCACTTTCCTGCAACCAAACATCTACAAGGAGCAGGGTGTGCAGTGGGGCAATCCTGGGAAAGTTGGGTCAGCCTAGCTCTCAGGTCACACTACCTGCTGCGGTGTTTGGTCCGGCTGGTTTCGCTGGGTGGTAGCAAGATGCCGTGGACAGTGATTGTCTCAAGGTCCACTGCACTTCATCCATTTTTCTAAAAAGCTGACAAGTTTTTCTCTGTCATAGGCCATGTGTGAGTGGCCAGAGAACAGCAGGAAGCTACAGAATAAGGAATAAAATGGCCTTTATTGACAATATTTTTTGCAGGGATAATGCAGTGATGCTTATTTTGTTAACTATCTCCACTGTATGGTGTCTTTGTATTCGTCTCCATGAGCAGTAGCAGGTTAGAGGAGGGAGATGTGCAGGAGCCTCTGTCGTATCGCAGACAGAGGAACAAGCAAGCAGAAGAGGAGCTGCATCACCTGTCTGAGAACCTCTCTCATCGACTCGAGGAACTCGATCAGGTGTGGTTTTTTGAACAAGGTTCCAGCATATTGTCATGAATATTTCGTTTCCTGGTTCTTTTGTCTGTTTCTGCATGTGTCTGTTTTTTTGTGTGTGTTTTATACTCGCAACAATGTGTGATGTGTAATTCCTGTAGATGCTCAAACGAGTTCTGGGTGAAAGTGGGGAGTCCAGTGACGTCAGAGAAGAGGACAAGCAGTCCCACCACAGTGACAGCATCATGGAGTGTCGCAGGACGCCCAGACAACACACGGGTAAACACACACTTTGGCTAGTTAAACACACAGTTACCACATTCCTGATCTTTAAAGAGTCATGGATACAAAAATACAATGCATTGAATTGTAACATTTATTAGTTTCAGGAACATCTGATGCTGAACCCACCCATCAGACACGCTCCTTATCCCCTTCCCCTCCACGGGTCCCTCATTCCCAGCAGGGACAGTTAGAAGGTGCTGTGGCAAAGGCCTTGAGTCTGAATGATGGGCGACAAACCAACCTTGCAGCTTCCAGTCATTCACGGCGAGGAGAGTTACACCACAGAACATCTCACAGAAAACATAGGAAGGTATTATCAGTTAATGTTTTCTTGAATGTTTTCCCTTTAACAGAATATACCAATATATATGACATCAGAAGTTCCCTTTATGCTACTTTAATGAATTTGCTTTGTGTTTTTCTTGTATTTTAAATAAATTAGTTAACGACATATTACCTGAATAGAGCTCAGCAATAATTTCTACTATGCTGAAAATATCAGAGCTTTTGCAGCATGCACAATAAATAAAAAATAATAATCTAAATAAAATTAAAACGTCCCTCTCTTTCTCTCATTCAGTATCTGGAGAATAAGGCTTATGAGGAGGAGCTGAAAAGATATGAAGACAAAGAACGGGCAAATCTAGACAAAGCACGCCTGAAAGCCCAGGAAGCTGTAAGTCATTAGTATGATGTCTCGTTAGAAGGGTACACTTTAGACTGCCCTTTCAGCCCTTCCCTGCCTCTCTCTGAATCACATCCCTGTTAAAGTCATAAAAGTAGAGGTTTTAAAATAAAATGGTTACAGTACATTTGTCAGGGCAATTATTTTTGTTATTTCACAAGCAGATGTGGCTGTAGAACATACATCAAGTCATAACATATTCAAGACTTTAGGATGCATTCACACAAAAATAACTGTCTCAATATTCAATGTGCACTGTATATTTTATTGTAATTTGCACTTGCACAATGTAAATGAAACCTCATTTGTGGATATGGTCTAACTGAAAGTGAAAGACATTTTTTTCTCTCTTAACAGAGTGTTTTATCTGTAAACACTAATTTACCTCCAAAACTTGGCAAAAACTTGGTGCAAAATGGCAAAGGGGACTCAATCCTGCTTTATAGACAACTATTAAACAAGCAATTATGTAAGAACGTTACAGAAAAGGCCTTTAGCAAAGAGGATTATGAGGCAACATGGAAAATATATTAAATTACTGAGTGCTCACGACTGTTTGCAACTTGTCCCGGTTTTCTAACACTTAAGTTTGTCTGTGTGTGCATGTGTAGGAGCGCCAGTACAGAGAGGCCATACTGAGGGATGTTTCCGAAGTTTCTAGACTGTCCCCGGCTAGAACGAAGGCCCAGCATGGGTCACAACGTAACACACAGACCACACCAGCACGGAGACGGCAGGAGGCCTCCAGGAAAGCGTCATCAAGTAAGTTAAAACGTTTATATTTACCACATGGAACTTTCTATTACTTTACTAAATTGTGTAATTCTTTGTATTCAAAATGCTATCTTTCTGCAACACAGTGGCATCTTGCAATATTTCAGTGTAATATTTCTCCCTACTAGGGAGCAGAATCATGCTAATTGCGTATTTTTACAGCTTTATTCTAATAGAGTTCCTTATTGACAAATTAAATGTTATTACTTCGGACTGGCACTTCAACTCCACAGAAAACTGTACAGGATTGTTTATCATCATCTACAACTGCATATAAACGGTCCATCTTAAGGCACATCTGAAACTGTGTTTGTGGCCAATTTCAGACTCATGAAAGTCAATCATATCTAAGACGGCATTGACATTAGGCTCCTCATGTCTCTGATGGTTCCTTTGACTCTGGGGCCGAGGATTCAGAAACACTTGTTTTACTAGGCTTTGAAGCTGGAGCCTTGGCATTTCCAGACGCTTTGTCCTTCGGCCGAGGTTTCTTCTTGGGCGTTGCCTTATGAATGTTTATATTTCTAGCTTCCGGCTGACTGGCCCATTTGCGTTGATAGCTGCAAAAGTAACAGCTCTGGTAGACTATGAAGTAAGGACCACGAGTGTATTTGGTACAGCGGCACTTTCTGTCGCACATTGGGCAGTTCTTCATCAGCTGCAGGATGGCCTCTTCATCAACAATGTGCTGCAGAGCTGGTCTGTTATGGGGCAGAAAAGAGAGATGAGACAAACGTGTAGCGGTTGTCTGATGAGGACACATGAGCTGTATGGAACATTGCTGGTGGCAGTAACAAACAAGGTGTTATTATAGATACATTAGCTGTATTCAAAACCGTCCCCTCTTTCATTCACTCACTATTCACTATGTAGTATGTATTAAATAGTATACTACATAGGGAATTTGATACCGATCATGTAAACGGCATATTCCACATGATTAGTCAGAATTAGGCCTTTAGCCAGATGAAGCATTTTGCAAATAAAATTATTATTATAAATCATCAACTAGCCAACAATTTACAAGGCTGTGGGTTAGAGATTCATGCTCAAAAGTAAAGCCCACATTTCTGATCGGAGGGAAAAACACCTACTGTAAAACATTACGAGAGAGTAAGATATCAACATGCTTTTTGATATGCACAAATTTTGCAAAGCCAGCCTTTTCAAGAAACATGGTTGAAGAAGCAAAAGAGGAAGGCTGTGTTTGCACGGTCGAACAAGTCTGCCATCAGTGGTAAACTAAGAGGGGAAAAAAAACAACTTTTTTGATTTTGATGCAAACAAGGACGATGTCAGGCAACTTCAACTGCACTAGGTTTTCATATTTTGATGCAATAAATGAACTATTAGTGCACATGTCGAGCTACACTTAATTGAATAACTGCTTTTATTTAAAGCTGAATGTTTTACCTGACTCATCAGAACTGAGAGAATGATCAGTTATTTGCTGACTTACTTCTCCACAGTTGCAGTGCATATCTCCGCTGATGCATCTGTGAAAAAATATCAGTATGGTCAGTCAAAAGGGTGTGTTGTGGTTAAAAGTTGTATGGAAGAAAAAAAATTAAGAGTGGACTCTATTGGACAACTTTTAATACATAAGCAGCAAATATATCACCAGACTAGGAAACATATAAAAACTTGCTGAACAAAACTTGTTTTGGAGTAGAAGAAGGAATGAAAACTGTATTGTTTGTAACAGCAAAAAAAGCAACACTGATTTGTTCAGCAGATGAACTGCCAGAGATTTTTATACCTGATTTTGATGTCAAAAACACTTCCTTTGTGGATGCAATAGATCTTTGTAAAAACATGCCAATGAAATGTCTTCATTCAAATCATCAGGGGCTTATGAAGCAATACATAGTCTCTTTTGTTAATAATTACGCTTCATGCTTATTTATTGCTGTCACTTTATGAAATTAAACATGCTGATGAAGGGCTTAGTCTGAAACACTTGAGCACATTAAATATTTTCAACAGAAGACACTGCTCAGACTCAGTACACAGAGTTCACCATAAATGGACGCAGATGTTACGCCGGTGGACTCACTTCATATGAGTACCTTTGTGTCTTCCTTAAATCTTAAGACTTGTCATCATCAAAATGCTTTGCTCTCACCCACGCTGCATCAACAAGCTCACCACATGAACACAACTTATAGTGTTATGTATTTATCATCACATGTACCTGTAAACCACAGTAGAAAGTGAAAATCATCTGCAGACTCACCTGTGCTTCTCACTTGGTCTGGGGGTCTGTCCATTGCTGCCAAGGTGTCATGCAGCTGAAATATGACATAACGTAGACACATTTCAGACATCTGGTTGCAGAAAAATGACTTGAAGTACTCCACTACTACAGTGGCAGGAAACTCAAATATCCCACCACTCCCTTCTTTGGTCTTCAGTGCCACCATTATAGATCCAGTGTACAATCCTCGTACATATTTCCTGTAGAGCTATCAGTCAGCCTGGGCATTTTGTTGTGAGTTTCTAAGTGTTTTTGAATGTTGTGACAATAGGCTAGCTATCTACTGATATCTTACCGCTAATGCAGACACGTTAGCGCTTCCAGCAGCGGTCTGGTCCGCGGGACAAACAGGGTTTGGGACGGCTGTAGGCTTCGGATGGGTGCAACCTTTGTGGTGGATCAAGTCATCGGGTGAAAAATGGTCGCTGCATACCAATATACAGCGACGCCGGAGGGTCTTCTTCGGAGTGTCTGGGTTGATTTCTAGAGCACGTAGCCATAACTTGTAGCGTTTCGGCTCGTCTAACGGGAGCTTGTGAAAACTGACCGCAGACCAAGTTTTCTGTTTATTGTTGCAGTTGGGAAATGAACAGCGACGACCCATGTTTTACTGTCGATCGGTTGTCAACAATGTCAAAAAAGCAAAAGCTAGCTTACCCGAGCCAGCTAACATTTACAGCTCGGCCGAGGAGGACGCCATTAATGTTTACATCCCGCACTGTCAGGAGCACGAGCCAAACTTCCTTCTGCGCGGTGATGCGGTTGGTGGGTGCAGCACAACGCTGAAGTTAGCTTCCGATTCAGCCGCAAAGGCGACATTTAGGATGCTATGCGACCGATTCTTTGCTTCTTGCATCTTTCATTGTTGTGAAAGCACGTTAAACATTTAAGGTAAAACCACGATGCTGGCTGAAACCAATTTTCCACATCTGTGAAAACTATATTCTATTTGTAATTCTATTCGGAATATCGCGCGCAATGCACACTGGGACATGTAGTCACTGCTGGCACCCTCTGTGTACCGCCCTCTAAAGAATATACGCTTTCATTGACTACTTCACCTTCAACTCTAAGCATCATATTGACTTACTTATACATTGAGAACTATAATTGGCCTTTTATACAGAAATAAGAATTATTTCCCTTTTATATACAGAAAAAAGAATTGTTGACTCAGTTTTATTAATCTGTTTTAGATTATGGGCATGTCATATACTGGGAAACTGTCACCTCTACATTAAGGTCACTTGATGCTATATATAACGTAGCCCCAAGGTTAATAATCGGTGACCCTTACAGCATCCACCACTGTCATCTTTACCAAAAGGTTGGCTGGCTACATTTGACTGTAAGGCGGGATCAGCATTGGTTTGTACTTATTTATTTGCTTCTTTCCTATATGTCATCCCTTTTAACTCTAAACTTGCATAATCTTGGTACTTGGGTGCAGAGAAGCTTGTTGTTCCATATTTCCCAAATCAGAACTGAACTAGGAAAAATTTAATTCTCTTGTAGTGCACCTTATACATGAATAATCTGCAAAGGAACTTAAATTTGGATGCTCTTCCACCATACAGCTGTTCAATCTTGTTTTTAATTGAGAGTAAATGTTTTCGATTATACTTCTACACCATGACTCGTTTGTTGTCCTGTATTTCTATTTTTAGATATACACATTGCTGTTATTGTTTGTTGTTTTATGCGATTTTATTTATGTTTAAACTGTTATTGTTTGCTTATTGATTGTTTAAATGTCTTTGTTCATGCTTGGCATCATTGAAAAGGGGGGTCTCCCTCAATGGATTTTCCATGTCTTAAATAAAGGTTTGAATGAATAAATAAACACTGATTGGACATCCACATAAAATATGGAGATTTTCCCTTAAAATAATTGAACTGTCTTGTAGTATGGTGGTAGACTGAAAATTCATGTCAATTGCTGCTATACAGATGCAGACTTCCTTTTATATCCCCTTAAAACATTTGGAAATAAAGATATTATAGTCTTTATTGTTACAAGAAAAAAAAAAAATTAAAAACAAAATATGTCATGTCAGTGTGGTTTCATTATATTGTCAATGTTATGGTTTATGCCCCCCCCCCCTCTCCAGTGAAGGTAAAAGAGAACGAACTCCTCCCTGTGCTCCTGGAGGAGTTACCCCACCTTCACATCTCCCCCCACACCCTGGGTCGGATGTGGGAGCAGCAGTTGCAGCAGGTGGACAGACTCCATGCCGCGTCTTCCTCTCATGGTCAGCGTCGCAGCAAACTCTCTATCCAGGTAGGACTGTGGCCAGTACAAGTCTGTCACGTGTAGTGATGAGAAGTGCTGCAATGCCTGACTTTCATGGCTCTGCCCTTTTAAAATCTGGAATGTAAGATTTGATGGATGGATTAATAGACGAATGTGAACGTCGGATTGTCTGCCAGGTAGAGGAAGCCCAGAGGAAACACGACCTGCTGGTGGAGATCGTTCGTAAAGAGCAGGACCACAACAGGCGTCTGGTGAGCATCAACATACAGTTACAATAGATGTTTAGTCTGGTCACATTTTTCTTTGAAACAAGTACGCTAAAAATGTTTCCCTTCCAGAGGGACTTCAAAGAGCGCATCCAGCAGCAGAAGTCGACTCAGAACAGACTGAGGGAACAGAGGCAGCAGATTGCACGCGCCAAAAAGTACCACAGCGACTACCACGTCCAGCACCGCGCCCGCCTGATGAGGGCACGCACCAAGGAGGAGAGGGTGCGTAGTGAAGGACTAAGGCTCTGATTTAGGATTACTTACGAAATTTTTATCTTTTCATAAACTTTTCAATTAATTTATTAAATGTTTTCTACATAAAATGTAAAAAGATTGAATATACCATAAAAAGTATTTTTTCCAGAGCTTAATCATCTCAAATTCAGTCATTAAGCATTATTATAAAGTTAAAGGTCATATTACAGACTATGTGATCATCTGATATTAATCTTATGGGTGACGTGTGTGTGTGTGTGTGTGTGTGTGTGTGTGTAGATGTTTCGGCAGCTTTTTGAGGAGGGTTTGGAACTACAGAAAGTGCGGTTGAGAGAGCAGAAAGCCCACGCCAGGGAGCAGCGGCTGGAACATCAGAGACGACACGAGGACCAGATCAAGTCCATGGAGAACTACTACAAAGACCAAGTAGGACACAAACACATGGAAGTACACTGCATCACTAAATAAATGTACACCTTATCTTGGAAATATGAAATCAGGACCTTGTTATTACGTGATGAGGATCTCACAATTATGAGAAAAAATTTCGTAATTCTGTGAAAAGATCTCATACTTAGAGATAAGGTGTCATTTTTTTATTCAGTAAATGCAATGTACAAAATCACACACTCATATAAGAATCAAGAAGACACACATAATTTTGTATTGTTTTAAAAATGACTTTACATCTGCTTGTAACTTCCATGTGAGCTATAACGTGTTTGCTCTCATTCAGTTTTCACTACTAGCTGAAAAACTTGCACAAGAGCGACAGGAGATCCAGGTTCGCAAAAAAGCTCAAGAAAAGGTAAACCTTTTACTTATTACGTACAATTTTAATCCTCTTACAGGAGGTTTCTGGACAGATTTGTGTGACAACACGTGCATTCAACATGTCTTTAATCACACCTAGAATGCCACTAATCACCAACCTGAATACAGTTTTATGTTACAGAACAAACTGTTTTTACTCAATCTGGTTCCTGATCCTCACATCAGTAAACCTTCTTTTGGAATTGTATTTGTTCAGGCTCATTTCCAGCTGCTGTTGGATCTAAAGCTCCAAGGATAAATCTGTTATTCTTCAAAAGTAAATTAATTGCCAACTATTTCTATTGCTGATTAATCATGTCAAACATTTGCTGCCTCCAGCCTCAAAAGTGTGAGAATGTGCTGCGTTTCTTCATCATTTGTGAAAGTAAATGAAGAGTGTTTGGGTTTTTGACTGTTGGTTCGACAATTATTTGATTAATTGTGAGAGTAATTGTTAGATGCAGCCTGGTTAGGTCTGACCAGGTTTGTTTTTCTTTTCATCTTTAGTCTAGGAAAGACAATCCTGAAACCTTTTTGGGTCAGCTAAAACGTTTCAAACCACACGACAGTCAACATGCATGCAGCTCATCAATCTAACTTTATGTCATTGTCATGATTTGAAACGATATTGTCCAGATGATGAGTTTTTCCCATGAAACACATAATAAAACATTGAAACACTTTTAATGAAGAACCTTAACCACTCGTGTTGTTTTGCAGGCCCTGCTGAAGATGAAGCGAGAGCTGCGTTCCAGGATGGAGCGTGAGATCGGTGAACTGCAGAAGATCATCATCCAGAACGACGAGGACGATTATTTCCAGGATCTGGAAGTCCAGAGGCTGCGCAATCGGGTCCAGATGGCTTCCTTCCAGTACAACACTAGCTATCTGAACTGACCAGAGAAACGAGACACAGGGTTAAGCCTCGCTGAATCAAGGCCTCATTTACACCAGAGGAACGTGCTGCGGAGGACTTTGTTTCTGTCCTTCACAGCTAACGGTACGACGTTTTGACAGCTGAACGGTACGGTCTTTTTCAGCATCTTCCTTCAGATTTGCACAGAAGAGGAAACTCACATTTTAAGAACTTACAAAAGTCCTGATGATTATTAATGAACTGAACACACTGACAAAATGTAGCTATTAGCTAAGTTAGCTAACTCTTCCTCTTCACCTCAGCTGCTATACCTGAACTTAACGACACCTTGGACCAAGTCCTCTTCTTCCATGGGTTTTAGTACTTGATAACTAAGAATGTTTCAAATTGCTCCTTCACTGTGCAGTCTTTATGTGCTGATATTGTAGCAAACAGTTAGTAAAAATGTTCTTCCTCTTGCCAAATAGGGACCACAGATGCAAAGTTAACAAGTTTGAATGTCCCACAATGACAGATTTTTTACTTAAATTTTTTCCCCATGTATATGTTCGATGTCTTCCTTTAACGATTTAACCATGTCAGTGAATTATTTATTTTTTAACTTTAACATTGATTTTTAATTATCCTGGTGTTGTGCTGTCTGATCACCAGGGGGCGATGATAATCAGTCTTTGTGACGACTTCTCCTCAGCTCCATTGAGATTGTTTTTAACTCCCAACCACAACTAAACACATGGTAGTTTAAAACCAATACAAAGGGTTGCGATGTAAAAACACCGTCTCCTGATATTGTCATTGTTTCTAATGAGTACACAAATGCCCCGTCATCATCCTCCATTAAACGTGTTGCTCACTCATCTCCTGGCTGCCAATCACAGTTAAAGGTTTGAGTTATTTGCATGAGGTGCAGATTGTATTTTAATCAGGTCTAAGGACTATCCTAACAAACTAAAACAAAGTATCAAAATGGTAGTTTCAGTTTGGCTGCAGATGATACAATAAGGTGTTCTGGCTGGATTATGATAATGTGGATGGTAACATAGACATGTTGAGTATTTTGAATTTAACTGAAAGCATTAAACATCGGGCCTGGGACTACACAATATGCAAAAAAAAAAAAAAAAAAAGATGAGGCACAAAATTTTAGTGGAAAATGTCATTTTTGCATTTTATTTTCACTGATAAAAAATATATAAATGATGATAATGTGAGTTTTACCAGGGTCTATACCAAAAAAGCATTCTTTCAAGTCCAAATGAATAATAATTGATATGATCTGGTATAGAAAATTACGGCTCCTGCGATTTGGATTTCGAACTTGGCCATATTGCAATTTTGATAATATTTTGATTTAACTGTGCAGCCCTTACTGCTACTATTTGTACTATTTGCCAGGCTTGCTTAAGTAAACAGGGAGAGTTTGGTGACATTTCATCTTGGTAGGGATAGCATTTACATATGGCTGATATCCAGTCACAGTGACCACATCCACATGTAATGTCATTTCGGTCATAATGCATCCTGTGTGCTGTTCCATGCATTACCCAGATGGCATTTCCTGATACAGATTGCCTTTTTATAGCAGGTGCAAATGAGGTTTTGAGCTTAACATCTAACAATGAAGCACAAGTGATTAAAACAATATTCAATATTATTTGACATTTGACAACAACCCTTGTCGAAGCAGCTGCGCATTCTGAAACTACTCTGTAACAAGGACCGAACCAGATCAAAACATTAATGTCATATTAAGAAATCTGATAAAAGTTTTCCTCGAAAAGAGAAGAATGTCTTTGCTCAGGGAACCATCTCTCTCTCACTACTAACCAAAAGCAGAGGTAACCCCCCTCTCGCTTGCATTAGATGGTGTTTGATGGCATCAGGAAACAAATAAGGGTACAAACATACAGGGAAGTTGCGACTATCCAGAGAAAAATGGACAAACTCCACAAAGGCAGCACAACGTCCCCCGACATCCAGCTGCTTAGTCCACCGTGTCGCCAGTTAAGATGATAAACTGGAACATTTTCCTGCTTCAAAGAAACGTCTGTACAATCACGGTCTGCGCGGAGCGTCACTTCATACATGGCGCTACCTTAGCTCGTATCACTACTTGAGTGCCGAGTTGGCCTGTCCGTGTATCACATCTTTTCCATTTATCTGGAAATCCTCGTCGTCCTCGAGCAGGTTAGTCCATTTATAGTTACTTGGACACGAGCTGCATGCCTGATTCACCACAAGCTTCAGTCCTTTGACTTGTTTTCTAACATATTTACATGGTTTGTGGCATTCTCTGCATGTCTTGAACAGCTGGAGGATGCACTCTTCGTCAACGATGAACTCGGACGGACTGAAAGAGTCAGAGATGATGGATAATTAGCAGCGAGCTTGTTTCACTGTGTTCTGCAAACACAGCGATGAAATAATGCAGGTATGTAAAGCTGGAGATGATACTGTTGGGAAGTCAACTTAAAAAACAAAAGCCTCTTAATGGGTCGTGTTTGTTGGTATTAACATCAGCTCACCTCCCCAAATCCACCAGGTAGCGTCCGTCTCCTACACTTAATGAGGTGCTAAATTCTTCATCCTCTTCTTCTTCAGAATCTGGGTGGATCCGTTTTAAACTGCCGTTAAACTTGACTTCACATTTCTTTTCATCAATTTGCTTGTAATCTTTAGATTTATTTAAACCAAAGAAGGATTTTTCTGATGTAAAGGTGACTCACCTCTATTTTGGTCATTTTGTGACTGGTTGGTTGTCGTCCCATCGTCTTGACAAACAGCATTGTTTTCCCCTGATTTCTTAAAAATGGGACAAGGAGCATAAACCCATCAGCACACTGCTTAGTTAAAAACAGACACTAGAGTTTCACTGATATAGCACATTTAACACTACGGCTTCATAAATTATAAAAAACTAGAAATTTATCATTTTGAAAACAATATATAATAATCTATAAATTTGATCAGCTAGTAGCGTTAAATCAGTCTGATAAATGTTAAAATTGTTTTCCGTCTACAAGCAGCAGCTCTTCCAAAAGCTGCTGAGTTTAAAATGCATGCACATATTTTTGACATATTTTTAAAATCCCAATGAAAGTCAATGAAGGTTAATATTTTCACGTGTAGTGTGCAGTTTGTTATAGCCAGAAAAAGAAATAGTACACAAAAAGCAGAACAAGGGTAAAAAAAAATAAATAAATAGGACAAATTTGCTCATCAGAGGAGCTAGAATGAGAGAATATTTGCTGTTTTTACTTCAAATTAAAAGGCCCAATTACCAAAAAATTGTTAGAAATTTTCTACAGGGCAATTGTGCAACTAATTATTTGTATATGAAATGAGTCAGTCATATTTACCTCTCCATTTTTAGCTGACTGGACTGAAGCAGCAGCAATAGATTCCTGCTCAGCTTCATTTGGTGAGGCAGTGAAGACTGGGTGTCGCACACTTTCACTAAACAAACGACAAAGACGCACAAACAGTTACATCAAAGTCTATCCTCACCTGTGTGCGTTTCGGCAGGTTGTGGGATTAACATGTCATATTAGTATTCATCACTCCATTACCATCACTGTGAGGAAGTGTCAACGGCGAAAGACAAACTGAGATATTTTACTTAAGCAGAAGCAGCAATGCCAGTGTGAAAATACTGTTACTAGTTAGAGTACTGCATTCAAAATGTTATTTTAAGATCCCCCTCCACTCAAAAACGTGTTTTTCTTCTGTTTCTGTCACCCTGGGCAAACTAGATTAAGTACGTCACTACTACAAAAGCCAATTGCTGTTTTAAGTACAAATGCTGGCAAACAAACCTGAACCTCCAGCACACAGCAGACTTTTCACACATATAAAAATTCAGACGGAATACCGCTTTGATTAGACCTCAAGTACGTTATTACGTAATAACAATGTGACATCGTAGCAGACATTATTGCATGTTTCACAAACAATTCTGCTTTGTCAGGCACAGCCAGTTACAAGTTAATGAGATAATAAACTACATTAACACATAAAAGATGCCAACTACACTTACCACTCTGGTACATCTGCTAGTCTCTGATTTTGGTGCTCAAAAAGCTCCTCGTCTGAGTCTGGGTCTGACTGAGGCTCAAACATGTATGGCTGAAACTCTCCCATGTTTCCTCTGCAGTTTGCCATCTTGACACTTGCAGCTCTTTACTGGGAAACGTAGCACAAACAGCGCTGGTGGGCGAGGCAATAGGCCAGATCCAGAATTTCTCAGTACATCAGATGTGTACTTATGGGTACAACGTGAGACATCAAGGCTGCAGGAACAAATTGGAGATTAGCATTTTTGGATTTATTGTTGGTGCCACTGAATACACAGCAACTCTTAAACAAAGCGTTATTCATTCAGACCAGTTTGTTTAAAGTAGGTGTACATTACTTTTTGTTGTTTTGTTTATGCTGCTGACTTTGCTGGATTGTTTTCCCCAGAAAAGGGGCGTATTGTCAGTCTGATTGCCAGCCAGTGATTTCTTTTTACTTTTTAAAAATTATGCCTAAAAACATATTAATCACAAGAGTATTTTTACAGATTTTAAACAATAAGTCTGGAGGGGAACTTTAAGTATTAGCATCAAAATATACTTACATCACCAAAGGAAGTACTCATTTTGCAGAATTTCTTCAGAATAATATTGCCTTTTATTGAATTACAATCAGTGATGAATTAACGTGCTTATCACTTTAATGTTGCAGCTGGTTGCAGTGGAGCTTATTTTAACCGCTTTATAAACTGCTGGAGTTTATCATCTAATTTATATTCTAAATTGTCTAATGTGTTAAAGTAAAAACTACAATACTTAGAGATGTAACAAAATAAAAGAAGAGGGTAGCATTATATTATATTACGCCACTGAGTGGTACTTTGAGTGGTACTAAAATACAATATTAACACAAACACGTGCTCTCATTCACCGGGTTTCAGATGTTTGTTGTTGGGGTCATTTCTACAATTTCTACAATTTCTATAATAACAAAACATGAAAGTTAGCTGGCTGGTTAGCTAATTTATGAGAACACGTAAACACACCCGAAAAGACGTTTCAACGCAACACTGGCATTAGCTGTATTTCGCATATAATTAGTTACGACGATACATAACAAACCTGTCTGTCCAAAGCATTTAAATCATCTTTGAGTCCTTTCTAATTTGTGTATTATTTAGCTTCAACTTTTTCACTTACCTTCCGGTGAGCTTCTTCTTCTTTGGTGTTTCATGGACGTTTGCATCCAAAAGTCGCATTAACGCCATCTACTGGATACCATAGGCGGTGTATAAAGATTTAATTTTTTTTTTACAGTCTTTTACAGTCTGCAGCCAGGCTTATTCAACTGGCGGCCCGCGGGCCAACTCCGGGCCGTGGATGATATCAGACCGGTCTGCCGATCAGTTGTATTTACAGTTTTATTTAAAAATTAGAAACTGGGGGAAAAAAAACTTGTGAATGACTGGCGTTTTATCACAATAAATCCTTGGAACTACAGAGCGCTCCTGTCATGTAGTACATCTTTGGTCTTGTGCCATAAGTATCAGCCTACCAGAAGCGTAAACCACCTTTGCGCACCGCACTGTTGTGTTGCTGGTTAGCTGTTATTTCCATTAAACTGCTGTGGCAAAATGTCATTGTCAACATTGAAGAAAAGAAAGGTTGATGCAGAAAATCTTAAGTTTAACAGCGATTAGGCCGAGAAATATGTTTACACCAAAACTGCTGAGGGCAAGCCAATGTGTTTGCTCTGCAATGAGCGCACCGCTGTTGAAACTTAAAACCAAAGCCCAAACTACAAACTACAAGTGAAGCCGTGTTATCTTTAGTCGACCCTGCTCACGCCAGCAGAAGGCACCTGCGGCTTCTCTCCACGTGGCGTGGATCCTTGGCAAAAAGAGGCGGCCGTTCACGGACGCTGACAAGGTACAAGACTGCATGCTCGCCGCTGTCGAGGAGGTGGTTAGGGACACTCAAGCGAGAGACCAGGTGATATCATGCATCAGGTCAATACCAATGTTAGATGCATCAACTGGAAGAAGAACCGATGTGTTAGCTACAGATGTTTTTGAATGTCTTTTGGCTGACTTGAGGAAAGCGGAAGTTATGTCGCTGGCTGTGGATGAATCAACTGACAACTCCGACACAGCTCAACTTTGTTTATTTGTTTTTTTGATGGCAAGAGAGGACATCCTGGGCCTAATACCACTGGAGGGACATACGACTGGTGAAATGATTTTCCAGAGGATTGTTGGACTTGATTTGGCGCCCGTCAACACGCTGGTCACAGATGGCGCACAGTCTGGCAAAGTGAGCGGACTGGCAGCGCGACGGTCTGCTGTTGCACCACTGCCTCATCCAGCAGAGCATACTGTGCGCTCGGCTCAGCGGTGAGTTGAAAGAAATAATGGACTCAGCTATGTCCATTATTATTTTCATCAGATCAACATCCGGTCTTCAGCACAGACTGTTTCATAAATTAAATTATTATTATTTTATGAAATAAATTGTTCGTTTTCTCTGCAACAGGAAGCTCAAGAAAGCAGCCATGTTTTTGTCTCAAATGCTGGATGATGAATTTGTATCAAATATGTGCTTTTTGGACATCTTTCAACATTTGAATGAGCTTAATCTGTGACTGCAGGTGAAGGATACAACTCTGGTTGATCTCATTGAAAAACTAACTATGTTTCAAAAGAAACTAGTTCTTTTCTGGACTGATCTCACTTACAGGATGCCCCATTTTCCCACACTCTTTAATTTTATTAAACTATCAACAAGGGCCACAGTCACTCAAGTAATGTCTGATTTTTATAAATACTTGAGTGAAAACTTTGCAACAAGATGCAATGACTTTGATATGCCCAAAGAGTTGCTGCATTTTGTAAGGGACCCATTTTCCAATGCAAATATTTCCCCAAGGGTGCAAGAGTTAGTCACTAAACTTGACGTTGATGAAGGTGCCCTGCAACTGGAGATCACTGACATGCAGACATCATCTGATCTGAGGAATGCACATAAGAAATAAGACTTCACAAGTTTTGGACTGTATGAACTGATGTGGGAAAATTCCCAAACGTGGAAAAAACTGGCTATTTATGTGTATATTCAACATACACCTGCGAATCCAGTTTCTCTCACATTAACGCCATAAAAACACGCTCGTGCATCACTGTTTGCGCATTGCCATCACTTCATATGAACCGTCCTTCTCTGCCATTGTCCTTTCAAAAAAGTGCCTAAAGAAAAGGGAAAATGTTTCAGTCGACATGGTGTAGGTTAACTTAAGCTTGATTGTCCATCTAAAATAAGTGAAGTATTTCACAAAGGATGAAGCAGATATAAAGCAAGAAAGATGGTTAAAAATGTAAAAGACAGTCAGTGAGTCAGTGTTTGTTCCTGTTTTATGGATCATCATACAGACTGTAATTGCAGCTCTTTTGTTTAGTTGACCTGTAGGTGGACAAATGCAAGTAATCAAAATATGTTCTTTCCACACATTTTTTTTCTCAGTTTAATGTCAAAGTCACGTATTGCAGAATCCTTTTCATAAACAGCTTTTGCTGTCAAAATGTTCCAAACGTTCAGCTACTGTAACCAATTGTGTATCATCAAATCCATTGGCAACTTAATTCATCTTTAACTTTGACTGTTTCTTTGCTTTCTTCTGTGGTTTGCTTGAAAGGATATGTTTTTATTTATAGGCAGAGATGTCAGAACTGACCAGATAATACCAAATGGCTGACATGATGTATTGTAGAGTACATTTTTTTCAAATAAGTTTTAGCTTCTGGGGCTATAAGAGCTTTTGTTGCAAAGAAAACTAAGTATGTGATGTATTTATGTTCTATTTTAATTAATGACCATACTACTTTTGCCATGTAGCAAAATAAATGTTTTAAAAATGTGACAGAGCATTGTGTCTAGTTTATATATATATATATATATATATATATATAATAAGAATAATAGCTCCGGGAAATGTCCAGCCCTCAGGCTCTAGCTTTTTGAAAATGTGGCTCCCTGAGCAATTTATTTGAATAGCCCTGCTCTATGGTCTCTACTTACTATATAATAATAATAATAGTAATAATAATAATAATAATAGGAGATAAGGTTTGCGGAATCAGTGACATCTTTTAACTCACTTCCCAAAACTCACTTTTACAGACTTGCTTTTATATGATGTGACCTATATTTGTATACTTATCTATTTATTCATCTTTAACTCTCTTCCTCTTTTCATTGCTCTTACTCCATGTATCTGTTCTTTATCCTTCTGATGCCCTGTTCTTACCATCCTTTTTTCTTTTAATTTATTTACTTGTTCATCTGTCTCTTTTGTTCAACTGTTTTCATCCACATATCCATGTTTTATCCCCACTGATGTGATGCTGTCTTGTTATATTAATTCTTATATCATATTTATCATCTTAAATTGTTTTTATTCTGACCTTATTTTTTTTTATCCTTTTAGTAATTACACTGCCTTGAGATCTTCCAGTTATACAGCTTTTATTCCTTTTATGTGCTTTATTCTTGTTGACCGTTTGTATTTTGTTCTTGTCTCTTTGTTTGACGTCTCTAAACCTTTCTCTGTTTGGCATGTTTGTTGATTATTTTATTACTCTGTGAGTTCCTGCCTTTGCTTTGTCTGTCAAAGCACTTTGTAAACAGCTGTTTTCAAAGGTGCTATATAAAAAAATATTTATAATAATAATAATAACCCTTCCCATTCATTTCTGACTCTATTCTAAAGGTCCTATTTTACAGTTGTTTGAGAGCTCCTAAAAGCTTCTCTAAAAAGCTACACATCCTCTCCTGAAACACCCACAACATCCAGAAATGTCCTTGCTGCGTTAATGATAATCTCAATTCTGTCCGTTTTTTTTTTTTATTCCAGCTGTACAATTAATGGCCTTTGACACGATGGCCAAAAACCTCATCTGGTTCATGTACAAGCATAAACATGCGTCTTTGCTGACTTATCTTCCTTATCTACCTGACTTGCATTCCTTGTATTACCTGCTACCTCATGTTTATTTCTTGTCTTCATTCTGGCTCTGATTGTTTCTGCCTCTGATAGGACACTCAGCCTCCCACGCTGCATTATCAGCTTTACAAAGAACACACTTTGGTTTTTTTCACACATTCCCCCTAACATTCACCACATGTTTTAGTGTCACTTCTGCATACAAGGGGTTAACCAATTATTGGCCTTGCCGATGGCAAATATTTGGCATTTTGCCAAGTATTTGTATCAGCGTTTTATTGTAATGAACGCCACTCTGATACAAGTTTAAAAAATGAACTGCAGGACTTAGCAACGGGATGGAAACTTCATAGGAGCTTCTGATTTTAATCAACTCGTCCTTCAACTGCAAAGATGTAGCCAGATCAAGGATAATTAAAATTCCATTTTTTAAACTTTTTTTTAAAATGACCAATTAATCCACCTTTTACCCTTTTGCTACCTTCTAACACCTCTCTCGAAATTCTCATTACAGATGGATACACGAAAGAAAAGATCCAAAAGTGAAGTATGAAAGTATTACACTCAGCCAACATCAGAGAAGGCAGCCTGCAATACATGCAAAGAAAGTGTCAGCATGGGAGGAACTTTGTAAAACCTCAGGGAGCTATTTTCAATTTATTCATTTTTTAATTTAAATCTTCACTTGACTTTAGTAAAAGAGTTGCTGGGATCTTAATGCATACAATGTTGAAAGTTTCAGTTTTTGTTAAACATTCGCCAAAGGCATTTAAACAAACTTTTGTGTTGGGGGTTGTAATATTCCAAATTCAGAAATATTTTAATTTTTATTGGAAATGCATTTTGTTTCCAAATATCTGTTATTAGTCTCATTGAATACATTGAATACTTTGTCAAATTTTGGATGACGTACTGTACTATCATATTTTGGACGAGGTTTTGATGACATACTATACTATGACTGATTGACCAAACCTTTGATGACATATTATACTATGACATTATTTTAAGATTTTTGACTAAATACTATGCTACAATGTTTTGGTCAAATTATTTCCGACATATTATACTATGATGTTTTGGTCAGATTTTTGATGACATGCTATATTATGGTGTTTTTTGCCGTTTCTGCAACATTCTATGCTATGACGTGTCTCAGCATGCTTTACTTTTTGGTTTTCAGCTGTTTTTTGGTCATGTCATATTTTTTTACTTTCTATACTGCTTTTTGTTCAACATGCTAAATCAGGACGTTTTTGAACCTTTATTCCCACTTTGTATGCTATGACGCGTCTGTACAAGCTATTACCTGTCGTTTTCAGCCATTTTTGGAGCAGTCAAAATTTGACTTTTTTTGACATACTATACTATTGCCTTTTTTACATGCTAAATTATGAGATTTTTGGCCTTTTCTGGCCTTTATTACCACTTTGTATAATATGATGCATCTCGACATGCTATTGTATGTTGTTTCCAGCCATTATTAGTAGCTGTTAAAATTTGAGTTTTTACTAGAAGTAAAGGCACGAAAAGGCCAAAATCCTTATATTTTAGCATGTCAAAAAAATGGCCAAAAAGACAACAGTATGGTATGTCGAAGAAGTAAAATTTTTACAGCTCCGAAAATGGCTGAAAATATCATATAATACCTTGCAGAGACGTGTTATAGTATAGAAAGTGGGAAGAAAGGCCAAAAACCTCATAATTTTGCATGTCAAAAAGGCAATCGTATTTACTTTTTTGGTCAGTTTTTCAACATGCTATATTATGGTGTTATGGGTAGGTATTTGCACGTTCTAATACCATAGCCTGTTTCGGCATGCTATTTTATGCTGTTTTAAACTGTTTTTTAGGACAAGTCACATTTTGACATGATTGCCATACTAAAGCCTTACTTTTTCAGTCATTGTTTCGACCTGCTATGTTATGGTGTTTTGGGCTAGTTTTGCACTTTTTAATGCTATTGTGTGTCTCGGCACGGTATTTCATGCTGATTTGATGTGTTTCATGCTATTTTTAGGACATGTCAAATTTTGACAATATTGCCATACTACAGTCTTGCTTTGTTGGCAATTTTTTCGACGTGCTATATTATGGTGTTTTTGGTCGTTGTTGCACCTTTTAATGTTATGGCATGTCTCAACATGGTATTTCATGTTGATTTGAGGTGTTTTCAGCTGGTTTTGAGAAATGTCAAATTTGAAAATTTTGCCTTAGTGTAGCTTTGCTTTTTAGACATCCTTTTTTATGGTGTTTTGGTCAATTTTTGCACATTTTGGTGCTATGGCATATCTCAGCACGCTATAATGCTGTTTTGTGGTTTTTCCAGCTGTTTTTGGGACATGTCAAATTTAGACATTTTTGCCTGAGTATAGCTATGCTTTTTTGGTCATTTTTTTCGACATGCTTTTTTATAGCGTTTTGGGCTGTTTTTACAGCTTTTAATACCCTGGCATATCAAAAATGTCAAAATTTGACATGTCCCAAAAAGACTGGAAACAACTTAAAAAAAAACATAAAATAGCGTGCTGAGAAACGCCATAGCATTAAAACCTGTAAAACTGTCCGAAAACACCAGAAAACATCATGTCGAAAAAATGGCAGAGAAACCAAGGCTATAGTAAGGCAAAAATGTCAAAATTTGACATGTCCCAAAAACAGCTGAAAACACCTCAAAACAGCATGAAATAGCGTGCTGAGACACGCCATAGCATTAAAACCTGTAAAAATGGCCGAAAACACCATAAAACAGCACGTCGAAAAAATGACCAAAAAAAGCAAGGCTATAGTAAGGCAAAAATGTCAAAATTTGACATGTCCCAAAAACAGCTGAAAACACCTCAAAACAGCATGAAATAGCGTGCTGACACACGCCATAGCATTAAAACCTGTAAAAATGGTCCAAAACACCAGAAAACATCATGTTGAAAAAATGGCTGAAAAAGCAAGGCTATAGTAAGGCAAAAATGCCAAAATTTGACATGTCCCAAAAACAGCTGAAAACACCTCAAAACAGCATGAAATAGCATGCTGACACACGCCATAGCATTAAAACCTGTGAATATGGCCGAAAACACCATAAAACAATACTTTGAAAAAATGGCCGAAAAAGCAAGGCTATAGTAAGGCAAAAATGCCAAAATTTGACATGTCCCCAAAACAGCTGAAAACACCTCAAAACTGCATGAAATAGCGTGCTGAGACACGCCATAGCATTAAAACCTGTAAAAATGGTCCAAAACACCATAAAACATCATGTTTAAAAAACATTACCAAAAAAGCAAGGCTATAGTAAGGCAAAAATGCCAAAATTTGACATGTCCCAAAAACAGCTGAAAACACCTCAAAACAGCATGAAATAGCGTGCTGACACACGCCATAGCATTAAAACCTGTGAATATGGCCGAAAACACCATAAGACAGTACTTTGAAAAAATGGCCGAAAAAGCAAGGCTATAGTAAGGCAAAAATGTCAAAATTTGACATGTCCCCAAAACAGCTGAAAACACCTCAAAACAGCATGAAATAGCGTGCTGAGACACGCCATAGCATGAAAATCTGTAAAAATGGCCGAAAACAACATAAAACAGCATGTTGAAAAATGACCGAAAAAGCAAGGCTATAGTAAGGCAAAAATGTCAACATTTGACATGTCCCAAAAACAGCTGAAAACACCTCAAAACGGCATGAAATAGCGTGCTGAGACACGCCATAGCATTAAAAACTGTAAAAATGGCCAAAAACACCATAAAACAGCACATCGAAAAAATGACCGAAAAAGCAAGGCTATAGTAAGGCAAAAATATCAAAATTTGACATGTCCCAAAAACAGCTGAAAACACCTCATAACAGCATGAAATAGCGTGCTGAGACACGCCATAAAAACCTGTAAAAATGGCCGAAAACAACATAAAACAGCATGTTGAAAAATGACCGAAAAAGCAAGGCTATAGTAAGGCAAAAATGTCAAAATTTGATGTCCCAAAAACAGCTGAAAACACCTCAAAACAGCATGAAATAGCGTGCTGAGACACGCCATAGCATTAAAACCTGTGAATATGGCCGAAAACACCAGAAAACAGTACTTTGAAAAAATGGCCGAAAAAGCAAGGCTATAGTAAGGCAAAAATGCCAAAATTTGACAGGTCCCAAAAGCAGCTGAAAACACCTCAAAACAGCATGAAATAGCGTGCTGAGACACGCCATAGCATTAAAACCTGTAAAAATGGCCAAAAACACCATAAAACATAATGTTGAAAAAATAGCTGAAAAAGCAAGGCTATAGTAAGGCAAAAATGCCAAAATTTGACATGTCCCCAAAACAGCTGAAAACACCTCAAAACAGCATGAAATAGTGTGCTGAGACACGCCATAGCATTAAAACCTGTGAATATGGCCGAAAACACCATAAAACAATACTTTGAAAAAATGGCCGAAAAAGCAAGGCTATAGTAAGGCAAAAATGCCAAAATTTGACATGTCCCCAAAACAGCTGAAAGCACCTCAAAACTGCATGAAATAGCGTGCTGAGACACGCCATAGCATTAAAACCTGTAAAAATGGTCCAAAACACCATAAAACATCATGTTTAAAAAACATTACCAAAAAAGCAAGGCTATAGTAAGGCAAAAATGTCAACATTTGACATGTCCCAAAAACAGCTGAAAACACCTCAAAACAGCATGAAATAGCGTGCTGACACACGCCATAGCATTAAAACCTGTGAATATGGCCGAAAACACCATAAGACAGTACTTTGAAAAAATGGCCAAAAAAGCAAGGCTATAGTAAGGCAAAAATGTCAAAATTTGACATGTCCCCAAAACAGCTGAAAACACCTCAAAACAGCATGAAATAGCGTGCTGAGACACGCCATAGCATGAAAATCTGTAAAAATGGCCGAAAACAACATAAAACAGCATGTTGAAAAATGACCGAAAAAGCAAGGCTATAGTAAGGCAAAAATGTCAACATTTGACATGTCCCAAAAACAGCTGAAAACACCTCAAAACAGCATGAAATAGCGTGCTGAGACACGCCATAGCATTAAAAACTGTAAAAATGGCCAAAAAACACCATAAAACAGCACGTCGAAAAAATGACTGAAAAAGCAAGGCTATAGTAAGGCAAAAATATCAAAATTTGACATGTCCCAAAAACAGCTGAAAACACCTCATAACAGCATGAAATAGCGTGCTGAGACACGCCATAAAAACCTGTAAAAATGGTCCAAAACACCAGAAAACATCATGTTGAAAAAATGGCTGAAAAAGCAAGGCTATAGTAAGGCAAAAATGCCAAAATTTGACATGTCCCAAAAACAGCTGAAAACACCTCAAAACTGCATGAAATAGCATGCTGAGACACGCCATAGCATTAAAACCTGTAAAAATGGCCAAAAACACCATAAAACATAATGTTGAAAAAATAGCTGAAAAAGCAAGGCTATAGTAAGGCAAAAATGTCAAAATTTGACATGTCCCCAAAACAGCTGAAAACACCTCAAGACAGCATGAAATAGTGTGCTGAGACACGCCATAGCATTAAAAACTGTAAAAATTGCCAAAAACACCATAAAACAGCACGTCGAAAAAATGACCAAAAAAAAGCAAGGCTATAGTAAGGCAAAAATGTCAAAATTTGACATGTCCCAAAAACAGCTGAAAACACCTCAAAACAGCATGAAATAGCGTGCTGAGACACGCCATAGCATTAAAACCTGTAAAAATGGCCGAAAACACCAGAAAACATCATGTTGAAAAATGGCCGAAAAAGCAAGGCTATAGCAAGGCAAAAATGCCAAAATTTGGCACATACCAAAAACAGCTGAAAACACCTCAAAACAGCATGAAATAGCGTGCTGAGACACGCCATAGCATTAAAACCTGTAAAAATGGTCCAAAACACCATAAAACATCATGTTTAAAAAACATTACCAAAAAAGCAAGGCTATAGTAAGGCAAAAATGTCAACATTTGACATGTCCCCAAAACAGCTGAAAACACCTCAAAACTGCATGAAATAGCGTGCTGAGACACGCCATAGCATTAAAACCTGTAAAAATGGTCCAAAACACCATAAAACATCATGTTTAAAAAACATTACCAAAAAAGCAAGGCTATAGTAAGGCAAAAATGTCAACATTTGACATGTCCCAAAAACAGCTGAAAACACCTCAAAACAGCATGAAATAGCGTGCTGACACACGCCATAGCATTAAAACCTGTGAATATGGCCGAAAACACCATAAGACAGTACTTTGAAAAAATGGCCGAAAAAGCAAGGCTATAGTAAGGCAAAAATGTCAAAATTTGACATGTCCCCAAAACAGCTGAAAACACCTCAAAACAGCATGAAATAGCGTGCTGAGACACGCCATAGCATGAAAATCTGTAAAAATGGCCGAAAACAACATAAAACAGCATGTTGAAAAATGACCGAAAAAGCAAGGCTATAGTAAGGCAAAAATGTCAACATTTGACATGTCCCAAAAACAGCTGAAAACACCTCAAAACGGCATGAAATAGCGTGCTGAGACACGCCATAGCATTAAAAACTGTAAAAATGGCCAAAAACACCATAAAACAGCACGTCGAAAAAATGACCGAAAAAGCAAGGCTATAGTAAGGCAAAAATGTCAAAATTTGACATGTCCCAAAAACAGCTGAAAACACCTCATAACAGCATGAAATAGCGTGCTGAGACACGCCATAAAAACCTGTGAAAATGGCCGAAAACAACATAAAACAGCATGTTGAAAAATGACCGAAAAACCAAGGCTATAGTAAGGCAAAAATGTCAAAATTTGATGTCCCAAAAACAGCTGAAAACACCTCAAAACAGCATGAAATAGCGTGCTGAGACACGCCATAACATTAAAACCTGTAAAAATGGTCCAAAACACCATGAGACACGCCATAACATTAAAACCTGTAAAAATGGTCCAAAACACCAGAAAACATCATGTTGAAAAAATGGCTGAAAAAGCAAGGCTATAGTAAGGCAAAAATGCCAAAATTTGACATGTCCCAAAAGCAGCTGAAAACACCTCAAAACAGCATGAAATAGCATGCTGACACACGCCATAGCATTAAAACCTGTAAAAATGGCCAAAAACACCATAAAACATAATGTTGAAAAAATAGCTGAAAAAGCAAGGCTATAGTAAGGCAAAAATGTCAAAATTTGACATGTCCCCAAAACAGCTGAAAACACCTCAAAACAGCATGAAATAGCGTGCTGAGACACGCCATAGCATTAAAAACTGTAAAAATTGCCAAAAACACCATAAAACAGCACGTCGAAAAAATGACCAAAAAAAAGCAAGGCTATAGTAAGGCAAACATGTCAAAATTTGACATGTCCCCAAAACAGCTGAAAACACCTCAAAACAGCATGAAATAGCGTGCTGAGACACGCCATAGCATTAAAACCTGTAAAAATGGCCGAAAACACCAGAAAACATCATGTTGAAAAATGGCCGAAAAAGCAAGGCTATAGCAAGGCAAAAATGCCAAAATTTGGCACATACCAAAAACAGCTTAAAACACCTCAAAACAGCATGAAATAGTGTGCTGAGACACGCCATAGCATTAAAACCTGTGAATATGGCCGAAAACACCATAAAACAATACTTTGAAAAAATGGCCGAAAAAGCAAGGCTATAGTAAGGCAAAAATGCCAAAATTTGACATGTCCCCAAAACAGCTGAAAACACCTCAAAACTGCATGAAATAGCGTGCTGAGACACGCCATAGCATGAAAATCTGTAAAAATGGCCGAAAACAACATAAAACAGCATGTTGAAAAATGACCGAAAAAGCAAGGCTATAGTAAGGCAAAAATGTCAACATTTGACATGTCCCAAAAACAGCTGAAAACACCTCAAAACGGCATGAAATAGCGTGCTGAGACACGCCATAGCATTAAAAACTGTAAAAATGGCCAAAAACACCATAAAACAGCACGTCGAAAAAATGACCGAAAAAGCAAGGCTATAGTAAGGCAAAAATATCAAAATTTGACATGTCCCAAAAACAGCTGAAAACACCTCATAACAGCATGAAATAGCGTGCTGAGACACGCCATAAAAACCTGTAAAAATGGCCGAAAACAACATAAAACAGCATGTTGAAAAATGACCGAAAAAGCAAGGCTATAGTAAGGCAAAAATGTCAAAATTTGATGTCCCAAAAACAGCTGAAAACACCTCAAAACAGCATGAAATAGCGTGCTGAGACACACCATAGCATTAAAACCTGTAAAAATGGTCCAAAACACGATAAAACATCATGTTTAAAAAATGGCTGAAAAAGCAAGGCTATAGTAAGGCAAAATGTGAAAATTTGACATGTCCCAAAAACAGCTGAAAACACCTCAAAACAGCATGAAATAGCGTGCTGAGACACGCCATAACATTAAAACCTGTAAAAATGGTCCAAAACACCAGAAAACATCATGTTGAAAAAATGGCTGAAAAAGCAAGGCTATAGTAAGGCAAAAATGCCAAAATTTGGCACATACCAAAAACAGCTGAAAACACCTCAAAACTGCATGAAATAGCATGCTGAGACACGCCATAGCATTAAAACCTGTAAAAATGGCCAAAAACACCATAAAACATTATGTTGAAAAAATAGCTGAAAAAGCAAGGCTATAGTAAGGCAAAAATGTCAAAATTTGACATGTCCCCAAAACAGCTGAAAACACCTCAAAACAGCATGAAATAGTGTGCTGAGACACGCCATAGCATTAAAAACTGTAAAAATTGCCAAAAACACCATAAAACAGCACGTCGAAAAAATGACCAAAAAAAAGCAAGGCTATAGTAAGGCAAACATGTCAAAATTTGACATGTCCCAAAAACAGCTGAAAACACCTCAAAACTGCATGAAATAGCGTGCTGAGACACGCCATAGCATTAAAACCTGTAAAATGGCCAAAACACCATAAAACATCATGTTGAAAAATGGCCGAAAAAGCAAGGCTATAGTAAGGCAAAAATGCCAAAATTTGGCACATACCAAAAACAGCTGAAAACACCTCAAAACAGCATGAAATAGTGTGCTGAGACACGCCATAGCATTAAAACCTGTGAATATGGCCGAAAACACCATAAAACAATACTTTGAAAAAATGGCCGAAAAAGCAAGGCTATAGTAAGGCAAAAATGCCAAAATTTGACATGTCCCCAAAACAGCTGAAAACACCTCAAAACTGCATGAAATAGCGTGCTGAGACACGCCATAGCATGAAAATCTGTAAAAATGGCCGAAAACAACATAAAACAGCATGTTGAAAAATGACCGAAAAAGCAAGGCTATAGTAAGGCAAAAATGTCAACATTTGACATGTCCCAAAAACAGCTGAAAACACCTCAAAACGGCATGAAATAGCGTGCTGAGACACGCCATAGCATTAAAAACTGTAAAAATGGCCAAAAACACCATAAAACAGCACGTCGAAAAAATGACCAAAAAAAGCAAGGCTATAGTAAGGCAAAAATACCAAAATTTGACATGTCCCAAAAACAGCTGAAAACACCTCAAAACAGCATGAAATAGCGTGCTGAGACACGCCATAAAAACCTGTAAAAATGGCCGAAAACAACATAAAACAGCATGTTGAAAAATGACCGAAAAAGCAAGGCTATAGTAAGGCAAAAATGTCAAAATTTGATGTCCCAAAAACAGCTGAAAACACCTCAAAACAGCATGAAATAGCGTGCTGAGACACACCATAGCATTAAAACCTGTAAAAATGGTCCAAAACACGATAAAACATCATGTTTAAAAAATGGCTGAAAAAGCAAGGCTATAGTAAGGCAAAAATGTCAAAATTTGACATGTCCCAAAAACAGCTGAAAACACCTCAAAACAGCATGAAATAGCGTGCTGAGACACGCCATAACATTAAAACCTGTAAAAATGGTCCAAAACACCAGAAAACATCATGTTGAAAAAATGGCTGAAAAAGCAAGGCTATAGTAAGGCAAAAATGCCAAAATTTGACATACCAAAAACAGCTGAAAACACCTCAAAACAGCATGAAATAGCATGCTGACACACGCCATAGCATTAAAACCTGTAAAAATGGCCAAAAACACCATAAAACATTATGTTGAAAAGATAGCTGAAAAAGCAAGGCTATAGTAAGGCAAAAATGCCAAAATTTGACATGTCCCCAAAACAGCTGAAAACACCTCAAAACTGCATGAAATAGCGTGCTGAGACACGCCATAGCATTAAAAACTGTAAAAATGGCCGAAAACAACATAAAACAGCATGTTGAAAAATGACCGAAAAAGCAAGGCTATAGTAAGGCAAAAATGTCAAAATTTGATGTCCCAAAAACAGCTGAAAACACCTCAAAACAGCATGAAATAGCGTGCTGAGACACGCCATAACATTAAAACCTGTAAAAATGGTCCAAAACACCAGAAAACAACATGTCGAAAAATGACAGAAAAAGCAAGGCTATAGTAAGGCAAAAATGTCAACATTTGACATGTCCCAAAAACAGCTGAAAACACCTCAAAACAGCATGAAATAGCATGCTGAGACACGCCATAACATTAAAACCTGTAAAAATGGTCCAAAACACCAGAAAACATCATGTTGAAAAAATGGCTGAAAAAGCAAGGCTATAGTAAGGCAAAAATGTCAAAATTTGACATGTCCCAAAAACAGCTGAAAACACCTCAAAACAGCATGAAATAGCGTGCTGAGACACGCCATAGCATTAAAACCTGTGAATATGGCCGAAAACACCATAAAACAGTACTTTGAAAAAATGGCCGAAAAAGCAAGGCTATAGTAAGGCAAAAATGTCAAAATTTGACATGTCCCAAAAACAGCTGAAAACACCTCAAAACAGCATGAAATAGCGTGCTGAGACACGCCATAGCATTAAAACCTGTAAAAATGGCCAAAAACACCATAAAACATTATGTTGAAAAAATAGCTGAAAAAGCAAGGCTATAGTAAGGCAAAAATGCCAAAATTTGACATGTCCCCAAAACAGCTGAAAACACCTCAAAACAGCATGAAATAGCGTGCTGAGACACGCCATAGCATTAAAACCTGTAAAAATGGTCCAAAACACGATAAAACATCATGTTTAAAAAATGGCTGAAAAAGCAAGGCTATAGTAAGGCAAAAATGTGAAAATTTGACATGTCCCAAAAACAGCTGAAAACACCTCAAAACAGCATGAAATAGCGTGCTGAGACACGCCATAACATTAAAACCTGTAAAAATGGTCCAAAACACCAGAAAACATCATGTTGAAAAAATGGCTGAAAAAGCAAGGCTATAGTAAGGCAAAAATACCAAAATTTGACATGTCCCAAAAACAGCTGAAAACACCTCAAAACAGCATGAAATAGCGTGCTGAGACACGCCATAGCATTAAAAACTCTAAAAATTGACAAAAACAACATAAAACAGCACGTTGAAAAATGTCCAAAAAAAAGCAAGGCTATAGTAAGGCAAAAATGTCAAAATTTGACATGTCCCAAAAACAGCTGAAAACACCTCAAAACAGCATGAAATAGCATGCTGACACACGCCATAGCATTAAAACCTGTAAAAATGGCCAAAAACACCATAAAACATTATGTTGAAAAGATAGCTGAAAAAGCAAGGCTATAGTAAGGCAAAAATGCCAAAATTTGACATGTCCCAAAAACAGCTGAAAACACCTCAAAACAGCATGAAATAGCGTGCTGAGACACGCCATAGCATTAAAAACTCTAAAAATTGCCAAAAACACCATAAAACAGCACGTTGAAAAAATGACCAAAAAAAAGCAAGGCTATAGTAAGGCAAAAATGTCAAAATTTGACATGTCCCAAAAACAGCTGAAAACACCTCAAAACAGAATGAAATAGCGTGCTGACACACGCCATAGCATTAAAAACTCTAAAAATTGCCAAAAACACCATAAAACAGCATGTTGAAAAATGACCGAAAAAGCAAGGCTATAGTAAGGCAAAAATGTCAACATTTGACATGTCCCAAAAACAGCTGAAAACACCTCAAAACAGCATGAAATAGCATGCTGACACACGCCATAGCATTAAAACCTGTAAAAATGGCCGAAAACAACATAAAACAGCATGTTGAAAAAATGGCCGAAAAAGCAAGGCTATAGTAAGGCAAAAATGTCAAAATTTGACATGTCCCAAAAACAGCTGAAAACACCTCAAAACAGCATGAAATAGCGTGCTGAGACACGCCATAGCATGAAAACCTGTAAAAATGGCCGAAAACAACATAAAACAGCATGTTGAAAAAATGACCGAAAAAGCAAGGCTATAGTAAGGCAAAAATGTCAAAATTTGACATGTCCCAAAAACAGCTGAAAACACCTCAAAACAGCATGAAATAGCGTGCTGAGACACGCCATAGCATTAAAAACTCTAAAAATTGCCAAAAACACCATAAAACAGCACGTCGAAAAAATGACCAAAAAAAAGCAAGGCTATAGTAAGGCAAAAATGTCAAAATTTGACATGTCCCCAAAAACAGCTGAAAACACCTCAAAACAGCATGAAATAGCGTGCTGAGACACGCCATAGCATTAAAAACTGTAAAAATGGCCGAAAACACCATAAAACATCATGTTGACAAAAATGACCAAAAAAGCAAGGCTATAGTAAGGCAAAAATGTCAACATTTGACATGTCCCCAAAACAGCTGAAAACACCTCAAAACAGCATGAAATAGCGTGCTGACACACGCCATAGCATTAAAAACTCTAAAAATTGCCAAAAACACCATAAAACAGCATGTTGAAAAATGACCGAAAAAGCAAGGCTATAGTAAGGCAAAAATGTCAACATTTGACATGTCCCAAAAACAGCTGAAAACACCTCAAAACAGCATGAAATAGCATGCTGAGACACGCCATAGCATTAAAACCTGTGAATATGGCCGAAAACACCATGAAACAGCACGTTGAAAAAATGACCAAAAAAAAGCAAGGCTATAGTAAGGCAAAAATGTCAAAATTTGACATGTCCCAAAAACAGCTGAAAACACCTCAAAACAGCATGAAATAGCGTGCTGAGACACGCCATAGCATTAAAAACTGTAAAAATGGCCGAAAACAACATAAAACATCATGTTGACAAAAATGACCAAAAAAGCAAGGCTATAGTAAGGCAAAAATGTCAAAATTTGACATGTCCCAAAAACAGCTGAAAACACCTCAAAACAGCATGAAATAGCGTGCTGAGACACGCCATAGCATTAAAACCTGTGAATATGGCCGAAAACACCATAAAACAGCACGTTGAAAAAATGGCCGAAAAAGCAAGGCTATAGTAAGGCAAAAATACCAAAATTTGACATGTCCCAAAAACAGCTGAAAACACCTCAAAACAGCATGAAATAGCGTGCTGAGACACGCCATAGCATTAAAAACTCTAAAAATTGCCAAAAACACCATAAAACAGCACGTTGAAAAAATGACCAAAAAAAAGCAAGGCTATAGTAAGGCAAAAATGTCAAAATTTGACATGTCCCAAAAACAGCTGAAAACACCTCAAAACAGCATGAAATAGTCTGCTGAGACACGCCATAGCATTAAAAACTGTAAAAATGGCCGAAAACAACATAAAACAGCATGTTGAAAAAATGACCGAAAAAGCAAGGCTATAGTAAGGCAAAAATGTGAAAATTTGACATGTCCCAAAAACAGCTGAAAACACCTCAAAACTGCATGAAATAGCGTGCTGAGACACGCCATAGCATTAAAAACTCTAAAAATTGCCAAAAACACCATAAAACAGCACGTTGAAAAAATGACCAAAAAAAAGCAAGGCTATAGTAAGGCAAAAATGTCAAAATTTGACATGTCCCCAAAACAGCTGAAAACACCTCAAAACAGCATGAAATAGCGTGCTGAGACACGCCATAGCATTAAAACCTGTGAATATGGCCGAAAACACCATAAAACAGCACGTTGAAAAAATGGCCGAAAAAGCAAGGCTATAGTAAGGCAAAAATGTCAAAATTTGACATGTCCCAAAAACAGCTGAAAACACCTCAAAACAGCATGAAATAGCGTGCTGAGACACGCCATAGCATTAAAACTCTAAAATTGCCAAAAACACCATAAAACAGCACGTTGAAAAAATGACCAAAAAAAAGCAAGGCTATAGTATGGCAAAAATGCCAAAATTTGACATGGCCCAAAAACAGCTGAAAACACCTCAAAACAGCATGAAATAGCGTGCTGAGACACGCCATAGCATTAAAAACTGTAAAAATGGCCGAAAACAACATAAAACATCATGTTGACAAAAATGACCAAAAAAGCAAGGCTATAGTAAGGCAAAAATGTCAAAATTTGACATGTCCCAAAAACAGCTGAAAACACCTCAAAACAGCATGAAATAGCATGCTGACACACGCCATAGCATTAAAACCTGTGAAAATGGCCGAAAACAACATAAAACAGCATGTTGAAAAAATGACAGAAAAAGCAAGGCTATAGTAAGGCAAAAATGTCAACATTTGACATGTCCCAAAAACAGCTGAAAACACCTCAAAACAGCATGAAATAACATGCTGACACACGCCATAGCATTAAAAACTCTAAAAATTGCCAAAAACACCATAAAACAGCACATTGAAAAAATGACCAAAAAAGCAAGGCTATAGTAAGGCAAAAATGTCAAAATTTGACATGTCCCAAAAACAGCTGAAAACACCTCAAAACAGCATGAAATAGCATGCTGACACGCCATAGCATTAAAACCTGTGAATATGGCCGAAAACACCATAAAACAGGAGGTTGAAAAATGGCCGAAAAAGCAAGGCTATAGTAAGGCAAAAATGTGAAAATTTGACATGTCCCAAAAACAGCTGAAAACACCTCAAAACAGCATGAAATAGCATGCTGACACACGCCATAGCATTAAAAACTCTAAAAATTGCCCAAAACACCATAAAACAGCACGTCGAAAAAATGACCAAAAAAAAGCAAGGCTATAGTAAGGCAAAAATATCAAAATTTGACATGTCCCAAAAACAGCTGAAAACACCTCAAAACTGCATGAAATAGCGTGCTGAGACACGCCATAGCATTAAAAACTCTAAAAATTGCCAAAAACACCATAAAACAGCACGTCGAAAAAATTACCAAAAAAAAGCAAGGCTATAGTAAGGCAAAAATGTCAAAATTTGACATGTCCCCAAAACAGCTGAAAACACCTCAAAACAGCATGAAATAGCGTGGTGAGACACGCCATAGCATTAAAAACTGTAAAAATGGCCGAAAACAACATAAAACATCATGTTGACAAAAATGACCAAAAAAGCAAGGCTATAGTAAGGCAAAAATGTCAACATTTGACATGTCCCAAAAACAGCTGAAAACACCTCAAAACAGCATGAAATAGCATGCTGACACACGCCATAGCATTCAAAACTCTAAAAATTGCCAAAAACACCATAAAACAGCACGTTGAAAAAATGGCCGAAAAAGCAAGGCTATAGTAAGGCAAAAATACCAAAATTTGACATGTCCCAAAAACAGCTGAAAACACCTCAAAACAGCATGAAATAGCATGCTGACACACGCCATAGCATTAAAAACTCTAAAAATTGCCAAAAACACCATAAAACAGCACGTCGAAAAAATGACCAAAAAAAAGCAAGGCTATAGTAAGGCAAAAATGTCAAAATTTGACATGTCCCCAAAACAGCTGAAAACACCTCAAAACAGCATGAAATAGCGTGCTGAGACACGCCATAGCATGAAAACCTGTAAAAATGGCCGAAAACAACATAAAACAGCATGTTGAAAAATGACCGAAAAAGCAAGGCTATAGTAAGGCAAAAATGTCAACATTTGACATGTCCCAAAAACAGCTGAAAACACCTCAAAACAGCATGAAATAGCATGCTGACACACGCCATAGCATTAAAACCTGTGAATATGGCCGAAAACACCATAAAACAGCACGTTGAAAAAATGGCCGAAAAAGCAAGGCTATAGTAAGGCAAAAATACCAAAATTTGACATGTCCCAAAAACAGCTGAAAACACCTCAAAACAGCATGAAATAGCGTGCTGAGACACGCCATAGCATTAAAAACTCTAAAAATTGCCAAAAACACCATAAAACAGCACGTTGAAAAAATCGCCGAAAAAGCAAGGCTATAGTAAGGCAAAAATGTCAAAATTTGACATGTCCCAAAAACAGCTGAAAACACCTCAAAACTGCATGAAATAGCGTGCTGAGACACGCCATAGCATTAAAAACTCTAAAAATTGCCAAAAACACCATAAAACAGCACGTCGAAAAAATGACCAAAAAAAAGCAAGGCTATAGTAAGGCAAAAATGTCAAAATTTGACATGTCCCCAAAACAGCTGAAAACACCTCAAAACAGCATGAAATAGCGTGCTGAGACACGCCATAGCATGAAAACCTGTAAAAATGGCCGAAAACACCATAAAACATCATGTTGACAAAAATGACCGAAAAAGCAAGGCTATAGTAAGGCAAAAATGTCAACATTTGACATGTCCCAAAAACAGCTGAAAACACCTCAAAACAGCATGAAATAGCATGCTGACACACGCCATAGCATTAAAACCTGTGAATATGGCCGAAAACAACATAAAACAGCATGTTGAAAAAATGACCGAAAAAGCAAGGCTATAGTAAGGCAAAAATGTCAAAATTTGACATGTCCCAAAAACAGCTGAAAACACCTCAAAACAGCATGAAATAGCGTGCTGAGACACGCCATAGCATTAAAAACTCTAAAATTGCCAAAAACACCATAAAACAGCATGTTGAAAAATGACCAAAAAAAGCAAGGCTATAGTAAGGCAAAAATATCAAAATTTGACATGTCCCAAAAACAGCTGAAAACACCTCAAAACAGCATGAAATAGCGTGCTGAGACACGCCATAGCATGAAAACCTGTAAAAATGGCCGAAAACAACATAAAACAGCATGTTGAAAAATGACCGAAAAAGCAAGGCTATAGTAAGGCAAAAATGTCAACATTTGACATGTCCCAAAAACAGCTGAAAACACCTCAAAACAGCATGAAATAGCATGCTGACACACGCCATAGCATTAAAACCTGTGAATATGGCCGAAAACACCATAAAACAGCACGTTGAAAAAATGGCCGAAAAAGCAAGGCTATAGTAAGGCAAAAATACCAAAATTTGACATGTCCCAAAAACAGCTGAAAACACCTCAAAACAGCATGAAATAGCATGCTGACACACGCCATAGCATTAAAAACTCTAAAAATTGCCAAAAACACCATAAAACAGCACGTTGAAAAAATGACCAAAAAAAAGCAAGGCTATAGTAAGGCAAAAATATCAAAATTTGACATGTCCCAAAAACAGCTGAAAACACCTCAAAATAGCATTAAATAGCGTGCTGAGACACGCCATAGCATTAAAAACTCTAAAAATTGCCAAAAACACCATAAAACAGCACGTCGAAAAAATTACCAAAAAAAAGCAAGGCTATAGTAAGGCAAAAATGTCAAAATTTGACATGTCCCCAAAACAGCTGAAAACACCTCAAAACAGCATGAAATAGCGTGCTGAGACACGCCATAGCATTAAAAACTGTAAAAATGGCCGAAAACAACATAAAACATCATGTTGACAAAAATGACCAAAAAAGCAAGGCTATAGTAAGGCAAAAATGTCAACATTTGACATGTCCCAAAAACAGCTGAAAACACCTCAAAACAGCATGAAATAGCATGCTGACACACGCCATAGCATTAAAACCTGTGAATATGGCCGAAAACACCATAAAACAGCACGTTGAAAAAATGGCCGAAAAAGCAAGGCTATAGTAAGGCAAAAATACCAAAATTTGACATGTCCCAAAAACAGCTGAAAACACCTCAAAACAGCATGAAATAGCGTGCTGAGACACGCCATAGCATTAAAAACTGTAAAATTGCCAAAACACCATAAAACAGCATGTTGAAAAATGACCAAAAAAGCAAGGCTATAGTAAGGCAAAAATGTCAAAATTTGACATGTCCCAAAAACAGCTGAAAACACCTCAAAACAGCATGAAATAGCGTGCTGACACACGCCATAGCATTAAAACCTGTAAAAATGGCCAAAAACACCATAAAAAATCATGTCGAAAAAATGACCAAAAAAAGCAAGGCAAAAATGTCAAAATTTGACATGTCCCCAAAACAGCTGAAAACACCTCAAAACAGCATGAAATAGCGTGCTGAGACACGCCATAGCATTAAAAACTCAAAAAATTGCCAAAAACAACATAAAACAGCATGTTAAAACATTACCAAAAAAGCAAGGCTATAGTAAGGCAAAAATACCAAAATTTGACATGTCCCAAAAACAGCTGAAAACACCTCAAAACAGCATGAAATAGCATGCTGAGACACGCCATATAGCATTAAAAACTGTAAAATTGCCAAAAACACCATAAAACAGCACGTTGAAAAATGACCAAAAAAAAGCAAGGCTATAGTAAGGCAAAAATGTCAAAATTTGACATGTCCCCAAAACAGCTGAAAACACCTCAAAACAGCATGAAATAGCGTGCTGAGACACGCCATAGCATGAAAACCTGTAAAATGGCCGAAAACACCATAAAACATCATGTTGACAAAAATGACTGAAAAAGCAAGGCTATAGTAAGGCAAAAATGTCAACATTTGACATGTCCCAAAAACAGCTGAAAACACCTCAAAACAGCATGAAATAGCATGCTGACACACGCCATAGCATTAAAACCTGTGAATATGGCCGAAAACACCATAAAACAGCACGTTGAAAAAATGGCCGAAAAAGCAAGGCTATAGTAAGGCAAAAATACCAAAATTTGACATGTCCCAAAAACAGCTGAAAACACCTCAAAACAGCATGAAATAGCATGCTGACACACGCCATAGCATTAAAAACTCTAAAAATTGCCAAAAACACCATAAAACAGCACGTTGAAAAAATGACCAAAAAAAAGCAAGGCTATAGTAAGGCAAAAATGTCAAAATTTGACATGTCCCAAAAACAGCTGAAAACACCTCAAAACTGCATGAAATAGCGTGCTGAGACACGCCATAGCATTAAAAACTCTAAAAATCGCCAAAAACACCATAAAACAGCACGTTGAAAAATGACCAAAAAAAGCAAGGCTATAGTAAAGGCAAAATGTCAAAATTTGACATGTCCCCAAAACAGCTGAAAACACCTCAAAACAGCATGAAATAGCGTGCTGAGACACGCCATAGCATGAAAACCTGTAAAATGGCCGAAAACACCATAAAACATCATGTTGACAAAATGACCGAAAAAGCCAGGCTATAGCAAGGCAAAAATGCCAACATTTGACATGTCCCAAAAACAGCTGAAAACACCTCAAAACAGCATGAAATAGCATGCTGACAGACGCCATAACATTAAAACCTGTGAATATGGCGAAAACACCATAAAACAGCATGTTGAAAAAATGGCAGAAAAAGCAAGGCTATAGTAAGGCAAAAATACCAAAATTTGACATGTCCCAAAAACAGCTGAAAACACCTCAAAACAGCATGAAATAGCGTGCTGAGACATGCCATAGCATTAAAAACTCTAAAAATTGCCAAAAACACCATAAAACAGCACGTTGAAAAAATGACCAAAAAAAAGCAAGGCTATAGTAAGGCAAAAATGTCAAAATTTGACATGTCCCAAAAACAGCTGAAAACACCTCAAAACAGCATGAAATAGCATGCTGACACACGCCATAGCATCAAAACCTGTAAAATGGCCAAAACAACATAAAACAGCATGTTGAAAAATGACCGAAAAAAGCAAGGCTATAGTAAGGCAAAATGTCAACATTTGACATGTCCCAAAAACAGCTGAAAACACCTCAAAACAGCATGAAATAGCATGCTGACACACGCCATAGCATTAAAACCTGTGAATATGGCCAAAACACCATAAAACAGCATGTTGAAAAATGGCCGAAAAAGCAAGGCTATAGTAAGGCAAAATACCAAAATTTGACATGTCCCAAAAACAGCTGAAAACACCTCAAAACAGCATGAAATAGCATGCTGAGACACGCCATAGCATTAAAAACTCTAAAAATTGCCAAAAACACCATAAAACAGCATGTTGAAAAAATGACCAAAAAAAAGCAAGGCTATAGTAAGGCAAAAATATCAAAATTTGACATGTCCCAAAAACAGCTGAAAACACCTCAAAACAGCATGAAATAGCGTGCTGAGACACGCCATAGCATGAAAACCTGTAAAAATGGCCGAAAACAACATAAAACAGCATGTTGAAAAATGACCGAAAAAGCAAGGCTATAGTAAGGCAAAAATGTCAACATTTGACATGTCCCAAAAACAGCTGAAAACACCTCAAAACAGCATGAAATAGCATGCTGACACACGCCATAGCATTAAAAACTGTGAATATGGCCGAAAACAACATAAAACAGCACGTTGAAAAAATGGCGAAAAAAGCAAGGCTATAGTAAAGGCAAAAATACCAAAATTTGACATGTCCCAAAAACAGCTGAAAACACCTCAAAACAGCATGAAATAGCGTGCTGAGACACGCCATAGCATGAAAACCTGTAAAAATGCCGAAAACAACATAAAAAAGCAGGTTGAAAAATGACCGAAAAAGCAAGGCTATAGTAAGGCAAAAATGTCAACATTTGACATGTCCCAAAAACAGCTGAAAACACCTCAAAACAGCATGAAATAGCATGCTGACACACGCCATAGCATTAAAACCTGTGAATATGGCCGAAAACACCATAAAACAGCACGTTGAAAAAATGGCCGAAAAAGCAAGGCTATAGTAAGGCAAAAATACCAAAATTTGACATGTCCCAAAAACAGCTGAAAACACCTCAAAACAGCATGAAATAGCGTGCTGAGACACGCCATAGCATGAAAACCTGTAAAAATGGCCGAAAACAACATAAAACAGCATGTTGAAAAATGACCGAAAAAGCAAGGCTATAGTAAGGCAAAAATGTCAACATTTGACATGTCCCAAAAACAGCTGAAAACACCTCAAAACAGCATGAAATAGCATGCTGACACACGCCATAGCATTAAAACCTGTGAATATGGCCCAAAACACCATAAAACAGCACGTTGAAAAATGGCCGAAAAAGCAAGGCTATAGTAAGGCAAAAATACCAAAATTTGACATGTCCCAAAAACAGCTGAAAACACCTCAAAACAGCATGAAATAGCGTGCTGAGACACGCCATAGCATTAAAAACTCTAAAATTGCCAAAAACACCATAAAACAGCACGTTGAAAAAATGACCAAAAAAAAGCAAGGCTATAGTAAGGCAAAAATGTCAAAATTTGACATGTCCCAAAAACAGCTGAAAACACCTCAAAACAGCATGAAATAGCGTGCTGAGACACGCCATAGCATTAAAAACTCTAAAAATTGCCCAAAACACCATAAAACAGCACGTTGAAAAAAATGACCAAAAAAAAGCAAGGCTATAGTAAGGCAAAAATGTCAAAATTTGACATGTCCCAAAAACAGCTGAAAACACCTCAAAACAGCATGAAATAGCGTGCTGAGACACGCCATAGCATGAAAACCTGTAAAAATGGCCGAAAACAACATAAAACAGCATGTTGAAAAAATGGCCGAAAAAGCAAGGCTATAGTAAGGCAAAAATGTCAAAATTTGACATGTCCCAAAAACAGCTGAAAACACCTCAAAACAGCATGAAATAGCATGCTGACACACGCCATAGCATTAAAACCTGTGAATATGGCCGAAAACACCATAAAACAGCACGTTGAAAAAATGGCCGAAAAAGCAAGGCTATAGTAAGGCAAAAATACCAAAATTTGACATGTCCCAAAAACAGCTGAAAACACCTCAAAACAGCATGAAATAGCGTGCTGAGACACGCCATTGCATTAAAAACTCTAAAAATTGCCAAAACACCATAAAACAGCATGTTGAAAAATGGCCAAAAAAGCAAGGCTATAGTAAAGGCAAAAATGTCAAAATTTGACATGTCCCAAAAACAGCTGAAAACACCTCAAAACAGCATGAAATAGCGTGCTGAGACACGCCATAGCATGAAAACCTGTAAAAATGGCCGAAAACAACATAAAACAGCATGTTGAAAAATGACCGAAAAAGCAAGGCTATAGTAAGGCAAAAATGTCAAAATTTGACATGTCCCAAAAACAGCTGAAAACACCTCAAAACAGCATGAAATAGCGTGCTGAGACACGCCATAGCATTAAAACCTGTGAATATGGCCGAAAACACCATAAAACAGCACGTTGAAAAAATGGCCGAAAAAGCAAGGCTATAGTAAGGCAAAAATGTCAAAATTTGACATGTCCCAAAAACAGCTGAAAACACCTCAAAACAGCATGAAATAGCGTGCTGAGACATGCCATAGCATTAAAAACTCTAAAAATTGCCAAAAACACCATAAAACAGCACGTTGAAAAAATGACCAAAAAAAAGCAAGGCTATAGTAAGGCAAAAATGTCAAAATTTGACATGTCCCAAAAACAGCTGAAAACACCTCAAAACAGCATGAAATAGCGTGCTGAGACACACCATAGCATGAAAACCTGTAAAAATGGCCGAAAACACCAAAAAACAGCATGTTGAAAAATGACCGAAAAAGCAAGGCTATAGTAAGGCAAAAATGTCAACATTTGACATGTCCCAAAAACAGCTGAAAACACCTCAAAACAGCATGAAATAGCATGCTGACACACGCCATAGCATTAAAACCTGTGAAAATGGCCGAAAACACCATAAAACAGCACGTTGAAAAATGGCCGAAAAAGCAAGGCTATAGTAAGGCAAAAATGTCAAAATTTGACATGTCCCCAAAACAGCTGAAAAAACTTCAAAACAGCATGAAATAGCGTGCTGAGACACGCCATAGCATGAAAATCTGTAAAAATGGCTGAAAACAACATAAAACAGCATGTTGAAAAATGACCGAAAAAGCAAGGTTATAGTAAGGCAAAAATGTCAAAATTTGACATGTCCCCAAAACAGCTGAAAACACCTCAAAACAGCATGAAATAGCATGCTGACACACGCCATAGCATTAAAACCTGTGAATATGGCCGAAAACACCATAAAACAGCACGTTGAAAAAATGGCCGAAAAAGCAAGGCTATAGTAAGGCAAAAATACCAAAATTTGACATGTCCCAAAAACAGCTCAAAACAGCATGAAATAGCGTGCTGAGACACGCCATTGCATTAAAAACTCTAAAAATTGCCAAAAACACCATAAAACAGCACGTTGAAAAAATGACCAAAAAAAGCAAGGCTATAGTAAGGCAAAATGTCAAAATTTGACATGTCCCAAAAACAGCTGAAAACACCTCAAAACAGCATGAAATAGCGTGCTGAGACACGCCATAGCATGAAAACCTGTAAAAATGGCCGAAAACAACATAAAACAGCATGTTGAAAAAATGACCGAAAAAGCAAGGCTATAGTAAGGCAAAAATGTCAACATTTGACATGTCCCCAAAACAGCTGAAAACACCTCAAAACAGCATGAAATAGCGTGCTGAGACACGCCATAGCATTAAAAACTGTAAAAATGGCCGAAAACAACATAAAACATCATGTTGACAAAAATGACCAAAAAAGCAAGGCTATAGTAAGGCAAAAATGTCAACATTTGACATGTCCCAAAAACAGCTGAAAACACCTCAAAACAGCATGAAATAGCGTGCTGAGACACACCATAGCATTAAAAACTGTGAATATGGCCGAAAACACCATAAGACAGTACTTTGAAAAAATGGCCGAAAAAGCAAGGCTATAGTAAGGCAAAAATGTCAAAATTTGACATGTCCCAAAAACAGCTGAAAACACCTCAAAACTGCATGAAATAGCGTGCTGAGACACACCATAGCATTAAAAACTCTAAAAATTGCCAAAAACACCATAAAACAGCACGTTGAAAAAATAACCAAAAAAAAGCAAGGCTATAGTAAGGCAAAAATGTCAAAATTTGACATGTCCCCAAAACAGCTGAAAACACCTCAAAACAGCATGAAATAGCATGCTGACACGCCATAGCATTAAAACCTCTAAAATTGCCAAAAACACCATAAAACAGCACGTTGAAAAAATGAGCAAAAAAAAGCAAGGCTATAGTAAGGCAAAAATGTCAAAATTTGACATGTCCCAAAAACAGCTGAAAACACCTCAAAACAGCATGAAATAGTCTGCTGAGACACGCCATAGCATTAAAAACTGTAAAAATGGCCGAAAACACCATAAAACAGCACGTCGAAAAAATGACCAAAAAAGCAAGGCTATAGTAAGGCAAAAATGTCAAAATTTGACATGTCCCAAAAACAGCTGAAAACACCTCAAAACAGCATGAAATAGCGTGCTGAGACACGCCATAGCATTAAAACACATAAAAATGGCCAATAACATCATAAAACAGCACGTTGAAAAAATGACCAAAAAACAAGGCTACAGTAAGGCCATAAATAGCAAAATTTGACATGTCCCAAAAACAGCTGAAAACACCTCAAAACAGAATGAAATAGCGTGCTGAGACATGCCATAGCATTAAAACCTGTAAAAATGGTCCAAAACACGATAAAACATCATGTTTAAAAAATGGCTGAAAAAGCAAGGCTATAGTAAGGCAAAAATGCCAAAATTTGGCACATACCTAAAACAGCTGAAAACACCTCAAAACTGCATGAAATAGCGTGCTGAGACAAGCAATAGCATTAAAACACATAAAAATGGCCAATAACATCATAAAACAGCATGTTGAAAAATGACCGAAAAAGCAAGGCTATAGTAAGGCAAAAATGTCAAAATTTGACATGTCCCAAAAACAGCTGAAAACACCTCAAAACAGCATGAAATAGCATGCTGACACACGCCATAGCATTAAAACCTGTGAATATGGCCGAAAACACCATAAAACAGCACGTTGAAAAAATGGCCGAAAAAGCAAGGCTATAGTAAGGCAAAAATACCAAAATTTGACATGTCCCAAAAACAGCTGAAAACACCTCAAAACAGCATGAAATAGCGTGCTGAGACACGCCATAGCATTAAAAACTCTAAAAATTGCCAAAAACACCATAAAACAGCACGTTGAAAAAATGACCAAAAAAAAGCAAGGCTATAGTAAGGCAAAAATATCAAAATTTGACATGTCCCAAAAACAGCTGAAAACACCTCAAAACAGCATGAAATAGCGTGCTGAGACACGCCATAGCATGAAAACCTGTAAAAATGGCCGAAAACAACATAAAACAGCATGTTGAAAAATGACCGAAAAAGCAAGGCTATAGTAAGGCAAAAATGTCAACATTTGACATGTCCCAAAAACAGCTGAAAACACCTCAAAACAGCATGAAATAGCATGCTGACACACGCCATAGCATTAAAACCTGTGAATATGGCCGAAAACACCATAAAACAGCACGTTGAAAAAATGGCCGAAAAAGCAAGGCTATAGTAAGGCAAAAATACCAAAATTTGACATGTCCCAAAAACAGCTGAAAACACCTCAAAACAGCATGAAATAGCGTGCTGAGACACGCCATAGCATGAAAACCTGTAAAAATGGCCGAAAACAACATAAAACAGCATGTTGAAAAATGACCGAAAAAGCAAGGCTATAGTAAGGCAAAAATGTCAACATTTGACATGTCCCAAAAACAGCTGAAAACACCTCAAAACAGCATGAAATAGCATGCTGACACACGCCATAGCATTAAAACCTGTGAATATGGCCGAAAACACCATAAAACAGCACGTTGAAAAAATGGCCGAAAAAGCAAGGCTATAGTAAGGCAAAAATACCAAAATTTGACATGTCCCAAAAACAGCTGAAAACACCTCAAAACAGCATGAAATAGCGTGCTGAGACACGCCATTGCATTAAAAACTCTAAAAATTGCCAAAAACACCATAAAACAGCACGTTGAAAAAATGACCAAAAAAAAGCAAGGCTATAGTAAGGCAAAAATGTCAAAATTTGACATGTCCCAAAAACAGCTGAAAACACCTCAAAACAGCATGAAATAGCGTGCTGAGACACGCCATAGCATGAAAACCTGTAAAAATGGCCGAAAACAACATAAAACAGCATGTTGAAAAAATAACCAAAAAAGCAAGGCTATCGTAAGGCAAAAATGCCAAAATTTGACATGTCCCCAAAACAGCTGAAAACACCTCAAAACAGCATGAAATAGCGTGCTGAGACACGCCATAGCATTAAAAACTGTAAAATGGCGAAAACAACATAAAACATCATGTTGACAAAATGACCAAAAAGCAAGGCTATAGTAAGGCAAAAATGTCAACATTTGACATGTCCCAAAAACAGCTGAAAACACCTCAAAACAGCATGAAATAGCGTGCTGAGACACACCATAGCATTAAAAACTGTGAATATGGCCGAAAACACCATAAGACAGTACTTTGAAAAAATGGCCGAAAAAGCAAGGCTATAGTAAGGCAAAAATGTCAAAATTTGACATGTCCCAAAAACAGCTGAAAACACCTCAAAACTGCATGAAATAGCGTGCTGAGACACACCATAGCATTAAAAACTCTAAAAATTGCCAAAAACACCATAAAACAGCACGTTGAAAAAATAACCAAAAAAAAGCAAGGCTATAGTAAGGCAAAAATGTCAAATTTTGACATGTCCCCAAAACAGCTGAAAACACCTCAAAACAGCATGAAATAGCATGCTGACACACGCCATAGCATTAAAAACTCTAAAAATTGCCAAAAACACCATAAAACAGCACGTTGAAAAAATAACCAAAAAAAAGCAAGGCTATAGTAAGGCAAAAATGTCAAAATTTGACATGTCCCAAAAACAGCTGAAAACACCTCAAAACAGCATGAAATAGTCTGCTGAGACACGCCATAGCATTAAAAACTGTAAAAATGGCCGAAAACACCATAAAACAGCACGTCGAAAAAATGACCAAAAAAGCAAGGCTATAGTAAGGCAAAAATATCAAAATTTGACATGTCCCAAAAACAGCTGAAAACACCTCAAAACAGCATGAAATAGCGTGCTGAGACACGCCATAGCATTAAAACACATAAAAATGGCCAATAACATCATAAAACAGCACGTTGAAAAAATGACCAAAAAAAAGCAAGGCTATAGTAAGGCAAAAATATCAAAATTTGACATGTCCCAAAAACAGCTGAAAACACCTCAAAACAGAATGAAATAGCGTGCTGAGACATGCCATAGCATTAAAACCTGTAAAAATGGTCCAAAACACGATAAAACATCATGTTTAAAAAATGGCTGAAAAAGCAAGGCTATAGTAAGGCAAAAATGCCAAAATTTGGCACATACCTAAAACAGCTGAAAACACCTCAAAACTGCATGAAATAGCGTGCTGAGACAAGCAATAGCATTAAAACACATAAAAATGGCCAATAACATCATAAAACAGCACGTTGAAAAAATGACCAAAAAAAAGCAAGGCTATAGTAAGGCAAAAATGTCAAAATTTGACATGTCCCAAAAACAGCTGAAAACACCTCAAAACAGCATGAAATAGCGTGCTGAGACACGCCATAGCATTAAAAACTGTAAAAAAATGACCGAAAAACCCTTTTTTACATGCTAAATTCTGCTCTGGACTTTATTCCCAGTTTGTATTGTATAACGCATCTCGACAAGGTATTCTATGTCGTTTTCAGCTGCTTTTAGTAACAGTCATAGCTTGAATTTTTATCGACATACTATACTGTTGTGCTATTTTTTTTGCCATGCTTAATTATGAGGTTTTTGGCCTTCATTCCCACTTTGTATACTATGACATGTCTCTACAAGCTTTTATGTGTCATTTTCAGCCATCTGTAGAAAAATTAAAAACTTGACTATTGTCGACAAAGTATACTATTGCATTTTAAGCAATTTTTTTTGACATGCTAAATCACGATGTTTGGCATGTTGTTGGCATGTTGGCATGATGTTTTGCCTTGTTTGGCCTCTGTTTCTACTTTGTATACTATGATGCGTCTCTACAAGCTATAATATGTCTTTTTCAGCAATTTTTTTTTTACATTTACCATTTTTCGATTTGGCATTTTTGGTTGTTTTTTTTTTGACATACTATGAAAGTGTGTTTGGACAGTTTAGCAACATTCTATGCTATGGCGTGTTTCAGCATGTTTTCTTATGTGGTTTTCAGCTGTTTTTTGCATATAGCATATTTACATCTTTCGCCAAACTAAAGTAAGCGAAAAATGTCAAAATATGACATGTCCAAAAAACAGCTGAAAACCACATAAAATAGCAAGCCAAGACACGCCATAGCATAGAATGTTGCAAAAATGACCAAAAATACCATAATATAGCATGTCAAAAATGACCTAAAATGCAATACTACGGCATGTTGGAATGTTGCATAAACGGTCATTTTGGTTAAAATAATTAATTCAATTATTAATCAGAGTCCCACATTGATAGTTAAGTGTATTTTGAGACAGATTCTACTGATTGGCTATCATTTTTCCCTATTCAAGAATGGTACCCAATGTAAATTAATTCACAATATTTAGCATAATTAATAATGATTTTTAATAATCATTGTTTTTGATAGCTGTAGTTTAACAATTGGTTACCATTGTGTGAGGCCAAATAAAATAAAGGGTTGCCTGTTTTAAACAGATTTTTGTAGACATACCATACCATGATCAAGGTTTTTATGACATAATATAGTATGATGTTTTTGTCAAACTTTTGATGACAAACTATAGTATGACATTTCGGTCAAGGCGCGTCTTTTTTGTCATTTCTTTACACATAGTTTAAAAAATGATATTGAAATATGTCCTTGATCCTTCTACAACTTTTGGTGTTGAAGGAAAAGTTCGTGAGCCTGGGGAAAGAAGCTGCTCTGTAGTCTGGTAGCTCGGCAGCAGATACTTGTGTATCTTTTCCCAGATGGCAGCAGGGTGAACAGACTGTGGCTGCGGTGGCTGCTGTCTGTCAGTGTCCTTTGGGCTCTGTGCAGACACCTCACTTCACCGAGGTCACTGATGCACTGTAAATGGGAACCAGTGGTGTACTGGGCAGTTTTAATCACCTGCTGCGGAGCCTTCCTGTCCTGGGCTGCGCATGAACCAAGCAAGTTTGTGATGTTTCCTCTGTAGACGTTCAGCAGGATCTTGCTCTGGAATTCAGCCCTCTTAATTTTCTGTAGGAAGCAGAGCTTTTTCTGTGCTTTTTTAACCTGGGTGGTGACGTGTGATGACAAAGACAGGTTCTCAGTGATATTAATTCCAAGGAACCTATTGCTGTTCACCTGCTCCACCTCAGCTCAGCTGATGTAGACAGGAGTGTGTCTTTGCTTCCTTCTTTCTAAAATCAACAATCAGCTCCTTGGTTTTACTGACGTTGAGCAGTATGTTGTTGTCTGTGCACCACTCTGTAAGACTGTTTTCCTCCCGGTATGAACTCTCATCGTTGTTTGTAATACAGCCAATGAAGGTGGTTTCATGTGCATACTTCACAATAGTTCTCCGGATGTTTGGAAGTGAAGTCATGGGTGTGCAGGCAGCATCCAGTTGCCCGACTTGGCTGAAACTCAGGATGAATGATGCGTCAGAATGGGGTTAAAAAAACAGGTCCAATTCAGGTTGCTGTAACTGCCATCACAGGGAGAAGTTTCAGAGCATTACTGTCCATCATTTATTGAAGATTGAGAGTTGAGATGTGATATTGCAAATAGTTAAATAAGTTAATTCTTCCATTCGCTGATGCGGATGGAACAAGCAACTACTATAAGCTACTATAAGCAACTACAGCTGTCAGATGAATGGTGGAGTACAAACGTAAAAATCTGTAATTCAGCATTAAGCACAGTACATGAGTAATTCCTGTAAAACAGGGATGTTTTTGGGAGATTCAGCTTTACAGAATGTAGTACCTCATATTTCCTCCACCTTGATAAGCTATGGCTGTAAAAAATTACAATATAAATCTAATTTTAAAAAGTAAATTTTGCTGATAATTACGCTGTGTTTTGATTTACTCGTTTTAACTTTGAGCAGAAAAAAAAGGCCGTCATACACATGTCTCTATAAAACATAATGCTGTGAGGTCCAAACAGCATAGTTTTATTGCTCAGCTTTCTGCAAGGGTACAAGAAGTTTATTACTTTGCTTCTTTATTGTCCGTATGTACAGGTGTCAGTTACAAGCTCACAGAGCAGCTGATGTGAAAAACTATGAACACATATACTGTAATAATAAATACAAAAACAGATAGGAAATCAAAAGAAATAACACATGGTGCAGTTTAAAAAAACCCTACTATTCTTTTTATCGTTTTGTACTGAATTCAATCAAGTCATTTACGCTCACACACAGACACAGACACACACATACACACGAATTTGCACATAAACCTGTTAATTTGTACTTTTAAGTGTGGGGAGAGAGTTCAGCTCATTTGTAACTAGTTAAACCAGCATTAAAGTTAATTTGACTCCCAATCTAGACAAAAATGTATATTGCAGGTATTCAAAGCTTGAAAAGTTAACGATGATCTGCACAACTGTCAAAGATGTATAACAAATTTGCTAAACTGGGGTTAAGTGTGATTTCCCCTTGTCTGGAAACTCTCAACCCGCACAACTTTTGCACTGAAGACTGAACCAGCCAGAAAACTTGGTGCCAACAAAAAAAAAGTAACAAAGAGCAGAAGTGGACCGTGTGCAGTGGACAAACATACATGTGTGCATATCAAGAACATGGGTGTATGTATATATATGTTATCTACATTTAAAAAAAAAAAACAAAAAAAAAAAACCTCAATCAGTCCATTAACTATTTGGTAAATAGAAGGAAGTGTCTGATTATAACTTGGAGCCCAAGTATGCATAATGTGTGCAAAAAAACATGTAATGTATTTCTTTTTCGGCCTCTGAGTCAGGTTATTAAAGGTTAAATCAAAAAAGCTCTCTTAACTGTACAAAGATGACAATTTCATGTTTTGCTTATCTGTTTAGTCTCATGATAACTACAAAATAAAAAATAAAATTAAAAAAATCAACGTTTTTGCAGCTATCAAACTTTTCATGGTTACAAATAAATGCAGGCGGAAACATATTTTTAAAAAAAAGAACATTTAACTGATTTTTCCAAGTCAATCTAAGAGTATGCAAATAAATAGGCTTTATCTCTAGAGTGTCCATTCATGCAAAGAGAGTTTTCTTTGGATGGAGGCTGTGGTAATGGACACGCTCCTCACTACCGCCTCTCTTTTTTTTTTTTTTCTGGTGACTTTTCATTTTGGTTCAACAATTTCACTGTGTGTAGCACCCAGGAGATCAGCAGCAGTCCAATATTTGCAGCTCTGAGGATTTGAGGCCACCGTAAGCGTTCGGTCCTTAAAGATTTCACTCTGCAAACAGATTGCTGTTGTGCAGATATCATCACATTGTCGTCTGTGCTGTTTGGTGTTCAGTAGTGACCTCCAGAGCAGCAAATATGGCCGTTCATGTCCTCCAATGAAGGTATGTTTGACGTGAAAGCGATTGACCAAAAGAAAACATCACTCTAAACTGCCAGCTTTTACAGTCTATCATGGGTTAAGAGACTCTGAAGTGTAGTTTCCACTAGAACCCCTCCTCACACATTAGCCTTATAAATGTAAAATAAAATAAAAAATAAAAAAACCCAAAGGACAACTTCACCTGAGAATGCAAAGAGGTCTGTAATAGACGCTGACATGCTTGCATTTAAAATTTGAACAGAAAGAACAAGCGACCATATACAAAATAGCTATGTATTTGTACATATATACTCAAAAATTACAGGTGTATAGATAACTCTGTATATTTCTAATGAAGTAGCAAATGAAACGTGATATATTTAATCTAATGTGAAGAAAGCACTTCTGCATCACTGCTCAGTTTGTAAAGTGCTCTAAAGTGACGAAGAGAGAGAGAGAGAAATACTTCTGCCTTTTTTTAAAAGCGAGGATGTGACTGAAAATAGCTTCTTATCAAGCCTGGTCCTGTGGCCAGTTGTGCCCTTTTCACATATGATCTGAAAGGAAGTGTGCTGGGTTATCTGGGTGGGATAAAATAAAAATAATACAAAAAAAAAAAACCCCACAAAAAAAACATGCATACTAATGGAGACAAATGTGTGAAAAGGAAGACGAGCCAGGCTCAAAAAAGTGAGGTTCAATCAGCTCTGCAGCTTTAAATACAGGACGCTGTGCTAGTAGAGATGATGGGAAAACCATCTAAGAACTGTCAACCTTCGTTGCATACAAATGTACACACATGCAGAAACATACAGACGCACGTTTACGAGAGCTGTGGCCACACTGCAGTAATTCATAGCTGAAAAAAATAAGATTCACACCTCCTTCTTCTTCACCAGAGTCCGTCCCCTCATAGTTAAACAAAACACCACGAGCGTGACTCCAAATCGCCACGAAACATCAAGACCAGCGTCCAGGTCAGTCTGTATACGAGCCTTCACAATTTAAATTAAATGGTTTTGCAGTTACAAAGCCACTGCTGTTGTGAAAATCATAGAGCACTGCTGTAAAAATGAATTCGAATTAAATAAGTGATTAAGAAAAAGCATTTTGGAATAAAACGGTTCAAATATCAAAGCATCACACCGAGGTAGGATGAATTTGTGGCGCTCCTGCAAAACAAAGCACACTAACTCTGCAGCCATGAGGACTGAAAAGGTGTGAGGTTAGGATGGCTACTAAGGGCAAGATATGGCTACCTGCAGTGTTTAAAGATTCAGTAGCATGACGAGGATCCATTCAGTCAATCGCAAAACAAAATAGTGACCAACTGCACTCAAATGCCTGGGAAGAATTTTGGAAAAAACTGCAGTGATAAACTGCTTCCTGATTGAAATTGAAACAACATCTCCTTTTTCTGTCTGCAAAATGAGCCGTCAAAAACAAACTGCCCACTCATAACAACTCACAGCTGCTGAAGGAAATGCGGCAGCTCTTGATTTGCTCTCCGTATTTCGCACAAACTACACTAAAATGAAGCAAAGAAACAAAAACAAATTAAATGACGGGATGACTCGTTAGCAGCTCTTCAAACAGACATCGACGGGAAGGATGCAGAGAGCAGTGAGAGGAAAGGAGGACTGCAGGCTGGTCGAAGGCGCACGCATCAGGCTCTGAGTGAGTCTGTCTGCGCGTCGCATTGACAATAATAGTCTTTCAGAGTCCTGCAAACACACTTACACATGTTCACACAAAGACACACACCCGGTCTCTCATTCCACTGCGAAGCCACACGTCTCCTCGATCGCAGTCAGCAGCTTGTCGTATAGCTTGTCGTAGCTCTCGTAGGGCGGAATGTCAATCCGGTTGAAGCTGAAGAGAAGAGAAAGTGTTCAGATGAAGCTGCGAGAGACTGAAAGGTTTTGTTTTCTATCATCATGGTTGAATTTGTGTTATGTTATGTGTGGGTCTGCAGGTGTCACATACCAGGTATGGGCTTTGGGCAGATTGTTGGTGTTGGCGTCGATCTGATGAATGGTGAAGAGTCTGGGCCCTGCAGCACCTGCAGTCGAAGCACAAACAGGATGCATCAGGTGCAGTCCAGCATCAAATTCCCATGTTGAGTTACGCATCAACATCTCAGATAACAAAGTGCCGAGGCCTTTTTTGTCCTCTGTTCCATAAGCCAAAGCCTGATAATCAGAGGGTTTATTTTTCTGCTCTAAGGCATGATCCTGGAATTTTCTCTATTCTTAGATAAATAAAATTGGACCAAATTAACATGGTTTTATCATGACACTGGAATTTCTAACTTCAATACAATACCATGAAATATATTGATATTCAATACCACTTTTGATACCTCGAGCAAAACTTTACATTGAGGGCAAGTTAAACTTCTTGACTTCTTGATTGCTGTGAATAATAAAACTTTTTTACATGAATGAACACAATTTTATACTTGTAGTAATGTACATGTAAGAAGTCCTTTGATATCAACACAAATTTAAAATGCAATAAAGTGCAAGTAAATTATGCAATAAATTAATGTAAAGTAAATCATTTAACAATATATACTGTTAGTCTTGGCCACACAATGGCTGTCATAGCATAAGGGGAGCCTCAATTTTTCAATATAGCAACATTTTTTGTTAAAATTACAAAGACTTCAAAATTTACCAGTAAGTATAGTAAAAGTTATTCCATTTATTTTAGATGATAAACAGAAAACAATCATGTTTCAAAGTATTGAAACTTTTTTTTTGGAAAACATCCTTCTGTGAACAGTGATAGCTTGTGGAATAGAAGCCAAACCAGAAGTGGGGCAGCATCTCAGCTCCTTAAAATTAGACGTGCGCTACTAAAATAAGTGCCTACATTCCAGTTTTTTTAAACACTGGAAAACCTGTTAAAAATAGGAGACTGACACCTCTCTCAATGCCTGTTGTTTTTTTTTCTAGTGTGCCACACTCCACACTCTGATGCACTATAATACAGGTTAGTAAATAGTAGAAAGCAGCACGGAGGCCTGTGAAAACTTGGTGCTGACTAATTTGGAACAATGTTTGAGCGCTGCTTGAGTGGGGACGGACTGAATTTTTTGGCTGCATGTCAGTGCATGGCACCACAAAAGAGGCGATTAGCGCGTCCACCCAGGTGCCATGTTCCCATCACTTCCAATGGGAGCTGGAGCTGATATATACTTGTGACCTCTGTAGATTAATATGACCAGAGAATGAACGCCGATTGTAACCTTTCCCACCAAAGACAAAAGCCATTTGTTAGTGCGTGTTGGTGGGTTTTTCTCTGGTGGGAAAGGAGCTACCGCGTGAGATAAGTACCCTGTAAAGCCTTGAAGCCCTGCAGTGGGACCCTGGATGAGCCAGTGACAAACTGCAGTAGCCGGGCCCTCCTCTCCTCGTCAAACGACTCCACTGCTTTCCAAAACCACTTGACAATGTTGCTGTCAGGGGTGCAGTGCTTCAGACGGGTGTTGGACTTCCAGTCAGAGATGTCAATCTTTCCCAAGCCGCACACTATCAGCTGAAGGTAAAGAAGGAGACAGAAACTTTATTAATATTATACCAGAAAAGTGCGCCTGAAGTACTACTATATTGTGGCAGATGTAATAGAGGATGTTTTTTCTTATCTTGTACCTCCAGTTCTTTCTCATCAAAGGATTTGAGCAGGTGTTGAGGAATAACCTCATTGAAGCCTTTCTGCAGAGCCAGAAACTGAGCCTCGATGCCATGCAGGAAACGCCAATTCACATACAACCTGCAGAGAACATGAGAAACACTCGAGGGACTGCAAATACAGATTTGTCACCATGACACTGAGGTGATGACAATGTGACAGTGTGGACTGCCACAGAAAAGTCACGTGAAAACCGTGAGTAACTGCTGCTTGTGTGGACTCAAAGTGAACTTTGTTGCTTACTGCATGTTGTTGTCACATCTTTGTCTTTGTGTGTGCCAGTTCCTCTCCTTACCTGACATACTCCTTCTTGGTGTCCTCCGTGACAGGGACACTCTTGCCATTGGGTTTGAGCTCATGTTGGATGATTTCTCCGTAGGCGTTGTGCTCTACACAGAAAGTGTGGTCGAGGACGCCAGTGATGTCATTGTCCCTGAAAAGGAGGGAGGGCAGGTTAGAGAGCGGCTATGTCACAACAGGAATTAGCTCTCAGCTTCTGCGGAAATTATATGCCTTTGCTCTACTTTTAGGATTTAGTCCAAAAAACTAAAACACAGAATTGATCTGCACATAACATCCTGCCATCATAGTCGATGACATTATAAAAAGAAAGAAGATGTATCAGGGAAAGATCGGTGGAGCATCCTAATGCGTCAAAACACGCAGGAGAATGTCAAAACTAGGAATGGTGCTTACCCATCAGCAGAGGGCGCCACAGTCATTAGAAATTGGAGGACTGAATGGTCAAGTTTTTGTGCGCATCTTACGTGCTCTGTCCCCCCTTTTTTTAAAAATTTTTTATTGTATAAATGTATGATTTTCTTTCCTGTCCACCTAATACAAGGCACACCTGTAAGCAACTGCTTAATATAGGAATGTGCAAATGTGAAAGCATGGGTAAACGTTGTTTTACAGCTCCACTGGTACAACAGGAAAACCAGTACTGAGAATAGAATAGGGCTTTTCTGTATTTCTACTTGTTTTGACAAAAAATTGTATTTGTACTCAATATCAGTTCTACATGTATTTTGTCTAACATTGCCAGTGAAATAATTAAGAAAATAATAGGAAACAGTCTTACAGGATCCAGACGAGGCTGTTGTGGAGGTCGGGGTCGACAGACTCCATATCGTCCAGCGTAATCGGTTTTCCCAGCAGCTGTTTGTAGAAGGGCAAAGTGAAGCCTCCGTCGATGTAGTGGCCGTGAAACACCGCCATGCCCATGATGCGACCCACGAAGTGGAAGTATGACAGGTGCTCCTGCACATTACCCAGGGATATTGATGTAAAGGCTTTCATTCATATCATATCAGTTATTACATTATCTTGTATATGTACATTCAGATTATACTGCCTCAGTTTTTGCCACAATGCTAGTACCAAAGAGCAACTCCCAGGAGAGGAGACAGGTCATTGTTCTGTCAAACTTCAGCATAATTTACAGTGAACGTCTTTTTATTTTAATAATCTAGGTTTTAGTGAGGTTTCTGAATGGAGCTTCAAATGTCTGTTGTCACTTTTTAATACATCAACACCATTAAAACAAATCCTTGAACAATGTCCTCACGTTCAATAAAGGTATTCATTGGATTAAATATTTGTCTATTTTTAATAATTAAAGTTCACTAATGAATATAAATGCTTCCAAAATGGCAATTTATTCAACATCTTTCAACAGCTGTTTGTGGGAAAGTTATTGATGAAGCGCCAACATCAAGTGAAGGTAAATACGTAATATGATCTTTGATTTTATAATGACATAAGTCATTTGCCATACTAGCATTAGCGGTGACATTGATTTTTTATTTTTGTTATTGTTGTTTAATACTGTGAATGTAATTCATGCTGCTGACAGATCGCTGCAAGACTGCCCCGCTAATATAGGTGTGTGCAGGAGCGCACACAGTTTTCTGACTGCAGCAGAAATCTTGTTTTATAGAGGCTAAGTGCCAACAAATAAGAAAGATGATAACATGTTATGACTTTTTTAAATTATTATATCCATCTTCTTTTTTTAAATTGTGACATTTGGACTTAACAACACTCTGGAGTTATTGAAAATGTATGTATCACACGAGTCATAAACAGCTCATTGCAGCCACAACTGGAATCTCATTCTGAAAATAGTATAATAATGTCCTGTTTCTATCTGCATCCAATAACTGGGTGGACATATACATTATTATTACATGTCTATTTACAGGTTTTATATGACTACTTAACTAATGGTTCTTACCGGGTTGACAGCAGAGTCAGGGTTGATCTGTAGAGTGTAGATGTCATCTCTAGAGTACTGGAACAGGCCGTAGTAGGGGTTAAGCATCTCGTGGGACAACAGGTATAACCACTCCCTAACATACAGACACACGCAGATTTACTGTGAAGAAATGCACTTCAAACAAACATGACAAAATGTTTCCTGACATTTAAAGCCAAATTACCTTGCTACCCCGCCATAGTCCAGTCCCTCTTCTCCTCTGAATTTGATCATCAGTCTTTTCCAGAGATCTTTTGGACGCATCTTCATCACCTGCCGGTACGACTCCTACAATTCACCCAAAAAACAACACATTTAATACAAAGCAGTTAGGCTGACGGATTCTTCTGTTTCTTTAGGTTGTTGTGGTGTCTTTGTCCATGTTTGTGCTGAAGGAGTCTCTGATCCAATTGATGTTGTCAGTAAACCTATTTATTCATTTAAGATCAACAGTGGCTCCTTGAATTTACTTTATTATTCATTAAGATGAAGATTGACCAAAAGTACATGTTTTATCTACATCAGTCAGTTTAAGAATACTGTATATTGAAAGTATTTTCACTGTTTTACCTTTATGTCAGACAGTGATCTCCAATGGAGAAATGAAGCCTTTATATCACTCTCTTCAAAGCCAGGCTTCATTTACAAAAATAATCATATAATGACACTGAACGCAGGATCTTCTGGTCCATCGCTGCTTCAATCAGTTCTTTTTTGTGTGTTATTGTGTTACTTCGGCTTTTAAAGTTTGGATTCACTGAAGTCACACAATAAAACAAACTGATCAACTGATCCAGGCAGCCTGGACGAGCAGCTCCTGTGCACAGCGAGCTAAAATGTTTTTGTCAATGGGGTCTGGTGACTTTAGCAAGAGCATAGATGGGGAACTGAAGCCGTTAATGGCTTCCCTTTTGGCATGGGCTGTCTGACATAGAGGTAAAGCTGTGAAAATACTCTCAATGTAGCGTATACTTAATATGTCATACATTTTTTTAGTTGGCTAAAATATGTTTTGCTGCTGCCTCTGTCCACAGCAGTACATTGCTTAACTCCTGTGTCAGACTCCAGCCTGCTTCTCTAAATTTGGGGCGTGCCGACTGCCATGTTGTATTCTACTGTAGGTAATACATTGACTATGGGTAAGTACCTCATACAACCCCACATCAAAAAATCTGAACTTTCCCTTTTAAGTTTTGCTATAAAAAGAATAAATTGATTCCAGCGCACCCTGGTAATTCTGTCCGTGCCTCCCCCAGTTAAACAAACAAGTCATCGTGTTTCCTTTTTTCATGACATAAAAGTCATCTCTCTCTGTCTGTCCATCTTCTCAGATGAGTCCAAACACTCAGAGGCCGTGCTACAGTAAACAGTACCCTGCATGACAGAGTGAGGCTGCACAGTCTGGCGTAAGATGCTTTTTAACTCACAAATATTTCAGATAATTTAAACTCAAGTTATCAAACATGCTGGTGGCAAATATGTGTGTGCAAAAAGTACAAAACATTAAAAAAAAACATTTAATCAATAATCCAATACACACTGAGCGTTTTAGTTTGTGTCAACCTGTGGCGCAGACATGTAAATAGGAGATCAGACCAGAACCGCTGTAAGTGCATGCACACACTCATGGAAACACACTGCCAGCGGTTTACTGCATCACTGGTTCCTGCACCAAAACCTAAAGTGGATCTGCAGGGCTGCTTTTCACACTTAACTTTCCCCTTCTACAGCTGTCACGTCAAAGGAGGATGAAGTCATATTTCTCATTGCTCAACTTGTAGTTATGAAGTTATGTCTGGCCTCAAATACTTGCCACTGCTGCCTTTGCTCCTTTCCTCGCCCGCTCCTTCCCACCCTCCCCACTCCCTCTCCCCTCCTTCCCCATCTCTTTAGCTGCTGAAATCATCCAGAAAGAATGCCTTGCCTTGGTAGAACAAATGATTGGGAGAGCAAGAAAAAGAGAGGCAGAGAAGGAGGAGAAAAGTAACAGAGAAATAGTTTTTTGTGGGTGTTGTGAAGGCCTTTCTGTTCTGCTTTTCCCTGGAAATCATAAAGCGGTTCTGAGTAGTGGTTCTGTGCTGCCGTGGGCCCTTTTCTGGTGCACATCGTAAACGGGGTGAAAAAATGCCTGTAAAATGCAAAGATCTGGGGTTGTGAGCATTCTGCTATTGTTTTTGTGGGCCTTTTCGAGTTTGCACATCAGCATGGGATGCTTTGGTGGATGCCAGATGGGGAATTTTAAGAACACATGTTCAATGCACATTATATAACTCCAAGGAAAATTCTGTGTTTGCATCTAAGTTGCATGTGTTTGCGGCAGTGCTCAGGATGGCCCTTTACAGTCAACCAAATTTTTCCTTTCATGGTTTAATGCACATCAGAAATATTTGGTTAGGGTGTCAAGTATCAAGACTCTTTTTCGATTAACAACTGCACTTCTGAAACTGAGCATTTCACAGGGTTCTCACATATTTTCAAGGCATCATAAACATGATTTTTGCACAGATATGAGTGTGCGGATGTGCTTTTTTTCACTGTGAATAACACATTTAAAAAAATCTTCCATGACTTTTCAAAGACGCATAATCATTTTTTGTTGTTTTTGTCTCACTTACCCAATGTTTTTCAAACATATCTGATTCAAATGTTCTTCAAACATGATTTCAGCTAGCTAGCATGTGTGAAGGGAGAGACTGACCGTAGAGAGAAAATGAAGAAACATGCAGGACGGTAAACGAAACGTTTTCATGCCTCAACACATACCAGAGCTACGTTATGTCGACAGCTACAGAAAATACATTTGTTAAAAATAAACAAATGTAACATTACAGAAAATTACCGCAACAATTTAATTACACAATAAATTCCGTGACTTTTCCAAAACTTTCAATAATTTTTACTAGTTCAATGAGTTTTCCAGGCCTGGAAAATGTGATTGTGAAATTCCATAACTCTTCCAGGTTTTCCATGACTGTGGGAACTCTGATATGAGGTGTGTTGTTTTTGTATTGTTTCTCTACCTCAAATATTTCCTCGCGGCAGACCTCGATGCGGCAGTGGCCAGCCTGGGGTTGTTGCTGAGAAAGCTCCTGCCGCAGGATCTTCAACTTCTGCACCAGGTCTCGCTTGTATTTGGGCACGGTCAGGCACTCAGCCTCTTCAGGCAGCTGGGCTGGAGACAGAGCTTGCTGAGGGACCCCAGGACCACCCTGGTCCTTCAACTGAGGCGGATGACTGAGAGTGATAATGTGGTTGAAGGAGAGGCGTAGAGATGGAGGAGAACAGATGGAGGGAGATCAACGAGGTATGAATGAGCAGATGAGTGATGAAAAAGAGGAGCAAAAGGGGAAAGACAGAGAAGAGTCACATGTTAGTATGACTGACTATTCACTTAAACAGCAATATCAAACAGTTTGTCCCGAGTGGCTCTTTTCCAATACCTATTTGATTTATTAAAGCCATTTATTGTCACATGGTCGTAAGTAAACACTGCAATGTGTCTTGTATTTCTTGAGGCAACAGATCTGTAAGAAGAAAGAAGGATATGTCCAGTCGGGAATTCCCCAACCCCTCCATCTCAAATATCCTCTAACCACTGAACTCTGGAGTTTTGTACGAAATTCCCTGTCTAGCCCTTACAAAGCAAAGAGCACTAACAGAGCCCTAAGCCCCGAGTAAATCTGATCCAGACCTGCGGACATGCTGGGCCTTTGACCAAACGTTTGTTAAATATCACCACCATGAAAGACAGAGAGGGGGAGATAAACTCTGCATAAGCAGAGGGAAAGAGATACACACAGAGAAAAAAAAAGATAGAAGGGAAAAAATATACAAACAGAGTGGCATAACAGTAGCTGGCGCCTCTGGCTAGTGGATGTTCTCTTTGCCCTCCTCCATTATACATTTCTCTTCAAGTCTATCATAACCAAGTTTAAAATCACCCTCCAGACACATTTTCAAGTATGTGAAAATACTCTGCATTGATCAATATTTTGTTCAACACGGTTTTCCTCCCCAAAAAGTTTTTTTAAACTCTGAAAAGGGACCCGAAGCAGATCTGATCTGAGAAAACCCCAGAGGCTCCATGATACAATATTGTCAGGACACTTAAGCCATGATACAATATTATTGCAATTTTAAACAAGGAGCCATATGCTGACTGTTTTGATTATATATATAGTAATTTATTAACTTTTTCAACTGCTAAAATCAACTGCTAAAATCCCCAAAAACAAACTTTGTCAACATCCGTTTTATCTAATAAAATTAAGTTTTTAGTCTGTTCATCTCACGTCAATCATTTTCCTTGCAGTAAAATATACTTAGTGGAGTGAAAAAGCAACTGATCTGGTTATTTAACAGGCGACCAAAAGTTGAATTTGTATTATTACAAATAAATAAATACAAATACATTACACAAATCTATACTTGCTGTCCTTGTATCGATATGATATTGCCACAAAACATATCAAAATACTTTGCTTCAAGTACCGAAGATGCCTTCCTCTTAGCTGCAACTGATGCTTGCAAAATGTAGATCCCAGCCGCTGCTGAGATCATGTTTGCAATTTTCACGACAAGAGGGCTAAGTGTGGGGACGGGTGTGAGCAGGTAAGCATGCCTGCTGCACAGTGAACCGAGGAACTAAATTCAAAGAACTTAGCTCCTGACCTTCGTCCCCTTTTGCTCTCTCACCATTCAGGGCTTGCATCTTCTAAAAAAAGATGAGACAACTATAAAAAACAATCTTGGCAAAAGGTGAGCCATGGTCAGTGTTCTAGTTCTGGCCTTCTCCAGGCCTCATTGTGGTGTTGGTGGTGGGATGCCTGGGTGGGCCTCGTGAAAGCATAATCCATCTCTCCCTCAAACAGGACAGCAGGCTTAACTTTCCTGTGAGGAGACGCTGAGCCAGCAGAGGACTTCTTGAAAAGAAGCTACTGTCCTCCACTGGGAGTGGAGTGTCGAGGCTGCTGTTGGCCAAACAAAGGCTGAATTGGCATATAAAAAAAGGAAGGAGAGACTGTCTAAGGTATCAGCACATAGCCACCCACTTATTCCGACACTTGTACATTTGGGTTCTCTGGTTCAGTGGGTTGAGAAAGGCCTCGTCTATTTGGGCTTTCCAAACTAAATGGGTGCAGTGTTTCGCCAGTCTATCCCTGTATAATCAAGTCCGCTGCTATTTATTTTATTGGCAGGCGCTGGGGCTCCTAGCATGTCAAAGAAAGGGTAAGGCTGCAGCGGAGCAGTCCTGAAAACCACTTTAGGAAGGAGGAGGGGAAGAAAAGATGGCCTTAAAACAAAACGGAATGAGTTGCTTTTGGCTGGGAGACTCAAGAACCATATAATAAAGCGTAATTTCAGCGCACTTTTTTTTTTCCTTCTGAGGACACGGTGTAATTAAAAATACGTTTCGACATAGTTCATCGTCTCTGGTTTCCAAACGGAACAAGCTCTGCATATTTGATGGTAAGTATAGAAAATAAAAAAAGCAAAGCTGAAAATCTGCCCGAGCTAAAAGAGAGAAAAGGTTCCTACTGCTGTGACAGCTTGGGTGAAATACTACTTGGGGAAAAATACAAATTTCAAATTCAATACAAGAGCCAAAGGATTTTATTGTTGTTATTCCAAGGTGGAAGGAGCAAGAGGAAAAGAAGGTGGAGAAGTCAAAAAAATGAAGGAGTGAACATTTGCCAGAGCTGGGTTTACCTGCACCTGAACCTGCGGAGTCATGATAGGCCTCCGTCCTTTTGCTGTGTGTAGGGAGGCAGACTGGGTATGTGTTAGGTGAGAGAGTGCATGCAAGAGTGCAAAAGAAAAAATAAGAGAGATTGAAGAGAAAGCATACTTCTTCTCCAAGGCAGCTGGCACAGGTGGGCTGTAATGAGTGTTGAGTAGGTGTAGGGGTGTTAAAGCCACACCAGCCACCCCAACACACCCACTCTACCCCCCACCCAGCCCCAGGAATCAAAGGGCCCATTATGAGCCAGAGTATCAGCTGGTGCCCTGCTCTCTTACGTTGCCTAAAAAGCAAAAGAGGACAGAGAGGTCAGCCAAAAGCTGAAGCCCACTCAACAGAACATGGAGTCAAAAGCCCCTTTTACACCGCCTGCTCAAGGTGGGAATTTCACTACGTTATTTCGCCTTGCCTGCATAAAAGGTACAATTGTGGAATGCGGTACAGAGTGGTCTCTCCTTTAAAGCTGCATCGTAATTAGTAACAGCGCCAAAACGATATCTGTATCAATGGGACATCCAGCGTGACGTGATAATGGGTGGCACGAGTGTGAGACGACATATTGGCGATGTCTTATGCAGGCGACCCCCCACCAGGAGGTTTGAAGAGCAGCTGCTAAAAGTTAACTGACTAAAGGAAGCACAGCGGTTGAAAATGTCCACTAATTGGTAAATGGATCTGCACTACTACAGCGCCTTTGCAGTCGATCAACCACTCAAAGGGCTTTCACACTATGAGTCACATTGGGGTTCAGCATCTTGCTCAAGGATAAGGAGGAGGAGCCAGGGATCAAACCATCAGCCTACCAATTAGTGGATGGCGCGCTCTACCTCTCGAGCCACAGCCACCTTGGGAAAACAATGAGGTCCGGGAGCTCCTCAGCCTCCAAGCAGAGAACCAGATTGTCTGCTATATAATAGAGACGGTAAATGATTGTTATTGCTATGTTAGGTCTTTGTTACTTTTGAGAAAGCGCTGCTGACTCGTTTGATATACGTCACACTAGAAGCTGATGTTGTGTTATGTGTCACGCCCGTCAGGCATTAAAATCACAAACGAGAGCAGCATGATGCCACTGTCGTTGAGTTCTGTCTGAAATACAACGGCGGCAGACGGGACTTAGCAGCAGCTCTATAGCATGATTTATGTATAAAATGGGCTAAAATGTGTGAATGTGTGTACAGAACTATTTACTCAAATTATGTGTTTTGCAACTAAATGCGTGATCTCTAACATTCTTCCCACCTACCAAATTATCACATCTGCACACTTAAATTGGTTTCAAAAATACAGGAAGTACAGGAAACCAGCAGCAGACAGACTGCAGTGATGAGACTGCCTGCTGCCGAAAATATGTCTCGCTTGACGACACCTTCTGAGAATAGCAAATGAAGGCTTTTGCAAATGTTGCAAGAGTGTTTTGCAAAAAAAACAATCTGCTGTACTTTCTGCTTCGATTTGACTTTGAAACCGTTATACAGAATATGCAAGCTACAAAGCAGCTGATTCCAGAGTGCAGTATTTGTGTGGGCAAATAAAAATAAGTGATTTAGTAAGAGTGAAATTCTTATTGAATGGATTCAAGTTTTTAACTATCAAGACCCTGTAGTCCTGTTCATGCCTGTACAAACAGCTCTTAAATATACAACATGCAGACAGATTTACCCTGCTATATATATATACTGTTTACACGACTGGCATTTACTGTACCACCATGTCGCGTGAGGGTTTGAAAAGTAGATATGAAAAATACTGTATATATTGCATGTATTACTAACCTAATAGTTAGAATATATATTTATATTTTACAGTTTAAATGCACCGCACAGCCATAATGTGCCAAATATAATATAATACATAATCATCACTCCTTAAAACATCAGTGCAAATGTTGATATAAATGTCATGGTGATTTATAACTTGGTTGGGAAAATACCTGCTGATGCCCACTAAACCTAAATCCAGCAGCAACTAAAAATACCCTCAGCAAACACTGATGTAATTCAGACATATACTGTGTGTTGGCGTAAGGGAGGAAGCTAAGAATGCGAGAGACAGTGTGGCAGACCACAGTAATGTAGCTGTGTCTGACTGTCTGACAATCCAAGGCCCTCATTAGTCTAAGGTCGACGGCAGCAGGGGCCTCTGAGTCACGTTTAAACCAAAATGCATGCTGGGGGATCAGACTGTGTTGTAATGCCAAATCTGTTCCACGCCAAAACATAAACTGTTGACAGACAGGGGTAAAAAAAACCCCAAAAAAACACACCGACTAAAAACAAAATGATTTAAGTGACACAAAGTAAATGTAAGTATTATGGTTAAGTTCTAGCCACAAAAAATACCAGGGTGTCTACAGGTATTTTTGGGCAAATTACCTTTTCTTATTCAAGCATTGTAGGTAAGTATAAAAGTAAGTGGTATTTACGTGGTCCTTTGCAGAGGTAAGTTATTTGTAGGAATATGGTTATTAGAGTGAGTTAGGTTCATCTACATTTTTCCAAAAAGTAAGTGCAAATTATAAAACAAAGTAGAATGATTAAAGGGTGGTAGGTTTAAAGAAATGTAAGAAAGACACCTCGGAAATGTGGACTTTTGTGCTGGATAGGCTGACTCATTTTGACAAAAATAAATTAAAAGACGGATAAATGGATGGACAAATAAGATAAAATGTTTGTAGCAATTAAGACTTAAATTTAATCTGATTTAATTGAATTTAATTCAAATTTAATTTTGAAATTAAAACACTTGTAAGGCCTAATATTCATAAAATTTAATTTAAGACACTCTGTAGCAATTACATGGCCCTCTGCTTAACAACCTCCATCCATCCAGTTTAATATGCAATTCAGTTTAATACAATATGTGTGTTAGGGGGTCACTGCTCTGTGTCTGTTTTAGCTAAGGGGTCCTTGGACTGAAAAATGCCTTGAAGGTTAAATAAGAAAAAATAATTTGTATTTCGTGCAATAGCAGCACAACACTTTCTGCAAGTCTGATATGTGACTTTGAAAAAATGTCACTGAAGCTGCTGCTGTTTGTCATCAAACCTATACATTTTAAACATAGGCATCATTTTTAAGAATACCTATGGAAAATTATAACAAAGTAAAGCTAGGAAAACTTCAATGTGATCATTTAAAAATAGTAGTGTTTGTCTGATTTGAACAAATGGGCTGCATTTTCATAGCACCTCTCTACCTTATGCCATGAATGCGCTGGCCTGCTCATCAAGAGCAACTTAGGGTTTGCTTAAAGCCACTGCACCTTAACATGCAGACAGGAGGAGCTGGGGGAAAAAAACAACCTTGTGCTTAAACCATCTCTCCACTTCCTGAGCCACAGCTGCTTAGCCCAAAATACTAAGAGGTAGGTGGTGACATTGTATTGACAAAACACCAGGCACACTGAGATAACCCCAGAGCTCTATCGACCATACTGTCTGACAACTCAGCAATGCATCCAATGGATTTCTCTGCCAAAACAGACCTTCATTATTTTATTGTTTCTGTGATAAATCTCTTTCCAGGTCGAGGCTGACAGCTTGGCTTGCAGTCAGTTTTTATTTCAAGTCAACACCTTTCTTTTTCACTCTCTCTCGTGACTTAATTAAAACAAGTCTCTCCGCTGTGAATGTGTTTGACTGGTCATGTCTGTTTTCTCTTTTGCCAACTGCTAGATTTTTATTCTTTTGATTTTGTGTCTGTCTGCCAGAAAAAAAAAGAGCCAAAACATTTAAGACAGAAAGATGCACACAAAAAGTAATGAAACGTCTTCCAGTGGTGCCAGGGAAGCAGAGGCACAGCAGCTCAGTGCTTTCTTTCACCAGTATGAAAGAGAACTTTCTCTTCTCTGCAGGATGCTTACTTTTCTTTACAACATTAAAACACTATCCAAGCAACTTTGTCAACATTTGAAGAAAAAGTTGCATTTTTGCTTAAATCGCAGACAGCAGCACGAGGTAACAAGCAGTCAGCTGACCGTGACATGCCACCCCAGTACGCCCAGCACCTCCAATCTACCCATATGGAAGCAGGTTAATGCAGAACTGCATCATAGCAGGGTCATGGTGTGTGTGTGTGTGTGTGTGTGTGTGTGTGTGTGTGTGTGTGTGTGTGTGTGTGTGTGTGTGTGTGTGCATGTGTGTGTGTGTGTGTGTGTGTGTGTGTGTGTGTGTGTGTGTGGTGGACGTGTGTGGATGAAGTTGGGTGAAATATTCTTAAATTGTGGCCTTGATAAAAGACAGATGTCCAGACACTGAGCCAGTAGAGAGGCTGATAACTTAGTTTTAGGAACACAGAGGAGGGCGGGTGGCATATGGGAGAGAATGAGTGAGGACGGAGGACAGAGGAGACGACGGGAGGGGAGGAGGTGTAAAGATCAGAGGGTAAAAAGAAATGGAGAAAATTGAAAATTGAAAAAAAGAAACGGTAGAATATAGCAGTGGTTTGACTGGTTGTACTGGCTTCTCTTCAAATAACAGTGGTCTTTATAGACGAGGAGAGAGTATGTAACGTACAGATTTTCACACATTGAGTTTGGACTTTTTTGATGTGTGTAAACAGACTGTTGTCTTCTCCATGCGTCTCACCATGTGGCCTTTGTATTTCTGCTTGCTGTTGTTTTTGTTCAAGGGTATGCTGTCACTAATTGTAAACAATCCAACATCATGTCTGTGTTGTTGAGACCATTTAGCCCCAGCCCAAAATAATTTAGTGTTTCAGCACCAAAGCTGAGAAGAGGCTTAAATTGGAAGAAATTTCGTTTTCAGACAACTGCACAACTCTAATCTATTCTAGGTCTGCTCTGTGAAAAACATCTTCACATAACATGCTGTTAGAGGCTTTTTGACAATTACCTGAAATTATTCTTCTGACACACAGACTTCTTTCCAGTGGTGTGCTCATTTCAGAAGACGTGCTTAGGCATTAGTGATGTTGCCTTTTTTTGGATATGGGTGTTAAAAACAAGCATAATAGTCTACGTTAGTTCAACAGTTTGAGTTTAAGCTCATTTACCTTTATAGTTGGCCTATTATACATTTTAAACTTCTTAATCCTTGTTTCCAGAGAGTTTTGTTTTGTGTCTGTATATGTTTAACGCAAGGAAATGCATCGTCATGAATGGATAAAAACCAAGCGGCAACCTCAGAGGATGAAAAAAGCAGTCAATGCAGAAGTATCAAAAAACTGCAGTCCTTCTACTGGCCACTTGAGGCTGGCTCTAAAACAAAGTAAATCGCCATAGACACCCATGATAAAATGCACAAATCTACAACAAATATAAACATGTTTACAGTCTGGTTCAAAAAATGATTTTGGTCTCTATAGCCAACTTCAACATTTATGACAGCTGTACATTAATTATTCTAACTTTTCACCACTGTGCATATGGTCTGTCCAAAATCTGCCGCAAAAGTTTTTGTTTGTTCGTTTGTTTGTTTTTTTCAATGTACTTGAGGCAAACTGAAAGAAAAAGAAAAAAAAAACAGAAGGTGGAGTTTCGCAAATGCATCATAGATCTCAGACGTTCCTGTATGAACTTCAAGTTGACTCTTATATGTACACAGAGCTATCTGGAAATGAGGTGTTGAGATTAAATAATTGACGAAATTATGTCCTGCCCCCAATCAAGTTCTACTTTTGCACTCTTTAAAATACAGTTGGCAGGTAGTCCTAAAGCCAGAAAAACATTAATTTGCTTCAGGATTTATTTATCAATTTCCAATAGTGTTTGACACTGCACATTTAATGCTGTGACACGGACTGTATATAGAGTGTTGTGATTATGTTTTCTTTAATCAGTGTGTATCATGGAAAACTGCATTAGAAATGAGAACTCATTCATTTTGACCTTTTCAAAGTTGTAAAACTTTGTCTGGACTCCCTCAAATCTCTCCTAATAAGGAGTCAGACAGGCAGTTAATGATGCTGACTGGATAACATAGCTGAGCTTCAACTCACAACCAGAGGCTGTTCTGACACATATGGATACTATTTGACCAAATGACCAGATGTTGATTTCCCAAACATGTCTATCGTGCCAGCCGCTGTTATTAAAAGAGGCTTTGACTGAGAATTTGCACTAAAAAAAGCAAAGGGGGGAAAAATCTCCACATCTCTCCGTGTTCCTCTTGTTCTAATGATTCCTGCTCACACACTGGCAGGCGGAAAGTACAGGGAGCTTCCAGACAGCCAAAATACACCAAGAACAATCCCAGAATTCAGTTTATCATATCAGGGATTCATATAACTCACTGGTTTTTTTTTTCATTTTCTCTAAAATACTAGGTTAAAGAGCAAATATACAGCTAAAGCATTGAGTCCATGTGCATGCAGCGCAAATAAGGGAAGTGGAGCTAAGCTGGCAGCTGCTGCACTAACACGTGTTTAGTGTTATTTTCCCGAGTGGGGTCGGCTTCACCAGGCCTCTCTGCTGGTGGAGCTGCCTGTGAGCTGATCTACAGTGGAGGCAGACTGCTGACAGACAGCACAAACACACTGAGAGATGGACTGACGGTCCTCCACATGGACAGTCTGTGTGTGTGTGTGTGTGTGTGTGTTGAGCTTGAATAACATCCACATGAAAGTCAAACCTGACGAAGGTTATGCACGACGTATATGCATAAACACACATTGGACATTCCCGTGTAGAAAAGTATCATAGTCAGCATTTTCTCTCATGATAGTTTAACAATGTGTGTGTGTGTGTGTGTGTGTGTGTGTGTGTGTGTGTGTGTGTGTGTGTGTGTGTGTGTGTGTGTGTGTGTGTGTGTAGCTTTGAGTGACTGGCTGCTGAAACTGCTTTATACAGACAGCCGGAGCAAGTGCATGAAAACGTCCATCAACCTGTGTGTGCTGACTGCACTGTACTATGTCATAGATCGTGTTGAAGTGTGTATGTGCATATACAGTTTATTGTCTTCATGCAAGTGTGTGAGCACACATGTATGTCTGCACAACCTTGTGTGTGTATGTGTGTGTGCGGGTTACCTGAGGTTAGTGTTTTGGCTGTCCGTGGCCACGCGGGAACCATTTGGACTTGGGCTGCCCAAGAAAAAGGGAGGAGAGGAAGAGACGGAGAAAGACAAAGAGGGAGAAAAGGGCATGAAAAGAATGTGAATGACAGAGGAGAGGGTTGGAGCAGTGAAAACAACATGGCACATGGATTAAAAAAAGGAACACACAGAAAGGAAGAGACAGAACAAGGAGGAAAAACAGGCAATACAGAGGAGACAAGTAAAAGGACAAAGAGAAACACAAAAAAGGTAGATTAAAAATATGCAACGAAAAGCACGTCGAAAAGCGATGACATCCAAAACATGGAGAAGCGCAGAGAGAGGACACGGATGAAAAGATAGCATCAGTGAGAAAGACAGAAATAGGAGGATAGGAAAGACAATTTGCAGAGAAAGGAGACAGGAAAAGGACAAAAAGAGGAGGACAAATTAACAAATTAATTAAACAAAGATTAATGAAACCAAGACAGTCATTAACCCTTTAAAACCTGGGCATACTTTTCAAATATATGGGAAAAAGGCCATATTTTTATCTAACCATCAATGTCTCATAACAAATACATTAAAATCTTTATTTGCTGAGCTTGTTAGAGGGTTTAAATAGCTTCAAAGTCACAATACTTTGGTTGGTCTTGTTTTACAGCAACAGCATTGTTGATCTTTGTGTTTTTAACCAAACTATTCTGAGTAGAGGGTAACGGCATGCTATGCAAGAAGTGTTGGTTACTGTTTGTACAGTGTTGCCAATGAAAGTGAAAGTTAACCCCAGATTCACTCTTGTTTTGGAACGAGCTTTGTCTACTTGGCATTTTGCCTTGCTATATTTAATTTTTTTTTTTTTTTTTTTTTGGCACTGTGTCTGTGATTTTCGTAATTTCCTCTTGGACGCTTACAATTTGGCACCTGGAACGTTCTGAAAATAGCACTGTAAGAAGAAAATAAGAAAATACAGACAAAGGGCAGAGTCTCTGCAGACAAATACACTGCCACAGATTTCTAGTGGCTCATAGGTGACGACTAAGAGGAATTACATTTAATTTTTTCTTTTTGGCAAAATCCTGGAGAGTATATCTTTAACAACCCAAAGCAGCCGTAAATATGCAGATTTGCATGCAAAATCTCTCTTCTGAAAGGGTGTAAGATAAAATTAGTGACGCTGTTAGAAAGATACAAATGCTGGAAGGAAAGTCCTTGAATATCCTGCTCTGGGAGGTGCAAAAGCATCAATGATTTACACACTTACTTGAGTACTAGATGCAGGTTAGCAGATAGTCGCGGGTCTGTGAACTGTGTTGTCCGGTTGTTGTGGTCAACAAAATAGACACGACCTGTAGCTGTGTTTCTGATCTCCCAGCCTGGTGGCAGTGGGCCCAGCTCCTCACAGTTCACATTGCTAAGGTCTCTGAACAAATAAAAAAATAGAAACCATAAACAGGAATGATAAAACAAGTAATTCCAAATCAAACTATTGTATATTGTATATATACAATAGTATTGTATATACTATTGTATATACTACTGTATATTTGTGCTGAACCGTCATGGTACAGGGGTTGAGTGCACGCAGTCGCATGCAAAACACAGGATACATAAATTGACCAGGGTTCTGCACATTTTCATGGACAAAATTTCAAAACTTTTCCATGATTTTTCAATGACCCATGTTCCTTTCCTAGTCTTTCTTGCCAGGTGTTTTTCAAATATAATAGATTCTTAAACTCTATTCAGACAAAAATCGAGTTCGCTGGCATACATGGAGGGAGAGAGAGAATGCAAAAAAATGAGGAAATGTTTGAGATGGTAAACAAAACATCACACATCAACATATAATAGCGCTACGCTACACCAACAGCTTCAGAAAATACATTTTTTGTTATGTTACATAACGTGGAAGGGTATCCATGGAAGATTACTGTAACAAATTTACTAAACACAACAAAATTCCATGACTTCTCCGAGCCTGAAAAATGTGATTGTGAAATTTCCTGATTATTCCATGTTTTCATGGCAGTGGGAACCCTGATTGGTGCATGTAATGCGGAGGGCATCAACAACCTCAAAACTGACCATTATTCTTTTGATAAAGTGTGCGCTCTGATTTCTCGATTCTTCTCTCCTGACACTGACAGCAGAAACCTAAGCCCTGATCTGGGACAATGCTATAGCCTAAGGACGACTTGCGCTTGCGTCTATGTGTGTGTATGTGTGTGTGAGTACTCCGTCCTTGTGTGAAGTGAGGACACATCACTCGGGGACAAAGCGCATGCCTCGCTGCACTCATCACAACATACTGGGTCATTTTAGCAGCTCTGTCCAAAATGACCAAACCCAGAGGTTGCTGCTGTGAGCTGGATGTTAAATGCATGTGCTTCATCGCGGAGCAGCAACTCACAACGAGACCCGGCCAGAAAATGTAACGCAATAGCAGAGCCTGAAATCTCTGGTGAATTAACGAGTGGGCTATTGAGAGTTGGTGAAACAAATCTGATTGAATGCAGAACCATTAGCCTTTGGTGTGTTCAGCTCCACATCTGTCCAAAAACTTTTCTCCCAACTCCACATCGGACTTGGAGGTCATTAGTTTGGCTGACCCAGACTTGGGCCTGAAATATGACTAACACAACTGTTTTTGAACACAAGCCAGAGCAATTAAATGAGAAATTAGGTCTGATCCAGCCCAGTCAAGTCCAGTTTGGTCCTGTCACTTCTGGGAATGTATGTCCGGTTTTATACTGGGATTAAAACAACACAGGCTGTCAGTGCTGCAGAGTATTTATCACAAGTTGAAGTCGATGTGTTGTCGAGATAATTATGCTTAAATGAATGGCTCTTAATAACAAGTGCTTTACAAATTGACACAAATCAGTGCCTAAAGATGGAAAACAGAAAAATTACCTGGGCACTCGGGGGTCATGCCAGGTGCTGACTCCAGTCTGTGTGTGGAGGAAGTAGACTTGGCCCTGCTGAGTTGTTCTTTGCTCTAAAAACAGAGAGAAAAATTAATTAAAATTAATATTAAAAAGAAGAAAAAATGCATTAAAACAAGCTTGGATCTGTTGCTGTTGGTCTGTATTCTAGTCCTGGTGGGTACAAGCATGGATAGTGAGTTTGTGTGTTTTGGAGAGAGGGAAGTCTGTTTATAATTGATGTGACAGACTAACTGCAGGGACAAGAGTTTCTTAAGGTGTGCGCCAGTATAATCAATTAGTTCCTCTCCAGTCTCCAGCAGGCTTCTCCCAAGAGGATGGGAGGAAAATAAAAAGTGAGGGGAATTTATCAAAGACTTCCATGAGTGTTTTTCCTTGCACGGAGTTCCTCGATGCATCCTCACTGCCTTGTTTTCTCTTAAACGTTGGTGTGTGCTCTGAAAGTAATCCCTTCCCATTAATCTCAAAAACCAAAAGGAAATGGAAAGGAAAACGCTGTCACTCAGTCCAAACCCACTAAAATAATATGCTGTAAACAAACCGAAAGAAATCAGAATGGTTCATCATTGGCTTGTCAGATCTCTCGTTCCATCCAGCTCACGGATGAATGGAGACGGAGTGTGTGAATGTTGGCACAAATTGTGTGTGCTGCACAGGCGTGGTGTTCATGTGTATATGTATGCGCCACCCGCTAATCCATCACTACCCCCCACCCCAACTTCCTACTGGCACAACTTGTTTCCTACCCACCTCTCCCTCTCTTTTTCCCCTCACACACTCCCTCTCTCTCTCACGCTCCCTCGCCACACCCAGCTGCTGGTTCAGAGGGTTCAGCTGAGGAAGAAAGCTCGCTAGCTGTTGGGCATCACTGACTCACTTTGTCCGACCTTGGCCAGCCTCAGTGGACACAGCAGGACATTTCAAAGGGGGCACAGGTCCAACAGTGCCATTCTAAAATCACGGGCATACAGCACCGCACTCAAAATAATGATTTATTTTTCAGACTGTGTGGGTACTGTGGGGTGCTCTGCGGCTGACTGTGAAAAGTACATTTTTTCTAAAAAGAACCCAAACGATTCCAGTGTTGGAAAATTGTGAAGCTGTTGCATTATTTTCCCGATGTGTTTGCAGGCTGTCTTTTAAGTCAGCTTGAATTACAGACATGAAAAAAATGGCCAATAACCTTAAGTTCCCTCTGTGAGCTAAACACTGAGGTATGAATAACCTGCCTGCCCTCCTTGTCTTCGCTGTGGGAATATCAGTCTGCAAAGCCCAAACATACCAACACTGGGAAGTGAGAGAAGGGAAAGTGTTAGTGAGGACAGAGCAGGAAGACTGCTACAGAAGAAGAGGATATAAAGAGCATTTAAATTTATTTTTTATCAGTAAAAGAAAATCCCATCCAAAGTGACACTGCCTCCAGGCTACAAGAAAGAAATTCTGTCAAAGGAGCAGATCACCACTTATTTGAAATTGTATTTCTGCAAGTTAGGGCTGGGACTTATGCAGTTCATTATGACTACAGCTGGTCAAAAACAATCACTTGTTTTCACTTGGTGTCCCATGTCTAAACTATTCCGACACCTTGACCACCAGCAGGAGGTACCTCTGAACTGGGGTTGGACTAAAGCATCTGACAATAAAATGCAAACATCAACAGTGATAATGTTGAAATACTGGTGACGAGGCTGTCAAATATAACCAGCATTTGTTGAAAACTCAGTCAGGTGTGTGAATACATTTCCGGGTGACCTTATTGATACTGAATGGCAGAGTTTACTCAATGTTCAAACTTATTATGAACCTCATCCCTTTCCAGTGAAACAGCCCACAACTAAAAAGATAACAGACTATTTACATGCCTCTAAAACTTCAGGACTGCGAGGCAGACAAGACCTTCCACAAATAAACACCTCTTGGTGTTGCAGAAGTAGGATTTGATCACTTTGTAATCGCATGATCATAACCAGACGTCACACGACATAATAAAAACTGCTGTCTGTATCACAGTGTCGTCACTGCTCAAAATGAGGAAGATGGTTACAAAATGTATTGAGGCACTATTAGACTCTACCTACTTTATGAAATTGAATTCTCAAGCTGAATTCCAAGTTTGTTTGTGTGTGTGTGTGTGTGCGTGCGTGCGCCCCGCGTGTGATGCTCTAATTCTCACCATATCCCTCAGGCAGGTCTGGCGGTGTATGCAGGTGCGTTCGGCTCATGTAGTTACGATGCCGCTGCGATCGAACCCGTCTCTCGTGAATCCGCTGTTCGCCCGGCGGGCCGCTGGCCTCGGCCCCGTTTACAGGCGTCATCACTGGCGTGTTCTCGTCCACCACGCAGCTCAGCGGACGCCCTGATGGGCTGGAGTACTCCGACGCTGGCCTGAGAAAAAGAAGAGAGCATGCATGTTCATGATCTGTAATTTCAAATTATAAATTTCTAAACATATTTTTATATATCATACATGAAACCAATCGTAACAGGAGCTAATCAAAACAAATACTTAAATACTGAAAAGCATTTAGGCTAAATGATACCAGCTTTCTCACTGTGAATTGATGAATAAATATCAAAGAACCATTCAAGCGTTTGTTTTCATTGTATAGAATGACATGCATCGTAGTGTGTTAAAAACTGAGTGATAAGTGGTCTTTGTCTTTCTGTTTCAGTGAATGCATGTGACTTTGAAATAGTGATGTTAGATTAAATGTAGGTGAACCAAATGACTTGCCCATGCATGTAAAGGGGCTTTGAGGATCTTCTGCCAGAACATTTTAAGCATCAAATACTTGATTTCACGCATTCCAGTGAATTTATATGCACAAAATTGTGTTTTTCAGCATCAATTTATGGATGACATGTCTCACTTCTTCAAAATAAACGTCCTCTGTTACTTTCATTTTAATTCAGGGGAGCAAATGCACATGTTCTAAATACTGAGGAAGATGTGTCCCCCGTGTCCTCTGAAATCTGCTCCTGAGCTTGTAGGAACCTGAATGTGGAGAGTGCAAGGAAGTGCAAGGAAGTGCATTACAGGAGAGCTTAGGGTTGAGTCATAGCTGCAGCCAGTTTATTTGTTCTTGTGATGTCTAGACATACATCAGCACTACAGAAGAAAATGCTTTTCATGGTTATGGTCAAGATTAAAGGATTATGGGTTGCATTAAAGCAAACAGAAAGTCCTCACAGGACCACAGTAGAATCTGATCAGCAGGGCTTATGAACACATTTCTGATAAGAAGATATAACCAGAGACAGGCTGACTTAATGACACTTACTTTGTATCTGTGTGTATGTGTGTGTGTGTGTGTGTGTGTGTGTGTGTGTGTGTTTGTATGTGTAGCAAGTCTGACCACTGTCTGGCTATGCGGAGTTGCTGACGCCTTGGCTATCTAAAACCTTGGGCCCTTGTCTGTCGAACCACAACACACTCACCCCCCTCCACGCACTCTTCCTCCCACCCATTTCCTCTTTCTCCCCCCTCACTTCTGTCCCACCTCACCTTCCATTTTCCCTGATCCTTCCTTCAAGTTATGCCACTCTTTTCAGTCTCTCAGCCATTTTTCCCCCTCTACACCTCCAGTGTGTCGTCTAATGACTAGCTCATGGACCACATTAAATATGTCTTCAGTCAGGACCAGTGAATGATTGTAAAAATAGTAAAAACAGGTTACCACAAACAAACTGTGTGCTTAAGAAAACACGATAAAAACATTCCCTTTTTGTACTTAGACAGTCAACATACTTTGAGATTATAAATAAAGGAAGATAAATGACTATTTATATTTTACAAAGTATTTGTTACACCTGCATATTGCATAGTCAACGGAAAACATAAAATAGAAAAATCTCTAAATCTCCACTTCCTCTCTTAACCGCTATTCCTCCTCTTATAGATAGATAGATAGATAGATAGATATACTTTATTGATCTCAAAACTGAGAAATTGAGAACAGTTCCTATCCTCATTGATTTCTTCCTCCTACACAGTTTCTACCTGCTCATCTTCCTCCTCAGCTTCACCTTTTCCCGCCTCCCTCAATGCCCTATCACTTAACCCTTCCTTACTATCATTTCCTGTCTGTCCTACCTCCTTCTACAGAGCTGCCTCAGGGGCCGCTAGAGATGTGTAGTAAGAGTGGAGGAGGAGGGGACAGTGGTGTTATTTGTTTGCTTACTCCCCTAACGGCTCCGCTGATATGGGCCAAGTAGGAAGGCGACAGTTGTTCCTGCAGGAACAGGGGCCAAGTAAAACCTGGCTGCCTGACTGGCTGGCTGGTTGGTTGGGTTATTAATGTCTGTGTGTGTGTGTGTGTGTGTGTGTGTGTGTGTGTGTGTGTGTGTGTGTGTGTGTGTGTGTGTGTGTGTGTGTGTGTGTGTTGCGGTGGGGTGGGGGCCTAAGGAAATGGACAGCAATTCACTCATTACCAACAGACTGTTATTGTTGTGTTGTCAGTTGGGTTGAGTGGAAGTGCTTTTTCTAGAAAGGGAAGTGGGGAACAGTACAGCCCCTCATGCTTTGTTGTTAAAGGTCAAGTTTGTTGTGCATGACATCACCGTGACCGCTGTACGTAAGGTAGGAAGTAGAGGCAATGATATGATTTGGGCCATGGGAGAGCTCCCATTTTAGCACAACTCACTTTTTTAGCATAATACACAATTTGAAGTCCTAGTTGGGGATGTTTTCTTTCATTTTAGTTTTTTTGTGTTTTCACATTGTTTATTTAGCTAGGTTTTTTTTTTAGTTGTGTACTTTTATTTTTTGCTCTGTTTTCTGTTTTTAACGAATGTTTTTGCCTGTCTTGGCCAGGACACTCTTGAAAGAAAGATTTCTAATCTTTTCTGGTTAAACAACAGATAAATAAAAATAAAACATGTGCAGATGTACCTGGTGGGTCTCTCCCACTGTGTGGTACGTGTGATGTGGTTCAGATACTGTATCCTTCCAGAAGCTGTCCTTCTCTCTTCCCAGCTGTTTTAGAACAAATAAAAAAACGGGTCAGCAATAAACATAATACTTATTGTAAATCATATCAAAAATAAAAATTAAAACACCTTTGTCCACCTTTGACACCTCTAAGGACACATGCCCATCTAACTGTACTGTAAACAATGCATCCCTCATGTTATTAGTAGCAGGAAATTAAAGAATCACCAATCTAAACAGAGCTTTTACCATTTTATCATTATTGAAAACACATTTAAGATTACACAAGAAAAAAAATGTGATTTATAGAAAAATGTTCTCAACTTAAAAACCAGACAAAAGTCTGATAAGGAGGACAGTAATATTCACAGCTGCTGTTTACAGACCTTAAATCAAGATATCTCCAGAAAAATGTCAGACTTCAAGAAGAAGCAAAGTACTGTGCAGACTAACAGGAAGGCTCATTTTTAAGAAAACCCTGTGATAATACTGACCCATCAGGTAAGTCATTGTCAAACAGGCGACTGCAGTCCACCACTGGCCCTCCTGTCCCAATGCGATCTCTGGACTGAAGACTTACTACAGTTGACAAGGACAAGGAGACAGACAGCAGATCAATGGCATTTTTCTACCTATAGAGTGCAGCTAAAATAATGACTAATATTTTGCACATTCATCACTTTGTATGAATTCCCTCTGGCATGTGGATTACAGTTCTACTAATCGTATTTATTCAACTGGTCTTTTTCCCATTTCATTTTGGCATTAGAATAGCAAATGATTGTTAGGTGAGGATAAAATTTCATTATTTCAAAATAAATGAGCTCTCCTTTTATGTTCTGTCTCAAATAAACTGCAAAGGAGTAGTTCCAACAAAAGCGTCCACCTAAACTTTTGTATACATAGTGATGGTACACTGTCACACAAACAAACTCACATAAGACTACTGTATGTACTTATATATCTTTGGCTTGACTTGACTATTGACGGCATGTGAAATTGTGTGTTTCTTACCAACTATTTGTCCTCTCACAGTATCATTGTCATTGGGTCCCAACTTATTCAGGTCCAGTCTCTGATCTGCAGGGAAAAAAACAAACAAGACACATAATTATTTGTTAGACATTTGTCCTTATTTTCAACCATGAACACATCCAGGTAATACGCTGATGTGCTACTTGCTGTATTTCACACTGCCAGACAAGGTGCTCAGACTGAAAACACTGCAGGTGGCTGGGAGACGACAACACACTATCCAGAGAGGCCAGATTGAGTAATAGGTCCAAAGGTTTTCAAGGCTTATTTGAAACTGAAGAAACTCACAGTGGATTTATGAAGCAATGAGTGAGGATGTTACAACTTTGGAAAGTTATCACAGTGATATTTTTTATCCTAGGTTGTGACAATATCCAGATAACAGTAGATTTAACTTGTCTACCAGGAACATGCTCTTGCACATACTTGATTGGACAACACGGGACATTGCAAGGACTTCACATTGTGTTGTGGCAAAATCTGTGCCAAGGTCCAACATTTTTCCCAGATGACACTGTGTTTTCTTGTCTGTGTCCACAACCTTGCTGCGTCAATGCAGTGCCATTGAAAGGAACGGGGAGGCTGTGTGTTTTTATACAAAACTAATGGCAGTCTGACTTCTGCATGAGCCAAACGGGACACACTGAAGTAGCCAGTCAAAACTCTGATATGAGACATTATGTCCCGCATGCAAGTGTGCCTTAACAAGGTTAAAAATACATCAGTGTTCTCTGCAGAAAAAACACATCTGCAGCTTCACTCATTCTGTGTGAAAAGATAAAAATTTGGACACACAAAATATCACAAATTTTGGGCACAAAGTGTGTATGCAGGCTTGTTGTTTCTGGATAAGTAAGAACTCATTGTCTGCTCTGTCTGCTCTGCACAGGAGAGCACTGCCAGATGCAGACAGCACAGAAACACAACCCAGGAAGACTCTGAACAAGATCCAGACATAGATACACTCAGCAGTCTCTCTCTCTTTCTCCCCCTCTCTCTTACACACACACACACACACACACACACACACACACACACACACACACACACACACACACACACACACACACACAATTCCACAGGGAAACTTGTGCACGGCCAGCCCAGCTGACCACTATCAATAGCGTGTGTGTGTGAGCATGCAGGATAGTTCTGAAGGAGTTTTGGCTCAGTTATATAAGTAAAAAATAATCGGACATAAGACAGAGTGTGAGTTAAGCAGAGGAAGGGAAATATGCAGAAGACGCATTGACAGAGTGAGTGAGAGAGAGGGAGATAAAGAGATGCCCCAGTTCGTCATGTACTGATACTAAAACCAAAGTGAAACTGGATTTGTCATGTCTTTGAATAGCCTGTATGACTTTGTATGCACACAAAATGGTGCATCTGTTTGTATGTACAGACCAAACACATTTAAACAACCCTATAGCTTGTTTCCAGAAGTGTGCGTGTGCGTGAGTGTTTGTGCGCGAGTGTTTGTGTGTGCATGTGTGCATCTGTTCCGGATACGTGTCTAGACTAAACAGGGATGGTCTAAAGCCTTACATGGCTGGAATAGTAAGCAGATTTTTCCCTTAAATAAGAGAAGAGGGAAACAGAGAGACAGAACATTCACAGACCTTTAAATACAAGCCTCACTGCACCATTCAGTTCCTCAGAACTCCAGAAACTGTGTACGACAATAAACAAGCTGCAAAAAATGTTGTCAATATGTGCATGTAAGTGCACAAAAGCAGATTGTGTTTAAGTATTCATTAATTCAGCTTATGCACATCTGTATCTTGATGTGTGTATGTCTGTATGCATAAATAAAAACAGTAGTATCAGCAGCATCACAGTCAGCAAATCAGTAAATATAAATGGCTGTTATATCAACACTATAAATAATACGCACATAAACATCAGGGATCAAAGAGAGGCAAACTAACATGTGTAGTCCATAAAGTCATTTTGAAAAGCTGGTGGTGTGTGTGTTAGTGAGTTTGTGGGTTCAGAAGTGGGACAGATGACTTAGAGGTTTGTGTGTGCGACGCTACAGGAAGTGGAGCTCAGTGTAGAGCCAGACAGACTTGTAGTGAACTAGACAATCATACCAGACCCACTTTTGGTTTGCAAGTGTGTGTGTGTGTGTGTGTGTGTGTGTGTGTGTGTGTGTGTGTGTGTGTGTGTGTGTGTGTGTGTGTGTGTGTGTGTGCGCGCAGGAGTGAAACAGCTGAATATGATTTCTAGGAACCAAGACAATTCCAGTAAAATCTTTTTTGTTTGTGTATTTATATATGTGTGTATGTGTGTATGTGTGTGTGTGTGTGTGTGTGTGTGTGTGTGTGTGTGTGTGTGCGAGCATCTTGGTCAGACCACAGACTGGGCAAAGTTCAAGTGACAGGACAAGGACAAGGAGATAATGTGACTGCTGGTGTCATGTCATAGATCGTGATATGCCTCCCTGTCCACTTCCTGTGGCTACGAGAAAGTATAATTTTTGCCATGCTGGCTGTAAGTAAGTGGCTGGTCTGGAGCCTAACTGGAGTCTATACTGTCTGTTTCTGGAAGCTGTGGGTAAATCTAAGGCACCCAGTGGGGTTAAAGTGTGGCACCAGGTTTCTATAGCCGTCAAGGTCCCTTTTGTGGCTTTTGGTGGATTAGGGGGTTTAAATGCCAAGCATGCCATTTCAGAGCAAACATAAAGGTGGCTGGAACATATTCTGTACTTGAATGTATTTAGCTTAACAATTTGGAGTTGGCGTAGGAGGATGTTACATTTGGGCCAACCAAACTACCTATATTCATGAAAGTATCCAACTATGCAGTTTGGATAAAAAGCATCCACTAACTGGCAATTATATTGGGGTGTGACTGTGTAGAATGGATGAATGGAAAAAAGCAAAAAGCCACATATATATATATGTTTTTTTTATTTATGTTTTTTTTTTTTCAAAAGGTCATGTGGGGAGGGGGGGAGGGGGTGCAACTCAGGGTGGGGGTCCTGGTACATGCCTGACACTTTTCATTTAAGTCAGGAAGATGGATTGAAGGAAAGGAGGGGAATGTGTGGAAGGAATGTTAATTTGACAGTATGTACTACAGTTAAGTGTATATGTGTCAGCATCAATTGACTGGTACTGCAAACAGACAGACAGGGTTAACAAGCATGTGGCCATATGGACTGTACAGCGGGAGAAAAAGAGTTTAAATGAGTTGGAAATCAAAGGGCACAACACAGGAGCCACGCAGACGGGAAACTAACCATTTGAGAATGTGTGTGTCTGCAAAATCACTGCTCTCCCTTTGTACGCTACCCACATCAGCCCGGGATCAACTTTATGGTCAACCGAGGATATAACACAACTATCCCAGAACAGCATCCTTCTTACTCTTTTGGCATCTTGTGCAAAACAGTGCCAATAAGTATATGAGCAGGACTACGTTTCCAAGACTAAAAGCTGTTTGTTTCCCTGACATAGAGTCGCACTGCTGCAAAAATGAATTGTGGCTATTGATTTAGTCCCAGGTGCCGGATGTCTACAGCAGGCGATATTTCTGATATGTGTGGCCTAAAGGAGTTGCATGTGTATTGTGCCCATAAATCAAATGGCAATAAATGGCTGGCACAAAAGCAGCAGCAGGCTGCAAGCTGGGAATGTGACAGCGGCACTGTTGAGAGAGCTGCGCATGTACCAGCAGGCTAGCAAGCTATCAGACTGCAGCAGTCAGATAAAACAGCAAAGGTTCCCCTGACATCAAGTTTGTGTCTTGTTGTTGGAGACACTAGGTCTGGTCCCCACATTTCTCTGTCTGACTATGAGTGCAGCGGGCAGGATGTGTGTGCATGCATGTGTGAAGAGAGGCTAGCATGGCTCACCCAACTGCTGTTTAGTTATTCATTAATTAATTCCCTCATCACTCTGCACTAACATGCCAAACTGGAACCTGAGGGTAAAGGCCATGTTAACTCTTTGAAACCTGGAGTGGGCAGCATCACTTCTCTTGTGCTGCTTTCAGATGCCTTTCACAAGTGTTTAAACCTTTGAGCTCTGAGCAGAACGGTTTAATTTCTTTAAAAACAAAGGGAAAAAACAATGAGCAACTTGGGAGGAAAAGTTGCAAGAAATTAAAAGATTTAGAATGTTTTTTTTAAGATAGGGTAGAAAAAAAGAAAAAAAAGCTATGGAAAAATATTCATAATTATCATAATTACATATTTAAAATTATGTTACAAAATTATATAATTTTTACACACTTTTTTGCCAAGTCTTCTCTGCCTTGTCTGTTTGTTGTTTTTTTCTTTTTTTTTATAATTCCATGTAATTTTTTTTTTTTAAATCAAATTTCGTACTAATTTTTGGTTCACTACTTTCTTTGCTCATTGCCTTCTTCCCATGCTTTTCAAAGAAATCAAGCCAGTTTGCTCAGGTTTCAAAGAGTTAAGCATGCAGAGAGAGCCTAAGAAGACCACAAAGAGTATGCACACACAGGTACTCACAGCCAGTGTCTTTGAGTCTGTTGATGGCGTTGGACAGGAGGCGAACACAACCCAGGAAACCTGCACCCTGTTTTTTGTGGATTTTCTTGTGGTTCCATACGCTGATGGTGATTGAGTCTGCCTTTCCAATGTATCTGAAAAAGGAAGAGAAAGATAACGGATCAAAAGATAGAAAATAGTTTGCACTCTTAACAAGTGTGCAGAATTTCAAACATGGTGAATGCTTGTGTGCATATTGCAAAGAGGGGGTCAAAACTCTGAGAACAGAGAAGGTCTCCATCAATCAACAGGGTCTGAGGGATAAAAGAAAATCACAAGCTACGACACTCTTTTTCAATTTTCAAAACATCAAACACACTGGCTAAAAAAAAAGAAGAAGGAAAACCCAGAAACTTATATGTTTTGCATTTCTTCCAACTACTTCTCCCTGACACCATGAGAACAGTGCACACCATGTTCGCGGTGTAGACTTTCAGACTGTGTAATGAGGCCGATTAGCACATTTTGAAGTACCTTGTGTGTACGTGCTCTGTGTGTTTGTGCAGATTTAGCGCTGCTGAGGTCAGTCTGGTTGTGGTTGGGGAACAGAGGAAGTCCCCGAGATGTGCTCCACCACTGTCTGAGACCCAGACAGCTCCCACAGTAAACACGCAGAGTTCAACAGTCGAATGCACAATCACGCCGACACTGACATGCATACATAATTACAACCTAGCACGGATGCCAAGGTCTATATTATGCTGTGTATCACTAGATAGAAGTGGGGTTTCCCAACTAAACACATCAAAACTTGGTATGTTAACCATACATAGAAGCAGGGAAACTGTTGCACTAAAATTAAATAACCTGTGTGGGGATATTTTTAAGTGTAAAGTGATTCAGTGTGGAGTTGCTATCTGAGAATCTGATCAGGATGAAGTAGCAGAGGTTAGCATCTTGGCACTTTTCTCTCTCAGCAGATGCTGATGTGTCTAGGCCTGTGCTTTGTTGCACATGATTATGATCTCATCTTCTAGCCATTTAACGCTATTACAAATGGGTGAAAGAACACACAGTATTTTGCAATGAAAGCTTCAATTTTCTTCTCCAATTAAGGCAAGTAAATTAAAGGCTTTTTTGCCGAGAAGTGGATTCTTACAGACTAGAAACCACTAGAGGTAAGATGTTCAAACCCTGTATCTTGTAAAGGGCCTCTGACACATCATAATATGACAGTGGGATTATACAGAATATTTAATTAATTAGCACAACCTGGGAGATTTTTTTTTTTTAACTTTACGATGTTATGAGAAATCAAACAAAACTGCTGACTGAATGTACTTAGAAAGTAGCACCGTTGTTCACTTTGATGAGAACAGTTTTGACTAAGCTCAGCCTTGATTAGGACATCGCTCTAATCTTAGAACAACAGATGTTTTAAGCATCACACTGTTAGATTGCAGTTTGGTTCCCCACATTTGGTGTGCTGTGGTGCAACTCAAATTGTCTCTCTGAGCATATAACACTGTGCAGGGTTTAATCTCATGCTCGTCTCTTCTCACAGTGTGGTTATGAGGTCAGTGTGATGCAAAGGTGTGTTGAGCAGAAAACCGTGGAGCCAAAAAAAGAGAACTGAAATAGCAGAGGAGACAATGACTGAGTGTCTGAGGATAAGAGAACAGGTAGAATAAAATGTTATTTCCTCACTCAGGATAACTGTGCCAAAAACAGTGTTGGGAAAAGTTGTCCTCTGACATAACACTGCAGGCACTGAGACAGTTATTATTACTCACTCAGTTTCATGAGTGAGTTCATCAGTTCCAAATATTTAACAGTTTGGGTTTTTTTTCCCTTCAAAATCTACATGAACCACTCTTCACATCGGCATAAATGAAATCAAACCCGCCTTATGTCCTTCTTTAATGACGGGGTTGATGAACACAAGGAGCAAATGCCAGGACTTGAGTTTTCATTACAACAAAATTATGACTTCTGTGTTACCTGCATGCCAAACTAATCAGTGCACATAAGGCCACATTGCCTACTAATATATACCATGACCAGTTGTTGACAATCAATGTAGCATTTTAAATGGAGTCTGGCACAGAGCTCATCCCTCATGAAACGCACCTTCATTACATAAATCTCTGCAAACTGTAGAGGGCAAAACATCATCACCAATCTGTTTTAACCAAATATTCTCACATCTAGCCCAGCTAAAAATCACAAAAACACCCAATCTGTCAGCAGCACGTTAATGTTCTGTAACTGGTCCCAACAGCGTTAGTTTCACGTCACCTGTTCAACTGACTGTAGCAGTTAAGATAACATGCCACTGTTATTACAGACATGAGATCAAACCACAGACACTTGCCTCTTTATTGACTCACAGCATGACGCCGTGGCAGAATGACCATCAGGGAAACACTAGAATGGATATTTGGCATTAAGTGGGCTGTAAATAGAGAGATGTTCAATATAACTGCAGACTGAACTGACTGTGACTCCCCGTCTTCTAGACGTAGTTACTGTTGCACTAAAAGCTACAATGTACTTGGTGTGGAAACTTCGTCCAGAAAAAAGGACACACTGCATCATATTTCTGAACAGGACTGCTGTCAACACAAATCCAGAGCCGCACAGAGCAGATCTCACTGTGTCACCTTTACAGAAGTCTTCCCCTTTTCTTTTTAGGTTCATTACTATTATTTGCATTCTAGACTAATAATTTATCATTAATTCTTTCATTTCAAGGATTTTATAAAATTCTTGAAATTAAAGTATTTTATACAATTTTATGTTTTTTTTTAAAGTAATGTATTAAAACATAAAAGCTGCTAGATCAGTGATTCTCAGGGTGTCAGTGGAAAGTTTTTAGATTTATTCATTTAAATTATCATGACATATTTTCATTTTTAGCAAACAGCTTTATAGTTCAATAAATAATATTTTAGTTTTTAAAACTGAAACACTTTAATCTCACAAATTGCGTATTTAAAATAATATTTTCATGCAATTCTTTATGAAAATTAAGAATTGTATGTGCAGTATGTGCAGGGTTCATTCTGTGCTCTTGGCAAGTTGTTTTTTTCTATTTAATCGTGTTAAATTATTCAATTCCCACCACTGAATTTACAAAAAAAAAGGAAAAACAAAAAAAAAAGAAACAACCATATGATTAACTGCTAAACGCTGGGGGTCAAGCACAGCGACAACACAATTACAAACAATCTGTACATCTCTCTCACAAACACACTTCATTATGTGGTTAAAGGCAACAAGAAAAATAAGGATTAGCGCTCCTAATCCTGCAGACAACAGCAGAGGAGGGGAAAAAATTCTTGGTTCAAATCCAGATTAGCTTTCCAGGACATACTAAATCCAGACCCGCAGGACTTCCCAAACTTTTTTTCTTGCCAGGGAACGTACATTACACTGGGAAATCAAATCTAAGATTTCTTTCCAGGTTGGATATATTTCACATTAATGTTGGACAGCCTTCAGTTGTTAACATCTATAAAGACAAAAATAAATCAGAGCAGAGATTCTACAGCTCTGGCTGGTCCATATCGAGTACCTTGATCTGATTTATGTAAACTGAGTTGAGGCCAAAGCATTCCTCTTCGATTCCCGTGTTCCTTGCTGTTACATTGAACCGACCACCCCATTTCACTTCTCTTCTTCCACTTTTGGACATATGCTTCCACAGACGTTTCCTGTCTCTCATAATGGAAAACTGTGAATATTTAAGCAATAACATCATTTGCAAAGTACAATAAGTTCTGGGGTGCAATGCAGGTATGTCCGGCACTCGTGCTTGTTGAACCTTTGCTGTCAGTCGTAGGCTGAGAAAGACAAAACACTTATTGAGCACGCAACCAAAACCATGCCTGTTTCTAAGCATAGAGCAAATCACTCGCTGCCTGTTAGCTTTCTCTGCTGTGTCAACCCACGTTTTTACTGCGCCAACTCACTGCAGACAGGAATGAAGCAGAGAGAAATTTTCTGCAAGTTAAACTACTACTAATCAATGGCTGGAGTTAGTCACTTTTTGATTATACTGTAGGTGTGTATGTCTGCCATACGGGCCTCCAGGGCTTGGGATAGGTGGGCTGTGATGAAGACCCAATGCATTTATAATACGGATGGCCAAAGGGAGAATAAATACTGACTGTAGTAGTGCTAGTGCCATCGGTACATGATATTACTACAAACCAAATCTTGCCCATGCAGTATGTGTGAAGCCTGGTAAGCAGTGGTGCAATGTGACTTAGTACATTTACACAAGTACTGTACTTAAGTATGAATTTGAAGTACTTGTAATTTCCATGAGTATTTTCTTTTCATGCTACTTTATACTTCTACTACACAAACTTTCAGAGGAAAACATTGTACTGTATACATCACTACATTTATCTAAAAGCTTTACTTACATTTTTTATGATGTTTTATTAAAAATGAAGTTACCAAACAGTTTGTACAAGTACAGCTGCAACATGTAATTGATTAATCAATCAGCTGATCCACAGAAAATGATACGCCAACTATTTTGAATAACATTTAATTCTTTTCTATTTTTTTTAAAATAATTCTGCGTTTTGGGTTTTGTTTGTTTTTTCTTTTTTTTAGAAATAATTTTTTGACATCATTTTAATAATTTTGAGTTTTAGGGGTGTTTTCTTTTCTATGTTTGATATTGATTTTGAGTTTTTAGGATTATTTTTTTCTAAATGTTTTAAATAATTTTGATTTTACTGGACATGGTTTTTTTGATGCTCTTCTTTTTAAGATTTTTTTCTGCATTGGAGACTTTGACTTTTCATACTTAAGGTATGCTTTCCTGATAATGCTTAATTACTTTTACTTAAGTACCATTTTCAATACTGAACTTTTACTTGTAACAGAGTATTTGCACAGAGTGGTATTAGTTCTTTTACTTAAGTAAAGGATCTGAATACGTCCCCCACCACTGCTGGTAAGGTATCTCGGGCTCTCATGAGATGACATGTCATGCACAGCACAACATGTACAGTATTTAACATAGAGTGAAGGCAGAGGGAGCAGAATCTGACCCTCTAACCAAAGCAATGTGAAGAGTTCATACAAAAAAGGCTGGAAATTGGAGGCCAAGCATGAGGAGGCAACTTGCCAAAACCAGACCTACATACTACTGTGAGTTCATGAACTTTCAGCAAAATGTTTTCAAAAGCTTTGGCTGGACATCAATATGAATTACAGAGCATCAACTGCAGTTAAAAAGTTATATAATTATTGCAGGCTATGCATGCTACGTAATGTGGCGCACAGAGGCTTCTGGTGTCATGCGGGAAAAGACCCCTCCTCCTAAAGCTGGGGGTGTGGCGAGCTGGCAATCTGCCAAGCCTACACTCCCATCTGCTTTCTGTGGCATGTTAGCCATTTCCTGAACCAGAGAAAGAGGCCAGGGGTCGCTGGCGGGAAATACACTCCTCCAAGAGGGTAGAGAGTGAGAACGGGGGTAGAGAATGTTAAAGAGGGGATCTGAGGTTTTTGTTGACAGGGCACAGGAAGCACCGTGAAACAGGTGTGTGTTTGAAAATTAAAGTGTGCCCCGAAAGGCAAGATATATCTGTTCAAGTGAAATGCACAGTCACATGCTGTCTGTATGGACACTTATATAACTCCGAAATGCGATTTTCTTAAAGTAAGAGCAATGTTTTCCCTTGAGAAGGAAACATTGACCCATTTTTTTGGAATTAACAAGATTATGAGCTCCGATATACAAGAACATTTTACATGGAATAAAGAGAAATTATGAGAATATTATCTCATTAATAAAAAAAAGAGCAAGAAATCACATAATTTGGAGATAGTAATCATGTGAATTGGGAAAAATTAGAATTTACAAGAATATGATCTCATTAATTAAAAAAAAAAACAAGAGGAGATTTTTTTTCATAAAAGCTTCCCATAAAATAAATAAATATACTAAACAATAATAATAATACTTTTGCCCCAATGAAAAATTTTCTCAGAGAGTAATATTTTATTATATATTTTTTAGAATAACTTCATATCTTTTGGTTAAATTGATGACTTATTCTTCTGTACTTTTACAACAACTGTGTTTCATTGTAATTAGGGCAGCAACTTATAATTATTTTCAGTCTGATTATCCTATCATTTACTTGAAAAATGGATTAATTAATCACCTGGTCCATAAGTCAGAAATGTTGAAGAAAAAAAAGTTCCCACATTTCAAGATGATATTTTCTTTTGTCTGACCAACGAAACCCAAAAATATCCAGTTTATGATCACTGAAGACAAATAACACCAGGTAAAACTGACATTTGAGATGCTGGTGTTTTTGCAATTTTAGCTTGAAAATGAACAAAAATTGATCACCAAAATTCTCACTGTCACACATATTTTCATCCTGTACTTGTTCATCCTTTTTCTTTTGTAACTCTTGAGCGCGTCCCTTTCTCCCTTAAATGCTCTCCCTACTGAAAACATCCCACTATCAGGTTTTTACCTCATTCCTTCCTCTTCTACTGTTTCCCTCCATCTCTCATCACTACACAGCCTTTGCTTTCCATGCGTCCTTTGGGGTGAACACTCCTTGTAACGGCCTGTCGACACAAACCTCAGCACAGGGATGTACTGTGGTTGTATTTTTTTTCTCAGCAATGTGACCAGCCATTAAAGCTTTTTTTAACCATTGGACTATTCATACTTTATAGGTTTTGTTTAAAATACGAATGATTTGCATTTATATTTCTAAGACTGACAAAAAGAGAAAAGAATGCATTACTGGATAGAAAAGTTTCAAGAACAAGATTCAAAAAGGGCCATAAAACACACAAATTACTTAAAAACAAAGTAGCACTGTAAATGTGTTGTCCTTTGGAAAGCCACATTTGGCTCACAGCGAACCAGAAAAATATGAACAAGACAAACTCCAATTCGCATAGGACATTGTTTAAGAGTACAAAACAAGTTTGCAAACTCCAGCTCCCAATACCCAAAATAGGAAGAATCTGTTATCTGAGAAAAAGAAGGAATTCACATCAGTAGGAGTTGCATTTTCCTCCCAAACAAAATCTCACATGCATACGTCCTGGTGAGGGCTGAGATATGGCATGTCTAAAATCTCACTCTACAACATGTTTTGTTCAAGCATTAAAAAACTGCTAAAGCTTTATAGGTGGGTGTTTCTGCACACAGTAAAGATGCGCTCAATCTGCATTCCTGAGACACTTGTCATTGCAGTTACACACAGACAAACTACAGAGCAAAACCAGCGTGCTGCATTTCTGTGACAACAATGCTTTCTGTACTGTTTCAGATTTCAAGTGGTAAGTGACCTCAGACACAAGTCAACACACACATACTATCACTGCATTTGTGTCTTAATGAGTCATAAGCGGCGTACAGCAACACTTCAGACAGCCCCACAGTTCTGTTGACTTACAGATCATAATGTTGATTCCACTTTGGGTCCAGCGTATTTCTCACAGTATCTGTGGAGTGGCATTGTCCTGAGCCGTCCACCACCACTTTGGCAAAAGGATCAGGCAACCCTGTAAAAGCAGACAGAGGCAAGTGAAAAGGTTTTGTTTAACAACTGTACAAACCTACTGAGGTCACCAATATCCCACTGATGGAGGAAATTGGTGCGTGACGATGCGACATGTTCAGGGCTCATTTGACTTGTAGTCGAGGTGCTGCACCTGTAGTGACCTGTAGCAGCAGTCTCCTTTGTTTGTTATTTTGCTTTGTTGTTTCTTAGTCTCCCTTCCTGGAGAAGGGGAATTTGCTCGAGCTGTTATCTGATCCATTGTCATCGTACTATCATGGAAGATTTTTTTCTTCCGGTGCTGGTCTTTTTTAAGGGTCGTGTTTGGCCTGTAGAAGTATGACCAGCCTCTGACACAAAAATTTCCCCAATATTGAGTTTTTAATAGTTTCTCTTCCAAGAGGATTTCCTCAATTATTTTGTCATGGTTGTTTATATCCATCCAGTCATGCAACCCATCAGCTATCGTCTGACAACAATAAAGCCTCTTGGGGCGTTAAAATTTCACGCTGATCTGATGAAGCCAGCAGCTATCGGGGCAAAACTTCCTCTTCCATGCACTGGCCATTTTGGCTAATCTCTATAAACAGATATCTGTGTTGATTTTTGGCATCAGCGAAGGCCCTTAATGAATGAAATCATTCTCACTGGCAAATCAGCTCAGGGCACAAGAAGAGACACAAAAGTGAAGGGAGCAAACAAAGTGAAATAAACGTGTTATATAAGGTAAGATTGTTTTTCTTTATCCTCTGAGCTCTTTAGCAGAAACATTTCTTGATGCTTTGTGTTAGCTCATGTTAAGTGCACTTTGTTCTTTCAACATTACATTTTGTTGTTGATGTGCTATCTGGCTAACTAGCAACAGGGCGGTCTTCAGGTTTTTCTTTTTGAATGACAAACACAGACATCCGCTGTCTGAGGGTATGGAGAGTTGTTTTTTTTTACACAGGCTCACAATATATTTGCTGGTTGACTGTCGGTTATTGTCTTTGTGGTGTGTTGATGTGCAACTTTTTGGCCAAGACAAGGGTGACTTGATCCTCTAGCTCCTTGATGTCAATTTTGTGTTTGGGCCTGAACTCACACTGACTACCTGCCACTCAAATGTGATTGATCAATGCTAATTTGACATAAAATGAACAACACAGGGACACTAGAACACTTCCAACACAAAATCTTGTCCCACTGCATAAATATGCAGAATCTGAGATTAATATCCATCTTCTGGCAACGATGGACAATGCGGCATCGGTTATTATAACAGTGATGCAGCGTCTGAAGAGCACATCCCCTGATGCACCTAAACTTATTATTGGAGATATCAATTGTTGCTCAGTGTGTAAGTCAAAGTTAACCTCCTCTTGATAGCTCTGATTGCGAGGACATCATGATGTCTTAGGGCTCAATTTAGAAACTGACTTACTGTTACAAATTTACAAACTAGGACATTTTTGAATAATCCTGTGCAGATTTTCATACTGACACATCATCAGTATCAGTTAATACACAGTATGTGTACATTTATTCATTCTTGCATTATTACTGTATTTATTATTACTGACAGCTGTATGTGAGTCAGATTACTCTAAAACTATGAGGCAAGTCTTTTCACAACATCTCATTCAGCTGGAAATATGATGATGGATTCCTCTCGGTGTGATTATCTGGTGTTCTCTGTGGGACTGTGCGCAGGTGTATGTGTATTTTAAACGTGAGTATATACCTCTGGGCAACGATACTTCACACAAGTCAAACCTGTTCAGTCACCCTTATGCTTTTGTCGGACTTCCCTGTTTGTGGTTATGCGTGTGCATGCATGCAAGTCAAAAAATGAACATGCCATTGTCTGAAACCATGACTTTTGGGTTATTTGAGAACCAAACTGTTAGCTAAACCACACACAACTGTTGCAATGTGGTCCTTTCATCACTGGCAATTAAGGTTAAAGGTGTGAGTTGCTTAGGGGGTAATTTTTTGTGAAAAACGTTTCATCAGTGGAAGTAAATGATATGTCTCCTCTTACATGAATGGCCTGATCACCTTAACAGAAGTTGAAAAAATGGCCTAAAGGTAAATGTTAACTAATGGTAAATTACAGGCTACAAAGAAAATTACATAATAAATCCTTCCTTAGCTATCAGCATCTCTTTGCATATTTGCATACACATGTGTGTTTTGTCCCATTTAGTCCCATCTCACTATTATGGTGACACACTCTACAGTTCCTCTACATTCTCAGGACAGGACAGGCAGACAAATAAAGGAATGAAAAACTGGATTTTGTTCTTTATCCTTTTAGTTGTGAAGACCTTAAGTGTAATGTACGCTACATTTTTAAGGTGGTGTACATGTTACAAAGAAATAAAAAAAATATAAATACAATTCTCAAAATTCTGACCGCTTGCTGTTTTTGTCACCAGCACTTAATTGTACTCTTACTTTCAATACTTAAGTACATTTGATATAATAAAATTGCTCTGATACTTCAGTACAGATCCTCTAAGACTTTTACTCAAGTAATATTTAAATAAGTGACTTTAACTTCTACCAAAGTCATTTATTGTAAGACATCAGTACTCAAGCATGGCTTTCAGATTCTTGATCTACCACTGCTTATTTTCATCCACTAAAAAAATAAGAACAATTTGACAGAATTTTACCACAAAATGCAAAATCCGACCATAAAATGTCTTGTTGACTACACGATGATGTTTGTTCTCATGTAATAGTTGTTAAAGTGTAATTTCTGTCCACTTTGATTAAAGCATTTTTCAATTAACTCTAGTGCTTCTGTACCAGTGGACCTAATATCTATTACTAGAAGTTAGGTTAGCTGCAGGTCCCTGTGCGTGCAAAGCATCCTAGTGTGTATAACAGACAGACAGCTCCTGAGGGACTTCATTTACAGCACGGCTTCAAAAGCCAGCACGCTGCCACTGCTGACAAAGCCCATTCTAATGCACAAGGGAGGGAATGGGACAGGAATAGTAACATGTAAAAATAGGCTCTACTTACGGAAGAAGTCTTTCTTTGCTAGGTTCTTCGCACACAGGACTGCAAGAGAAGAAATACAGAGAGATGTTAATGACAAGTTAAAAATTAAATGGGCACAAATTAAGACAGAAAATCAAAAGAGCAGTCCAATGATTGCACAAAATACTTGGGTGTCTCTAAATAAACTCAGCTACTAGCTGAATACTCAGCTTTCAATGGTATATAATTAAAAAAAAAAAAGAAAAAAGAAAAAAATATACATCTCAGCCTGCAAAAGAATGAACAAACTCTTAGAATTATTCTACTAAATTAATTTAAAGCACAGCTGTGATGTGTAAATGGTAGCCAACATTTTGATGCAGGTAACTGCTTCTCTCTGGTAATATTTTTAGTAAAAGGCCAGCCAACTCAAAGATTTCATTACTTATTCATTTTTGTCTTGGCTGTAAAACTTGACACAGTTTCCGTTGAGTAATTACTGCTGTTTTTTTGCCGACGTATCGGTTTGTCCATCCTCACCGTCCCATCACAGGAAAGAGACCGGTCTTAAGAGTTTTTCCTTGTGAAATATTGAGTGGACAAGCACTCTTTTCTGTATGAAGCAAGTCCCCCGGGGGTTTGCATCACAGGCAACATACAATGGCTTTCAACAGAGACGAGGAAAGTGAGAGAGTAAGTCTGTGTTTGGGTTTCTCTGCTATTGGCTTTTTATCTTCCTTCCTAAATGTCTGCACTGGAGGGTCTAGGTGAGGTGGAAGCAGGCCGCTGCTTGGTTTGGAGCTAGCTGGACAATCGTGATAATTATAGAGTGAGACAAAGCAGGCCAAGAAGCAACAATAAAGAGCAGTAGCAGACAATACCAACACGATGCAGGTAATGAAAAAAACACTGAACTTAAGAGATATAAAAGGCAGTTAAATAAATATCACAAGCTGCAGACAGGCCAACACTTGAATCACGTCTCTGTGATTGAATTGGAGGTGGTGCTAAACTCTAAGCAAAGAGAAATCTGTTTCATCTCTCTACAAGTGCTTCCACCCCTCCATCCAGTTTCTATATTCACTTCAGACTTGATAGTCAATGCAGACACCTAATGTCTTTGTTTTCCAACCCTATCATGGTCTTAGTCTGTGTGCAAAGAGATTAACGCACAAGTTTAAAAAAAAAAACATGCAAATCAGGCAGTGCCCAGGCAGCTCAATGGGTGGTAGAGGTAGAGAAGATATCTGGAAATTCCCTTAAGGACGTCTTGAGATGTAGCGCTCAAGAGAATGAGACTGATGCAAGGTCACACTGACGTCTGACCCCTAACCTCTAAAATCTAATCAGTTTAGCGTTGAGTTGTTTGTTTGTCAATGTTTGTGCCAAATTTGAAGAAATTCCAGAGATACTGTGTTCACAAGAATGAGAAAGACAAAGTCATAGTGACTTTGACCTATGACCACAAAAATGTAATCATTTCATTGTCAAGTCCAAGTGGATGTTTCTGCTAAATTTGAAGTAATTGCCTCAAGGCGTTCTTGAGATAGCTTGTTAATGAGAATGGGACCGACGAACAGACGGACGATCTGATGACATAATGCTCTGTCCTGCTCTGCTAAAAAAAAAACAGACGGATGCAGCTTCCAAAGGGAACATTGCCCATCATCTACAACACAATGTGAAGCCTGTACTGCAAGTGCTACTGTAGGCTTCTATATGCATTATTTACAGCAGCCAACTATGCATGCACTAGCCCTCATTTAGAAAATAAGATATAGAGGCTATGAATTAACTATGTATAGAGACAGAGCTCTCATGCAGTTATCAGACAGAGGGTCAGAGAGTTTGTGGGATCATTTCAGAAGTTTATACAAGCAGAGTTATACACATTTCTGACATTAAGACCCCTTTACACCAAAACAGTGCTGTGCCGGAGACATCATGTACATGTACCACACAATAGATCATATCAGAGCATGTGAACCTGCCACGAATGAGAAACGAGCACCACTTCCAAATAAGATATGGACAGGCCTGGGAAACCAACCTAGCATTACACCCATTCAATGCAGAGACCTTGACAGTAACCAAAATGACACAGTCAGACAAATCAGACAGAATCACAACATGGGAACAGACGATCTCAACACAAACCAAATTACACTGACTGGGCCCCAAGTGGATGAACACTAACCATCAGCTTGTCAGGGGAAATTACACTGCCAAAGCCGACAGTATGGGCGCAGGCCAAATCGGAGGCTGCCAGAAAAGCCTCCTGCGGGACAAAACGGACACCATGTTGTCGGCAGACAGGAGAAAAACAGGAGACACAGAGGCCTGAAATCTTGGCAGAACATTTGTGGATAGAGAATCCAACTCAAAGACAAAAATCAGCCACCAAAGTTAAAATCGGTCATCATCTTGGCCTTAAACCTGGCCTTGAAAATCTGTGAATGAGCCTATTTTGTGTACATGAATTAAAAAGTATTAGCAGCAGACGTTTAACAACAAAAATCATTCTATCTACTGGTTTGGAAATCTTATTTAAAGGGACCTTGTGCTGGTTTTTTTTTGTAAACAACCAAAATTTTTGGCTGCATGTAGTGTTACTCTAACGGATTGTGTGTACCTGAGGGGCAGGTGTAACATTTTATTTCTTGTGTTTTAATCAATACTATGACTCTAACATTGCTTGTAAAAACAATTTGTGACTGTTAACAAGTAGAAAACAGATACAAGTTACCTGAAATTGTATCCAAACTAGGGATTTCAATGGTTAACCATAGTTACAGGTTAATGAGTGTCAGCCTTTTGAAAGTAAAATTAACTGAAAATGATGTCCCTAATCCAAACCGTTCAACAGGTTTGTGTGCACAGACATCAGAACCAAAAAATGAAACAAATGTCCCAAGTCTCCACTAATCAACCCTGTGTTTCCAGTCGCAGAACAAAACAAATAAAATCCTGAAGAAAGAGCTGGTATACATTAAAGTGATGGGGTTGATATCAAAATGTATTTTAGCTACTTAAAAAAGACCTACCTATAAAAATCAATATCAGTCTTAGTGGACACTCTGTTTAGAGAACTTTCACCACTTTACCTCACCATCACACAGCCTTTTCCTTTGTCACTACATTTCTCATCCACCAGAGGTCAGCTGTTTAGGTCAGAAAGTGCTGTTAGCAGCTGTGAGGTGATCCGAATGAAACAAAACTGCACGTTGAAAACACTCAATACAGCTTCAACTGATACAACATTTTTTTTTAGGTAGGCCGTTTTTAGAGTGGCTAAAACACGTTTTGATGTCAGCTCCTCTATACAGCATGGTAAGGCTGAGCATGTGGCTTGTCTGTTTTTCCGCGTGCAACGACCACCAGCTACTGTATGTAATACACTGACCATACAGAAGTATCTCATACAGCCCCTCTTCAAGAATCTCGAACTATCACTTTAAGATACCTTTTCAGTCCTGTGCACAGTACAGGAAAAAGCAAAGCTAAATGTTAACAGTCAGAAATCAGCAGTTCATCACGTCTCTACAGAAGCCTGCAGAGTGGTGTGTGTCTGTGGCGAGAGAAGGATGGTCTGTCTGCACTCAGGTCAGGCAGGTGAGCTGGATGTTGTGCTAGCAGTAAACCATGAAGGTGACAGTGAATATTTAGTGTGAGCTGAAATTTGTCAGAACCATCACACCAGTGAAGCTATTTTAGCAGTTCAAAGAGAAACAGTTTTTCGTCCTCTGATCGGTTCTTCTGATCAGGCCTTGAAAGTATTTATTTGAAGAATATCTGCCAATAACAATCAGTGGCTTATCGATCTGAGCAGCCTATTTTGGGGATGTTCAATTTAGTATCCTTGCTTGTCCCTGACTCTAGCTATTTAAAGTAGAGATAGTGTTTCTTGATCTTTATAGCAGAAGTCCTCATCATTCAGCAGCAGTGCAGCGGGGCATTTGGTATGGCTGCTCCCAACTGCTGAAAAGCAACATTGGTAAGTAGCTGCCACTAGGTTAAACAGAGTGTGCTGAGCAATAGTACAGACTTGGCTCTGTGGTTACAAAACTATGCTAATGAAGATTAAAGGCTTAACCTGCACACTGCTCCAGTGTCTCAGCCACAGTTACCACAGAGGGGACAGCCTCTCTCATTGTCATCAATGGCTTCTCACCAACTGTGCTGCCAGGCACAGCCGGCTGCTGCTACTGGCAACAGTGATGACAAATAAGTTCAAAGGGGGCATTTGACAATGGAGCTATAATGACAACTAGAGAGGCAAAGTTTTCAGAGCTGAAACTACAAGCGAGGTTAAAAATATTCACTCTTCTACAAGGTAAATGATTGACTCATTGGTGTCTGTATTCCAAGTTACAAACTACTGTGAGTACCATAAGAGTGCAACACTGAGGTGCAAGTTGAAGCCATCTGGGCATGTGTGTGCATTGTGTGTTAGTGTTGAGTGGTCTTTATGCAAGAAAGCTGCATTATAAATGGGTAGATGAATTCTGAAATCTGGGGAAAAACAGCTTCTTGGCTCTGTGTAAGACAGTTTCTCTGTTCAATTTTTAGCAGTTCAGCAGCACTGAGTCTCTATTAAAAAAGCAATGCAATCACCACTACAAATTAAATTAAAAGATTTGAAAGGACATAAAAGCTTAAGAAAATGGTATTTTCCAAAACAAAGGCAACCTGAGAAATGTGCAGAAAACCTCTATGTGAGGTGTCCCATACTACCCTTACAAATTTCTATATCATTTTATGGAAGTCCCACAAGGATTTAGAATAACATGCCTATATATGTTGATAATCTTATCTGGGCTTATGCAGACTCTACCACTGTAGACCTCAGCGTCAATGAGGAATTAAATCTCATCTCAGCGCCCTGTAGCATCCAGCAGTGTTGAAATGCTGCCACGTGAGCAGGCAGGCTGTGGTGACCCAGGGCTGGCAGAGACCCAGACTCATTCAGATCCTAACATGCAAAGCTAGGTCAACTAGGAATCAGTAAATGACCAGGAAGCCCTGGGGTGAAGCTGCTCTCAGTGTTGTCCGTGGATCAACATCGCCACCACAAACCCTCAATTTAACAGTAAGCGGAGACAATAAATCTGGCTGCACATCAGTGTCATGGAAACAACTAAGGAGATGGCAACCCTGTTACCATCATCTGGGACTCTTCCTAAATAATTTGGAAGTAGATTCTACAAATATTTCTCCCAATGCCTACTCGTGTTGTCCTTGGGGTCATTCTGACCCCAAACGAAATCTTTTGCCATCAAAACATGTTGTTTATACTTACGTGAACAAGGTCTATTGGCTCTAAATTCCAAAACGAAGGGGAAAATGTGTGGTAATGGGTTGGACTGAAGTAAGACTAAAGGTGTAACACAGAAATGATTGAAAATTTATAAAATATGTTTTAAATAACAGTTAAAACAGGGCAGGGTTAGAATGACCGCAGAGAACAAAAGATGTATGGCAATCAGGAGGACATTACGAGGGGATGAAATAAATGTGTTTCCTTCCTGTGCTTTTGGATAGACAAAGACCACAAGAGTAAAATTTTGTCTTATTTTTGCCCTTTTTAGAATAAAACCATTTTCATTTAGTTATCAATTTTTGTGTAAGCAAACCTGTGTTGATGGATACTCTATGAACAAGATAGTTTAGGTAGCTGAACTTCCCACCAGGTTTAAGATATTGGTAGCAAGTATAATCCCTTTAATTTGACTAACAAGTAGGGTTGGGCACCAAACTTGGTACTTCTGATGGAATTACTACTGAGTACCCATCCATGTTAAAATACCAATGTTCAATCAATGCCAAATGTTGGTGCCTAAGAGTGCACCTTGGTGAGAAAGCCAGGTTTAGACCGGAAGCAGAGGCACCAGGAGTCCCATGGGTGGCTTACCAGCTTCGGGACGCTTCAGTGTGTAAACAATTGAGTTCTAGGGAGCTGCTGAGTTCAGAAAGGAGGTGGAAGCACCACTAAGTGCCCGAAGCTGGGAAGCCGGCCATGCCTCCATTGGCTTCCCAATGAGCCAAAACTCTTGCTGCAGCAAAAATAATTTCAGTCTGTCGGGTCTATTTTGTTTTGTTTTGTTTTGTTTTTTTAGAAATGTCCTAGTGTCACTTCTGTTTGTGACTGTTTTTTGGTTTTTTTTATAACTATGTAGGATACTTATTCCACATATTTGCAAATTGTGTATAAACAGAGAGGAAGAGAGACAAGCAGACACACGCAAACATACACACAATAGCAAGCAGACAGACATACAGACAGACTGTAAGATCAGACACAAGCAGAGGAGCAGAACCGCCTGTTGACTGCAGCTTGCTAAAAAATGACATTTTTGTATTCACAGAAAGAGTAAAGTACCGAGAAAGGTTAACGTTGGGTACCAGTCCCAAATTCAATGTACCAGCACTGGTGCCTGTTCAAATGTGAACTGTACCCAAACCTAATGACAAGATAAACAAGGCCGTTCTCTCTCTGGTGTTTTCTGTAACAGTTTTCAACGTCCACCTGTCATATTTCAATACAGTTTCAATGGTGTGTGTCAGAGTTTGTGAGACTGGATTACGTTCTCGCTTTCAGATATGACAATATTTACACTTCTCAGAATCTGGTCTAAGTCTAATTGTACTCATATTTACAGTCCATTTATCAGCTTCTAAAACAGAAGAAAGCTATTAAGCCCTCACATCCCATTTTTCAGTAACTATTGCTGACTCAGTCATTTGACCACCCAAAGTTGCCCTCATCTTAAAGCGAGCTGTGATAGTAGTTAAAGGGTCAAAAAGGGGTCAACTCTGTCGCATTGTTTATTAAAAGGATTTGAAACAGCAGCTGTTGTGGGACCATTTGTAGGTGAGTCACCCCATTACACAGTCTAAGACGAGCCATAAATCAAACTAACAGTCACGCAAAACCAAGCCTATCCATCTCAGCAAGTAACATGCTAGGATAATGCCTTTACCACTGTCTGGTAGCTAAAGGAGGTGGAGACAGACAGTGAACTGTCATTGACTCAGACAATATGTCCTTAAGGTTCAGAGGTCAACCATAGCTTCCTGTCCCCAGGGGAACTGGAAGTGTAACATTTAAGCCTACACCTTTGACGTAAAAATAAAGAGGATATGAAAGTAAGGAAACTATGTTTGATGTCTCAGTATCATTAAATGAATCAGCACCACACAATGAGTAAGAGGCTACAAATGACTGCTAACAGCTAAACTGTTTTCAGACAATAATCATCATGCGTGATTATCTTGAGTGTCCTGTTGAATCAGTTGTGAATCTGTTTCTCTGTAAATGGAGTAAGTAATAATTCTTAACTACAATATGGGTTGGTGTTTGACTCTCTTACATATTCACAGAATCACTTATACCATTGAGTGACTGGCAGTCATGACATCTGTCATCTGTCACAAAATAGCCAAATATATATAAAAAAAAAAAAACTGGTGTCGGCTATCGGCCAAATTGTTATTTTAAACATTGGCATCGTTCAGACTTTCGAAATCTGTGCATACTATTAATGTGTGCAGTATGAAAAAATCTTCTGAAATAGGATTTATACTAAATATAAATAATGACCCACTGATTTAACATTGCAATAAATCTCTGCAAACGTATGTATGATAATTACATTGTGCATTACAAAAAACAAGGCCGTTAGTATTCATTACAAAATATGCATGGTGTGTTTCAAACCAAAAAGAGAGGCAGTTAGGGGGGTTGGGAGCTTTGCATCGTCTCCGTCTGTCTGAATACAAAGGTCAGGCTGAGGGTTAGCATTAGTTCTGGTCATAAGGTGAAAGGTCTTAAACAGACAGCAGCAGGGAGTTGCCATGGGATTCCCATTTGTTTTCTCAAGGGAGTCTACATTTGCAATAGCTTCTTAACGCCTCACTCTGTTCGTTGGGCGAGGTAGAGGACATATGAGTCAGATATTCAACTCCTTTAAACCCAAAGAGGATGCTCTCTTTAGAAACTGTATCACAGTTTGATGTATCAAGTCATTTAGATTAATATGCAGATATAAGAGCAGCATGTTTCAAAAATAAATATTTTAGTGCTTTTTAAACAAGAACAAATGCTGCTGTAAATGCTGTCATGATGCACATTTTGAAGAGATTAACTTCTTGTGTTCATTACTCTGAAGTATTCATTCATGGTGGTGTTACTCATTCTAAATAAGAGTCAGAAGTCGTAATAGTTGCGTTAACATTTGCAGCACAAGTGCTGCGGCAGTTGATGGTGGCGAAGCATAAAAGGGTGCAATTAGAGCTGGATAAAGCCTGATCAAATGGCCTGAGGGTCTGGGCACTGAAAAAATAATTATTGTGAGAAAATATTCTGTTTGTCAAGAAAGGGGAGATGACAGGACAAAAAGAAATGAGCTGTATTCAGGTTCACAACAGTGTATGATTTGCACGGTACAGTCCACTCAGTCACCAGCATGCCCCTGGCCTCTTGCACTCTGTAAACATTATCAAACCACAAAGCTCGGCTGCTTTGCCCTCGACCAAAGGGTTCGTGGTCAGTAACTCAGACGATTGCGTGATTGTGCACTGCTGACTCCACGGTCAAGTACAGCCATTTAGTGGTCCATTTGTCCAATTAATTCTCGGGCAGCGCTACAAGGACAGGGGAGTCGACCCCTGGCTGCATCAGCATGCAGTTGCAGAGCTTGGATGTTGTCATGTGGAACACTGTTACAGAGCAGTAGTGATCTTACAGAGGAGGTTCATGTTATAAAGAGAGATTCAGCTCTGTTACCATTTCGGCAATAGAAGATAAATTTAAGTTCAGTAATTATGCAATTATTAATCTTAATTAACCTGTCAGTGAGTGTTACAGCCAAACCATTAGTCAAATTCAAGTCCTGAACTGCACTATGTTAATGTGTGTGTTTTATACTGTGCTGGTCTTTAATTAACACAACTTTACTCCCATAAATGTTAGGCTTTACCAAATATTAGCATGGTCAACAGAGTGGTTGATGGTGGTTTAAAAGGAAATGTTGAACACACTGGAGTGTGACTTTGGCTGTCTAGGAAGCCCAAAAAATGTTTAAGTGTGAGACTTAAAACTCCTCGGGGCAACACTTTTCAGAGTGAAAGAAGGCTTCTGTTCTCGCAGTATTTCAAATATTGCTTAGCAGAACATCTCTTTCTTTCCAATAAAGCCTTTCTGACAGACAAATACAGAGATTTAACTCACAAAATGAGGTAATAACACACAAAAAGTAAAGTAAAATCATCAAACAATCACTACTTAGAAACAGGGATTAGGCTATAACTTCGTGGAGCTCAATTAAATGGAACCTAAGCAGGGTGAGAAAGGCGTCAACTGTAAGTCACATGCTTTTGAGACACATTTAACACTTCATGTTGTTGATTATTAACGACATCATTATACACTTTAATGGAGTGCATAAAGCCAGCAGTGAGAGATGTGAGTATCTGACAACAAGTTGATCATAAACGTAAATCTTTCCTAAGGGACGACTGCTTCCTCAAGGCATGTACTGACCTACAAACTGCATGCCTATCCACAAGTATGAAGTTATGATAACGTTTTAGGCCTCAGGTAGCATCACTGACAGAAATTGTACCAATACACCATCAAAGTGGGAGAGATAAATAATACAAGGGAAAAGTAATACATGGGAGGAACATCACGACTTCTCAAAAAAATCTAGGTTACCAAGTAATGAAATGTGCATGTGGCTCAGAGCCAGAATTTGATTCCTCTTACCTCTGAACACACTTAACCTGATGCCAACCAACGTGGACCCAGGCTGCTTCACTCAGCCATTTCACAGAGAGCCTACACTTTCAATTTTCACAACTGCCTTTCTTTTTTGAGCATTATTGCTTACTTAAAAAACGCAAAGGTAATTTCCCCTTGGCCACACCAGTGCTTATGTACTCGAGATCAGACTCAGTCTCAAGACCACTTTCTGAAGGTCTTATTTGGGGCTAGACCATATTTTTACTCTGTTTTGTCTTCTTCTTTTTTTTTGCTTATCAGTGTGCTGTGCACTGTACTTCTGGGGATGTTTGATCCCCAGATTTTGCAGCAGAGTGAGAGCTCCTGACTCTCACAATACTCTTTAGTACAGGGAGCTGCGGACATGCAGGCAGCTGCACAGATGAGGAAGAGACTCTGCACTGTAAGGCTCTGAAATAACATTACAGTCTCAGTCTTCTGCTTAGAAGTAGTGAATTCACAGCTCAAGACTTAATACACTGCAGTCTCTGGCTTTTTTTTGTTATCTAGTGTCGGCAAAAAATGTTGTTGCAAACTGTCGTTACATCGTTAGAGCAGTTAGCTTGTATACTATATTACACGAGTACCGCTGTCACACTGAGCACTGTTCAAACTTTATATGGGAAAAAAAATTATTGTCAAATATTCGAATAATACGCCCAAATCTGATTCGTCTGACACAGTTCTGAGCTGGGTACAGCCAAAGTTTGCACGTTCCACATTTCATTAAAATTGTATCATGCAGTGTGGGACTTGCAATGGTCTGGTCTTGGTCTTGTCTCAGCCTCAATACACTCTGGTCTAGGTCATGACTCGGTCTGGGTTTAGGTGGTCTTGACTACAACACTAGGCCACGCTCCATCACAAAGTCACTGACTGTGATTTAGAAAAGGTTTTTACGTTTAGCAATTTTTGTTTTCAACTGTTTTTATTTACTTTCAACACAACTTGCAGGTATACATCCACCAATAACTGCCATCAATATCACAACACATAAATATCAGGGCAATAAAAGATCGCTTAAAAACAACAGGGCATAAAAACAAATGAAATACATAATTGACATTCTCTTAATAAATATGTAAATGTATGTATCAAGTGATACAGCCCTACTATTGTGACAAAGTTAAAGATCCAGAAATGTAGCAAAAAGAATATACCTGCACCTTTTTAATGTTCTTTAACTCTAACCTACCCCTTCCCCATGGGTCTTTCTCTAACTTCCATTATACATGTAGAAAGTTTCTCGCATGTGCCTTATAGAATAAAAATGAAAAAAAAGAAGAATGAATACAAATAATTATAATATTTCTAGCTAACCTAGAGTGCCTCCTCCCTGGCCTCAAGCATAACATCCATCATGCACCATCCATCCTAGCAAGAGAAAGCTGCACAGATAAAATTTCAATTAAAGAATAAATCCAGTTACTTTGAAACTTTTTTTAGTATAAAAAATAAAATCTAAAATAGGAGAGGGGTAAAACAACATTTATAAAAATCCAGATTTATAGGAACTAACTGATTTTTAAGTTTAAAGAAAAATATTAAAGAAATTCTCCCACTGACATCCCCCAACTCATTAGTGACAGTCATTGAAATTTGAAAGGGAAGGCCCACTTCCTTCGCCTCTGCCCCTGTTATGACTCTTGCTGCAGCCCCATGCTGTCTCATTCACAGCATTGTTCAACAGTAAAACAAAACACTTCCTCTTCCCGTCCTCACGCCTCCCTGGCGGGCCCGCTCACTCACTTGAACGCACTGAGAATACATGTTGGAAAAAGTGTGCTTTGTGTACGTGACCAACTTTATGCTCCAACGGTAAGTACACGCTGCAAAAAATAATGATGGTGTGCTATGAATTAGCATTTAAGGGTATCCAAAACTGGGCAATGTTGCCAAACTGGGGATCTAATCTACACTGCACTTCCTCTGGAAAGCCATTACTAGACTTCCCAACCTCCCACCCTCAGCCTTTCTCCAGCCCAGTGAATGCTCAGGATGCCAATTATGTCATTCATTTGAGAGGCCAGCAGTCTACAGCTGACACTCCCCCTCCACCTCCCCCTCCTCTCTGCTCCCCGAGGAGACGCCAACAATCTGGAGTCAGGAATCTGGAGTGGAACGTAGTCACTACACAGAGGAGGAGGAGGAGGGCTGGAGAGGGGTGAAAAGGTAAAGACGAAATGTTCATCTGGAGGCATCTGGGATGGAGGAGGAGGGGCGGGAGGAATGTGAGGAAGGGTGGTGAGGGAGGTCTATCTAGAGTCACAAATCTGAGGAATGCAGACAGTAGAGGGGGAGAAAGGGAGAGAAATATGGGGAAAAAAGCAGAGAGAGGGAAAGAAAGGGGAGACGTTAATTTGGAATTTTGATAGTGATGACATTCTGGCAACAGTGGAAACACTGAGGGAGGAGTAGCAGGAATGGCGGGGAGAGATAAGAGGGGATGACAGAAAAGACGAGAAGAGGGATACAAAAATGAGCAAAGCGGACCAAGATATAGTTGTATATGTGCGCATGGGATGTTTAGCATTTTCAGAATTCTATCAGTCGAATAGGACTGTTGTTCAATACGAATATTCGACTGTTGGTTTCTTTTTTTTCCATACAGATTTTGATAGTGTAAACAGGGTTCTCTGGAACTTTCACGGTGACAGTGATGTTCATGTAATATGGTAAACGAGACAAGTTAGTCCTCCAAGCAAATGCGGGCTAACTAAGCTACCTACAGATAGCAAAGGTGCAACAATATTATTTGCCAACACCGGTCACCAAATAAAAGCCAGAGACCTGTATCTCATCAAGTTGCTTTAAGCTGTAATTTCACCACTTCTAAGCAGAGGGAGGAAGAAAATGCTATCTCAGAGAGTGACTTGGCAAAGCTGCTCCACCTCCAGGCAGCTGCCTTCATCTCACTCAGACTCACACTGGGTTTGGGTCAGCAGATGAAGAAGTGTTCAGTTAACAGCTAAATCAGGGGACCGAAATGCCCCAAACAGAACACTGCACACTGACTGCCAGAAAAACCAAAATGATTTCTCCACTTGAATAATCTCAGTCGACTGAGGTGTCTCTAACTGATGATACCAATCATTGACTTTCAGGAGCCAGCCATAACGTCTGCACTGGAATCACCAAGGTTGTATTATCTTCTAAATCTTGGAAAGATACCGCCCACCCGGTATTTGGACATGGACTGATGTGCTGGAGCTGAATCGTTATCAACAGTGAAGAAAGCACATCTGCACATTCAAATCCGTGCAAAATGTATCTTTACTATGCAAGCTTTCGATGCCTTGAAGAAGGTCTCTGACCGAAAGCTTGCATCGTAAACATGATTTTTGCACAGATTTGTGCGTTTTTCACTGTTGATTAAGTTTCTGGAAAAAAAATCATATTGGCTGATATTTACCTGCCATACAAAAAAGGTTCAATCATTTCATCTTAGACGAGCCGTGTTGTGTTATTTGAAAGTTCTGCAATACCTAGAGTGATCTCATTTATTAACGTGTGCCTTTCTGAAAATACAAAAGTCAATTTTGACCTTTTATTTTTGGTTTATAATAATATCTCTCCATAAATGGAGCCTGAGATCACATTACTGTGATCTCAATAATCACTGAATCAGTAATCACTCACTGTAATACTAAGCAAATCTGACATCATCAAATCTAATCTAGGTTGAGGAGCCAGAGGGCAAAACAAAGCTTACAAATGTGAGATTTGCAAAAACAGAATCTCAAACAAGAATACATGAACTGTTGCATAGACCAATCCATGAAACAGAGGAGGACAAAATGCACAAAGACGCAGTACTATTCCAACAAATTATTCACAGAAATGGCCAGACACACACAGGAAGTGATGTGTAGAGACTGGAACTAAGAACTAATCTAAATGAGTTTTTGGGTGAAGGCAAGCTGCCACATAATGAACAGACGGAGTGGTTGAACTGTAGGAAACAAAAGAAGAAAGGTGACATGAAGCAGAGAGAAAATAAGGAGGGAGGGATAAAGAAAGAAAAGAATTAAGGGGGAGGAAATCAGCCAGAGGGAATCAAGCTCATCCATGGACTGAGTCACACAGTAAATGGAATACGCATACAGGAAGCGGACGTTAGATTTAGATACAGTCAGGTGTAATATCACACCACAGGAAAGTCATTCCCATATGACTGATTTGGTACATTAGCAGCGTGTCTATGGGGGAGGTGTTTCAGCCGTGTATTACAGTTGCTTTCAGTATCTACTGCATGCTCTATTAAACTAACAGAAAAACTGAGTTAATAGATAAAAATAGAGGACACTAGAAGGCAATGATCAGGCTGACCAGATAATAGCTCCTCTACAGCATCTGAGAAATAGTCTGTGGAAGTTTTTTGGGCTCTATTAATTACCATCTGTTTTACAAATGTATTGTATTGTGTATTGGGCTCTAAGTGCTGCCAAAACGAGGGTGACCTACACTAGAAACTGTACCAGAGTGTATCCTGGGTACGACACACACGTAGCATTGAAGCCGTTGCTGCTAAGGTGCTGCTCACGCTGCCCCTCCTGTGTTGACGCAGTGTTACGGCTTGGACATGGATTATTTCATCTGCATGTGTTTTAGTTGATGTCAGTTAGTCCAGCCTCTTTATGAGCACAGGCAGCTTGACCGTACTGTATATGATTCATGCAACAGCTGTCTCAGGAATGCAGTAAAAGCGATTCTTGTCAGTATTTAAGAGCAAGACACCACTGCGTATGATTCTCACAAGGTCAAATTTGTTTTTAAATTTTTTGTAACTCAAATGGAGTCCACACCACATGTATAATAGCAATGATAGTCTCAAACAATATTGTTAGGACCCCTTTCAAAGCAATTTTAAGAACTATAGACATACTAAATTACTAAAAATACAAAATTCACCTGAATTAACAGGGTGTCACATTAAACATGTCAGATGACACTGTGGAGAGTCCAGTTATTTAGGTTCGTAAGAATGCATCCCTGTTCGATGAGACACACTGTCTTCGTAAAGACGCTATCCAGAAGAAAATCTGGGATGCAACTGGGCTCATCCTCAGAATCAAGTAAATTATTATTGTTTTATAGCAAGTGTTTTGTTATTATTAGTATATATGAGGAGATGTGGATACTCACATCGTAATTGTTACAGTTATCATTACAAGTATGGCCAGCCCTTACGCCAAAAGCAGCTACAAAAGCTGCCATGCAATGGCTATGGGAAGCTGCAGCAGCTGTTCTGAGCTGCTACCATTCGATTTGTAGCAACGTGTAGCTAAACTAAAGGTTAAGGATGGTATGACTTTTAGACAGGAATTGCAGCCAGAGGACATCCACAGCCAATCAGTAAACAGAGTCCCATGTCTTTGCACCTGAAACATATGAATATGCCTCCTAGAAGCAGAATAATGTAATTATAGTGGCAAGTTGCACTTCGCCGGTGACTGGTGTTTTTTTGTTGAGGCGTGGACTAAGGAAGACAGCAAAGACATGGAAAGGGTGGTGCTTATTGTGATTTTGTGTGTTAGAGGGTTTGAGGTTCAACCAAACTGCAATTAATACCAGCAACTCTTTGGCTAACAAGTTTGCAGGTACAAAAAATGCCAAAATGCAGGTTTATTAGTTTTGGTGAGTTTGTATTTTTAGATGCTGAATTTTAGTCAGTACTTTCCTGTTTGTGTTTACATGGCAGTCAATGTGCATGCCTGTTATGTGAGTAAAGTGTGTCTATCTGTGTAATATTTTAATTATGTTAAAAACAACAATAGCTGTGCAGATGCAGTATTAGCAGGCAGTCTAGTAAATTATTAATATTATATTAATCCATTTCATATTAGTCCCCTGAGAGTGTGTGTGTGTGTGTGTGTGTGTGTGTGTGTGTGTGTGTGTGTGTGTGTGTGTGTCAGTGCATTGAAATAACAGGCTGCGTATGCATCTGAGCTACATTTTTGTGTGTTTTATGTGTGTTCATTCCCATGTGGACTTGCTTACTAAATGTCTATGTATATACGATTAGTCCTTTGAAACAGGGGAATGAGAGAAGACAGGGGCAGAGGAAGATGATGACCATGATTACGAAGTGGAAAACAGTATTCAGAGGTTGGGGTGGGGAGTTGGAGATCTAGAGAGCACTAAGAGGGAGAAAAGAGGGCAATAAAAGAGGAGAACTGCACTGATGGAAGAGAGGACAGGGACAAATAAAAGAGAAGAAGAAGGCTGAGAATTATGACGGGGAAAATTAAGCAGCACAGAGTAAAAGACGGGACGATACAGAGGAGTAGAATGATGGAGGGAGGCAGAGATGAAGCACTGGTTAATGTGTGTTATCTCTGCATCTCATAAACATTTTTGGGAGCAAACCGGAGGACAACAGGGACGGCCAACATACTGAACAAATTAGTTTTTATGTGAAAGCAGCATTGACACACAAAATATCCTCAGACAAAGACATATTTTGATTTCTACAGCTGAGACTACAAAAATACATAAAACCAAATCCCAATAAGTCTTGAGTATACCCTAATAAGGCAATCATAAGAAGTAAGACATTGTGCTATGGTGTGGCACTAGGAGCAAGACACAACATCCAGTTCATCATAGATTTTACACAACATTCAAGCAAACTTACGTTTTGGTTTTGTTTTTGAAAGATGCATTTGGCCCCTTTCAATAACAACAAAAAGTTCTTTGTTAATAATTCCCCGAAGATAATTCCCCATTCAGCGTCTAGTGTTTTGTCAGACAGCTCAATTTGGCTTACTGTTAAAATGTTCTAGAACTTGTTCAAGTTCCTCAAACTGGGAAATTGTTCCGTATCAAATCTAGCCAACAGCACAAAAGGCTCATCCACCCCACCCACAAACTCATGTTGTCCACAGTCCACATGTTCCAAACAAACAGCTGGCTCATTTGCAGATTAAATGGTCATGAGAATAAACTGGGTTTGTAGTAGTCTGCTCTCTCAGATAGTGTGCCATATAGACCCTGTTGGCTCTTGTACATATGACAGCCCATATGTCACCAGTCACCATCAGGCCCACCCACTGACAATGTGGCCCAGCCACTGTGAAAGTGCTTGGTTATTAGATTGTCTTAAATATGCCTAACATACAGTAAACGCCAGTTGTAGCTCTCTCTCTTTATGTTGTTTTTATATTCAACCTCCTATGGCAAGAGAACGCGGCCTGAGGGGCAATCTTGGAGGCAAGTGGTTAGAAGTGTGAGACGGATGGTGCGAGCCAGACTGCTCCTGTGAAGATGGAGGTGAGAAGAGGCAGACGAGGCAGACGAGGCAGCGAGAAAGAGAAAGAGAAAGAGAAAGAGAGGGAGACAGAGAGAGAGAGAGGGAGGGAGAGATAAAGCCGTGTTTGCCATTTTTCCTGTCACTCTAAGTATTAATGACATGGAGAGAGGTTATTTCAGGCTGCAGTAGTTTTCCTCATCTCTGTGTACACATAAATATCCAGCAGAGCTTGGCAGAGTTTGATGGTGGAGTCCAGGGTTTTTTGTTGTCTGTGGGTGGAGAGGGGTCATGTGCGGCACAAAAGTTCATCTACAACAAGACAGCAATAACCTGACACTGACCACATTTCACTTACATGAGTCCCTGTCACATATGCACTACAACTACAAACTTATCTAGGTGTTACCTGGCTGGAGGAGCTGTATGTGGGAACACAAACATCTGAATCAGCTGACTGGACATTGCACAGACTTGATCCTGCCAGCTCTCTGATACAAAGTCCAAATCGATTGAGCCCATATGTGGCCGGTGCAGGTCACTGTCCACTGTGGCGGGTAGGCTTGTTGATTATGTTTCTATCATGCGACTGTTGCAAAACCGAAAGAATATTAACATTTAAGGGTGAGGAAGGGTCATTTACACGACGACCACAACAAAATTGTCTAACTGGAGAGACAACTAAATTTGGGAACTTCTGTTTGTAGGGGCCAATGCCGGTATCATCAGACAAATTCAAGGAAAGCTAAAAGACTTGTTGGTATATGACCAAATTACGAACCTGCTACATAACCAAGGTGTAACCTGGGCCAAGGTGTCGTGTCTCCTGTAGGCTCTACCTAAGTGTCATCCCTTGGCTAAACCAAACAGAGTAGCTCTGTTGTCAGGAGTTCATGAGAAAACTGCTGTAGACTGCAGTGATCCAAATGCTGACCTTCTAAGGAGGACTGTACTGAAATAAGTATGAGGGAATATTGGTTGTATATTAAACTGTTACGTTTATTTTCTCAATACATCTGAGCCTCATTACTGACCTCAATATTATGTCAAAACTAGGCGTGTACCTGACTCAGAATTATGCCAGTCGAATCAGATTTGGCAGTACAATACGGATATTCAACCTATCGTTTTGTTTTCTACATAAAGTTTTAAAGTCTAAAGAGTAGCGTGAAAGTCCAGAGCACTTAATTGCTGGACCAAAATGTCTCCAGAAGTACACTGAACAGAAAACACGACTGCTTGACTTGAAGCAATCTCAGCTGACTGAAGGGTCTCCAACTGATGATTCGAGGATCCAACTTTCAAGGGGCCGTCCTGGTCAAAACAGCCACGTTTTCTTTCCAGCATCCAACTTCAAACTTTCTCATGGCTACCTCTATACAAGTTTGTTTGTTTTTTTAAAGCACTGCTCTGGGCTGTTGTTTTTACAGCTATATTGAGAAACAGATTGAAACTGTAAATTTGTCATCAAGCAGCTGGGTTGCCATTTTTGTTGCAAAATAATTGTGAAATCTCTGATAATCACAAACATAAAAAACAGCCTTGAAGAATGCAAGAAAGTCTACAAATTGGCCTAAGATTCATCTCTTCAGTGTCTTTCTACAATAAGTGTGTGAGCTCTTGATTTCTCTCAAAATATGTAGCAATTTCTTCTGATTCAGTAGTAGCAATACCAAAACATGCCTAAATGTCAGTGAACGAGGGGTCAAACACTTTTTTGCTAACACACAATGGAAAGCATTTAAGGAAACATCTTTCTTTACTTCTGGATCTTCGTAAACAGGTAGGAAATCCTGCTGTTATTGTGATTATGCTAATAGTGGAGTGGGATGGTGTGGCACGCCGGCGCCATCCGAGCTACTTGATCTTAATCTCCACGATAAAAACCACTGCATCACTCACATCCTCCGACTGTCTCTCTCCCACACTCAAACTGAAAACACAGACGCAGAGAGACAGGGGGATGCAATTTGAGTGGCAGTGTACGTGAGTGTGCGTACGTGTTTGCGTGTTCATACAGTAGACATACTGAGTGGTCTACCAGACACACACACACACACACACACACACACACACACACACACACACACACACACACACACACACACACACACACACACACACACACACACACACACACACACACACACACACACACACACTGGTGGGCAGTCTGACCGCAGAAACAGTAGCAGGAGAACATTGAGGGGGAGGAAAGTGTGATCCTTAAAGTCCAACCTGCCTCTCTGCCTCAACTGGGTTTAAAAAAAGCACTATGGAAAAGTGAAAAGCCTTTTCTGTACTCACAAGCAAAAACTGGTTAATATTAACAACTCTAGCCTGGAAATGTTGATGGACCCTCTTTGACGTTGCATGCTGACATTTTTTTCATTTTCTGGGAATCACAGAAATATACTTCGCCTGATAATGGCAGCAAAAGGCAGATTTCTATATTTATTTTTGGCTTTACTGCAATTAAAAGCAAATAAAACGCAACTGAGATTGAATTTAAACATCTACAAACAACATATTTTTAATAGCATTGCTTATATTTTCAGCTACATCAATGCCATGCTTTGTTTCATTCTTTCTCGGTGAATAAAATAAGAATTAATTGAATTGTTTTGTTCTGGGTAACCGACTCCTTAGGCTACCTGAGCAAACGTTGCCAAATACTAAGTATTGCACTGCGGTGAGGGACCGGTACAGGAAGCGTGTATGTACGTGTGTGTGCGCATCACAAGTTGAGAAGAGACAAAGACAAGAAATACACCAAACTGGAGCCACACCGCCGAGTTGTCTGTCAGCTGTCTGGACTAGATCCGGGGGTAAGTGAGGGAGAGGAAGGAAGAGAGCGAAACGACAAGAGAGATGAGGGACATCCTGTTCGAGCAAGAAAAGAGAGTAAAAGACTGAAGAGACATACACCATCGTATACAGGATACAGAGACACATGATGAGACACTGCAGTGGGAGGCAGAGAGTTCAGGCAGTGAAAGTTAGAGGGACAGGCAGGATGCAGTTAAGAGCAAGACCAACGCTGCAGAAAAATCGCAACTGTGGACCAATTACCTGCCTACCTTTCACGTTCCCAAATTGCATTTTTAAGACTCAAGTTTTTGCCTCCCCTCATAATTCTTAGAGGCTGTCAGAAATATTACGCTCTTGGCCCACGAAAAGAAAAGGTGATATTCCTTTCCCATATTCTGCAGGAAAATCCTCCTGAAGCACTTGGAAAGTTTAATGTATTCTGCATATTGAAGACCACCTCCTTTCCAGTCAGAGGCTGTTATGCAATAGTGAGGTGTTCAGTCTTTCCATTTTCCTGCTCAGAAGTACGCTGATGCCACCAAGTTCAAAAGTAATTTGAAAAGCAGATAAAACTAAGGACTGACTGAAACAATTAAAATCTCAGAACAAAGTTGTTTAAAGCCGTCTAGAGAAAAGACATTCATAAGCTGTATTGTGATGTAGTACATGAGAAACCAATGAAGAATAAAAATGCATGCCATAAAACAATGGTTTTATCCAAATATCCTATGTACAAAAGGTTTTAATCTAGTAAAAGCATGCAAACTCCCTGTGTGTTGCGTGGCAAAACGCAGGTCATGAGCAAAGAACAGTAAAGCTGAGTTATGAGACTGGCAGCACCCTGTGAGATTTCATTACTGAGTCACAGTCTCCTACGATGCCAAATTCTTCCAAAACACAGCGCTGTGTTGGGATACACAGACGGTGCCTGACAATGCTAAGCCAGCTTGAATTTGTCATTTTTTACAGTAATGTTTCAAAACAAATCATTACGGCCTGATCAGATATCAAGTAGCATTCATCTTGAGTTAATAGTAGTGATGCATAATAATGGTTATTTCAACCGATACCGATAACTGATCATTTCCAGCTTTTTGTGGCCGATAAAATACCAATCATTTCTTTTTGTTTGTTTTTCATTACTCGCTGGTATGAAAGCCTGAGATGTCTTGAGTACAAATATAACTGACATCACTACAGTTAACACAAAAACAAGAACAGTTCTGACTCTTAAAATAGACATTATGTTTTCCAATGAAACGCTCTGACAATCAATAAATTGTATCACTCAATAAAAATATAAAAGCATTTAAACAACCAAAAGCCTACGGCTGCTTAGTCTGTAGATAAATTCTGACAAATACAGATACAGATATAGAAAGTAGACTGTTGTGACCTCCAGAATATTTTGTGTTTTATATATAAAAACTATGAATACATCAAGATAAAGAACAGATCTTCAGCTTTCACACACAAAAAACATTTAATTGTAGCTTCTTCCATTCCTTTTTTATCACCATATAAATGTGTGCATTTTCATTAAAAAAAAAAAAACGACATTTCGGACAAAAAGCTGGGAAAATCGTCATTTTCAAGCGCAAAATCAATTCAATTTTTATATATTTTTTTCCCTTGTTTTCTTATGTCTTACCTTGAATTGTACAAAAATAATGCCAAAGAGTGGAATTATAGAGAGGAAAGTTCCCTAAAATGTCAGGAAACACCACAGCTACAGAACAGTCCCTTGGTAACGGCTTTGCTGCAACTCTACGTATTTACATGTTCTGCTTGTTGTGAGCTGGAAAGAAACAAACATCAGATATCAGATTATTATTTTAACATAACCAAGCTGTAAACTCACTACACCTGAATTAACACCGCGAGCAGCGTGTCTTCTCATCATGTCACCCTGTCATACACGCGGAGCAGGAGGAGAGAGGGGCGGGATGATGGCCTGGCGGCCGCTTACAGCAGTGTTCAGCAGTTACTGAGAGCAGCGGGCATGGTAATAAATGGAGAAAAACAGATTTCCTCCTTGTTCCCTGATGATCTAAATAAGTTGCTAAATGTTTCTTCTGTTGCGTTGACTGAAAAGCCTCATAATAGCGATAAAGGCAGCACATTAGTAGTCCTCTCCTCCCATCACCCGGGGACCTTAGATCATCAGAAAAATAAATATAATTATTACAAATATTAAAAGTATGTTTGCTTAAAAGCGCTTACAATATATATAAATATATAAAAGAAAAAATATTTATATGAACTAAATTAAACATCAGAAATATATTTTCTATTACATAAATTCTTCACAGAACTTATATTTACTGATAGAACTAATATTTAGCATTTTAGGTTAAGCATTCTGATATAAAAACTTGCATTTTTAATTTAACCAGTTATTCTGTATAATAAATACATGTCTGCCATTAGTTACAAATGAAATAGCTGGAAAATCGTTTGAGAATACAGTGAGTTATGATAATATTAATCATTGATACACCTCTGCCTGCACTGAGTAATGCAGTGAGACGGCTGCCACTGACACACTGACGTATCGTTTCAATGGACTGAAGGGGCAAAGGCTTCGTCTATGTAGGTCTATGTCCATGCAGCATAATGCAGAGTGGGTAGTACTGGCTGAGCAAAATGGCGAAATTAAAGCAATTTATGCTTATTATTAGCGGTTCTATTTATCAGCTAAATATTTCATTATCAGAATTATCGGTATGACATCATAAGTCCCATTATCAGGCCGATAATTATCGTGCATCCCCAGTTAATAGAGAGAGAGCTGCACACAGCTGACATCTTTCCAGAGCAATGCTCCTTTATGTCTGCTTTACTGTGGTCGTGTTAAAAGTGCTAAACCTAATAGGAAACTCCACAAGTCAACTGAAAACAAATGTATCAATGGAACAAGAGGGTATAATTCGACACACCAGAGACCTGGGGGTTCCCCTGCAGCATGAAATACGAGCACAGACGAGAAAGTGAGATGACCACAGACTGTGCGGAGCTCTGTGTTCCCTTTTCACCCGCATTATGGAATTACATCCCCTTAAATCAGCAACAGCGATGCCAAAACCCAAAACAAAAACACATACCGAAAGCTTCATTTCATAGCGTGATTTGGAGATGAACAGGATAAAGAAGAAAGTGGCTCTTGATAAATTCTTGAATTCAGGAGCTGCAAAAATGAAATGTATTTGTTGTGTGCATACAATGAACTTTCAGGGATTGTCAGTCACAAATACCGGAAAATGTGAGATACCAGCACCAGGTTGATTCAAGTAAATTTGTGCCTACCATACACAAGGAGAGTTTTTCAAGACTTAAGTCTGAAACCCTCTCACATCTAAAGACAATAAGATTGTCTGGGGATCTTGCAGGGTCACCTTTTACAAGAATATAACTCGGTTCCTTTCGAGATTATTTCCCATCCTGCTCCTGGTGGAAAAGAGTACACCAAACTCAATTTACAAAATGCGACATATTTACAATTCCTTATGTGTCCACAAAAACACATAACTGAAGAAACAAAAGAAAAAATGGTGTTTTACATCAACAGTATTCTTGACAATTTGAAAGATAAAGCTAAAGATAAAAGACAAACTGTATTTGTGAACAAACTTTACATTTTGGATTTTGTCGCCACAACTTGCCACCAGCCACATTTGGTGAGTTGCTATGTTTCACTGTGAGGAGACTATAGGAATGAAAGGAAGACCCTTTTCTGAACTGCAATTTCTCTCTATAGACGTGCTAGTTGGTGCATCAGACATGTAATATTGAACATGACTGCTGTTTACTTAACCAGTTTCTCTTCCTTTTACACAGTTCAAGAGAAACCAAAATGTGGTCACATTCTTGTGCCTCCGCGGGGTCCCTTCCATGTTTACTGTCCACCCAGTTTGCTGCTTATTTTCTGGTGCTGGACAGAGTGCAATTATTCTTCACTATTTGCATGAGCCAAGACTAAAAACTTGTGATAATATTAACCGTTTGATTTGACTTTGTCAGAATGTCAAGATGAGATAAAGACTGACTTAAGACTGTGCAGACTGAGTTTTATGTTGACCGTACACCAAACGGTAAAGATTACAGGAGTGCAAACCAACAGAGGTAAAACTCTCATTATTTAATTCCAACACTGACAAATTGTCTGCAACAGGGACATCACCTGAAAAACTGTTTGCCGTTAAAAAATTTTTTTTTTTTAATTAAATCACTTTGAGAGCTCTTTAAGGTTTGTTACATCTTAGATGCAGAGGGCAGTTAATTTAGGTTAACTTACTGGGCCTCTGGTGTTAATTCTACATTGTGTCATTCAGAAATGAAAAGCAAAGACAGCCTTTTGTGTGCATCACAGTTACCAGACAGCTGTACCTGCTGCCGGCCAGGTGAGCTGGGGCTTAGACAAATACCGGCTGACTCTGACTCAGTGTTTGAAGATTATCGAAAAAGGGGAACAAATATGTGAGACAGCAACAGCACTGCTGAACTAAAAGGCAATCTTAACTACTCTGCAGTTATTAAGTATTATACAAAGTGTGATGCTGGCTAAGCAAGTGTCAAAACAAAGATGCCCTAACCATAAAGATGCCCGTCATTCAAAAACAAATCCTGTTATTGATAATCCACATTCCTAGGCTTTGATAGCATCGCACTAGTGTGTCACATGCAGTAACATTCAGCAATAAAGCAACCGAGTTGAAAAGGTGCTGCACTTGGCAATTGGGCCATAATAATCTGTAATCACACAGCAGGAACATCAAAGTGCACACATATTAAGAGTATACATAAGAATTGTTTCTGCAGAAATTCTGTTTTCAAAGAACTCATGCACACATGCAAAGAAACAATAATACATACTTTAAAGATTATTATGAAAAAAAGAAATCAAGATTAAAAGAACATTATACATTTCACTTTTATGTGAATGAAAGGTAAAAAGGTTTTGCTTCTCTTGGGGAGGTTAAGTGGAGATCTGTGATCTTGAAATATAGAAATTTGTCTGGGATTACCACATGAGCAGTGAGAATTCCTCATGTTTTTACTACAAATTAAGCTCAACATGCAACATATTTTTGTGTGGTCTGCTGCATCTGAAAACTGTTAACCACTGTATGTTCCTTTTAGATGTACTGATAACACATAGGGTAAATACAGCTGGAACAGCTGCATCACAAAATGAATATAAACGTTTCCTTATGATGACCATGGCCACGTTAACACTGAATGAGTGTATAGAACCAGTGTACTGTGTGTGTCTGTGTGTCTGTGTCTGTGTGTGTGTGTGTGTGTGTGTGTGTGTGTGTGTGTGTGTGTGTGTGCGGGCGTGCGTGCGTGTGTGCGGTCAAATGAAGTACATGCTGGTGATGTAGACTAAACAGAGCTGGAGGAAGTTTGGGTATAGAGCTCTGTACTGCACTACAAAACCTGACCACAGCACAGTGACCCCAAACGCTCGAGGCAAGATGAAGCAGACAAGCAGACATTCAGACACACACAGATTCAAGAGCATCATCTCTGGGACTGTGCACCCAGACTAATCTATATTGCTGAATATTTAGGCTAGATGATAATTCATTCACAGTCAGGTGACTCAGCAAAATCATTCACTGCAAATGAAACAAAGGTCATTAGTAGCCCAATTATTCAGAGTATGCATTTTTAGACAAAGGCATGCATCCCATAAACTAAGACTAGTTTATGCTTTATCAAAGAGTCCAGCACTGACTTCTGCCACAGACGGCAATAGATTCAAACATCGACTGACAACCTTAGGTGTTTCAGCATTTAAATGCGCCCGATTAAAATCAGAAACACTGCATATTGTCAGTGTGGGGGGGTGTTTCTTGTGCCAGAATTCCCACTAGTGTTAGATTTACTACCCAGTGCTCTAACTTCAAAATCATACTTTTATTGTAATTACATTACATCAGCTGCATTATATTAAAAAGCATATAAATAATGCATAGTTGTCCATTTCTCTCATGTGATATTAACTTCCATCACATTTAATGAGATCTCCAGCTGTAATGGTTTATATATTTGTACCAAACTACAGCTACACAGTTCCCAGTTCCCTACACAGAATACATGGTATGTAGCATGATGCACATGATGGGGAAACCAATGTTAGCAACATCTGCTGAGGTTAGCACAACAAGCCGACTGGCATGCAAGTCCGTCTCACTAAAGCAAGTCCAAATGAAACGCCGAAGCTGAAAGATGGAGTCACCTACAAGAGTAATGGAGAGAGCTGCATATAAAGGCCGTGACACACCAAGCCGACACGACATACGAGATCTAGTGACAACTAAAGCCCCCTGCTGCATCGTCTTCTCGTCGCCGTGTCTCGGCCAAAGAGTTGCACAGGAACACCAACCTAATGGCCAACCAGCACATATGTTCTGCACCTGCTTGAGAGGAGATTCCCCTCCATACCATCAGACAGCAGTCATCTGTATTCATCATTAAGAACGGGAGAACGGAAGACCACCAGTAAGCCAGCTACCGCTAGTTAGCCAGTCAACTCAGTACGCCAATGAATAACACCACCAACCACCAGGAAATGTTTGTTAAGAGCGCAATGGCAGAAGAAAAACAAGCTTACCTCATATAACAAGTTTGTTTTCACCTCACTCCCTCTTAACTTTAACCGTTTGTTTACATTTTTTTACCTTCTGTTTCTCTTGCACTTAGCTGAATGACCTATCAGAGTGATGTCATTAACCAACTATTTCCATGGCCGCCGCCACTGATTAAGCATGCTGAGTTGGACAAAAAAAAAAGTTGGTGAGGGTCATCGAGGGCCTACAGTTCGAGACACACCCTGACAACAAGCGCTGCAGGCACTTGCTGTCGACCCAACATGTGCCGATGGCTCGGTGTGTCACAGCCTTAAGACAAGGATGGCATGCATTGCTCCACCACTGTAGGGTCCGAACAGAAACACATCAAACATGCTAAAGCACACTCGATGGATGCTTCTCATAAACTGATGCATCAGTATGGTGTGTCAGGGTTCCAAGAGAAGACTTTAACAGGTTGGAAAACATATTATCGGAGGAGAGAAAAAAAATGAACATGAGATGTGCTGATGGAGGGAGAGATGGTGACAGAGAGGCTGACAGCAGCTGTGGGGGACGGCCACATTTGGGCTGCTGTCTTGTCTCAGCAGAGCAAATTTAAAATGTTTCAGCTAAAGTACATAAACACACACACACAGGTCACCAAATAAGAATGTACAGTACACACACTCCACGTTACAAACATCTATGCTCTGACACTCACACACGTCTGAAAACGATGCATAACACATTGTGCTACACTGCATATTTAGAAATCACATTGACAGACAAGCTCAGAGAAACAAGGAGTCAAGTCAAGTAAGTATCTGGCTCCAGAGGAAAGCAGTGTGGAAATGAGCATGTAGGCTTGAACACATCATACTTTTGTGCATGCTGTCTTAAACAGCACAAGCACTGAACCTCAGACTTCAAAAAGGCAGTGGACTGCAGAGACGAATCGCCCGCTGCCCTCCCCAAACAACGCACTGCTTTTTCTGTGTGTTGAAGCAGAGATATGAGATGCATACTGAACAGCTAAGGCTTACTTATATGAGTGTCTGGATAGCTCAGCTTTATGAGCAACCTTCTACATGAGCCCATCTGTATGCTGTTTGAATGTGCATCACATTAGCAGATTACCTCCTCTCATCTTTGGAGGCCAGATGTTCTGTTTTGTGTAAATTCACCAGTTAATCAAAAATGTCGTTGGTGCAGATGATATTTCCAAGGCAAAGATATTTCTCAATGTTTGTGGGGCAGCAAAAATGTGGATAAATTCAGTTAAAATCCTCAGAAAAGCCAAGTATCTTAGAGGCTATTTCTGCAGGAATGAGGAACTTTGAGCAGTGTCTATTAATTGCCTCATAACTGGGTCAAACTGCACTTTCTGCTGGAGCGTTGCTTGTTCCTAAATTAAGCTGGTGCCGGGATACATAATACAGAGAGCAACACCACAAACACGTCACAGTATGACTCATGTCCATTGTGTGCTGATGAATCATAATCACTAACTCTGGTCCACATTTTCAACTGTCAAAACTCTGTATTGTTTAAAGGGGGGAGGGGGCACTTGGAAAAGAAAAAGCATAGACGTAACAAAACAAATCACACCTCATACACAGTCCAAGTCCCCATGCTACCAGCAGCTCACTATGTGCTGATTAAATGTGACTACCATTATGTAATCAGCTTTTATTCAAATCATACAGGCTAGCCAACAAACCTGGCAAACAGAAATAATACTACCAACCTAATTCATCCATGTGAGGAAGAAGTGTGTCAGAGATGAGTAGGGAGACTGAGTTTAAATACAAAGGAGCAAGAACTGGGCTATATGACGTAAAAATAATATTGTGGTATTTTTAGGCTGTATCGCGATACACAATATGTATCTTGATATTTTGAAACTTACTCGGAACTACTTTAGACAACTAAAATTCTAATTTATTAAATGAACAACGGTTACAATAAAGTTAAATGAAGTAGCTACTGCCATTTAATAAACTTAATAAAGCGCTGTTATAATGAAGTTGAATAAAATACTGATGATAAAGTTTTAAAAAGTACTGCCATAATAACGTTAAATAAAGTATTGTTTTAATAAAATAAATCAAAGCAGACCCACGGGTGCTTTTACACTGAAGCACACAGCTCACCTCTGACTCGAAGTGTCAAAGTTTTTTCTGGGAACTTGAAGCGTTCGCTGAAAGTTAGACTGTCGCCGCTGTCTTTTTAAAAGTGAGGATTTATTCACTGTGAGCTGGAAACAAACCAACAACTCTCCTGTTCATATATTAACAATTTTTGCTCAATACGATTGAATTACCGTGGTATGGAGCCCTGCAGATACTCAAACACACACCTCACCTGCTCACACTAAACTCATTAAGTTAAACGGTTACCGCAGCGCAGTTACACAGTATGATTTATTCACTGTGAGCTGGAAACACATGAACTGCTCTCTAGTTCATATATTAATAGTATATGAAAGTCCCAGTGGCGTTTTATGGTTGCAAAATGAAATTTAAAAAATAGTTGCAGTCTGGAGCCCTGCAGATAGACAAACACAAGTCTCGCCTGCTTACACATTACCAGTGGGTGGAAGAATGTATGTGCCGTTCCATATTTGTGAGTCTTTCTTTGTGTGCGAGTGTCTGTGTGAGAGAGAGGGCGACAGAGCGAGAGAATCGAACCACTGAAGCAAGTCTCGTGCCAGTGACCTAAAAACAATAAAATGACAATGTATACTTGATGTGTGCGAACTGGGTGACAGTCATTTTGCACATCCAATGTGGAACAAGCTGCAACATATAGAGTTTATTCTATATATCACCCATCCCTAACTATGTGTAACACACCTGCCAGATTACAAAAATTCAGGCTACTTTAAGCAAAAAGGCGGTAAATATTAATCATTTAACAAGACAAATGTATTTCTCACCACAAATGTATTAATTCTCCTAAAATTTTAATATGAACGAAGCTTATCCATAATGCACAATTGTCTTCCAACTCCATATGGGCAACATAACTTCAAACTGGACATGTCTCGTCAGCTTCTCACCGTCACCATAGCCCACATTCATTCCTAATATTTTTGAAAGCTGACAGCCCTAATTTAGCTCCTCATCCCATGCTGACAGTAAGCTCAATTGTGTGTTTCTGTGTGCCTGAGAGTGTGTGTTTGTCTTCTGTTTTAAGAACACAAACATTGCGCTTGCACACACAAACAAACAAGCTGACACACACAGCTGTACTTTCTGAGAGCTGACAGTGAATGCTGAGACAGTGGTCCCTGATAACTTCCATGAAATGCAGTCTGGCTCGGTGCTAAAGCCAGGCCAGGGACGGAGGCTGGATCTTTATCTTAATCACCAGCTTCCTGGTTTTACCCCCCACCCCACCCCCGCCCCCTTCGACACACATAAGCTTCAGCACCAGGCTCCTAAAATGTTAGAATGACGGACACACACACAAAGCATGACAACAGATGAAAACTGTACATGAAGGTTTCCTTGCTCGCCCGCATGTCGTGCTCACACTAAACAGGAAGAATCCTGAGATGATTCTTCCAGTCGTTCCCTGCTTGCTGCATGCCAACTGGAGGCTAATGGGGGAAATGGATCACATAGACAGACTCCTTCCTCACAGTGCAGGCAGCAACCACATGTCGCAGCCAAGAGGCCATCTCTGGAAAGGGGGTGAGAAATGGGATTCATCCCTTTGTACATCTCATGCCATTCACCTTTGAGAAACTCCAGATTCCACTCAGTGAAGCAGATTGAGGAAAAACACCCTGTTCCAGTTCGATTTCAGTAAATCACACACCAGCTCTCCCTGCGCAGGAGACAGAGAGGGAACTACGCCAGTGTCGGCTCCCTGCAGTGTTAGCAATAACAGCTCTCAAAATCCAAGATTGCTCGCTTTTACAAGCTTGGCAGCAAGCTCTGTGGGGACACAGCGACATGCCGCCTACCAGCGAACTGAAGCTAGGATGTTTTTTTATTATTATTAATTTAAGCATCAAAGAGCAGCTGTCCCAGATAAATGTTCCAGGCATAAGGAGGAGCTCCAAAAATGCCTTTGTGAGAAGCTAGAAGGTGGCATTTAAATGCAGTGAGGCGTGAGGAAACTTGGGATGAATAGGGTCCTAATCCTGCTCTCTGAGTGCGTAAACCCACCCTACACATATTCTAATCCAATGCCTTGACGAGAGGAGATCCAAGTTAAGGTGGCAAACTATAACAGCACACTTCAAATTCAGCTGTCTCATATATAGAAGAAACTTCACTTTGGTTGAGGGAAATTTAAAGAACAAAGCCAGTCGCCTTTTTATCATCATAAAGAACACAGACCAAGTATAAAAATGATTGGAGCTGAGATTTGATTTTATCAGAGATGCAACAATTGACTGAGTAGTTGTCAACAAAATGAATCATCAACTGATTCCACCAATTATTCAGTTTGAGTAATTTTCTAAGGGAAAAAAAAGTAAAGTTTTCTGATTCCAGCTTCTTAAATGTAAGTATTTTCAAGTGTCTTTTCTCCTCTATGACGGCAGAGTGAATATCTGCAGGTTGTAGACAAACGGGATATTTAAAGACAACATCTTGGGGTTTCTGAAATGCAGATTGATATTTTTCACCTTTTTCTGACATTTGATAGACCAAACAACTCGTCAATGAATATGGAAAATAACTGAAGGATTTATAGACAGTGAAAATAATCAATAGTTTAAGTTCTAATTTGCATCTGCAGAACCAATACTGTTTTTTTTTCTTTATAAGACTTGATTCTGAGAAAATTGCTGGGCATTGCTTAATATACTGCAGTGTGTACTCGTTGCTGAAATAGCAAAATGCACATAAATAAACCTTGAGCCTCTACAGGAGGAACTTTTCCCAGTTGAAAACTGGTCAGTGTTATTAGCAGCACTGACAGCAAAATAATTAGCACTGACATTGCTTCTGCAAAGACCTGTAGCCACATCAAGGAAACAGGCAAAGCTGGAGATTAAGCATACAATAAAGAAGAAAGATTATCATAACTTTGAAATTCATAGTGATGTAACACAATTAATGTGGCATACTGAACCAAAGATTCTGTTTGTTACAGACCCATATTTCATGTGATTTTCTTGGTTCACGCTTAGAGGAAATGTGGCGGTCACCAGGGATAGCAGCTCAGAAATGGTATGAGGCTACAGATGGCATATAGCCTGCATTCAAAGGGTACTTAAACAAGTCACTAACCAGCATGACAGGTAGCTCTTATTGACTGAATCTGATTTCAAACACACATCGTTATCATATCAGTCTGGGCATTGTTTAATTTTAAACGTTGAGGGCATGCTTATTATAACAACCCTTACCGATAATTCATATCACTTATCAAGTAAACCGTTCCATGGACACAAAACCCAAACCCTGAGAAAATCTGTTATAATGTAAAACAACTTCCTTAGATACAAGCTTTGGTACAAAATTTGAATTCTCTATGACCAAAAAAAAACATGCAAAGTATGAAAGAGACCACAGAAAGAGTAAAACCGGACTTTGATTGGTATGCAGTGTTAGGTCTAAATGCACACGGTCTCAGACATATAAATCTAGTGGAGCCACAACTTAACACACATGTAAAGTTCAAATGAATGCAGAGGTCTAAATGTAGACAGCATCACTGACTGTCGCTGTGTGAGCAGCAATTCTGGTCGCTCTCTGCCATATGTACCCCAATTTCTCTCTCCTCACATGCACACATACATATATCCCTTACCCTTTCTCTCTAGTGAAGGACAGACAGAGGATGTGTCTATAATCGGGAAAGACTCACATTTCCTCTCTGAGGTTTCACATTCCTGGGATTCCGTCTGAAGACCACTGCAGCCCATTTAAAACCATTCCCCATATGGAGGGGGGAAAAAAAAGAGACCCACGGCAGGCGAGCAGGGTAGCTTTTTGAGCTTTGAGATTTCGTTTTTCTTTATGGTACTCCACCTTTCTACATTAATGAACCTGCTGTTCACTAAATGAACGCCTATTCATATGATGTATCTTAGCCGAACAAAAATCATGATAGGACACCTGTCGTAAAGTTGTGCAAATTAAATTTTATACTGATGCTATTGTGATTCTTAAAAGAATAATAGTAGTCTTTCACCAATACAAGCAAAAATGCCTCTTCAAATTGGACAATCTTATGTTCTCTCTTCTCTTCTTCAGTTTAAGGGCTGTACTCTCTGTACACCATCAGATTTATAATTTGCTGTGGATGCCACCACAGGATGATAGGGTTATGGGTTGGAAATCTGCTCCCTGGATAAATCTACTTATGCAGGTTAAACATAAATTGCTACAAATACCTGCTCCCTCCTAGTCAGACCACAGCTTCTCAGACCTTGTCATAAAAATGCATATGGTGCAAATAAATCAGTGTAACACGTAATGGTTTATCTCTTACTATGTTGTATCACTTCCCATCTTTATAGAGCACATTTATGGTCATTATCTAACTACATCAAGGCCATTTGGGAATGGCAAAAGATTATGCAGTAAGATTTTTCGAAACAATTTTAATGCGATCAGCACAAGTATAAAGCCAAACACAGTTTGTCCTGAAATGTTCCTGGAGCGTGGCCACACAGAAGAGGACAAGCCCTAATGATTGATGAATAGATGCAACTTCTTCTGTTTCACTGACGACACGGACATACAGTTAAAAGCAACCACCTAAATTAAACTGCAAGACTACAAGAACAGACGGGCATTAGCTCAAACTTGCGGATTGTATGCTTAAATATATAATCTAAACTAACATTTGAGACAAATATATTACTAACGTTAGCCAGCTAGGTAAACGCAGCACAAACAGCGTTGTTGTTACAGCTAATGTTTGCTAACGGGCAAGGCTCATTGACTGTCTTTCGATGCTGCTTAGTCTGTTAGCGTAGGTTACATCCACGTAAGTAAAAATAAAGCAATTAAGTGCGTAAAAAATAAGATATGACGGAATATGACCAAAACATTTTTATATCATACAAAACACATGCGCCAGTGTCCAGCGGCACCAGTCGCAGATATTAGCCTGGTTAGCTCGCAGGGCAACTTGCTAACGTTTCGCAGGAGGGGGTTTAAATTTGCTTACCTGTCAACCGCAGCTTTACTGGGCCATTTCTCCTAACTCCTTGGCTAGACATTCCCCTTTGTGTTCCAGCTTGATAAAAAAACAAAACACAAAAAGCGTCTAATTCATGTGTGAGCGTATGGGTTTCTCAAAAGGTATCTCCCAAAACAATCCCTCTGTGCTAGCTTGTGGTAGCTTGTAGTATCACCATAGCAAATCACACGGACTGTGTATGCAATATAATGGTGTCATAATTACATCGCCAGAATAACACTCTCACTTCAGCTCTTTTTCCGTTCAAATAAATGCAAATAATTCCGTTCAAAATGCCGTTTGACGCTACGAGCCACGGGTACTGAGATAAATCAGGTGGACGGTTTGCCCTCCATCCAGACAGGCGTCTGCTAAACCAGTGCTGCTTCAACTGAAGTTAGTCGTGATGATGGTGGAGACTGAACTACTGCAGGCAGGCAGAAAGAGGAAGACAATACAAGAGCACGTCCGGTCTATTTTTTCAAAATAAAAGCACTATCGAACATATGATCTATATTTTCTTAAAACTGACTACATACAAGATACAAAGTCGTGTTTTTTTTATACATACACCATTAAAATATAATGAACATATCATTAAAGGCCATTATTGTCTGGCTACAGTGGCATAAATCATCAATTGATTTTACTTTGAATTTTATAGTCGTCTTTATCTAGCCTAAATTTGGATACCTTGATACAGTTTATGCAGACTGAACGAGCTACACAGTTCCAGCGATTAGTTAGAAATATAGTCTAAATGCAATAATATTGAGTATGAATTATCGATTAACGATGCCAAGGAAGAGCTGGATCTGTTGAGAGCGGGGTAACTGTAAAAGTGAGCATTAAAGCTTTTGGGAGACTCATCTATCGATTTTAAGACAACTGTTAGGGCCACAATTACTTAATTCTATTAAGCATACCCTTTCACGTAATGTCTCTGGTATACATGGTGCCGCCAAGAGGAGCTAAAAAGTCACAATCATAAACCTACATAAAAAGTTATAAGGCGTCATTATACTTAAGGTCTATCCTATTAACAAAAAAAAATTGATGCATAATACAAAAATTTCCTGAGGGTAGATAACTTCAGGTCTACAGCGAAGAAAATGACTTTGACATTGAGTTTCCTTTTGAGCAACCTAAGCCTCTCTGGCCATATAGTGTGAATGCACTGAAAGGCAGATTTCATTCATAAAATAGCTTACAATGTACTATAGACACAACAGGGTCCTCATACCATGCAGGCTCACAAGTATACAGAGTAACTACAGTGTCACCTAGTGGTGACATGGACACAGAATCACCTTTTCATTCTCAACGCCTGACCTTCCTCACATCTTTCCACTAAATAAATCAGGCACATTCCTCTATTGTTCATAGCCTGCTCAAATCATTAACATCCATCAAGAAAAAGAAAACATATCCATGAGTAATATTTATTTACAAATATGTCTTTAAAACAGGGATATTTTGTCCTTGTATTGTCACGAACAAGGATGAAATGTCTAAAAAAAAATACAAAAATATCAACAAGTTATGAATGTTCTTTTTTTATGTTACAAAGTGAAAGTTGGACGTGTTAAAACTGAAAAGTGCTTTGATCTTCAGGGATCTGGAAGTTGTAGCAGTCTGCTGAGGCTTCAGGAACCACAGACTCATCATCTTCATTCTGAAAGACAAGAGCAACAGGAGGAGAGAAGCATTAGAGGATTAACCGAGTCTTAACATGTTTTGGGGATCATTTCATGGAAATGGATTAAGATAGATTCTGTGGACTCAAACCATTTCTGTCAGCCAAGAAACGGTCTCTTGCGAAATAAGTAACATTGAAGGGAACAGAATGTTTTAATTTCAACGACTTTTGTCAGTGATTTCACCAGAAAAAACAAAAATACCCATGAAACATTAAATTGAGCATTAAATTGAAGGCAGCGTTGCAGAAACCAGCCGAGACCTAGCACAGGCTCCTGTATTGTTGCATAACACTCCTGCCAACCTGCCAAGACTGTTGTCATTTAATGTGGGAATGAGTCATATAATTATGAATGTAGTCATACTCGTTCTGCCAGTCCTTCACTTCCTGCAATCTTTCTATTCGGCTTGTATTATTAAAGGAAGCGTATAGTATCACAATTGTAACAAACCATACAATCACACTGAGCAACATTCTTTGACAAAGTCCATGGCAAAATCAGCAAATATGTGCATTTTGAAGACAGAGACTTAACAGATACGAGGGTTAAGGCAAGTTAGATTTAAGACTGTTTAAATGCCACTTGGAATAAAGTTTTATATGACTAATTTTAGAATAACAAAAATTGATGGAATATTAATTTCATTTTATTATAAGATAAAAATGACTTTTTTGTCCCATGAAAAATTTTAATTATTTATGTCAAAATTTTAAACACTTTTTAGAGTGGAACACATAAAAGATGACAAACTTATTATATTATCATAAAAGTATTTGTTAGATCTACAAACACAACTGGGAAATATCTGGCTCTTCTGGAAAAGTTTTCTTGGTGATTTTGTGTTTCTCACTTTGCATGTGAGATTCCAATGTTCAGATTCCCATCACGACAGGTTTAGAAGAAGGGAATTTATTAAATCAAATAACTGAAAAATAGATGTTAGCAATTATTGAAAGATTTTACAATGCAATCAGAAGAAAACAATTCATAACATCCTACTTCCCATGTCTGAGCATTTTAAGACTTCTGAAAGATTTATTTGAATCAGCTTAAAACCAAATATGGCCTTATTTATAAATTCATTAATTCAATGCATTTTTAAACTTTTTAAGCATCTGTGGGGCCCCTGAAAAACAAACAAAAATCAACTCTAAACTTTTCAAATGAAGCCCCTGCAGTCATACAGAATTTGTACTTCAAGTTGCATGTGTATGCAAATCTCTGTCTAAGGGTGATGTCAACATCGGTGTTGATTATTGTTGTTGTCGTCATCTTTACCATTCTCTCTCTGAATGATCCACCTTTGCCCACTGGACTAATATACTAAAATTTTGCCACGGTTTCGGCATGGTTCATCTGGAGAAACCCCTGTCCCCAGTCACACTTACCTCTTCAGAGAAGAATCTGTCAATGATGTTGAGAGAGGACTTGTAGACAGCTTCGTTGTCATGGGACTGCAGAGCCTCGATCTTGTCCACACCACCCAACTCCTCAATCATCAGGCACAGTCTATCAATGTCACCAGTTTTGTGAGCCATCTGTGGAGAAGGAAGGAGAAAAACTGTGAGACTAATAGCTCCCTCGCCAAGAGACGAACCGGTGACCATCCCTTTTAATCTGTGACTGTCAGGAATCCATCTGCGTCATTCAGCCTATAATGTGACTAAGATTAAATTTTGCAAATCTTCATGTTTCCTAATCTCAGAAAGCCACAGTGTTAATCTCCATTTCCCCGGGACCTGAAAACAAATGTCTGCTGGCAGAGGACTCTGGAATGGTACATTAAAGAGCTAATTTCTCTAAAATGTGTTTCAAACATTTTCTCTCCTGCAGTTCGAGGCAGCAGTCTACCATCAAATCCCAATCCCTCAAAGACAGTTTGTATTTTAAGTGTATTTTTCTTCTCGTGCCAAAATCTTAGCACAATTTTACTTTGTATGTCACTGTCTAAAAAGGACCTTGCCAGTGTTTTTGCATGTTTTATCTGATTAACTTTGTTCTGGCTTGTGAAAAAATTTAGATTTTGATTGCAAAATGAATGAAAATATGAATAAATGGTTTTATGTTGTTTTTTTTTTTCTTTAGCAACTGACCACGGTATGAACAGGATAATGCTCAGGAATTAATTCATGTGTGACGGCTCTGGCCTGCCAGTCGTCAATTAATTCCTTAAAAATGGACACCTCGTTGGGCATTATCCCTTATGTAGCAAACTTATACAGGTTGGCTCATCAAGTTGCTCATCTCTCACTGTACGTGATAAATAAATCTAAAGAAACTGGATCCAAAATTTGTCTCCCTTATTTCCTCATCTTATTAGAAATAAAGAAATTAAATAGTGCCTTTAAAACTTCATTGCAACCTTGTAGTTTTATAACCATGACAAATTACAACAGCAGAGTTTTGGCAATATACCTGCAAAATATTGTAGACCGCATCCAGGATGACCAAGATGATTTTGCTGTCTTTGGCTGTCAGCAGGTTGAGCAGAGGCTCCAGCACATTGCACTGGACCAGGTAAGCCACTTGCTCCACCGTGCCACCACTGGTGTAATTGGTGACAGCCCACACTGCCTCCTTCTGAGTCTTGTAGTCTCCCTGAACAGAAAAGACATGCTGTTTTAGGCCAGAGAAAAGTAAAGAGAGAAACTACAGATACTTAAGATATTCTTAGTGTGTCTTCATGAAATAAATGTGAAATTACCATAAATTAGTTCCACAGAAAGTGTCCTTATTTGTTCATATAATAAGCAAACTATGTATAATCCACAGCAGGTCAGAAGGAAGTTGGGCAAAAGGCAAACTGTATTTTATTATATTATAAAAACTGGACATCTCAGTGATTCTGTTCTCGATGCAGTATATAGATATTCATATATATGTTAGATATGAGGAAAGCCCTGTGGCTCTACATTGTTCAAGAAAAGCATTAAGGATGAGTAAAATGCAGAAAACAATTTCCTCCACACTCATCAATAAAATATAATTCAACTCATTAAGAACTAATAAATCTTACTGTAACAATCCTGCTAGATTTTTTATTTCTGTATACTTTCTGTCTTCTGACCTGTTGGAGGATCTCCACCAGTGTGGGTATCAGGCCTGCATTGATGACCTCCTGGATCTGGGTGTCCTTGCCAGCAGTGATGTTGGACACTGTCCAGGCTGCCTCTTTCTGGATATTGGGCTTGTGGTGGCGCAGCAGTCCAGGGAACATCGCCAGGGCACCTGCGTTGAGCACACATTGTGTCTGCTCGTCTGTCCCGGTCACAATGTTGCCAAGTGACCGCAGGGCTGGAGTCTGAGAGGTGAGGAAGAGCATGTCAATGTCCTGTAATCACAACTTCGAAATAACATAGGATGAATGATGGCCACGGCAGTTGATAAGATTTAAAACATTAACTCTGTGTGTGTTCATGTTAGAATTCAGCAGGATTTTAAGACACTGACGATGTACTCAACAACAGCATAAGCCTGATTTTCAGTTTCAAACTTGACACCACGTACCACAATGGAGAGCTCCCCGCAGGCAAGCAGCTGTACCAGGCGGGGCACCAGGCCAGCCTGCACCACCACCTCTATCCTCTCATTGGACCCATCGGTCAGGTAGGACACGGCCCAACAGGTGTCAGCCAGAATCTCCCTGTCGTCATGGTGAAGGAGGCGCACCAGGGCTGGGAGCAGCTGCTGCACCGCCGCCAGAGGAGGAGCTGGGTTCTTGTTCCGACACAGGTTGGACAGCGTCCAGGTGACGTTGCGCAGGTAGCCAGACTGGTAGGGTGTATTGTGAGCCAAGAGTTAATTTTAAAACATCAAAGAGGCACAATTGATCTTCAATGAATATATAGGTTTCATGAGAACATAAATCAGATGTGCGAAGCTCTTGGTACAGCACGAACATGGACAAAGACACACCAACAACCTAAAGAAACATGCAGACACTGAAGGACTCAGAGGCCTTCAAAAGTACCTAAACATGACAATGGATGAATCATGCATTCATACAATTACTCATGATTACATTAACATACTTTCATATGTAATGATTATTTATGACAGTTCTGAGCTCATTTTAACATTAGCATGCAAAAAAACTGTAAGTGACTTTAATGAAAAAGTATTTTTTTATGACTGCAATATAAGTAAATGCTTGGTAAATATTTTACAGTGGGAGTCGTCGTGCAAATATGCTGGTTAATAGACTTGCACATTGTTAACGCCTTTCTAGTCTTCCACCCATTCAAAGTGCATTTACAGTGTCACATTCATCCATCCACACACACATTCACACGCTGGTGGCCGAGGCTGCCATGCAAGGTGCCACCTGCTACTCAGCTTAGACATTCACATGCACTCACACATAGAACAGCCGCTACTAGTAATTTGGGGTATCAGTAGCTTGGCAAAGATACTTCGACAGGTAGACTGGAGCAGCCGAGGATGGAACCAACAATAGTGGATGACCTGCTCTACAGCCTGTGGCATAACCACTTTAACATTAGGATTTAATAATTAATAAGTGTTCTGTAAAATCCCCGAATAGCATTTCTAAGTTGCATGAGCAAAGCCAAATTACAGATCGCTCTGCTGCATGTAAAATGCCTCTGAACTGAGCATGAACTTTTCAACAGGAATAAACATTTTGCCAAGATAAGCCTTGTTGACATTAAAATGTGTCTCCAGTGAACTAGTATTTAGTTAGGACTGTTCTGTAAGAACATAAGCAATTAGCCAAACCGCAGAAGAGTAATCGAAACCAAAACTAAATTTGTTGTGGGCAGGTTATTACAGCTCATCTTGTTAAAATACATTATCTATCTGGCATCAAAAGTCACAGTAAACACTAAAAACATAAATAATAATAAATACATTTTAGATAAGAGCTGATTGTGTTTATGTTTGATGATGCAAAGAATAAGCCTGTTCACGTCCTTGGTGCAACAACTTCTTAAGGAGTCGATCAGATCTGGAATGCACAGCTCTAAATACAGGCGTGACCGCAGCCGACACATGGTAAAGAAAAAAGGATTATCTATGCGTCTGTATGCCCACAGACGCACAGATAACCCCAATGGCTGGATCCAGTTGATTTGACTACACCATGCCAGGCGTGAACAGCTGTATGTCTCGCATGCTCTCAAACAGGGTGGATGTTTCCATCTGAACAGAGCATAAGTGAAACTAAAACAAAAAGTCTCACAAAAAAACAACATTAAATTAGTGTTTGATGGACACTCACAGGAAACACAGACAGGTCAGGGGCTGCCAACAAGGCGAGGAGTGGCTGCAGCCCACCATGTTTGATCACGAGGTCTCTGTAGTTGGATCCATCACCTAGAATTGGGGGTGGGGGGTAGACATTTACAGTCAGGTTACAGCAGTGCACTCAGAACAGGAAAAAGCACACCGTGAGAAAATGCAACTACAGTCAGTCACTAAAGTGGTTACCTAACATGAAAACTGCATCATTTTGCTGAGCATTTCAGAGCTAGCCCTACACAGAAAGAACCTTCAGCAGTGGGGTGAGTTTCAGTGTTCAATAATGATAATAAACCCGAGCTTTTTTTCATCATGATCTGAGCCCTGTTTCAGAGAGGGGGTTCAGTAAAAACTCTGCGTAACTAAACCCTGAGATGAGGGGAAACTCTGGATTTTCAGTTTCAGAAAGAGAGATCATTTAAAATCTGAGTCAGCAACCTTGTATCTGTCTCCTCCCTCTCACAGAGACACACACGCTGTTTCATTTCCTCATTTATTCAGTCCGGATGAAAATGTGGATCCAGGTGCATTAATTAGCGGAGGTTTACTGTATATCACCATCTAAATCCTGGTTATTATTAGTTTCTTACTAAGGACAAAATTTACTGTTTTATGCACCAACAGTCCTTTCTCTGAACAGCAATTTTTGACCTCACATTCAGATATTACACCACATCAAGTCACAAATCAAACCTCTGAATGTATGTCTTTTTTTATATCACTGCAGACAGCTGTCAGTATGTTAGAGCAGATCTACTAAAAGGTTTATTGCACACAATGTGTTATCCTATTAATTTTAATGGTAAAATCAATAAGAAGCTTTATAGATGAGACGGATCAATGAATAATTATCCCCATGACTAATGATGACTTAAAATAGAGGCTCTGCCTTTTATGTACCTGTTGCCATGGAGAATCATAGTATTGGAGCACCATTGATGATGGCTTTTTGCATTCAGCACGCACAAGCTTGAGCGACCATCCTCAGAGTTGATTGAACAAACTCTGATCAGCTGTTCTTTTACTATAAACTCTACTTTTCATCTCAGACTTAATCAACTCAGAGTTCAGTGTTGCACTCAGAGTTTGTTAAACCTGCTTTCTGAAACAGGCCCCAGCTGCAATACCCTGACTGACTAAAAAAATAAACAGAGCTAATACGCTGATAGACCATGAGTCCCTTCTTATCGCATGATTGACCTTTGGACAATGAACTTGCTGTGTCAACAACACACTAAAGTTTTGTAGGACACACCCTTTCAAATTGATTCAAAATCCCTGCCAAACGAGCAACACCTCCAGACGAAACAAAGGAAGCAAAGTTACCCACAATATCAACCACAGATCCGCAGGTCACAACTATCTAAGCAAATCAGCTTAACAATACAACAGTGCATAATGGAGCAACAAAAGTAAAACAAGTAGTAACAAACACAAAGGTGTGTTGGGAGTTGTCAGCCTTCCGTACCTGCGATGTTACCCAGAGCCCAAATGGCCTGCTCGCTGATGTGCGGGTGGGGTGATGTCACCAGACTGATGAAGGCTGGGATGGCCCCTCCTTCCACGACAGCAGTGGTCTGGTCTGAGGTACCTGAGGCAATGTTGGTCAGGGCCCAAGCTGCCTCAAACTGGATAGGAGGGCAGTCAGAGCATGCCAGAAAAGTGACAAACTTTGGAATGAGGTTGGCAGCAATGATGCTGTCAATAGGTGGATGCTTTTCTCTGGAGAGGAGCCTCCTGCACATCAGGGGAAAAACAATGTTTGGGAGTTAATAAAGGGAAAGTAACTTTAAGGAAAGAGAAAGTCAATTCAAGCTGTTTATTTCATTGTGGTTATACAAGTACAATTGTGTGGCATATTTTTGCTGGGAGGCTCCATTAAAGAAAAACAGTAAATATAAAAAGAATGATAAAAATAAAGTACAATAACAATATGTAAGAAGCTTTAAAAAAATACACATATTTTGGAAAAACTCATGCAAGGCAGCTTGTAGAACTGTTAAATGCCATTAAAATAACAACTAGCTGAACAGCAACACAAGGGTTATCATGTTTAACAGGTTTGGGAGCAAATTAATTTTCTTCTCAATAGAGAGCAACACATCCACAAAAGAATATGCCTAAAAGCTAACTTTTAGTAAGTGATGGACATCTTATCATGATTTCTGAATAATATATGGCAGAGATGCTGTCCACATGGCAAAAGACTGAAAAAAAGCATGCACCACATCTTTCTTCATGTACACAGTGTGTGTAAAGTGCCACAGCAACAAGATGGAAACAAGTTTGTGACATCATTTAAGGTTATTTTCAAAAGGATTTTACCTGGCTGCCTGTGTGGCTTGCAGCTGATGATCCATATTCTGGCTGTGTACACCTCCTACAATCTCCTCCACGGACCAGTGCTGGGGAGGCTGTGGGAACAGTAACAGAAGCAGATTACTTATCTGCCCGGTAAACCCAGGTCAAAGAACAGTTAAAAATAACCCTCAACATTTACTGGAACATGCTTGGAATATAACAAGGTTACAGGATCAGGACAATACTAATTGTATTGTCATTACAGTTGTTGTTGTTTTTTAAAAAGAACAAAACTTTGATAGTTGTCTAAACTAGATACTGAATGCAAACCCAAAGCCCTGATAACATAAACTAATTACATTTTTGTTACAGTTTGGCTAGACCTAGGGACTGTTTGTTATTTCTGAGAAGAGATCTATGTATTTTTTAAGCACTTGGTAGGAAGTTATGTTCTTTTTAACATGGCTTAATTTAGCTTAGGGGAGGGATATTCAACTTTAAATGGTCACATTTTGTATTTAATAATATCCTCTGAAGCCCTCAAACCCCAAAGTGAGTTTCAAAGGCATGTTTTCCTTAAAAACTCCCAAATCACACCATTTATCATAGCCGGAAACTCAGCTGTGGTTATTTATGGTGTAGGTCATGCATTTTGGATAAATATTTGTAGCTTCAGGGAGAGACATGATGTCAAAAAAGGAGCAAAGTCACACCCCAGCCGTCCCCCTACTCTAATAACTCAAGTACAGTCCCTTAGTCTCCCATGGTAGTGTTAGGTGTTGTAGCTCATTCATGGCTGACTAAATTATATAATCAAGAGATGTGGAGCTGACCAAAGATCAGCTGTGGTCTACCTGTGCGTTGGGATCCTTCTCTTGGAGAGGAGAAGTTGGCTCCTCCAGTAGACTTTGAACATTTCTCCTCTTCAGGATCTGATCATCCTTTTTCGCTTTGCGTAGCTCCACGTTGACTTCCGCTCTCCTGCGCCTGAGCTCCTGAAGGAGTCGATACAAATATAAGACGGTATTTATTACGGTTTGCATCATCATTGCAGTTGTAACGCCGGCTGTTGCTTGCGGATCTTACGTTGACATCTTTCCCTTTGTTTTTGAACTGGGTGAGTCGAGCTCCGTTGTCGTTGCCAGCTGACATTCCTGACCGTTGAACGAGACAATTCCAACAACGTACAAACACTCCCTGTTGAAAAATAACAACGTTAAAACTCAACGGTCGGACGAACGGCTGCTTTCACTTCCTTCCTTTGCTTGACTTTATGACAGTTAGCAGGCGCTTTGTAAGCTAACGCTAGCCGCGTCTCGTAAGGCAAAGCCGGGTTATCTAACACCATGTGGCCGTCGCGCACGGAGCCTGTGTGCTGAACCAACACCCCAAAAACCCGCTGAAATTCACAACAACGACGATACAACACTTAAATTATAAGCAAAAACAACAACTGAAACTGTTACTATAACTACGCGTATGTTTAAAATGTACATTTTGCCACACACCATGTGCGACGCGCTTACCTTTCAGATTTCTTGTAATTTTTTTTGTACAATAAGTGTGACGTCATGTACATACCGCCCTGGTTTTTTCTGAGTTGTGATTGGTCAGTGGAACTATAAGCACCTCCCCGTAGCTCGGGGTTAACAAAAAAAGCTTCAGACAACAAAGCCGTTGTCAAAGGCAACCGCTGTTAGTATCGCGAGATAAGGCTGCTACATTTTGTGAACTGGAGGGCTTACTGTGGAACATTGCGGCCATGTCTAAAATAACTATTTTGCTGTGGGTAATATATTTGCCTTGTCACAACTCGTAATTCAATTTTAGACGCTCAAAAATATAGTTTGCCGTTTATTTCGCCCCATAAATTCATTTTTATAATAGTTATTTTCCACTCATTGCCACGTAATGACCCAGTGGCCTAATGGATAAGGCATCAGCCTCCGGAGCTGGGGATTGTGGGTTCGAGTCCCATCTGGGTCGTCTTTAGCTCCTTTTCGGGGTTTAAATGTGTAGAAAAATCGCGGTTTTTCACAGTGGTGTGGATGACAGAAATCAGGAGTGTCTTGGATATATACTGAAAACATTAAATAGCGCCATACTATACTAGCTCACATGGTCAAACCCTCGATCATCGTACTCAGGTGATTATGGTGACACTTGGGATGGATGCTGTTAACAGCAATACTGTAATTATTCTGTATGGGTCCATCAATCATGAACAGAATCCCAACAAGCAATGCCAATAACGTCAAATCAATGAAAACAAATACAAAATGTTATGAGGAATACTGTATGTAACACCAGCATTAAACCCCTCATTCTGCAAATTAAGGCGGCCACAAAAGTGCAATTTAACTGTTGAACACATGAAATCAAATGAATAATATGTAACAAAAAGGCACAAAAACTATCACTCATCTTGAAGATACTGTTACACATGTTTGATGCTCTGTCAATTATTATTTTTAAATTATTATTATTATTATTATTATTATTATTATTATTATTATTATTATTATTATAACTAATGCAATTTATTTTAATGCTATCCTTGCATCTGTCTATTTGTCTCATATCACTTTAACCGAGGGGTCTGGTAATTCCCCAGGGGTCCCTGAGAGAGTACCAGGGGATCCCCCTCAAAATGGACAATTGTTTATTTTCACTACTTAATTCACTAAAGAAATGAGCCCAATATGAATCATAAGAGTGACTATTCTGATAATCGGTTTTACTTCCTCTGCATTTTTTTCCTCAGCTGTGACATAGTTCACATCTATCGAATTCCGGTCTGACTCAACCAAACAACCAAAATCTCTTCAGATGAAGGTCCCTGAAGCAAAATCTTATCAAATGGGGATTGTAACCTAATGTGCATCAGTTGAGGGGTCCTTGACATTAAAATTATGCATGCCAGTTGTCTAGTTAAGTTGTTTTTTTTTAAATGGAAATGGTTGAAAATGGAATAACAGGAGCAACTGTGTGTCTGGTAAAACTATTAAAGACACTTCACCTCGAATAAATATGCACAGTTCCAGCACCATGTGGGGAAGCCCCAGGTCCTTCCTTTGTAGCAGATGGCAAAATATGAGCCCATGATGGTCTGAGAAAAAACTGATTCATGTCTTTATGTGTAAGTGAAGAGCAGCGCAGCAGAAATTACCAAGTAAAATAGCAACTGAACTGTGATTTCACAACTGCATGAGAGAACTCCGCTGAGCCTCAAGATAGAGTGCTGAAAGCTCTGTATTTTTTAAAGTATTTACCGGAAACAATGCTATGTCATTATTTTTGCATTGATTCTACTTTGATAAATTTAATAACACGATACATTTCCTCACTGTGACCACCCAAGGGAAGTGAAGTAACAGTATAAATAACATCAGCTTGTCATTAAAGGGATATTTTGACAATTTCAAACAAAGTCTGTGTCACCTCATTTTGGGAAGTAAGTGCAGATGACTGTGCTGACATTGCTGCGACTCGTGGCCCACCATTATCTCAGTCAGCCTGTCACTACTTTGTAATTAAATGTTTTATCACCTTTTTCCTTTTAAAATGATCAATTATTTTGCATTTATTCACATATTTTTATTTATTTTTTCTATATATCCTAAAAAAATTACACTGTTGAATGCTGTTTGACTTACTATATTATTACATTTTTGATGATTTTTGGACAACGTACTATACTATAACATTTTTGGCGATTTTTGTAAGACATACTATACTATGACGTTTCTGATGATTTTTGGATGACATCTTAAAGTAAGACATTTTTTATGAGTTTTGGACGATATCTTATACTATGACATTTTTGATGATTTTTGGACAACATCCTAAAGTAAGACCTTTTTTATGAGTTTTGGACAATATACTATACTCTGTCGTATTTGATGATGTTTTGACAGCATACTATACAATGACGTTCTTGATCACTTTTGGACGACATACTATACTATGACGTTTTTGATCATTTTTGGAGGACATGCTTTACTATGACGTTACTATATTAATCATTCTTATATGTTGTCTGACTGTTGCACAGCATGTTCTTGTTCTTGCAATAAAAAATAAAAATAACGACCTCTAAAGAACAATTAGGCGCTCTTTTAAATGTATTCTCTTTTCATTTATTTTCTTATTTGATTACTTCAATTTGGTGACTATATTTAGTAAGAATAGGTCTGGAAGGTCTTTATTTGACAAATAATGTGTTGCAGTTCCACACTGCGACCATCAGAGGGCAGTAAAGACTGATTATTAAATACACCCAGGTACAGTGTCACCTTCAGCTCCACTAGAGAGGTTGTTATAACTTACCCTGAAGCGAAAGGGTATTTTATATTTTCTAATAAAATCTCAAGAAAGCAAGTAAAACATCAATTCAGAAGATTTAAACATTGAGTTGGACACCAGAAAACAGAAGCAGAACCTAGTTCAATTTTACATAAAATAGGCCTACTACCTGGAAAAATAAAGAGAATTTCTTGACAGATCCAAATTTCCCCACATACATTATTATAAACAACAACAGGAGCCTTTTTTAATCAATTTATGAATGAAAGGAGTGTAATGTCGAAGTGTTTACGTCTGTGTAAGGGACGTCCCACCATCTCCCCTTCCACCCCATCCCATCTCATTCCTGAGCAGCCTGTATAAAAATCCCAGGAATCCCCCTTCTGTAGCAGACAGACCTGAACGTGTGTCCACACTCAACATCCAGGATGACAGGGATTATTCTGCTCATCTTATTTCTGGGCTTTCCTCTTTGCAACTCAGAGGAGCATGTTGTGAACGGTGAGTACACTTTATTTTTGTTGGTTGGCTTTTTGGAGTTAGTTGTACATTTTAATGTGTTAAAGAAAAACTGGTTTTCTTTTACCTATACTTTTACTTGTTGCTTTACGTTACTTTCTTTTTAATTTGAGTCTATTGATTGTACAATCAGACTTTCACAGCAGCATGCTCAGTGTGGATTTACATTTTATTAAGGGTGGGGAAAAATTGATACAGTACAGTATCACAGTATTTAAAATCAATTATTAATATTGCAAATACAAATTCCACTTTTGGTGAGATGAACAGACCAAAAATTTAATCTTATTAGATAATACAGATTCTTGACATCTCTCTACCTGTGAAAGAAACTACAAAAAGAGGCAATTTTGTCTTTAAAATTCCCATTAGTAAATGTTACATCCCAAAACAATTATAATGTGATTTAAGATAAAAACGCTAAGTGAGTAGCCTTATAGTTGACATAATAAAAGCTGATATCCTAGCTGTAGATTCTTAACAAGTTAGACATTTCCATCCAGCAGGCCAATTAGTGTCATACTGTAGAAGAAAGTGTCAAGTTCTCAACATGAAAGTTACTGATAAACCTCCAACTGAAATATTAACAAAGAGTCTCATACTTTATTAAGCTAAATGAAAAATCCTTAGACAGGAAATATTCTTTCTTTCAAGCATATGTATGAAATATGAAAGTAGCAGAGGACTTTTATTTTGACCAAATTGTCTTGTGAAGCACTTAGTAGCATCTGTGTTTGAAAAGTGCTACATTTATCATTATTGTTAGTCTTATTATTATTAATTAAATACTACATTTAGACCATAATTTGATGCAGAAAAGGCAAAAAATGCTCAATAAAAATTCACCAGAATGCAGGAAAGGAAGTGTTTGATGCTCAAAATTTTCTGGACGAGAACCCCAAAAGCTTTTATTATTAAAAGGCCTATTCTGATTTTTGAAAAGTATTTATAACCTAGATATTTAGAGATAACATTTTGGGCCACCAGGACTAACGACACCACCGATCCACAGCTACCATAAATATTAAATGAACCCACATGGCTTATTGTGGGAGCAGAGGGGCTTTCATATTAAACTAATACACCATATCAAGTTGAAGAAAATGTCTAACCGAAGTACAACTTTTTGTTTGTGTCAACCCAGAGCTGTACACCTTGATAGAAAAGGGTCAGAGTAGTTTTGTAGATCCACCTCCGAGCAACCAGAGCCGGCTGGTGGTCAAAGAGCCCTCCCTGCCCATCAACGAGCTCCTAGAGAAGAGTAGCAAGGCCAGCGAGTCCAAATTCACCCTCCATCCTCTCCCCTCTGCCGTCTGGCCAAAGCACACCGACCTGGCCCCCATCCCCCGCCACCACGGCCCCCACGGCCCCCACAACAAGAGCAAAAAGGGCCACAAGAGCGACCGTCTGATAGAGCACAACAGCGAGAAGACCAGAGGAGAAGTTGTTGGTTTGCTTCCCAAAACACCGCTGACGGGGGCTGCAGCTGCTGCCACCAACCGCACTGTGCAGAAAACCAACCAGGACGCCCAGTCCAACATCGGTCCTCCTCAGCAGAGTGAACCAGATGGACACTCCAATTCCAGACCCAGGGGTCCCCCCAACACACAGCCTCAGCCGCACCAACCAGCCCAATCGCCGCGCAGAGATCCCCCCAACCGAAGACTGGACCCAGAGGAGAACCGGCCGGGAAAGTCCAGTCTCTATCAGACAGGTATCGGTGCAGCGACCAGGAACAACAGCCGCCCACCTGTCGTCTTTAACCGGCGCTCCTCCAGCCTGCTCTACCAGTTTGACATCCTGAGGCGAGGTATGAGAGCGTTTGTTGTGTCCTGACCTTGGAGGCTGACCTGTATATTGATACAGAGCTGTGCACGGCGTCTTTGAATGTTACATTATCGAACTTAAACTGAATCGTTTTTTATACTCCTCTACATATTTCAAAAGATTGAAATTATGTAAGAGTTTAGCCATCTGGGGGAGGTCTTTGATGCTCAGTATCATAGTATTTATTACAGTAATATCCTGTAAAATATAATATTACATAATCACAGTGACAAATGACCCAGACTTCATGAATACAATATTTTTGTATTAGTCACTAAAAGAAAAAAGAATCTGCATTTGGATTTCCTGCATAACTAAAAGAGGCTTGTGGTAAAATCTGATTACAAAAGGGGCTAACTGGATTTTAACACCAAAATTTCCACGTTTTTGAAAAAAACTCATAAGAATGCTCAGAATCCAAATTTGTTGGTTAATCCAGCCCAACGTTGTTTACGTGGGATTATATTTTGAACTTTGATATCAATGATGAGCATTTTTTTGGACCCATTTCCCCCTTTAGTGTTAGTGTCATAATTTTAAGTGCACCCACTTGATGCCCCTTTCCCCACAGCCTGTCAAATGCCTGTATCCCCCAGGATACAGAAACCATTTAAGGGCTACAATGATAAATAGCAGGTAAAAAAAAAAAAAAGTTTTTCGGATTTGGGTGTGAACTGTCTCTTTAAGGCCCATTGTTTAACACACACACACACACACACACACACATACGTAGAATATACATACTATAATTCTTATATTACACATAGAATATAAGAATTATAGTTTTTATTGTTATATTATTTTCCGTGATTTAAAAAAAAAAAAAAGTAACTAATTTTCATTAGTCATTTCCTTGTCATCTTTTCCCAATTTCTTGCAATTTCCAGTGTATCTCTTGTCACATTGCTCATTGCAATTTGAACAAAATCAAACAAATTTGGTCAGGTTTCAAAGGTTTAAATGCATATGAAAAGCACCTGAATGCTATGATTTCTCTCAAGGTTTTAAAGGGTTAACATGCTGATCATGTCATTGATATATTCTTGGCTTGAATCCTGCTGGGATCTTGCTGTATGTAACCCTACATCTCTAGTATTTGCTGTCACTCTCTGCTTTACTCCTGTCAAATAAAACCTACAAAACACCACATAAAATGGCTAAAAAACATATACATCTGTTTTTACTTCTAAGGAAAGTCACAAAGTAATATCATATACACTAACACACAGAGTTCATAGAGTTCACACAGAGAGAGATAATGACAGTGATGATGGTTTGAAGCCTTCCACTGGTAGTTAGTGAACATCCCTCGCCACTAATTACAACCATCTCCCTCAAATCTGGCTGTCAATGTTTCTCTTTGTGTGCAGCGAGGTTGTAAAGATGCAAAGCAAGTGAGACGCTCCTCATATTGTAATAAGAACAGAAAATGTAGCACGGCTGTGATCCCATCACATACACGTCACCTCCTCCAGTCCCATGTGGAGGAATGTGACGCCTGGGTTGTGTAATGACGGCCTTGTTCTTTTCTAATGACGCTGGAATGAGAGTCTGGAATACAGTCACTCGTTTTAACTCATCCCCTCATTCTGTCCTTTGCTTGTCTTCCTCTCCACAGAGTCCGACTTCACACATGATGCTTTCTGCATGAGCGAGTGCAGGAAGGAGAAGGAGGAGAGGGAGTATTACTGCTACAGTGAGTTTGGTATGTTGACACAAGAGACAAAGAGTTTGTCAAAGGTAGACAAACAAAAAATTAAATGCAGGATTTGCTTCAAAAGCCTTGACCAATTAAGCCTAACTAAGCTAAGATAAGCTTACAGGCTGCTGGTTGTAGCTTCTTATTTTTTAGACAAACATGGAGGTGGTATCAATCTTCTCATCTCACTCTGGACAAGAGAGCAAATAAGCATATTGTTAAACCATTCTTTTACAAAACATACATCTAAATAAAATTTTCAGCTTTTTGACCTGTGCTGTTTTTTTTATGTTCCTTAAACAGCTGTAAACGGGATAGTTCACGATATTGATGTGGTGCGTAAAGGAATACGTCTCATTACATTGATGGTGAGCAGCGACGGTTTCTACAAGATGAGTCGTCTCTACGTGACCCCAGACAGCTTTTTCTTCAAAGTTCGCCTTCTGGTCCTGGACACCTACAAGTGCAGCAAGCCCTGCCCCGACATCAAACTCGGTGAGTGCAGCGGGGTCGCTGAAAAACCCCATAAAACAGGATCAGATAAGAAAATCTATTTAGTGCAGGAAGAGAATGAAACTATAGTACTAACTGTGAGAGTGTATCTATTAATTATAAAGCTGTAGTTTGATTGATACTTAAGATGAGATATGAGATAGAGGTTGTACATCGTGGGACATTTACGCAGATGTGTCAAGACTCATAAATTAAGAAGTCTTTAACAAGCTTCTGCCAAAATATTCGTGTGTGGGATGTGGGTATTCTGTTTTCCTGAGATCAGCAAAACCAGTAACACACTTTGTTTACTGCAAACATGAAAAATGCTTGACTTTGCACTTTTTCACTTCTACATTTCCCCTATCTGTTCCCAAGGGACCAGATACATCATAATGGGACAGATCTACCACCGGAGGCGCCACCTCCCCACTGACCTCCTGAACCTACTGGGGGGTAAACTGAAACCCGGAGACGGACTCCTGCGGAGCAACAACTATGTCAAGAGATTCAACAAACGGAGGCACCAGAAAGCCCTGGAGGCCACCCGCTCCAGGTGTAGGTGAACCAAAGATAAGACTATCGGCCCCTGCTGCAGGGGAAGAGACATTGCAGCTTATTTGAACTGATCATAACTAATAACCCCTCAGTGTTGTGCAAGACGGAAGAGATTTTGCAGAGGGCATGGATTTATTTTCATATGGACTGCTATGATGTATCCTTATCCTGGTTTATCTTTTTTACTCCTCCGTAAAGTTCCTCAAGTACTGACTTGTGGTGTCTTTGATAGAAACACAAGCAGCTTCAATTAAATGGATTTTTCGAGATCAGTTTTTAACATCTGGGAAATCAAACCTATCCGTTAATATTTTTCACAAAATAGCAACTTCACTCAAACTCCTCATTCATTCATGGCTGGTTCATGAAGTCCCAAAATTGCTGATCTAAAGAACATAGATTTGAACTCAGAGTATGCCTTCGACATGCTTTTCATAGGGAAGATAAGAAGTCAATTTTGGGGCACTTTTGGTATTTTTTAACAGGTTTAAACAGACAGTATTAGAGCTGACAGGACACTAGGAGTCAAAGATGACACAAAAGTATCCAATTGGACTTGAATCAGGCATGTTGCAGTTCATGTGGGGCTCTTAACCCTTAAGCCACTCGGATGCCCAAAAATACATCATTTTATTAAAGGTATCTCCTGTCACTGCTATGCAGACGGTGTTCAATTATACATCTCAATTAAAGGACAGGTGTGTAGGATTTAAGGGGGACTAAAAGCAGAAATGTGTATGGGTCTATCTTTTTCCACACTATAATACAAACACATTTATGAACATGCATACAGAGAAGATCGTTGGTTCATTGTTTTTCTAGCTCCCATATTTAACCCCTTGAAACTTGGATCGACATCACTTTTCTTGAGCTGAACCATGAGCAAATTCTTTCAAAAACATGGCAACTTGGTCAGAAATTTCCCACAAATTGCAATAAAAGTATCTTTTTAAAAGGTAGGGGAAAATGTCCGTAAAGCTATTGTTTATAATTACCATAAACTAATTATTTTTACAGAATTATTATTATTTTAAGCACCCTTCTTCAGGTCATTCCCCTCTTTTAAACTTTGCCATGTTGTTTGTTTGCTTGTTTTTTTTTTTCAAGTAGCTTTCATGTACTTTTTACAAATTTCTGGCTAATTTCTGTTTTTGAAAGAAATCAAGTTGCCCAGGTTTAACAACACTTTTTCATCAACGATATGGAAGAGAGATTTATTTTCCAGACAAGCACACTTGCTTTTCAAAATAATATCAATTGCTCAGTACTTTGAATCTCATTGTAAAAATCCAATATTTAATCATTTTGGAAACTGATATGGGAGCGAAATGTTGTACTGCACAAAGAAGTATTGTTTTGTAACTCTTGATCCCGTGCATGTTGTCGCTGTGGTTGTTATTTGTAAGCAGGAAATGCACTATTATTGTTACAAGGACCAAAGGGAGGGAATGAAGGGCCTGAAAAAGCAGCAACAAACCTCAGAGGAGGACGAGGAGGAGGGAGAAGAGGGGAGAGGGAGAGCACAGGACCTTTGCTTGTCATGAGAGCGGCTTATTTTTCTAACTTTAATTATATGTCAACGATGAAATATCTGCCCGAGTAGACTGGGACATCAAAAGGGGCCTTGCTGAATGAGGAGGGGTGTGTGTTGTTGTAGGGACTAAGCCATAAATCTAATCGCAGGAATCTGATCCTCTCTGCACCTGGACACATGACTTGGAGAGAAAAAAGTGCCTCCGTCACAGCTCCTCTTTGGGAAAGCTCTTGTTTTCTTGCTTACACACAAACATGTCCTCGTCTAGAAGGGCCAAAACTTAAAAAGGGACATTTTGGAGGATGAGAGAGACAAGGTGGAGGAGAAACAAAGAAGGTTATGTAAAATGACAGGAAGAGGGTGTTAGGTCTGTGTTTCTGAAGGGATAGCTTCTTATTTAATCAGAAATCCCTGGCTTGATTGTAGTACGACCCTGAGCTCATGCTTCTTATCAAAGGGAAAACTTGCACTGAATGCTTACATTGCTTTACCATACACAAAAACAATAAAAATGTGTATTTTTTTGTACTCAACGACCCTGTGAGAAATTATTTTGTCTTTAAACCAACCGTCCACCAATGCTATCGCATACATCTGCCCACTGACTGAAACATCGATCCTCCTTATCTTTCCCAGTGATTGCATGGGAAGGAGCCCCCGACGCAAGACGCTCTAATTAGAGTTTAACAACCATGGTCTCTGTCTTGCCTCCGGGAAGAGAGACTGACTTGGGAACTTGGACGTGGAGGCAGGCAGGGCTAAGCCTCTTTTCTCCCCCTCTGTCCGTCTGTCAGCTCGGCCGCTCAGTTCCCAGGCTCGAGGAAGACTCTATCTGGGATCAGTGCTGGAGGGAACAGATGCAGGCGGGCAGGAAACAGGAGCCCGCTCCACATCTTGGCTACTATCGCAGCAGGAGGACATTCCTCATTGCAGAGGATGTAAAGGAGGAGAAGGAGGAGGGAGAGAAAGCTGGGGTGTTAGGAGAGGGAGGTGGGAATGTCTCTAAATTGCTTCCTGTGTGATAGTCCCCAAGCCACAAGGAGGGAGTGAGAGAAGGAGACGATGGGTGGTGGATTTAAACCACTCGGGGCTTGTGGCCATCTGCGGCACTCACGGCGTCCATGCGAGCCTCTGGATTCATTTAGCGGTTTGAGTCGGGACTGAAGAGAGGGAGGTAAGGGAGGAAGGGTGTGAGAGGAGAGCGCAAGGTCAACCTTGGAGGTGGTTTTTATGTGTTGTGTTGGTAATTTGATCACAGGAAGTTTGTATGAGTGTGTTGGGGGTCATGACCTTGTTGTTCAGTGCTCGCAAGTGTGCACACTTTTCCATTAAAGCTCCAGATAATTGACAAGAGGCTGGAACATGGCATGTAGGACATGACTGACCCACTGAGGGGCCCGAGGGAAAAATGAGCTGTGGGCCCCGACTGAACCCCCTTCTTCCAGTCTCTGTAGTAATTAGTGATTAGTTTGTTGTTACTTTATCAAGTACAATGCATAAACTTACACTGTTTAATGTAAATATATATACATATATATATGTGTGTGTGTGTGTGTGTGTGTGTGTGTGTGTCTGTCTGTGTGTCCGTTTGTTCAACAATGGGCCTTAAAGACAGACAGTTCACCCCAGAATCCAAAATATATATATATATTTTTTTTTTACCTGCTGTTTATCAGTCTTGCCATTAAATGGTTTCTGTATTCTAGGGATAGGTCAGATTTTGAAAAAATAAAAATAAAAAAAAATCATGAAATCCTGTAATTTTAACCTAGATACATGAGAAAGTGGCAATTAACTTATTTTCCAAAATATTTGCATGTGCCTGTCCATTTAAGGGCTAGATTACTTTGGTGTGAGTTCCTGAGGTGACACCCATCTTGTGGTACTAATTCGATTCAAGATAATCCACAGACCTTGTTGTGAGCGGTTTCATGAAGGGACTACGGGATGTAATCACTAGTTTCATCATGATACTGTATTTAAAAAATTCTTTAGACAACAATTTGCCAGTATCACAAAGTCTGCCATGATACAATTTGGATTCAATTCAAATCAGGGGCCTGCGATCTACATGAGATTATATTATATGTCCATTTAACACAACCTGTTACAGAAGAAGCTGCCCCCCTCCTTTTTTTTTGCTTTGGTCATAGAAGATAAAAACAACATATAAATACTTGTAAATAATTAAAACTGGTTCATTCTGTCAGAAAACCCTTTCTGGAAAAATTGTTTTCATTTTACCTCAAATCATGATCTTTTTCCAAAAACTTGAGGGCAAATTTTTACCAAAAGCCATTGAACATGGATTAAAGACAATATCCCTAAACCAAAGTATAAAACTCAATAACTGTCAAGGTTCATATACAAAACAACTGTCTTTTAAGTCATGTTTTACCCCACATATGAAACATGCTAACATTATTAGCATAAGTCAATGGCATTTTACATTGCATACATTAGCCTAGCAGCCAGCGGGCGTTTTTGTATTTTACTGACATGTATTTTACTTTTTTACTCTTTTTACTCACTGTTGGTTTAAGTCACATCATCTCTCGACAAACAACACAGTTGAATTTCAGTCTGTAGGCTTGTTTTTCCAACTAAAAAAATCATTGAAACTGAGCAGTTTATGTTTGTAATGTTGCTGTGAAGTTAGTGTAGTGAGGTGTCCAGCAGGTACGTCGTGTTTCCTGAGTAAAGCTTTTGTTTACATCTGACATGTGCTCTATCTGTTGACCCATACTGTCACTGAAAAAAAATGTCCACTCTGCTGATTTAATCCTGAGTAAATACCTCCTTATCATCTTTCTCTTAGCTGGTGCCATCATCTTCCTGCAGTTGTAAACAGACACAGAATTTCAAAATAAAGGCACATCTGAAACAAGATGATATGGTTCTATGTTTTCACTTTGCATTAATAATTGTGGACCATTGCCTATTTATTTTTAAGATTTTTTATTAATTAAAAAAATGTATTAATTACAGAAGTGCTTTATGTTATGTGTAGTTGTGTGTGGCTGGCTGTGAATGATCTATCTATCTTTCTATCTCATTTAATCATAAACACTGACAAATCAAATGCTATTTCTGCCATTCCCAGTCTGTTAAATGTTTCTTTACATAATATGTAGGTATCGCAATGGCACTGACTCACATCTTTTGTGTGATTCACTCCTTTTTTTTCTATCTGAGGAACATTACAGGGCTCAGGGCCATTGAGATGCCAATGAATATTTATGCGTTCATTCTATTTTCTCACAGCCACCATAACTCGCTCTTCACCTGTCTTAGCAAAACATCCTTGGATGACTTTCAAGCAGTCTAAAAAGCTTTTGCAAAGCTTTTGATCAGGTCCTCCAAAAGGTTTCACGTGACAGCGATCTGCGATGAGCAGAGACAGTCAAAGAAAACACAACTCTTTTGGAAACTGGTGTCAAAAACATTACTTTTATTATCTAGGATGAAATGTCCTATCAAGTACAAAAGAGAATCTCTTCGGAGTTGCCACAATCAGTTAAAAACATAGAGTACTTTTTATCTGCAGTTACGTTTCCTCAACATTACTAAAAAAACTGACAACTTTTCATTGATATGAATAAATAATACAAGAAATGCAATGTCAATATAGAAGTTATGCTGAACTGGTTGGTTTCTTACAAAAAAAAGGAGAAAAACTCTTTACAAGAGTTAACTGTGTCACTCTACCCCCCATTCAAAACCTTTATGCTCACAATATGCAGCACTTTTAATATAAAGGGCAATTTCACCTAAAATGTAGAGTTCACTTCAATTAAAGAGAAAAAATAGACAGTTAAAATATACAGGCGGGCTTAGTTTGCTGGTTCCAAGAGTGAAAAATAAAAGTTTCTACTGCTCTAAAAATCTTTCATCTCTACATATTTGGACAGCCATAATATACAATAGAGATTACAAACAGTGGATGAAACACGTCATCATCAGATTACAAAGTGACAGACATTTGTGTGAAAGACACACAAACACAGTAAAGAAGACAGCAGCTACATTATCTCTCAACTCTGCAAAAACACACAAAGAACGTTACGACCGAAACGGAAACATTTGCCTATTTTTAAACGGTTTTGAACAACTTAAAGACGACTGTGTCTCATGACTGCTCCCCTCCTACAAAACTGATAATCACAGATTACAAAAATGTGCCCAAATATGCTAAAAATGCAGCTATAAAATTTTCATACAAACCCCACGGTACAAAGACTCCCCAGTCCCCACTCAAAGTTTACTCCCAGACATGCTGCCGCAGACCGCAACATAACTGAGTTGATGCTGAGTGGAAAAGTCCATTATCCAATTACTTAACCATGCTTTGAGGGCGAGTTGAGAGACGTATGTGAGCCAACCTGTCAGCTTCAATGAAATATGTTGGAAGAAGTGGCTGATAGATAAGGAGAGAGAGACTTACAGACTCAGCCATCAACAGACACAAGAGCTCGAGAAGAGACAGTGCGCGTATGGAGGAAGGTACAGTACATATGGGTTCATTAAGCCTTGTACGGGTTTCACCTTCCCTGAAGGCCGAACAGTCTCACTTCTTGTCCTTGACCTCCTGAAAAAAGGTCAAGTTTAACAGAAGTGCAGAGCTAGTTAACATTCTTCACTTGCATGTCAGAGGAACACTTAACGGCAAAAGGTTAGAAGAGGGGCAGGATGTGGTGGGTGGGATGACCCGTCCTGGGTGTTTCCTTATGGAAAGTAACATGACGGCTTTTAGACGAAATGAAGACCCTTGAATTACTCGAGCAAGTGCCGTTGACGTCCTTACGTGGTGAGAAATCCAGCTTTAATTACAGCATCAAGCTACTGTGACAGGGAATGTACAGTGAAATGTGCCACTCGGTGGGCTTTATGAGGCTGCTTCATGCTTCATGCAGAGCGACACGGCTGACAAAACAACTGGGTGCAGTGGAGTGAGGTGTGACATGGATGGTGACACACAGATTGGCTGCACAGAGTCGATCTGAAACTGATTAAATGGTGTTTTTTTCCAGGTGGAGAATAAAGCATTGTTTGATCCTACAGTGTCAATAAGATGCTGCTTATTATGGAAGCCCATTGCCGCTAGTATGAAAAAGAAGGAAAAAAAATCATTATGAGAAACTTTCTAAAAAAAAATGACGCAAATCTATATAATTAAGTTAGTATGTAGGAAGAATGTGAAACTTTCTCAAAATAATGACTTTCTTATCTAAGAAAATAATGACACGGCCTCTTAAAAATAAGGAACTTTCCCAAAATGATGAGATGTATCTCATATTAATGAGAAATTTAATCCACATAATAAACAAAAAAAAGACAACTCAAAATAATGAGTTGGTATTTCAAAATAATGTGAAATTTTCCACACAATATTGACTATAGAATAACATCTTAAAATGAGCTTTCTCAAAACAATGAGAAACTTGGAATAAATAATCAAAATGACTTAATTCAAAATGAGTTACCATCTCACAATAATGTGAAATGTAAAATAAATAATGACATGGTGTCTTAAAATGAGCTTTCTAAAAACTCAAAATAATGATAAACTTTCTGAAAAATGACTTTTCTTGAAATGAGCTTTCCCAAAAAATTCCTAAAAAGACTTTTATGACTTCTTATCTCAACATAATGTGATACTTTTCTAAGAAATGACTTATCTCAAAATGACTTAGTATCTCAAAATAATGTGGAAATTTCCCAAAATAATGACTTACAATCTCAAAATAATTAGAATTGATGCGAAATCATTAATTTCAGAATATTCACTATTTTGATATTGTCTTTTTTTCAGATAAATCACTATTTTCAGTTACCAAGTCATTATTGTTAGAAAGTTTCTCCTATTGACTTTTTTTTTTCTCCAACCACACTGGCAGAAATGGGCCTTCGCAGCTTTCAGGCATACAGTCGTCGAGTGTGAGGAGAATGAACTCCTGTTGCTGTACATGGATGTGATGCCTGCATTTAGCCACATGAGAAGCATGAAGTGGGCATTTTTCATTTTGACCTCATGAACATTTCCATGTGAGGCAGGGACTGGCCTTTAATGGGATGAGTGTGGTATTCAAGGATGAAATGAAAGTTGCACCTCTGAGTGGGGAGATCAAAGCTGACAATTTGCTATATAGGTTACACAAAAATAGTGATCAGCTACAGAGAGAACGCAACTCTTTTAAGAGTCCGCTGCTGCTGTGACATCAGACTGCCAACGAACATCCAACCGGCCAGCAAATCCACTTTATGTGTTTCACATCTCGATCTTTCTTCTCGTGGATGCACTGGTAGGAACGGCTGGTTGGAATGAAGCGGGCTGTCAGACAGAGTCCGTGGCCGCCCTACCCCCTCGTCTGAAGGTGGGCCTTCCCTGCCGTTATGTCCCGATGACACTTAGGATGAAAGGGGGCTTTTCTCTCCGTGTTGGAGGTTGGGCGCTTTGACACCAGTGCGAGCTGATTTTCAGCTGGGAGCGTGCTCTCCCTCAGAGAGCGCTTAGATTCAGATGCAGCCTGACTTGGACCACGGGGCTTAATCATTCACAAGGCTTGTCTTTTTGACACTTGGATTTTTTAGGAGGGAGCTAAGAGGCTGCTGATTGTAGTTTGTTGTTATGAGACCTACAGAGATGGGCAAAGAGAGGAGGAAGAAAACAGTTGGAAAACTGCTTGTTGTTTCCTTTTTTATTAAAAGCTTTACAATATGACAAAAATATGCACTAGAGGAAGTACAAAAACAAACAAAACAAAAACATGAATTGGATGCCAGTGGGTCAGACACTTTGACAAAGCAGCCATGTTGGTGAAACGTTATCAAAGTGTATGATGTGATGTCGGTCCAACAGTGTATGTACAAGGACTTTTTTTATTTTACACTGGAGACTGTCGAGCTTGCCATATTTAGAACAGGAAAGCTAAACTACATTTTTCTCCAATCTGTCTTTACAGATCCTACCATTATTTCCTTTAGAACATAAAAATAGTCCTTCACGAAAAGATATATTCACATAAAATAACATTATACATGGGTAGAGCCAATAAAAAGTAACTAATAAATGTTGCATGCTTTTTTAAAAATTCTCGGCTAAGAAATGAGGTAAAAATGTTCTGCTGCAGCATGTCCTGACCAATACGATAAACAACAGTTCTGTCAAATTAAAAGATAAGTTATATGAGTGTGGAGCTGAAGTAAGATTTTATAATCAAAATCAATAGCTTTTTGTTTTTTTCAAAACTGAATCTCCAGAAAGAGAATGAGAAACTTCAGATTTTGTCTTACATCTAACTTAAACATAAACAAAATATCAGTCATCTGTTGCAAGAAGTGTAAGAAAATACATTTTCCCTTGAATTGCTTTGTGTTACCAACATGGCTGCCATTATTAGACAGTAGAAACTTTTTTTTTCTTTCCTTTGTTTCTAAAATAAAAAAAGGATCACACCTAAAGTGTGGCTTGATATATGCACTTTCTTACAAAGTTTTAAACGCTGTTTTAAACAAGTAAAAACAGCAACGTCCGGGATTGAAAATTATTATTTTTGTTTGTTTTAAGAGTGACCCCGGCACCCAGGGGTTTGACATCACAATCTGCAAGAGAGAGAGAGAGAGAGAGAGAGAGAAAAAGAGAGACAGAGAGAGGGAGAGAGAGAGGGAATGGATGGTGTAAATACACGCGGGTGAAGCACATCACCGTTTTAGGCACTTAGCTGGATGCAAACCACAAGACACGCTGAACTAATTAAACATCAGTGATAAAAATGCTCATGGAAACTCTGCGTGTCGAGATGAGACGAGGCTGAGATATCACTACCTCTACCAGTTAAAAGAGCTGTATGCTACATTCAGAGCGTTACTATAGCAACAGATCACTATGAAAAACAACAACAAAAATCAACAAATTTCTATGCAAACACATAATGGAGTAATGGCGTCCTGAGCAGAGAAGGAAGTCATGCTACATCTGCGTGTTGTAATCTGAGCTCCTCTGTAGTTTGTTGTGGTAGGTTGGTCCAGCTGTGCGTGCATGTTGGTGCACGTGTGTATGAGAGAGTGACACAGGGGTGGATTTTCACTCTTGTTCCACCCACTCCCACAAAATAAAACCTCCTGTCCCAATGCCATGAAAGAGTAAATTAAAATATCCTGTCCCATCCTGTTCCCATGCTGTGTTTTTAGATAAAGAAAATAGTGTTAGTTCATATTAATACTGCATGTTTATAGATAAAAACAATGCATATTCAATCAACTATACAGTAAACTATTATGCTGAAATAACTCCTAACAGCCCAACAGTTGAAACATCTATACATCTATTTTTTTAATGTAATTCTTTATTCATGCTGTTGGCTGTCGCTGAACTCTGCCTTCAATTGTATTTCCTTTTATAAATTAATTGTATGTAAACACAGAGGCAAATTCTGTGTACATGAAAACCTGTCTGATTGTAACTGCGATCACCACATGGCAAATAATCTGCGCTTAGTCCCTTAAATCAAGGCTTACACATAATAGGAATCACTATTAAATTGATAGCTCATGATTTAGTGTGTATCCCTACACTGTATTCATACGGCTGTTACTGCTGATTTCGGAGTGTTATTGTCACGAATGCATAGATTAACACTGTTTGCTCTGTCACCACTGTTTTTGCTGTTTGGAGGTTTTTTTTTTTTTAACCGTTATTTGCTAGTCACCAGCTCAGTCCTGTCCATTTGTATATTTACGTGCCGTCAATCCCAGCTTTGATTTTTGAAACATAGATATGCTCTAAATGTCACATACAACTCATTTAAACACCTGAAATGTTACGCCCCCCCCAGCAAAGTCATATGAATGCAAAGTATTGTATGACAATATAAATCCACCTGTTGACATAATCTTGCAGTGTGCATCCACCTAAAGCAATCACATCATGCAGCGAGGGCAATGCAGTGAGGTGAGTTTAGAGGCACAACCAGAGAGTAGAGTTATTATTTGCTGCTTCCATACAACCATATGTGAAAAAGCAGCAGTAAGAGCATTAAGGACATTAGGAAAAGAGTAAAACATTTGCTTCAGTCCGATTTGTAAAATGCTTCAGATAATACTGGGCTTTGGTTCTCAGCCTTCACCTGAAAAGTCTCAACCAAGCAGAATCAAGCACTAAGGTTTTGTTTTTGTAGAAATTAATTGGTGGAATCATAAAAAAAAAACTTGGCTTTTCACTTGGCTTATTTTGTGCTTTTTGGTTTTAGCTTATTATTCTTTCTAATAGGTACTAAGAGCTAAAATGTGAACTCCACTAAAAACCAGAGAGCAGAAAAATGCATCTTCAGTACATGATTAGAGCTGAAGCAGATATGTTGTTATGGGTGAAAAATCCACTGACTGAAGGCTGCATGAAGATACCAACGTGTGCAGGATCAAGGGTGTGAGTAAAAACTCATACAGGCTGCAGGAAAAAAATAGGATGGGTATGGAAAGGCATGCATACCACGCAGAGCCACAGTTTTCTTTGCTTTAAACGTTAACTGTGTTTCTGGAGATAGAAAAAGCCTGCACGTTGTATGAGCATTCAGTCATCACCCCAAAACAACAAAAACAAAAATATGACTTTAATGTTTAGAAAAAGATGGTGACCCAGGAAATAAAAGAGAAAGAATCAATGAACTCCACGAGCTCACGATACATTTTTTTCCCATGAGAAGTTCAATTTTCTAGCTCGCAATTGTGTATTTACCAAAACTCAGCTCAAAGCAGCATAGATGGAACTGGCTGATGACTTTGGCCTTGCTCAGACTGACAAGCAAAATCTGTCTGACCTTGTTTGATTTTAGAAAGCCAGAACAGCAAAGAAAAAAAAAAGATAAAATTTTATATATATATATATATATATATATATATATATATATATATATATATATATATATATATATATGTAACAGAATTTGAAACAGAAAATTATTATTATTATGAATATAGTTTTCCCTAATTTTTGGTCTATTTTCTAATAATCCTCCCCTCCTTTTAAAAACATTTTTCCTTTTTCTTTTGCAATTTGTTAAACATTTCATGCCAAGTTTGTCATTGTCTTTCCCCCCTATAATTACAGTACAAAAGATGTCAGACCAATTTGCTCAGCTTGTACAAGAAAGCCGATGTCAATCTAGGTTACAAAGGGTTAAAGATCACACAAATCTCGGGCACTGGGTAGCTCAGTTGGTAGAGCACGCGCCCCGAATACAGAGGCTACGTGTCCCCGTCGCTGCGGCCCCGGGTTCAAATCCGTCGCCGGCCCTTTGCTGCATGTCATCCCCGCTCTCTCTTCCACATTGCCTGTCATCTCTCTAGCTTTCCGATCTAGTAAAGGCTATAAAGCCCAAAAACATATCTTTAAAAAAAAAGATCAAACAGGTCTGATTTGTCGGCAGTCTGAACAGAGCCTTAGTATCATTTTTAAAGACTCTTCTGACCTAAGGACTCCCTGTCTTTAAGTCACCTGCTGCCATATTTGTGTTTCTTCTCCCCGTCAGTGCAGATCATCATCATTATCCCCATCTTACCTGCTGGCTTTGAACCCTTTGAGTTTCTGGACAAAGAAGGTCTCCAGAACCTCGGCACACTGGTAGAAGGGCGAGTCGCTGGGGTTGTAATAGCGGCAGTTGTCGAAGATTTTGGTCATGTCCGCTACGAACTCTGTCAGCTTGATGTACTCGCGCTTCTGTATCCTCTCCTCCATAGTGGAAAGGTCTGAGAATAGGGCATTTAAAAAACAGATTTGGTGAACAATTATATGCACAGAATGTAACAGAAACAAACATAAAAACACGCTTGTTAAATCGTGAACTCAGGGACAAACATCACAAAATGCGGAAGCAGCAGATAAATATCTGGCTTTTCTAATCGACATTGTTCCACAAATCAGCATGCCTGCTTCAAAGTAATTGCAGCTTATGTGGCATGTGTTTGACAGGCATTCAAATATGTTTCCTGGGAGCATAGTTCATCACTTTATATGTGACAGCAAAAATCCAAAACCTCTGCCAGCTTTAACCTCGATCGACTCAGCCTTCCAGATTAGTTACTGAGATCTGACCGATTTGTAATTCCTGAGGAGAGCGTCATTATCCGAGTGCTTCCAAGGCGAGGTCTCCCATAAAAAGGAGCTTTTAGTGTTACTAACCTGGTCAAATCAAGTTAGAAACTGAAAAAAAAACCCCACAGCTATCGAGGAAGCTAACAATCGAGGCTTCATATAATCTCCTGCTGCCGGGGGTTCGCTCTGAGGCTGCGTTTTAAACAAACATATCGGACTCTTAACCTCCTTAACCCCCACCCAGTTGGCCAGGGGCTTACAAACCTCATGGTCAATATCAAAGAACTCCTTCTTCTCTGTCATCAGATTTCATCTCAAAATCCTCCAAAAACTACCAACGGCTGCAGCTACACCAGCCAAACGCTCCCTCTTTTTTTTTTTTCCTGAAAACCAACAAGGTCTTTTTCTTGCGGTGGAAGGAAGAGGGGAGGACTAGAATTTCCAGGACCACGCCAACAGGAGCTAAGTGTGGGGCTGGTCCGTTTCCACGGGGAGCCCGGCAGACCCGGAGCAACTCATTAACGGTTTGTTTGTATGGAAGTTCAAAAAGGCCCTGCTGACGTAAGTCCCCATTTACATGGGCGGTTTGATCTGAGTTGGAGGGCTTCCTCCCTGCTGGCCTCCTGGTGGCTCGTTGCAGCGTTTCAGACACAGAGACTGGGTGTTGCTTCCAGTAACCTAAAGCAATTATGAAATGAAAACAGCACTACTGAGGCAATTTGATCTTCCGAGTAGGGATTGCTCACAATCCCAGTCTTGGTGATGTGCTGATTCACGAGTCATGGTCTTTATTTTTTCCTACATAACAGAGCCACAAAGTGCAACAGTTAAAGTATGTCGACATTAGTAAAGCCAGTCCACAAAAGATTTGATGTTTTAAGTTTGAGGAGCTCAGCGTTCAGAAAATAGGGCCTGCTTTTCATTATTTTGAATTATTTAATCTAGCAGGGTTCCTATAGCTTACGGTGAGTTAGATTTAAGACTTTCTTAACACTTTTATTGCCAGTAAAAGTAAAATTTAAGACCAATTCACAATAACCAAAACTGAGAGGGTGAGGAAAAAACACAACTGAAATCAATAACTTATTTGGTATAATTTTGCCAAAATGTGCACTTCAACATAAAACATTACTTTTTGGCCAAAAAATTATATGATCCATCAGATCCAGCATCAAATGCTGAAAAAATGTTAAACTTTCTAGAGTGGAACACCTGGAAAACAAACATCATATTATGTTGATCATGTATCCATTTAGTTTGCCTTGAATAAAGTTAGTTCCTTTTTCATTTAATCAGATGTGGTAAATGTTTATGAGTTTTGTTGGATCCTCTAAACTGATCTGCCTAACGTTAAATATGGAAAACTATTTAAAAAATAAATATTTCCAATTATTTTGAAATTTCACAATGCAATGTCAGAAAAAAGAAGATTTAGAGAAGATAACTTCTCCCCATGTCATAGCATTTTTAAGACTTTTGAGAGATTGATTTAAGACATTTCAATACCAATGAAGGCCTTATTTTTAGATTAATAAATTGAATGCCTTTTAAGACTTTTTACGGGTTTTTTGGGAACCCTGTCTAGGGCTGCAGCTTAATCAATTATTCATTATCTGATAATCCATCAGTCATTTATGATATCTGAAAAATGTGAGAAAACTTTTATAACAATATCCAAAAGCCTAAGGTGATGTTGTCAAGCTGCTCATTTTGCTCAACCAACAGTCCAAAATGAAAAGTGTTCAAGTTACTATTCATGGGTGGCAGTAGCTCAGTCCGTGGGGGCCTTGGCTTGGGAACCAGAGGGTCACCGGGTCAAGTCTCGTAGCTGCAGAGGTCCCAATTCATGCCCCTGAGTACTGCCGAGGTACCTTTGAGTAAGGCACTGAACCTCATCTACTCGGGCTGCCTATCCATGGACAGCCTCACTCTGACATCGCTCCACTCAGTGTAAAGGTCCTGTTTGTGCATTTGTGCATATTTTTGGCCTGTGTACATTTAATCTGCAGAATAACAACAGAGTGGAAAACTAAAATTGCCCCTCGAGGTACTGATAAAGGAATGCTTTCTTTCTACGAAAGAGAGTAGAACAACACATTCTTAAATTTGAGGAGGCTAAACCAGCAATTTTGGGGTATTTTATCTTGATAGATGACTTGAGTTATTACTTGATTTTTGCACTAAAATGTCTAAATGTCACTGAAACAGATGCCAAAAGCCGAAGAAGCACGGCTCGCTGACCCTTTCTGGAATGATCATTACTATTATTGTGCCGCTTTGTCATTAAATGGCTCACAGTGTTGTGTTTAAGGGTTTCCTCAGGAAAAATATCAGCAAGTAAGTTTTGATTATAAAAAAAAAAATCTGGACTTCCACCTTAAATTTCTACATTTGAATATGCAACATCTGTATAATGCTTCACATTTGTGTTTAATTTCTAGATTTTCCACATTAATATGAATTTTATTCCAAAACTACAGTGACCGATAAGAACAAACATGCTGCA